>NC_138059.1:21046038-21731038 GCF_964194185.1 Rhinolophus hipposideros
TAGCATTATTTCTTAAGTTTGGAGTTGTTACATTATAGTGTATTTTGAACTGTTTTTGTGAAATTTCAAGAAATATGTTATTAACAATAATTGAAATACCTTATTGTATTTCTGTTTAATTATTTATTTTTAATCAAATTAGAGTACTTTCTATTTCCCTAAAAATAACCTTAGTCTCACCCTCCTGAATTTCAAGATGTTCTCTTGAGAAAGAAAGAAAGAGGGTGGAATTATCATTGTTGAGTAGGGTTTTGCCTAAAACCCCCATAAATCCATGACCAGAAGTCCGATAATCACTGGGTTGGAGGAAATTGCTACATAACTCAAATTCAATTGTTCTATACCTATTGTTTTACTCCATCTGGGCTGCTAAAACAAAATACCATAGATTGGTTAGTTTATAAACAACAGAAATATGTTTTTCACAGTTATCAGTCAAGGAAATGCAAGATCAAGGTATCAAGATCAATGGTGATCTTCTGGTGGATGTTTTCGACCTGGTTCATAGCTGGCACCTTCTATTGTGTCCTCATATGGTGGAAGGGGGCGATGAATCTCTCTGGAACCTCTTTACTAAGAACACTAATCCCATTTACGAAGACTCTGCCCTCTTGACCTGATGAGCTCCTAAATGCTCCAACTCCTAATACCATCATCTTTGAATTTTGAAGGAGTGCATTGAGATCATGGCTCCTGTGAAGGGTAGGAAACTGTTTGTGTACACAGACATTAACTGTAGGTCCCTCAGTTACCTTCTCAATTTGAGACTTGGGCACTGAAATGACAGAATGTAAATGGTTTGTCATAAATGCATAAATACAACCATAAAAAAAACACCTCCTAATTAATGATATACCAAATAACATTCTAATTAGAACCAAAGAAAAACACATATTTTTTTATTACAAATGAAGAAGTCCTAATTCTGTTAAACATCTTAAGGTATTCTATAAACTTTAAGGTGAAATATGATTAAGAATTGAGGTTTTTAAATTATTTTTTGAGTGTCTCTTTTTGCTGCATCTCAAAAGCATATATAATTTAAGTATCGACTGCAGATGTTCTACACCAACTCTGTGTGAAATGGTCAACTTTGGGAGTCTATTTACCAGTATTCTAAATTTTACATATTTTTTATTAAATGGTTGTGCCTAATCGGAAGCTTTATAAATGTCAGTGTTTTCATCATGATTGTAAAATACTTTATGTATTTATTATTGCAAACAAATATGTCCTTCATTACTTTGCCTGGGAAGTTATAGATTTCCTTCTCAAAATATCTTTAAATGTTGACTAGTCTCATTTGTCTGAGATGCTTGAAGGTGAGATGGAGTTTAACTCACAAGGTCTTTTCCAGCTGCATGATTCTATATTTCACAACCTTTGTAAGCCCGTTGCTAAGGTAATGAGATTCCCAAGAGGCTTCTTAACATTAAGAATCAGCAAAACTGCAAGTTTTACAGATCACATTCTTTTAACCTACAATTTCTCCATGAAGTATTTGAATTACAGTGTCAACCGTTGTCAAGTCAGAGATTGATCAATGAGAATTTCTATGTCACTTTAAGGCCAAATGTTAGTCTTTGGCTGGAAATCTGATTGAATTTAAAATTAGAGTTTATTACTTTAAACATCAAGGGTCAGAGTAACTTGGTCACCCAAAAAAAAAAAAAGTGTTGAAAGATTCCTGTTGTACATAGTTCAGTCACTGCCGTTTAAACCTGTATATGAAATTTTGTTTTCAACTCACTGCAGGAGGAGAGCCTTCTAGAGTGTTCTGCTTATATTTCCTCTAACCCCCCATCCTCACTTATGTTAGCGCCTCTTTCTTAGTTTCTGATTCATTTGCCTCCACATCAAGGAGGAAAAAGAGCAAAACCAGATGCTACTCAATGGGTGCCGACCTCTGATTCTGGGAGTGGATATTCACTTTGTTACGTCCAAATTTAATTTTGAATGATGCACAGTGTTTAGCTGATACTCAATAGAGGTGACACTTTATAAATGTTGTTTAATTCTAAGAGACAAAATATTGTATGATAATCAAATCGAATATCAGTAGAATGCTAAATGAATTATTCTGGGGTTGTATTGATATTTCAATTATAAACTATATTGTGTCAATCAGGGACACCACACAGGTAACAAATGGTACATTCACACTGGGTTGAGGTTTCCATAGAGTAGTGTTCGCCTAACACACTGGGTGTGTATGAGCAGAACTTAAGAAAACTAGCAAGGGGTTACACAGTATCCCTGACTAGTGATAATGGGGAGCAATTATCACTTTCAGGAATGATAACCAGAGCTCTCAGAGGGCAGCTGTGTGGAGAAGCTAGCATGATATAAGCTTGGCTTTCAGTAAAGGAATATAATATATCCATCCCACTGTGATCAGGCAGAAAAAAAAAATGGGGAAAAATAACCTTACTGCCTTCTCCTCTTGACATCCTCATCCCATTTCTTGACAGTGCCACCTGTTTCCTAACCACCTGTTATACACAAAAGAATTCAGTATCATAGGTGCCTATTATGGGTCCATGTGGGTCAACATTTACTCCCAGCCTATGGGGAAGGCACAAAAGGCAAGGCAGACAAGGGTGGAGAATGGTTCTTGAGGGTTAAACAGAAAATATACACTACTCAAATTCTATAAAAATGATACAACTGTAAAATTTAAATTATTCACAAGATGTAACTGAAATGCATCATTTAATTTTCTATATATGGAGTTCTCAGTAACTACAAGAATTTGTGATTGCTTACCTTTACTTGTAGAACCCCACACTTTTGTATGCAAATTCTGTATTGCCTTATTTCCTTCTCTGTGTACTCCACAACTATTCTTGAATATTAGGTTCTAAGAGAGGGTATAGTACTTAAGAACTCATGTTCTGGAACTACACCATCTATGTTTAAATGCAGTTCTGCCACTTAAAATTTGTGTGACTTAGCCTTCCGGTCAAGATGGCAGAGTAAATAAATGTTGTGCTCTCTTCCTCCCATGACCACATCAAAATTACAACTAAACTACAGAATATCCATCATTGAGAATCATCTGAAGTTTAGCAAAACAGGAGTCCTATAGTTAATATACAGAAGAAGCTACATCAAGATTCATAGGAGGGGCAGAGATATAGAACAGGCAGGTGCCACACTCTTGCTGGAGGCTCATGGGAATGTCCAAGAGAGGACTCAACCTGGCGCAGTGGTGACCAGGTTCTTGTCTCTGCACAAGAAATAATTCATGACCGAGACAGAGGCAGGAAAGCACAGGAAGTTTATTGAAATGAAAGTACACACTTGAGAGGGAATTGTGGACAAACTCAGAGATTGAGTTGCACCAACAAAGTCCTGGCCATGGTATTTATACCTCCCAGGGGCAGGTTTTGGCAACATCCGATTGTAGTAACCACAATGTAAATGAGATTATAATGACATTATAGTTAGCTAAATGTCAGGTCCCAGTCTTAGGGATTAGCCCTGCTCAATGAAACTGGTTCTTGTTCTCCTACAGCTACAGGTGCCGATACAGTCACTTGTTTCTTATGTAACCTGTAAGGTGCCTCACATTGTATTCTGGAGGAGGTTGTCAATTCCCTATGCCACCCATCCTGCCTCAACACCATGTGTGGCAGTTAAAAAGCTGGAGGGTATCTCAGCTCTGTGGGTCTTCCCCAGAGAAGCAAGGTGTCCCAGCCCCATACCAGGCTCCCTAGCCCAGGGCTCCGGCGACTGGAAGAGAAGTCCCCACAAGTTCTGGCTGTGAAAACCAGTGGAGATTATGGCTGAGTGAGACAGAGGGCTGCTGGATTCCCAGGTGATTCTACTAAAGGGTCCGTGCACAGACTTACTCACTGACAAACTCACTCACTCTGAACTCCAGCGCTGGGGCAGCAGCTGTAAAGGCACCAGGGACATACAGGGAGGAACTGAATTGTCCGACTCTCACATAACTACACAATGACCATCCAAATTAGAGAATCAACATTGATACAATGCAACCAAATGATTCACAGACCCCATTTAAATTTCTCCAACAAATCAAAAATGTCTCTTTTCCTGCCTTGTCAGGATTCAACCCACATAACGTCATAGCATTTATTTGTTATGTCTTTTTCAGTTTCTTCAGTTTGGAGGAGATCCTCAGTTTTTCCCTGTTTGACATGACCTTGATAGCTTAAAATTACCTGCCTTTCATTTTATAAGATTCCTCATAATCTGGGTCCATCCAGTCTTTCCTCATATCCAGACTTAAGCCCTTCATTCTTGAAGGAAATTATGCTTATCATCTTAATGCATCACTTCAGAAGGCAATGTTAGTATATCCTACACTGGTGATGTGATCCTTGATCACCTGGTAAAATTAGTGTCTCCTGAATTTTTTAATGATAACATCACCATTTGCACCTTTGTGATGGATAGGTGTTTTACAGAGCGGTGAACCAAAACTATGCCAGTATCTTGGTTATTATCAAACATTCACCCCAAATCCAAAATCACGATGATGGCTGCCAAATGTCTATTTTCATTAATTCTACATTTTTTACAGTGTTGTTCTACAGGGAAGCAATGTTTTCTCTTCTCTCCCATTCATTTTTATGCATACAGATGTATTCATTTAAATTGTATTCAATTAGTTCTAATCTGTCATTATCACTGTTTTTGAAACTGCCCCAGAATGGTGCTAGAGAGTCCCTTCAAGCTAGCTCCTCTGTCTTCTGATATGTCCCATTATTCTTTAAGCTCTTTTTGTTGTTCTTTGACACAACAAGTTGTACCAGACTCATCTATCTTGCACTTTTTCTTTGTCAATCCTAGAAGCAGACTTTCTGGTTCATTTTAGTGAAAAAATGGTATTTAGACCAAGACCTGGACACTCAGTGTACTTGTTAATATAGGGAATTATTGCTTTTAGGATTCTTACTGGATGAAGCTAGAATATATATATGTGCATACGTATATGTACACATATATGTATATATTTGACATATACATGTATAAACACATGCAATCTAAATCTATAGTCTATGTCTATATTTCAAATGTGAGTTCACACCAATTCCTCTACTTTTAGTTCAAGCCCTCGGGATTATTTTAGCTTTCCCTTTTTCCACATCCCCTTATTGATTGTGAGAAGTCTTGCACTCCTTATCCTCAGTATGCTCATAATTTGCAGTTTCCTTATATGTAATTAATGTCCCAACCCTTCCGGCTGCATCTTTGGCCTTGCTTTCACTTTTTTGACCCCAGCCACAACATCACCGTCTTGCACTCACTACCTGTACAACCCCTTGTGCCACCATCACTGCCTCTGCTATAGGCTGAATATTTGTGTGCCCCAAAAATGTGTATATTAAAACCTATTTCCCACAGTGATGGTATTTAAAGGGGGGCCTCTGTGAGGTCATGGGAGTGGTGCCCTGATGAGTGTAATTAGTTCCCCAGAGAGCTTTCTTCCTTTTTCTACCACCTTAAGACATAGCAAAGAAACAGCTGTCTATGAACCAGGAAATGGACCCTCTTTAGACACCAAATCTGCTGGCATCTTGATTTGGGACTTCCAGACTCCAGAACTGAGAGACACAATTTTCTGTTGTTTATAAACCATGAAGTTTATGGTATTCTGTTATAGCATCCCCAGTAGACTCAGGCAGCCTCCTAACTAACTCCACCAATCCACCGCCTAACAGAGAAAAGTGAAGGGAAAATACATCTGTTTTTTTTTTGTTTGTTTTTTTTTTCTCATACTGCTCTTCTCCTTCCTCCTTGAAGTACATTTCCTTCCTCACTGTTTCCAGTTCACTCACTGAGATAACTCTAAGATAGTTCAAGGGTCACCTACTCTAAGAGGATTTTGCTATAACTTCTTTGGGCCCTCATTTAAGGACGGAGGTTGCATCTTATTTGTCCTTTTTTGTTGTTGTTGTTCATCTTATTTGTCTCCATGTCCCTACTGCCCAGTGTTATTTTTGATATATATTATAAACTAAATAAGTATTTCATAAATAGGTAATTAATAAATGGAGATTCCTCCACAACAGCTTGGTGATTAAGACTTTGGAGTCAGACAGAACGAAACTGTTATTCACAAGTTTTATGAAATTGAGCCTGTTAGTCTCTTAGTCTGTTTGGCTATTATAACTAAAATACTGTAGGCTGCATGGCTTATTGTCGTGCAGGGCGGCCTGCAGGGTCTCTGGTCCTGCTCCCCACATAAGAACACAGGATATGGCGAGGCCAAAAAGGAACACCCACAGAGCCATAGATAGAGGAGGCATACTACTATATTCTCACTGGCGGTACTATAGGTCTCACTGGAGGCTAGATCCACATTGTCCGCAACCCGCCATCCTAACTGTAATCCACGCTTGCCAGCTCAGCCACCATCTTCTTGCTAGCCCCCACTTTTTTGCTAGCGTAGCCACGGCAGTTATATTAGTGGCCAATGGCTCACTGGTTATAGCTGACGGCCAACTAGCCACAACTGATGGCCATCCAATCACAGTTGATGGCCATTTACTACCTGAGCCAGCACCTTTCTATGTGAGGCCTAGAGCCTGGAAACTGCTTTCTGGGGCTCTGTCCCCACACTTATAAACAATAAACATCACAGTCTGGAGACTAGAAAGGCCAACATCATAGCATGCTGTCTTCTCCTTGTGTCCTCACATATTCTAGCAGAAGATACAAGGGAGCTTTTAAATCTTCTTTTACAAGGGTACTAATCCCATTCATGAGGTCTCCACTCTCGTGACCTAATTATCTTCCAAGGACTCTCCCTCCAAATATCAATTGTCATGGTGAGGATTAGATTACCATATAAACTGAGGTAAGTGGCACAAATACTCAATCTTTGCCATTTCTTCTCTGAACTTCAATTTTCTCATCTGCAGATGTAGATGAAAATAATTCATTCATAGGGTTGTCATGATGATTAAATTATGTAATGAATGTTTTAAAATACGTTTTCACAGTGCCAGTCAGTTTTAATGTTCAATAAATGATAGCTCCTATTATTAATAATTGTTCTTTGTGCATGTTTCTCATGTAGTACTCATTTGTTGCACATCAATTATTTCTTCAGATATTAGTCTTGCTTCCTGGATAGAAAAAAAAAACATATTTAAAGGCAGCGAATCTAATACGTATATGTTTATTTGACTTACTGCACATTGTTTTTCAGTATAAGAGAGTATTGCTACTTCAAAAATTTCACCTTTATTTGAAAACGTATCCTTGATTTTAAAAGAATGTTGTATTAAAGAAACAAAGAAGGCTGTATGGCTTCAAAATAGTCGACTAAGCACGTACTCTCGATCTTGACACACAGATTATAGAAATCATATTTTAAAATATTTACTGATCCTTAGGAATAGAAAGATAAAATCTCAGTTGTTATGAGGCTGCAGGGGACCCCTAAGATAAATGAATATAATTAAGCATATAAAGATATATAGGAGGTCCAGTGGTAAGTTGAGAATTTCATAAACCAGTGCCTCTGTGGAAGCATAGGAAGCCATCGTGCACCAGGGCCAGAAGCCTCTGGGGAGAATGCCACTGGCAATCATGACGAACTGCAGTAATTGCTACAGAGGAAAAGATGTCAGCTACAGAGCCAAATACCCAGACACGGAATGGCAATCAGTTACCAAGCAGAAGGCTCACCAGGTCAGGATGGAGACCGTAAAAGTGGCTTCATCAGAGATCAATAGAGGGAGGAGTTTGCACCCAGAAGTACAATGTGATTCTCATATTATGACAAATAAACCTGAAGGCAGGGGTGGTTGAAGGTGAAAATGGGGAGTTCAAGGCCTGTGTGGTTAGATAGAGAAGTAAACACTGGACAGCTTGCTTAAAATGAAGAGTTTTGTTCTCCCGTAAAACTACTTCCTCCTGTATCTTTCTTCATAGATTTAACCCCCGTTGTGATTCACTGAAAATATTTTTAAATATGCAGCTTTAGAAGAAACTTTACTCTGCTGCTGTCTAAGTATCCTTCTGCTTATACCCAAGGAATCAGAGTTAAAAAGCAGAAAGTAATTTTAAATAATTATACTAGATATCTTTATAAATATAAGAGGAAATTGTATGTGTGAAAAAATAATAGGTAATAAAACAATAAAAAGTAACAATTATTAAATATTCAGGAAATGGCAACATAATTTTTCAGTATATAGGTTGAATTGGGATTCAATAAAAGTACACAGGGAATTAGTAAAGTGGACTTTATAATAAACATGTCCACATATATATTTACATATATGTAATTCTTCTAGAATTCAGAATATAGAATTTTTATAATGAAAATTCAAAAGATTAAGTGACATAAAGGTTAAATCCCAAAGTTCCAACATTCAGTGTAAAGGAATTTCAGAGAGATGAGAGCATGTAAGAAACAATATTTTAAAAGAAATAATGGTAAAAATTTCCTAGTACTGAAAAAAAAAAAAAAAAAGGTTGCAATGTATTTGACAGGAGGAATCTATCAAGCACCAAGTTAAAAAAAATGATTTAAAAACCAATATCTAGGTATATGATAGTTACATTTAAAAGCAGCAAATCTAGAAGGGAATCATAACACTTATGGGAAAGGAAAAGAGGAAGCAGGAAGCAGATTAATTTTATAAGAGAATTAAAATCGGTTTGGCACCATATTTCTCATCAGAAATAATAGATGGATAAAAGACCAGGAAAAACATCTTCAAAATGCTGAGGCAAAATAATTTTGAGTTAACTTTCTGTAACTTACCAACTATCATTTCATAGTGAGGGCAAAAATAAAAACTTTTTCAGGTGAAAGAGAACCTCTTCTTCCATTCTTTCAATAACAGAAACAATTACAATAAGATGGTAGATGAGTCATAAAATTTTTGAGCCTAACAACAGTGTCATCCCACCATCACCTAGCACTTTAGCCCCATTCTTCCCTGTTCAATACCTTCCCCACAGCATGTATCACCTTCTGAAAAAAGATGCTATTTATTTATTATTATTTATAAATTTGTGATGGAATTCATGTGACCAGAGAGCAGGAATCACTGTCTGTTTATTCATTGATAGATCCCACATACCTAGAACATAAATTTGTCCCATCTTAGGTGCTCAAATAAATACTTGCTGAATAAATTGAGTGACTAAATGATGGTTTAAACCATGTGAAGTGAACTTGATTCAACTAAAAGTAAATGTGGTAAAATCTATACTCTATTTGGGACTGTAGCATAGTTCTTCTAGAAATTGTCAGAGAGAGTAAACAAAAGAGAATTAAGGGCATAAACAATTTCCATTTGACAAATATAACAAATTGAGTATATTTTAAGGATTTATCTACTGTGAGACCTGGATATATTTATTCTGATACTAAGCAGTAATATTAGAAATCAACAACAAAATGATAGCCCCAACCCATAAATTTAAAAACACTTTGAAATTATTTATGAGTTAAAGAGGAAATCAAATGCAAATTACAAATTACCTAGAAGTTAACCCAAAAAAGCTCTATATCAAAGCAATACTCTAAAGAAAATTTATAAAGACAAGTTTTTTATGGAAGCAAGAAAGGCTGAAAATAAACTATTAAAAAGAAAATAGCTCCACAAGGTAGAAAAAGAACAGCAAAATAATGCAAAAGAGAGTTGCAGATGAAATCCAAAAGACAAAAAGAAAGATGTTTAAATAAAAATCAAAACAGTGTAATTGATTAGCAAAAGTTGGTTCTTTGAATAGACTAATAAATTTCACAATCCTTTGTAAGTATGAGAAAAGAAAACTGGAAGACTACAAATAAATAGCTAGGAGTGAGAAAGATCTATGATATAATTATAAAGAGGTATCCTAAAATCCTGTAACACAAATCTATTACTATTAAACTACTAACCTGGCGAACCTTGGAAAAAGTCACTTCTACAACATATATAAGTTGCCAGTACTGCTCCCCCAGCAACCAAAACAAAACAAAACAATAAAACAACCTTCAGCAGGAAAATAACATTAGAGATTGAAATGGTGGTCAGATAGCTACCTCAAAATTGTATCATGTTTCAGACAGCTTTTTTAGGAAGTACTAACACTCAAGGATCCAATTATTCCTGTTATAAAAACTAGCCTAAAGACTAGTGAAACTTGAAAAATTACTAACCTCTTGATATTAAATCTGGATAAAAACAACATAAAAATTTAAAAATAAATAAATACATATACACATGCACATACACACACTGGAGGGTGTTATGTCCAGCACAACAAGAGTTGTGGGAAGCGAGGATAGCGGCACAAAGTTAAGAAAGTCAGTAGACAAGAATAGAGTGCAAGCCAGGCCAAGGGACTCAAGTCTCAAGGACTGAGCCACAAATCAGGCCAACTCATGGTTTTATTAGTTAGGTGTAGAAGTAAAAGAAGTAAAGTTGTCAATCTCAAGATCTGTGAATCCCATACATTATAATAAGAAACTGATTCAAGCCAATCACCCTTGCCAGCAGGCAGCAGAACCTTAAGTCTCAGGATAAGTACTTCCCCAAGGGACAAAACCTTTATGCATATGAATAGATGGAGAGCACATCATTGAGTCACTTCCCCTGCTGGTTTGTGAGAAGGAATGCAGCCACAGAGGCAGAGGCTCTCCTTAGCCAGGGGAAGTTGGGGGGCTGTGCCCACCTCTATTGACCCCATGAGTTCCACATATTTTCCCCACATTGCTGTGTCTGGCTTGGGTTGCCCCCACCCCCGACCCCATGGGGAGTTGTACCGGTCTTTGACTAGCCAGCCATCTTTCTGCGGCCAAACAGGGAGACATAAGGTGTAAGCACAAAGGTGAAGCAAAGTCCCTGAAAGGATCCATCTCATAGACTCTCATTTCTTTAGGGGCAGATACGAGGAGACAGATGGGTAGGCTGATGTGTAGGGTACCAAAAAATTGCATACGTGTGACTTGTATTCATCTTTTGTTATCAGTATAAGAGTATATTATTACAATTTTAATACTTTTTTTTTCCTTTCTTAAAATGTGTATACATTTTTGGTACCCTATGCATACAGACAAATGTCACTCACTATGTCATAGATAAAAATAAAATATCAAACCCAGTACTAAGGATACAAATTGTTCAAATATATCTCCAAAATTATTGTTTGGTGAAGAAAGAGCAAGTATAAAATAATACTGACAGTTGAATACAACATAATTTATAATACATATATGAAGCAGTGCTACATAGTCTTTTTGGAGAGGATTTTTATATTTATATAAAATGCAGGTTAATATTATATGTTGTATATGTCTATGCATAATTATAAAGGCTTGGAAAAAGAACTGAAAAGATGCACACCAAAATGGTGTGGTGAATACAGAAAAACTAAGAATGTGTGATTGTTGGAGTGTGCTAAGAGGCCATAACTTCATCTCATTTATATTTTTTAATTTTAATTTTTATGATTTTTGCTGTTGTTTGAGGACATCTGTATTAAGATGATTCCATATCTTAAAAACCAAACCACCACAACAAATTACTATGGACATTTATAGCTTCACAATGAAGATCCTAGATATTTTGAGTTTCTTTGAATGTGGAGAAAAGGGTGTTTTAATATGCTCTTAAGAGAATTTTTTTCAACCTCTTCAATTTAATTCCTGCAAAGAACATTTATTGAGGAACATATCCGGGTAATTTTGAACACACAATGGATTCCTGCCCTAAGGAGGTTTTTTCTTTGTGTGTGTGTGTGTGTGTGGGGGGGGGGGTTCTGGTTGGGAAAGTGATTTAACCAACTAGTATCAGGGAGCACGGCAGATCATGTGTGAAAGGTATTGACTGATTGCTGGAGGGGTACACAGACAGAAAATATATGTCATATCCTGGTCGCAACCTAAGGATCTACTGTATCATGTACAGATTACAAAAACAAGAACAGTCTTGGGATTTGGGGAAAATACATATGTATGTGTAAGTATATGTACAGTACAGACAGGAAATCTGAATCTTGTCATAATTGTTCTGCTAGGAACAACCACAATAGAGCTGTGGACCTCAGTTTCCTCCAAATGAGAGAAATACACTAATTATTACCTACAGATCAATTCATCAAATTAGGTCCATAAGAGGAGCAAAAGAATAAACAACAACAACAACAACAACAACAACAACAACAAAATAAGATTGAAGAACTTTTTCTCTGAAATATCTCAGCTATAGAGAGTGTGCATGTACTAAATGGGATGTATGGACATCATATGCCTGAAACCCTTGGAAAGTGACTTTAATTTATTTTTACAGAAATTGAAAAAGAAAGTTGTGGAGATCCTGGTACACCTTTATATGGAATTAGAGAAGGCGATGGATTTTCTAATCGTGATGTTTTAAGGTTCGAATGCCAGTTTGGGTTTGAATTAATTGGAGAGAAATCCATTGTTTGTCAAGAGAATAACCAATGGTCTGCAAACATACCCATCTGTATCTGTGAGTACCAAATGCTTTGCTTCCAGATAGCATATGTTACTCTGTCCGTGCATATAATTGCTTTTGTAATTAATTGCAAAGAGCTGGAACCGTGTAATTATTTTTGAACGAGTAGCACTTTGTGACACTATCTTTAACAAGTGTGCTTATGCCAAATTATAAATTTCATTACAGATTTAAATAAAGTTAACATAGTTCACTTGGTAATTGCAAAGTATATATTATATGTGTTCTCAAAACACTTTATTGGTGGCACTTTATACTTTATAGATAGCATACTTCTTATGGAAATTATATGTCTAAGCTAATTCTAATAGACTCATTTATTTTAATAAGATAGTATATGCTTATTTGTAATCAAAAACACTTAAAATATTTAAAGCTTATATTCCATGTATAATGCATAAACTTATTTTTGCTTGTAGATGCTCACACTTAATGCATCCTTAAATGCCATTTATTTATATTGCACAAAATAAAATTCATTAATGTTTATGATATACAGTATGCTTGGATTAAAATAATGTATTTCTTCAAATACATTAAAACATACCAATTTAATTGCAATAAAAATATAATTTTTATTATACATTAATGCACTTTTAGGTTCAATTGAATACTATTTTCATTACCAACAAATACAACTTACCAGGTGTGAGTGCAATATTGAAATTTTTGAATTTTAGTTGTGAATATTAACAAATGGTAATATAAAAGACATAATCATAAAAATAAAGATAATGTTCTGGTTTTTAAGTATGAGACTTTTCATCTGTATCCAACTTTTAATGATAATGCTTTTCATTTGTGAAAATCTTTATTCCCTGTAAAGACATTAGTACACACCTTACTTTAATATTTTACTGGTTTAATAAAAATGTAGACTTTTTTTAAGACCTACATTTTATCTGAATTATAATATATGCTGCAAAATATACATTTTCCTTTATTGAAAAATGTTGATTATTTAACATTTTGAAAGTAACATTTTAAAAGAACTAACTGAGAACTTTTAAAGTGAATACAGGCCATTTTCTCTAATATATATATATATATATATTGCACAGTCAAAAAAAAAAGAATACGAAAAATAGCAAGTAAGCATTACTGTTTCTCATTATAGTGTTCTAGATACACATTGCCATGATAACATCTTACATTTCAGCAAAGTGGGTATTTTTAGAATCTGGCATAAATTTTCCTAGTTAAAGTATATTTCGCTTGATCGTCAGGAAATCTAGGAGGGGAAGAGTGCGCCGACCCCTTTAACAGAACTCTTTCAGGTTAGAGCCAGTGTTCATCTAATCAAGATCACCTGTGAAATTCCTGTTGTGAGAGAAGAAACTACATTAGCAGAGTCTGATTTGATTATGCCAGCATCATCTAAAGCTTAGTAATACTTCAAAAGTCTTTACTTGAAGATCTTTAGTTCTAGGGGTTCTTCCAAGGAGACAATGTCACTGTAATATTGGTGAATCTATTAATGTTATATATTGCATTAAAAATGAAAATATTTTAGATCATTTTAATAGATGCTAAAATGCATTTAATAAGATATTTAAAATAATGCTGACTAAAACAAATTTGAAAACTCATGAAAATCTAAAGGACATTTTTTTTACTATTTTAAAGAGAATTAAGTCCTGCATCCTGATATATAAATATGGAGACATTAATAGTTTCCTTATATATTGACAATAGGTAATTTGAAAGTGTAATTGAAAGACAATTTTTAAGAAAAATAAAGTTATAAAAAAACTATAGAAATAATACATAAATCCTTATAACTCAGAAAAAAATTACTGACTTATTGAGAATAGGAAATTTTATGAGAAAAAAAAGAGATGGACACTATGTCTCTGAATGAGAAGATATTATATGAAGTATGTAAATTACATAGACATGCTTGTAAGACCATGCTTTTAGTTTTCAATAAAAATTCCAACATAATTTCTTTGGGAACTTGACTTAGTGCCTTGACATAAAGCTAGATAAAAATACAGGCAAGAATAGGTGCTTATGTGGATATTAAAGCATAACGTGAAGTTATTACCATAAAATTAGCATGATACTCACAGAAATATAACACTAGGTCAAAGGAAATTACATAAAAAGTGCATCTAATATAATGAAGGGTTTAGAGTACAGTACTCCCTCTTCATCTGAGGGAGATATGCTTCTAGACCCCCAGGGGATTCTGCCCTAAACGATGGGCAGAATCAAACCCTATATATACTATGTTTTTTTTCCTATGATACATAATTATGATACAGTTCTATTGATCAATTACACAGAGTAAAAGATTAACAACAATGCCTAATAATAAAATAGAACAATTTGATATATATAATAATATACAATAAAAAATTATGTGAATGCGCTCTCTCTCAAAATGTATTGTACTCATATTTTCAATTAAAGGAAGCACTTTATGGCTTCTCTTTGTCATATCTGAATTGCTGGTATCACTACTCTTGTACTTTGGGGCCATTATTAAGTAAACTAAGGGTTACTTGAACACCAGCACTGTGATGCTAATGCCTAGACAATGTATCTGACAACTGAGAAGGCTACCAGGTATCTAATGGATGGGTAGCATGCAACAATGTGAATATGCTGGACAAAGGAATGATTCACATACCTGCATGGATGGAGCAGTGTGGCACAAGATTTTATCATGCTACTCACAACAGCCCACAATTTAAAACTTATGAATTGTTTATTTCTGGAAGTTTTCCATTTGATATTTTTAGACCAAGGTCGACAGCAGGTAACGGAAACCCAGAAAGCAAAACTGACACTATGGGCGAACTACTGTATTATATAGGCATCTACCTATCTCCCTGATAGGGGAGGATAACATTATAGATTTCTGCTAGCTCTTGCCCCAGATGAGGTCATTTTGATCAGAGATTGGCAAACTATGAATTGTGGGCAAAATCTGGCCTGAATCGTGCTTTTGTAGGTAAAGTTTACCTGTTGTCTATGGCAGCTTTCCTATTACAGTGGCAGAGTAATTAGGTTGGTGCAAAAGTAGTAGCAGTTTTTGCAATTTATTTTTTTAACCTTTTAAACCGCAATTACTTTTGCACCAAATAAATAGTTGCAGAAGAGACAAGTGCAGCTTGTAAAGCCACAGCACTTACTATCTATCCCTTTACAGAAAAAGTTTGCTGACCCTTAATTTAGATCAAGGGTTATAAAATCAAATGATTCCAGGATACAGGCAGGTAAAAGTGTGAAGAGGGAACATGTGTACCCATGAAGGAAGTGACAGGAAACTATAGTTCACTGACTTTCAAGAGAAGCTAGAGATCCAGGTTTTATCCCGTCAAGTGTGATAATTTTAAAAATTATCTCATATTTTTAGTGGGGCATAGGAAAAAAACAATGCAGATACATTTGCATTCAGCCCCATGACTGCCAGTTTGGATTCAGCCCCACGACTGTCAGTTTCTAAGCCCGGGTTTTAACTCTTAACATCGTTCCATGGGAAAAGCAAATTTAAGTTAGAAATTACATATAAAGAAAAGCATACGAGGGATAATACATATAATTTCTATGATTCCTTTCCATATTTTACATGTACATGTAGATATAATTTAATTTTGTCATTACATTTCTGTAGATAGAGATAGATAGTGACCTAGTTTCTGAAAGTTAAAAAATCTAAACTTAAAAGCAATGAAAAATGCAGATTATTATTTTTTTAATACTCAAGTTAAAATAAATTATAATACAATATTAACAAAATAACAAAATGTGCAAATTGAAATATTGAATGAATATTGTAAACTAAGAGTTTATAATCTCAAATGATTAGAGTTCATGAGCAGATAATTCCCAAAAGAGAAAATATAAATGGCTAACAAACAAAAGAGAAATCTTCAACTTCACCAGTAGGCAAAGAAGTGGCCAATTTGTACAGATGTCATTTTTCTTATCAAATAAGAAAGGGAAAATTTGAACAGTTTTGTGTTGGTAAGGGTGTTATACTCTGTAATATATCTCTGTTATATTTCAGTATAAGTTAATATAACTTTTCTAGGCAGAAATTTAGCAAAATATTTTGAGGCTTATTTACATACTTTATTTACATACCTTTTGTAAATAAAATTTGGTGCAAAATTGTACAAAGTCAATTTTGTTAAAAATATGTTACACTGAGACTATAGTGGTTTGACTCCCTCAAAAAAAAAAATATGTTACAAAAACTACTGGAAGAAAATACATCATTATTTTAACAATGATTTTCTCTGTGTGATCATTTACTTTTCTATTCATCCATCTTCTGCTTTCTAAATTTTCTATGTGAATGTTTAAGTCAGATGTTTTTAAAAGTTAAAAAAAGAAAATTTGAGGGGGGAGGACTTCGTCTTAATATGGTGTGAGAGTTTAGTTGTTTTTCCAGTGTTTGCCACCAGTGGCAAACCATTATAAAAGTGCCACCATTATAAAAGTTAATTCATCTCCTTATCTGTGTTCTAAACTATAAGAGCATCCCATGACCATGATAGAATGAAACTCACTGAGTCACCACTCTCTTTACAAGTTTTCTCTGGGCTACATCATCCCATTTCTATTAATAGTCACATGCTATTTTGTGTCTTTAATTATTTCATGAACATTATTGCTTTCTATGAAATCTCTATTTCTCCAACATTATTTTTGAGGCACAGAAACAAAAACTTTGCACAGCACTCTAACATGAACGTGATAAATGTCAAATCAATTGCTATTATTGCTTCAATTATATTTTGTGCATATTTAAGCATACAATCATCAACAAATACTAGTTGCCTTTTCTAATACGTATAAACAGTAACTTTTCTGTCTTATAAGATACTTTACATTGTTCAATATTATTTTTTCAAACTATAGTTATCTGAATTGTAGGAGAGGGCAATATGGTAAAATATTACTTTTGATTATTTATGGTATTTTCCAATCTTATTTTAACAGTTCCTTGTCTCTCTAACTTTACTGCACCAATGGGTACAGTCCTTTCTCCTGATTACCCAGAAGGGTATGGAAACAATTTAAACTGCATCTGGACAATAATCTCTGATCCAGGGAGTCGGATACACCTTTCTTTTAATGACTTCGACCTGGAATCCCAGTTCGACTTCCTTGCTGTTAAAGATGGTGACTCTCCAGAATCCCCAATTCTTGGAACCTTTACTGGGGCTGAGGTGCCTTCCCACCTTACTAGTAACAGTCATATACTGCGATTAGAATTTCAAGCTGACCATTCAATGTCAGGACGTGGCTTTAACATCACTTATAACAGTAAGTTTGAGTTTTCCATATCATCTATTTCTACAAAGTAGAACTGGAAAGGAATCATGCACACCAGCTCTGTGGTTCGATAGATAAAGAAACTTGAACAATAACATACATAACTGTGCATTTGGTCCTTGATGTCCAACCATATTTTACTCTCTATCATGTCATTTCTGTTTGTGAGAGGCCTGGTGTTAAAGAAATGTGTTTCCAATATCATTATTAGATCGGCAAATATATTAGCTTATTTTATGAAATCTTATAAGCATGACCTCGAACATACTATATAACGCAGGCTTTGCTTTTTATTTCTGTGCAAACATAAAAGGGAGATAGATCTTTCCTTCAAGATATTGAAGGATATTTTAACAAACAATAATAGCACAGAGTTATAATTGCAGAGACAAATTCACAAGGCTATAGAAGCATCACAAAGAAAGAACTCCTTAACTTAGGGGCAAAAAAAACACTCTCCTGATTTTAGCAAAGCCATCATGAGGGGAAATACCTTAGTGGTTAAGAATATCAGCTCTAAAGTGAAATGATCAAACTTCAAATCTACATTTTTATGTTCAATAACTGAGCCTCAGTGGCCTCAACCTTAAAATTGTAGTGGGTTTCTATAAGGAGTACATTAGGTGATGCATGTAAATAATTTAGCCTAGGATATATGGTACCTAATAATTGCTCATAAACATTAGCTATTATTGTTTAATTGGCTTTTGAACTATTACCTTGATATTGGATATTATGTTACTGTCTATTACTACATATTGATCCAGATTTGAGATTTCTTCGAGCTGTTGTTTGTCACTCATATTTGTGTACTTCAAAAGAATAAATATTACTTTTCCGAAAAAAAAAAAAAAAAAAAAAAGCATGGCGTAAATATATCCAAAAAATGACTCACATAAAGGAAAAACTATCTTAGTGGGTTAACATACTTACCAATGCTTCTGTTTGCAAATGTTTTACCTGAAGCCAAAGAATACTAGTGATTTTTATTGTTTTACCTTGAAGCTACCACAATGCCAGATATTGACCAATTTGACAAGTTCATATCTAAGTGTCATGTAATAATATGATTTACTTTCCTGCTCTTTAAAAAAAGAATTGCACCCTCACTCCCATCACTGTCCATTCAATGCTGAACTTTAGCAATTAGTAACAAAACGCAGTTATTGTCTATTCAAAGTGTCACTAGTGGTGATTGCTGTCACTAATAAGTGTCAACATGTAATTGCACATTATTAAAATTAAATTGGCTGTGACATGTGTCATACAGACTTATTGTTTTAAGCGGCTGCTTTATCTGAAAGATCTCTTAAAAATATTTATACATCTATATATAGATACATACATGCAGTTACCTATTTATAATTTTTATTTTGTCTTAACTGCATATTTGTAACTTTAATGTTTTGGTACCTTCAGGATATTATGAAAAATATGCCTCCTTGTTCTTTGTTTTCTTTCTCTAGTAAATCATTTAATCCATCATATGTAAATTATTTTGTTTAATGCTTACTAGTTTTACTAGTTACTTTTTTTCCCTAAAAAAAAAAAAAAATCTATGAAGAATTTTGTATAGAAGTTAGGCTTAATCAAAATTGTCTTTAATGGTACAACAGAAAACAATGACTAAATATGTGTACCTAAAATATATATTTTATACATTTTAGAATTTACCTTAATATAATTTTATATTGTTTAACTTAAAAATGTGAATGGATAATAAAATTATATGATTTATGGACAATATCAAAGTGATGCTTAGTGAGGAAATTTTAAATAACTGTATATACTTATTCAGTATGAATATAATAATCTTAAATTATAAATATCTCATAAAACATGTTTTAAACATTTAGACTTTGCTACTTTATATATTCTTCCATTAGTATTATACTAATTTAAACAGCATATATTGGATCATGAATAAGGGGAAAATTTTGTAGGGCTCAGGCAATCTACAATCTCTGAAAAATTCAAAGCAGCACATTGTCACTACACTTCTGCCATTTGCTGGGACTGGGCTAAATAAACTCTGTGGGATATTCAAGGTCAAATGTAATGGTGGCCCTAAACTCAAGAACTCTCATTCTCCTGAGAGTCATAAGACAAATAACTCAAGATACAATATGTTGTTGAGAACAAATTAAAAGCAGCCCAGAAGATACATTTCAATCCTATCTCTATGCTCTGAGGCAAGCTACTTAAATTTTTCTGATTCTCACAGCATAAATGTTGATACTTTTGCTCATCAGACTATTCTAAATGTTAAATGAAATAATAACATTTCTAAAACTCTCTATTCACATTCATTGGAATTCTCACTAGATTATCCTGGAAATTGTTGCGAAACCTAATGATCTCCAGAAATAAGCAGAAAGAGTCCCATTTTGAAATTGTAGAGTGAAATTCATGTTTTAAAATAATCACGCCTATTACACGTCTAGGGAAAATAGGTATGGTCAGAGAAGAGCCTCCATTTTCTTTCTTTTAAATAAAGGCTTTTGTAGAAATAAACATAACCTTTTAAAAACCACTTTTTCTCACCCCAAATGCACAACTGTTTTTCTCATCCTGTATGTATGTGTTTTTTTTTTGTTTGTTTCTTTGTTGTTCTCAAGCATTTGGGCATAATGAGTGTCCTGATCCTGGAATACCAATCAATGCACGGCGGTTTGGGGACAACTTTCAATTAGGAAGTTCAATTTCAGTTATTTGTGAAGAAGGATTTATTAAAACCCAGGGAACAGAAACAATCACATGTATTCTTATGGATGGAAAAGTGATGTGGAGTGGACCAATTCCAAGATGCGGAGGTAAGCAAAACGACCCACGGAAAATATAACTCTGTCATCATTATGCATTAGAAACCATAATAGGAAATGCATTGTTCTGCCAGGACTGTTGTGATCTTTCTTTTAAAATATTAGTGATCTAGGACATATATACTTAAAG
This sequence comes from Rhinolophus hipposideros, assembly GCF_964194185.1. Classification (NCBI taxonomy): domain Eukaryota; kingdom Metazoa; phylum Chordata; class Mammalia; order Chiroptera; family Rhinolophidae; genus Rhinolophus; species Rhinolophus hipposideros. The sequence goes on from NC_138059.1 coordinate 21,066,744, forward strand.
AAATCCCATTTTTAATTTTCCATGTTAAAATAATTTTTAGAAACTAGAAGTATTCTTTAAAAAGAGCTCTTATTAAAACGTACACATTAACAAATGGTAAATATTGGTTGCATTTGCAAATTCTCTTTAGTACATACAGCATAGTTATAGTTTAGTATACTTTTATAGTTTCCATGTATATTTTTCTTGGCATTTTAACCATTCAGAGCGTAAACGTATTTTTTAAAAATATGTAACTATTATGAATTACAATACATAAATGTATGTGAAAGCAGCCATTAATTAACATGTATAAATTTTGTAGGCACAGTTTGCTAAACATTTTTTTTTTTCAATTTTGATTCACCAAATAAAATGTAGTCAAGAAAGTTCAGCACAATATATATATACATGTGATATATATACTGTGTTTGAAAGTATATATCTTCGAATATACACACTCACGTAAAGTTGTAAATTATATTGGTAGGAAGGAAGGCTGACCATATTTAAAAATACAATATATTAAGAATATAGTGTATCCATTTAGGATCTATAAGGGTGTGTGTAGGGGAGTTTATTTAGAATTATCCTAGTAGGAATTAACATTCTCAATGCTGTTTTCCTTGAACCCTAGTACCTGAGGTTATATATCTATTTTATTTAAAAAGAGGTAGGGCTTTCACTAAGAAATCGATGAGCTAGAACCATGAAACATGCTTTAATAAATTGCCTGTGATCAATAGGTGATGATTTTCAAATGATTTCTTCTCTTTCTTGCTTTCCCAACTTTTCTTCCTATCCCAGTTTTCCTCCTTAGCTGCACGCAAACTGACAATGGAAGTTTTGTTTTCTTAATTTCTAGCTGATAAATTGAGCATAGTTAACATACACTTCAGAAGTATAGCAGACTTAATGGACTAATACAGCCATTACCTGTAAGTGCTGTTTCATTTAATGAATGTTTTCATAATGTCTCCTGATGCAGTAATGCAGACCATGAAATTATGTTTTCCTATTAGCCCCTTCAATCAGCACCTCCCTCCTTTCCTAAAGCCTTCCTCATGTATAATATTAGGGGGATAAACCAGATGACTTTACTGTTCTTTTCCAAACCTTGAATGTTATAGGCTTAGTAGGGGTGAACTTGGAAGTGGTTATGACTATGCTATTATGTTTTAAAAACATAATGAAGTTGGACCTTGAAGGATTGAAATAAAAAGAGAAAAAATGGAAAATAACTTCCAATTTCTTTTTTTTTTTTTTTTTCCCCAATCATACATTGCCCCTGAGCTCATTCATTAGTTTAACCACAGTTCCTGACCCAGACTTGGGACATCAGTCAGGAAAGCGTACATTCGCATTTGAAGGAAAAGTAGGAGATGGGAGAAAACTTTGTTTCAGACAGAATGAATAGCTCTAGTTCAAAGTGACTAGAATGAAGGATAAAGGGACAGAGGTTTGGTGAAGAATCAATGGGTTCCCAAGCATGATGCACTTTGTAAACAATACTAAGCAGATTCAGAATTATCTTGTGGCCAACCGGAAGCCACTTCAGTTCAGGAGTGACGTGATCTGAGCCGCTCCCTCATCTGCACTGGGAGTTGTTTACTCTCCCAGGAGACAGACACAGAGGACACCCCCAGCTTGAGTGTTGGTTTAGGAGCTACTAGGTGCCTAGCTACATGGAGAGGTAAAAACAATGAGGTCGACGTCGACAAATCATTTTATGAATTGCTGCTTAATATGACAGAGAAATTTCAGGATATTCTTCATTGTGATAAATGAATAGTATTTAACTTTTAAAAATAAGTAAAACAGAACATTTAAAACTCTCATGTGGCATAGGCCCGTAGGCCCTCCAGACATCCTAAAGAGAACTTTATGAAGTTGCTGAAGAAAAAAAAAAAGAAAAGAAAAAAAAATTCTTTTTTTTTTTCTTTTTTTTTTTTTCTGTATGTATGAGTGAAGTTACATGTAGTTGGCTCATCTGCCACGTTCTGGATCCAACACTGAGGTGGAAACATCACTAAGGATAAGGTTGGAGTCAGAAAAGGCAGAATCATAGTGGGCTGGAAGCAATCTTACTATGGCACTCACCAGGTCCCAGACTGCGTTTTAAGCCCGTTTCTACCCAATAAAGCAGACTGCTCTCAACTGCTGTATAACTAACGTGGGTTTAATTTCTTAGATTCTAATTAAGATTTGTAAAGATTTCCTTTAGTTTTGCCTCAATTCTACCTAGGTACTAACAACAAAAGCCTAAGACTAGCTGAGAGGAGTTATGTGGATTTTTTTGTTTTGTTTTGTTGTTTCTTTTCTAAGTTTTTTGGGTTTTTTTTTTTATCAGCCTCCCCACCACCACCACAACCCCTCCCCCACCCCAGATTCACCATTCCCCAAGCTGTCACACAGCCTCTTCCACTTACACAAAGAACTATGTCTGGGAGCCCTCTCTGCCTATCTTCTTTGTTCTTTATACGTTCCATATTTTGACAGAAAAGGTTTTGCTTATCATTTATTGTAGTTTGTCTTTTAGGGCACTATCACTGCCTCCAATATATGTTTAATATTTTAGCTAAAACTTTTTTTATTATCATTATAGTAAACATTTGATATAGATGAAATATGTATGTGTTTATTATACTATGATTAATGCAAATACATTTCTACTTCTATTTTCTTCACCCAAAACATTTCCAAATCAAACACATCATTGAAAGTTGCTTTCATGAATGGATTCCTGTCTGTTAAAATTAGAAAGTAGAAAGTTATTTTTTTAATTCGAATTTATAGAGCAGAGGAAGTCAGTATAAACCATTTTGATAAGAAAACTTAAAGATAGCCCTCTCCCCCTAACTCCTCTCTAACTCAATTGTCTAGGAATTCAGACATATTGACAAATTAGTGATCTGCCCAAATCAAGCAGTCTTCAACTCTAAAATTGTGGAAAATCTTTGAGAAAATGAAAACGAAACTTTATTTGCCATAGTCCTTGAATAAGGGTTGTTCAGACCAAAAAGGAGATATGAGATCATCATGTGTTGCAGTTTTGTGATCCCACAGCTAAATTTGGATGTGTTTCAGATTTAGCATAAATACAACTGTTGAACGGAATTGGGTTATACATTTTATTCACTGATCTGAAGTTCAACGCTGATGCATTGACTAAGGATAGATTTAAGCTATTTTTGTGAAAATGTGAACCTCTTTCTTTAGAATGGGTTGATCCAATTTCCTCATGAGGAAGAAAGATTAGATGCTTTTTAAAGTCTTGTGATCTTTCAGTTTTGCTAATGGGAAACAGAATGAATGAATCACTATAATCAGCATTGGACCATTCAAGTTGAATTTCACACTCAGTTTAACGCAGTTTAGTGACAATCAGTGAGTCCTCTCAGGCTTGGGCTGTAGCCTGATTATAACTGGCTCCATCCTGGGCCAGTCTCTGCATGGTGACTCCTTCAAAGATATATCCTGAAGCCATGAAAAATGGTGTAAATGGTGGTCATAGATTTCCTGGCACAGAGATTTTCACAATATACCACTTAGAAAGCATCCTAAAATTCTTCTTCTCTCTCCACCAAAATTTCCCACTCATAGCAGCTGAATAAACACTCATACTCTCTTGCCCTCAACATCCTGCTGCCCTTACATTAATTTATTATTCTGGTCCACAAAGCCCGAGACCCATATTGGGCACCTGTGAACTTCCTCACTAAATTCAGGCCTCAGAAAGTGCAGTTTTCTCAGGAGAATCTGTCTCCCTGGAATTCCTTCTTTCCACCCCCTTTTTCTTTCTCCTAATATAGCCAGAATTGCTTTCAGCAGTCTCTGAGGGCATTCATTGCCAGGCTCACCCTGATGACGTCTTTCAAAATCCCTTCTACCAGCCTAAGTGCTAGGAAAGTTGAAAAAGGGGAGAAAGGGGCATGGTGTAACTGCATTTATATTTATCTTTCACCTGTGTGTATGTGACTGTATCTCCTAAAATGGGTAAAGTGGTGTTTTCATTTAATTCTTTTAGTCAAGGGTGTAGTGAGCAAATAGATTTCCTTTACTGCACCAAGCAATGCAAACTGGAGCCATCCCTGACCCTCGAATCCTGTAATCTTCTTCTCACCCAGTAAAATCCCAGAGGATTTCTAGTCATTGAAATTTACCTTGTGACCAGTACCATGGTACCTCGGTTTTCAAACGTAATCTGTTTCTACTTTATAAATAGCTGCTTCTCTATTTGCCAGTAATAAACCAACAAACAAATCTCAAAAGAACTTGAAAGAGATACCATGCCATGAGACTCAGAATAAAACAGAAAGTTCTATTCCAGGTGTCAAGCAGTGAGCAGGAAGTCATCTAGAATTTTCTGTTTTAAAAAGCAAGACAGTTGAACGTAAATTAAGTCTCCTATCTCTGCTGCAGTCGCAGAAGGACACTGTTCCTGGATATAAGGATTTATTGCTCTTTGGTGAATGTCATGTTTTTTTTTAAATGCTACTAAACTGTACTCATGAAGACTGAAAGATGAGAAGGATTTATTTTCAGACCAAAACTGAGAGTTGGGTCAAAATGTATCCATTATTATGTTACAAAGTCTGAAATACATATCATTTACTTTTTTTTTTTTAAATGAAATGTTCCTTAATAGTTTAACATTATAAAATGAGTCATCTTCGCATGAAAAAATAAGTTATACAAGTCTAAAATTATATACTTTGTTCAATTTCATTTTATTAAATATACTACTCTAGCTCACTTTAGTCTCTCTTCCTGGATTCCCCTCATCTGTGTGATCTCTGTTAATGTGTGTTTCAGAGCTGAATCATGGATATTTCCTTTTCTCTATTTCCACTTACTATATGATGATTTTCATCCAATATTCAACTTTAAATAACATCTATGTGCTAATGTCTCTCAAGTTTATATATCCAGCCTTCTATGCCCTGAAGTCCAGACTCATATATTTAGCTTCCTACTCAATATTTTCACTTAGATATTCACTACGCACCTCAAACTTAACCTGTCCGAACTGATCTGATCTCCCCCAATCACTGCACACCTGCTACTGTCACATACTTTCTCCATTATCATTAATACTACTCTCTTCTTCCAGGAATTCAGGCCCAAATTCTTGGCGTAATTATTGACTCCTTTCTTTCTATCACAGCCATACACAATCCATCAGAAAAAAATCTGTTAGCTCTACCAGTGAAATATATTCAAAACGCATCTACTTCTTACTTTCTCGACTGCTCACATCCTGATCCCAGCAACCATCATCTCTGGTCTAGGTTACTGCAGTGGCTTCCTAACTGGCGTCACTGCTTCTTCCTTTCCTACTATTCCGTTCTATAGATATGGTTTGTTGTTCAGTCACCTGTGCGCACGGACTAGTTTCTTCATAGCCCTTTCTCCTCTGGTACTCAAAGGCTCTGATGCACATACACCATCTGCTTTTCTCCTCCCATTTCTTGGCTCTTTGTCTCCCATACCCTCTGAACTGGAGCCAGCAATGCCTTCTTTGAGAGAAAGCAATCCCCTCAACACAAACGGAAATGGAATATCGGCTTTCTGGATTACGTGGTCATGTTCTCGAATATAATTAGGACATAATACATTCACTGCATTTCTTTGTAGATAAAGAGGATTACCCTTAATGAAATATATTGGAAGAGTCAGGTGAATGCTATTGGCTCAAAGCTGCTGGTTTAATTAAGACACAGAGTTAAAACTAACAAAGAAAAGTTGTCCCCTCCTTCTGGAGACTTATAATTATTTTGAATATTACTATCATTACAGTCTCCCTAACCAGAAAAACAATAGGAACAAAATGCATAACAAGGTGTAAAAGCAATTTGTTTTTGTTACTTTGGAATTGGCAATGTAGACCTCCAGTTAAGGAGAAAAGATCAATATCCCCCTCAAAAAAAAAAAAAAATGAGGTCCAAATACCCCCTTCATGGCTTATTAAGTGGGTTTTAATTAACTTGTCTTGCTCAGTCATGACCTCAGGCATCTGACTCCCAATTTATATAAGCAACAAAAGAAAAGTAAGGAGATCTAGAGCTACATTTGTATCTATCTTTTTATCATCTATCTATCTACCGTGTATCCAAAAGACACATTAGAGCTGATTATCAGGCTAGGTCTTATTTTCAGGGAAGCACAGTATCTATATCTATCCATCTGTAACTATTGGAGTCAAAAGTTGTTCAGAGTTTTATTTACCTCCCTACAAGAAGGAGGATGCTAATCTCCTTCTCTTTAACCCACGTTGAGGAGAAGGGCTCTAAAACAGGGGTGTCCAAACTTTGTTCAACGTTTTTCACCAAGGGCCATATGCGGTAAAATACACAAACAGCTGGGCCATTCAGTCGAGGTGAAGTACGCATTGCCTCACCTGGTTTATTTAAGTAATTAAATATATTTTTGGAATTTGTTGCGGGCCAATTAACAATGGATTGTGGACTGCAGTTGGCCCAGGAGCTGCAGTTTTGACATCCCTGCTCTAAAAGAATCCCTCATAGAGAATAGTTGCCTGTGAGAAACAGGAACTAGATTCTCCAGGTGGATATCTGATTATACAGTGTACTTGTTCATCTGTCTTCTATTTCCATTGAGCAAGAGAAAGAGGCTTGGTGACAGCTGGCAGATTGAAGAGAGGGAAACCTGTCTAGTTTAAACAATTTGGCAAGTTAACTGTGAGTTTCCTATGCATGAAATCAATACCAAAGATGGTGCCAGGTTTGGCCACCAGGTGAAAGAAACCCAACAACCAGAGATCATAGAGTGTACTGCCAAGGGTAATGGCAGGGAGGTGACTGGAAAAGGTTGAGCTTCTTTTATGTGAGGGAATTATGCAGTTAGAGGTCACCCCTACCCACTCTTGGTCTTTTCAAATAACTAATTTATTTTCAGGGAGAACAACCATCTTCCATTATCTGACAAATGGAAGGAATCAGGGTTAACCAATCAGGGTTAGTGTGGGAAACAACAGCTAGAGAACTATAACAGCACAATCTTCCTCATCTTAGCCCTTACACATGGCAGGAAAGGGACCTAAAAGATTGAGGAAGGGAACAAGATGAGAATAAGCAATCAAAGTCTTCTCTACTCCAGGTACTGAAATGAATGAACTAATGGCCCTCCATCAGCACCCATCATCTCCAAGTCTCTCTGGCTGTTGCTCAAAGATGAACCTTGGGTGGGTGGGTGGGAGAGTGGGTGGGTGGATGGAGGAAATGAGATAAGAGTTTTAAGTTGGACTGGAACAAGTTTTTTAATACAGAAAAACATGAGAAAATTAGAGGATCTGCCAACATTTTCTTTTCTTTTCTTTTCTTTTCTTTTTTATGGAGAGGGAGATTTGGCAGTGCATGTTTGAAGGCAGTGATTAGGAAAACAAACAAACAAACAAACAAACTGATTTCTGGTTTTGTTCCACCGATTTCAGAATGCTCCATAAAATGCTTACTCAAGCAAGAACTCCCTGCATAACTATGGCTTATGCTTCTCCCTACTCCCTAATGGGATATCTGAGAGAATCTTGGGAATGACTAGGATGAGACTGAAGTCCCTGGAGAACTATTTGGAGACAAGACTGGATGTGCATGCCTGATGAAATTTCCCTTTGAGGATAAGGGGTTTGCTCTTGAATCTCAATTAGCCTCAAAGGAAAGAAAACTTTTCTCATTCATAGATTCCTCATTCTCTTCAGAGGGAGTTCTTTTGAGGGAGCAATTAGGGTAACAATCTGATGCATAAATCAGAATTTATTTGTGCTTCTCATAGACAGTATGTGTAGTCACACATATGTATGCATATTCATATCTGAAAATAAACCCCTCTGTTAGTTACATGTTTAGATAGTATTAAATTCAGGGTCTCCTGGAGAACTACAATAAGGGAAACAATTTTAGTAGCAATCCACAGGGTTATGCTCCTTGCCTCTGTGGAGCTGGTTATGGGGGAAGGAAGAGTTTATGAAAATGGAAGGAGGTACAGAGCTGTGATTGCTTTTCTTAAATCCCGGACCTTTAATGTCTGTGTTTGTTGCTTCCTCTTTTTATCCTACAAACAAACCCAAATTGTTTCCTGTACTTTTCTTTGAAACATTATCCATTGTGTTGAGGTTGGAAAGAATTGGTGACTAATTGCCACACCTATAACCATAAAGCAAGTTTAAAAAAGGGAGGGGAGAAATGGACCTGTCGCTATTTGATAATCCCTGATATGGCATCTCGATTTTGTCATGCCATCTCCACAGAAAGGCTGTCTATTGGGCCAAACCTTAGGATGATTGCTTTGTAAAATCTCTTATAGCCAGACCCCTGCAATAAAACCAGGTCTCCCAGTGCCCAACCGCCTTCTGAGCACCTAAGTGCTCAGATGAAATAAATCTGAGCTCTCAGATGAAATAAATCTCCTGCTGTGGAATCACGGAATTCCTTAGCACTTTTATTCTAGAGAATTTTGTCTAAATACAGTCTGAAACACTTCTGAAGCTTTCATACAGGTCTTAAAACATACTGGGCATTTTAAATTTGTTAATTCCACTTAAAGTAACAAAAAAATGAGTCAACATTCCAAGTCAAATTCTTTATAACAGACTTTCTTCCCTTTGAGGCCTTAAAAAAGAAAACTGGATAAATGAACTATGTATGCTTACTTTATACTTATCATGTATGCTCTGTTTTCATTGCTTTCAAAATGGGGATTCAGGGGCAACAATCCAAATCACCTTTCTCCCAGGAACCTGGGAGATTATAAATGAGAATCTTGAAGCTACTGGCCAGCCACATTCTCTTAGATTTTGTCAGTATGGTTTGTGGGCCAACAGCAATAAAATAAACTGAGTTATTTTGATGGGGTGAGGATTTTGTTAACAATGCAGATTTTGGGGTCCCACCTTACAACTACTAGAAGTGCATTCTGGGAATCTGCTGTTCCCAGATACCTGTTCCCTGGTACCCACTAAGATGTGAAGGCCTTTGAAAGCAGTAACCACTGCGTAAAACCGAAAGCTTTTCTCTTTATTTTGCCGCTAACTATAAGCTTCAGAAACAAAGATGTGCTTGACTTTCCCTCACACATTCCTATCTCTGCTCTTTCTGTCCACCACCCTCCAACTTTTACTCATTTTTTAACCTAACTCACCTCAGACAAAAATCTCCTTCAAGAACTCTTCCCTAATGTCCTTGGGATGTTATCTATCTCTCCTTTACATTTCCAGGTTATCTATTTAGCTCAAACATGTATTTACATTGCATGTTAGCTGTGCCTATCTTCCTTGTAGAAATTGGGTGTCTCTTGAGGGCAGATATAATGGCATATAGATTTTAAGTATTTAATTTCAGCACCTTGAATCGTATCTTTCCATATATATCTATATCTATATCTATCTATATGTCTATATCCATATATACAGAGGATGCCAAAAAATGTATACACATTTTAACAAAGAAAAAACAAAAGAAAAAAAATCTCCATTAAAACTGTAATACTCAATACATACCAATAACAAAAGATGAATACAAGTCACATTTGACTTCTGCAATTGCAAGAGGTGTAATTACAAGTGATTAACATCTGGATAATTTTAATACAGTTTTTTCCTTTCTTAAAATGTGTATAAAATTTTTTGGCACCTTCTGTAGATACATATATATGTATATATATATATATATATATATATATATATATATATATATATATATATATATGTATATATATATATACATATATATGTGTATATATATAGAGAGAGAGAGATAAATATATAGATCAATATATAGATAGATATTATATAGATATACATATGCATATATATATATAAGAAACTAAATATGTATTGAATTAATGAATGCATAAATAATAAATTACAATTGGGTAAGCACTTAAAAATGGGATGATCAGAATCTCAGATTTATATTAAAAATGTTTGGGTTGCATATTCTATCCCCCAAACCATCCATCTCTGTCTTCACTAAACCTAATTTAAAGAAAATAAGATGTGCTGAAATAAATGTCTCTCAGAAAATTAAATACATGTATCTTGGAAGTAGTTCCTAACTTAGAACTTAAAGATTTAAATTTGAATTTCACCTCAGCCACTACTTAAATCTGTATTTCTCAGCAAGTCATATATTCCGTTATTATTTTCTTTATCTTCAAAACTGGCATAAGAAAAAACAGCAATTTTATCTCATCTTCAAAACTGGCATAAGAAAAACCAGCCACAAGATTATTAAATGAATCAAGTTAAGTAATGTATATAAAAGCGTACTCTAAACTGGAAAGCATTATTACTATCTTAGTTGGTATGACATAAATGGCTAGCTAGCACACCTTTACACTGTTACCCCAATCATTATATAGAGTTGTAGGAAGGAAATAGGTACCCAGATGAGGGACTTCATTTCACAGCCTCCTTTGCGGTTAGGTAGGGCCATGCGAGTAAGCAGAAGTAGTGCAAATAAGTTCCAGGTCATGGTCCATAAAAAGTTTACAGAGAGTGGTCCTCCATGCTCTGTTTCCTTTCCTGCCAGCTGAAATGGACATGGCCACCAAGGCAATCTAGGAAGTTATATGTTGAAAATGGCTGAGACTTTGCCATCCTAGGTCTTGAGAGAAAGAAGAAGGCTATTCTGTCAATAGGTTTAGCTCAGTGTACTGTTACCTGAGTGAATCAAAAGTATCACCAGATAGAGTTCAAAACGCAAGGAAGACTTTATCCAAGGCTATTGCAATAGGAAGGAGAGATTGAACTCAACTACATGGAGGAAAGGTTTTTAAGGGTTGAGGTGAGCTAGTAGAAAAACACTGGAGGAAGTTAGGTAAGGGTGTCAGAGTCTTGAAGAAACCTGTCTAAAGTTTAGCAAAGTTAAGGGCCATTTTCCTCAAGCGAGAAATAAGCATACTGTTAAGCTACTAAAATCTAGCCATTTATTGTACCAGCTACAATCATCCTAATTAATGCAGAGAAAGACTCAACAGAAATAGTCCATCTGAGACTTTGCTCCAATGTAGTAATATAACAGGTATTGGTCAATACCTACTTAATTTTATTAAATTAAAATATATTTTTTTCAAAGAGTTACATCTTAATCCATGCTTTATTTTCTTTTTCTTCTAAGTAGTCACCTTTATCTTCTACCTATATTGAAGCTGCAGCATCAGCTTATGTTAAAAATAAAATCTAATATAGCCAAGAGCTTGAAATTCTATGTTTCTGTTGTTTTTTTGTGGTATTTCCCAGACCTTTTAATCTCAGCTCTGAATCTCATTATCTTTTTACATGAAACTCCTCCCTGCGTTGTGTTCCCCATTTCAATGAACAGGAATCATCGTCATCCTGTTTTATATGCCATGGTTCCAAGTGCCAGTTTAGACTCCTTTCTCTAGCTTCCTCATTGCATGTAATCAGCAAATGCTTTTGAGTCTGCCTCCTAAATATCTCTCATATTCAGCCTTCCCTATAACCAGTGTATTTCAGAATCTGATTATGCCTTTCCTAGATAATCATATGGGTCTCCTAACTGATTTCACCAACTTCGGGTTCACTGCCCTTAGTTCATCTTATAGGCGATTTCCATTTAAGTGAAAATCTTATTCTTTGTCTAGATAGATAGATAGATAGATAGATAGATAGATAGATAGATAGATATGTATCTATATATATATGTATCCTTTGCCTACAATTTTTCAAATGTCTGTGATTCACTATAATTTTTTTAATTTTAGTGTAGTTGGTATAAAATATTATATTAGTTATATTAGTTCCCAGGTGTAAACATATTGATTTAACATTTTTATACCTTACAATGTGATCACCCCATTAATTCTAGTAATCATCTATCCCCATGCAAACTTATCAGAATATTATTGACTATATTCCCCTTCACCTTTTCTTAATATAGGTGCTTTACTAGTCTTGTTCCTTCATCTCCCATCATTTCTTCATTCCCTAAAAAAGTAACATTGTGGTAGGTCAATTCTACATTTTGTACATGCTGTTGCTTTCATTCACAATGTCCTCTGTTTCTTGTCCTGTGAACGCTCACATCCTTGAAGACTTAAATTAAACAGAATTTCATTCATGAAGACTTCATGCCCTCTTTCACATCCCTTGTCCCACGGACATATATCGTTTATAGAATTTATGACATTGTTACTTTTTGTTTATATTTCTGTCTTTTGCATATGAAAAGAAAGGAAGGAGACTATCTTAATGACATTAGAAAGAAGTTTCTAAAGTCAAATTGTCTCTGTTCAAATCCTTGTTAGCCAATATGCAAATTACTTAAATTCTCTACATGTCAGTGTTCTTATCTATAATAATAGCATCTATGTGGCTACATTATTTTGAGAATTATATAATATAATCTGAGGAACTTCTTACATAGCAGCTGTCATGTAGGAGGAACAGTCAATAAATGTTAACTAGTAGAAGTAGTACAAATACCACACAGGCACATATCAGACACACAATTGTCTGTTGTATTACTGAAATATGAGTAAGTAAATGATTAATAAATGAATGAATGAATGAATGAATGAATGTGACTTGGAAAATATCTCATATGGTCTTGATCTTTCTGTTTTCTGTCGTTCTGCTTACAAGTTCTGCTTACCAGTTCCCATTGTTCAATCAGGGATAGTATCAGGGATAGTTACTTACCGACGTTTAAAGAAGTCTTTTTTTAAATTGTAGTGCCTTTATACCTGGAGGTATACAAGCTCATTTTAGGTGTTAAATATATAAGCATATATTAATTTTTTTCTTAAATTTTAATAGCTACATATTTATTTTCAGGCATTTGGAAATATATATATATATATATATATATATATATATATATATATATATAACTAGTGCACAAAAGAATATATATTTTTACTTAAGGCAAGTATAAAGAGGTCATTTAAATTAAAATAAAAGTGTTCATTTAAAGAAAATTATTAATTATATAATACAAGCAGTACATGAAGATGGCAAAATTACAAGGTTGGGTTACTAAGTTATTGCTTTTCTGTTTGCATGGTTGTTTGTTTATATTATGTTTAGGTTTCTCTTTACACATTCAAATCTTTGTTAATATTATTATTAGTTCTTTGCTCTACAGCTGTTTTATTTTATTTTATTTTATTATTTATTCTTATATTCTGTACTGCTTTCTGCTGGGGTCATTTCAACATCTGGTTTTTTTGGTGTTGTTGTTCTGGTTTGTTTGTTTTGTTTTTTTTCCTTTTTTTCTTGAATGTTTTCTCTATAAATGGTTTCTCTGTATTTTGTCCTGCATTTTGTCCACTCTATACCCTGATGTTGTTGCTAAACCCTGACTTCTCCATGTGCACATCTTCCTGCCACAGGCCTGCTAGTCACAGTGACCATGAGGCTTTTCCTGACTGATCTTTACTGAGCATCATCTCTCTCACACCCTCTTGGGGAGTAAATGACATATCAAGAACTTCTGTCAGAAATACTCCATATGTCCAGGACCTTTTTTCATTAAAATACTTTACTCTGTCTTTTAAAATATGACAATTTAAATAATTATTATGCACATAATTGTATTTTTGAAATGCATAGTTATCCATACTTTTGGAATAATACTTTTTGAGAGTTCCAACCCTATATGTAAGAAAAAGAAGCTTTTTCAGAATATGTCATAAATTAGCTTGAAGAAGAGTCATTTTTTAGCAGCGTCATCATTCAGAAAATAAACAGAAACCTCATCATTATGTTGCTCCCTGGCTTAAAGCCCCCTCCTAGCAGCTTCTCTCACACTTTGGACTGAGGGCCCAGCCAAAATGCTTCTGGGTACCATTTGTGGCTTATTACTCACTTGTTAATTTTATGACTTGTTACCTCTTTTAATGATGGTTAGACTGAAATGCACAAATAATTTCCTAGAACAATATGAGGTGATAATATATTAAGGATCTTTGTGAGAAAGTCTCAGTATTTCTGGGAACTTCTCTCACTAAAATACTTTATTCTGTTTTTTAAATATGGTAATTTAAGTGACTATTATGCACATCATTTTATTTTTGAAATGCATAATAACGCTACAGGAGACCTAATTATGAGTCACCATAACAGAGAAGGGTAAATAATCTTCATGAAAATGGTCTCCTTTAAAAGCGTTTAGGAAACAATTAAATTCTACTACGGAAGAAAATTTAGTTTTATGTGAAAATTGTTTCTCATAAAAATAACAAATTTTGGCAGTTTCACATGGAAAACTATATTTTTCAAATGAACATTTTACAGTGATGCTTGATTCCTAGGCCAATTTAAAAATATTTTTTAAATTTTATTTGGGTTACATCAAATTATTTGAAGAATAAAACAGTAAAAAACAGGATCTGGTGCAATAGGTTTTATAAATTCTGTATGGTGGATGGAAACAACAAAAATAAGAACACATGGGGTTGAGTTCAAATGCAAAGATTTAAAGAAAAAAACTATAACATCAGAAATCTTTGGGAATGGTCTGTAATGTGTTGAAAAGCTGATATATTTGATATTTTTTTCTTTCTGAGTAACTTTTGATAATTCAAATACTTTTTTGCTTATTTTTTTTCCCCCTGTGTGTACTTGCTGAAGGTTTAGAGGAGACTAATGTAGCTGGGCTGCTGTGTGGATGGGGAAAAGATCAGAGACCAGGCCAGCGAAGAAGCAACAGCTGGATCATGTGGGGCCATGTTGATCAACACAGAAAGATGCCAATGAAGGGCGTGATCAGATTTGTGGTTTAAAAAGAAAAAAAAAATCACTCTGGCTATAGCACGGAGGGAGGATAGTTAAGGAGGATGAAGAGATGAGTTAGGAGGGTCAGTTAGGAGGGTTTACTTCAGGGATAAGATTATGGTAATTTGAACTGTTATGGCAGTTATAGACTAGAGATAGGCAAGAGTGAGCTTTATTATAGGTTGCATAAGGGAGTAAATGCTAAAGATAATGGAAATATGAAAGATGACAGCCTCTGGTTCACTGGCTTATGCAACTCCATGGATGGTAGTTTCATTTATCAACGCAGGAAATAATGGGAGAAGACCGGGTTTTGAGGTCCTAGTTTGTAAAAACTGACTTGCAAATACAGTTTAGACATTTAAACCTTGTGAACCTTGGCAAGTTGCTCTTTTCTGAACTTTCTTTATTCATCTTCTATCTTAGTGTAAAATGAGGCATTTACACTAAAAGCTTAATCAAGTAGCTACTGAAATTACAATGTTGTCATTGTAGTTTCACTTTTGTGTGATTTTAGGAAAAGCCATAGATTGAATACTTGTGGGTTGAATGCAGGAAATACTTGATAAGTAATTAAGGACACTAAGAATTTGAATCTGATGTTGAAGGGAAAGGGATCAAAATACATGTTTAGAAAAGAGAATGAATGGTATGATGAAACTGTAATTTGAAGAACATTATTCTGACAGCTGGACTGAAGCAAGAGAGAAATTAGCAGATGGGAAATTAAGTAAGATCAATGAATTAATGAAGGCCAAAATTATAGTAGAGACTGGAAAAAGGAAAACCAAAGTTATAGGCAGTGTATAGCACAAATTAGTAGTGTTTGATAACATAAAGCAGAAAATTAAAGAGAAACTAAAATGTACAAGTTACTTTATTTTTCAAGCTTTGAAGAAGAAGATAAGGGAGACACAAGAACGCAGTTAAGAGACGTTATCAGGAAATTTGAGGATGATCAGTTCTTCTGACATGTTGACTGTGTAGCTATGCCATAGTTTAAAAAGTAATTTACTGTTTTAAAGAAAAATAATCACTCAATAACAGAAGAACTAGATGCACTTCTATTTTCAAAACATTATGAACTAGCATTTAATAAGTACATGCAGAGATTCATTTTAAAAATTATAGTTAGTATTAAGAATAATTTCTGCAACTTGTTCTAAAAGTTCTATTCTTGTTCTCTGATTTCGTGTTTCAGCTCCATGCGGTGGCCATTTTTCAGCTCCTAGTGGATTGATTCTCTCACCAGGATGGCCAGGATACTATAAAGACTCTTTGAATTGTGAATGGGTGATCGAAGCTGAACCCGGACACTCTATCAAAATTACATTTGAAAGGTCTCTGGAAACATTTTTCTACCTTTGAAAAATATATATTATCTAAAAGAATACTCGACACTCTCCATTTTATTTACCAAATCAATATATAATTTTACTGCAGTAGTCAACTGTTGTGCCTTGAAAGATTCAGAGTGCTTGCCCACTTTAACCTTTCATTCAGTGTTCAAGTTAATTTTTTATTTGTTTAATGTGATATCAGTACTATTGAGATCTGCAAGATAATATATATGTATGTATATATATATATATACATATATATATACACAACTGCATATATGCAAATTACTGAGATATGAACATATGACGTTTAAATCAATGATTTTAGTTGGCCTATATTTTGAAGGGCCTATGAATTCAGCTGTGCTAGATCTCAACAGGCAAAGGTGCTATAAACACAGTTAAATCAATACCATGTTGCTGCCTAAGATAGTTATGCACACTACCTATCTTGACAAGTCCTTCACAAAAATGACTATCAGATTAAAGTGTGTTAGTGATTGGTTAGCAGAGTCCTGCTTTATTTTCCCCCTAGGATAATTAGTATTAATAAATTTGAATTAGTTTATAATTATCTGTCTGGTGAAAGATTATATAACAGTGATGATTAAAATGTTAAAAGAATGAAGCTTCTGATCTGTGATTGGATCACTATTCAGAAATCCACATATAAGATTCTATATAATTTCCCAATTATATTGTTGACTCCCCTTATCTCCCAACCCCTTAAAAAAAAAAAAAAGTAAAGAAACTTTTGTACATATTGCATTCATGTGGTAAGTATATAAATATATATAGTGGAATTATGCTCTGATGAATGAATTTTACAAGCGCACACACACACACAGACACACACACACACACAAACACACAGACGTGCCCATACGATTCTTGAGTTGGAGCTATTTAACCAGAAAATTATTTAAACCTCTTCTCCCATTTCTTCTTTCTTGAGGCCCTTTAGGGGTATGAGATTCTGTGTTAAGGCTGCCTGCACTCTATGTGCTTTGTCAGAAAACCGGTTCCTTTAAAATAATCCACATTGTAAAGAGCTGTCTCATGGTTATTCAAAACTCAGTAGGAAAGCAATAAGCCAGGGACTTACATTAAGTTAAAAAAACAAATGAGAGTTTTATCCATTAGGGTAGTAGCATAAAATAGTCAGTTGGAAATAAGAAATGTGTGTATCTGTCACTTCCTTGTTTAGTGACGTCATAATATCTTAGTGCTTAACATTGTTTTAAGAAACAAGATAGATCTGAAATATCTAACAAGAATTACATTCTTAAAAAAACACACCTTATTTTCTTCTGAATTCCAGCCAAACTCTCATAAGGATACTGTTTGCCAACACTTTAAGAACCCCTCTCATTCTGAGAATCATTTTTTATAGAATTTGGTTCCAAATAATCAATTGTATTACAGAGTTATGTCACTTGCTTTCTAGTACTGATGAGTAACTTAAATTAATTTGATTGAAGGTGAAATTTTAAAATATTAGATAATATAAGTAAGGTGGTAGTATAATTGTTTTGCAGTGTTTTCAATATTCTCAAATGTAGCAGTTGGTTAGAATTAATCTATAGAAAAAAACCTAAAAAACATTACAAATATATTAGACATTAGTTAGCTTTTTGAGATTTCCCAAAGTACCTTAAGTCAGTGAAATTTTCAAAATATATATTTTTCAACAAATGCAAAACAAAGCAACTGTAACGCCAATGAACATGTAAAATTTTTTTAATGTTTGTCTCTTCCTCACAACCAAACACCATTAATAAGTGTTATCCACAGATAGGCAGAGAAATATTTGCTTTGTTTTTTCCCAGTTCCTAAATTTTCTCAATATTTGACAGCTCCTAACTAAACTAATTTTACCATTAATTATCCTAAATCTGTTTCTGTTCCTTTCTATTCCTTTTCTTGTCCTCAACTACTTGACCACCAGCTATCAGCATCAGTCTCCCAGAGAGCAATTTTCTTTTTAAGTTAATGAGGACAATCTCAGTTTAGTCAAAATAGGTTTCAATTGCATCAAGAATGTTTTTAAAGGGTGACAAAAACTGAAAAAGATTAGATCCAGTTTATGTTTTAATATCCTCTAGTGGTTCCATAACATTTATTTATGATAATAAATTTAATGTCATAAACAAATTAACATTAGATTGAGGCAATTCGTGGGAAATTTATACAGCTATCTTAAAACACAAAATGAAAAAAAAGTGAAATAAATTCAAATTATTGTGTAACCCTATTACATTTCCTTTGTTATTATAAAGCATTTTTATAGCTCCTTAGGGAAAATCCATGATGATATTCTTTTTAAAGATTCACTCCTACTTAACAGTGTTCTGTATATCACCAGTTAATGGCCCTGTTCTATTAAGAATTAAGTTTCTTTATGCTTCAATTCAGGGTAATCCCTGATTCTTCTGTGTGTTTTAATTTGGTTATTATCAGCTGATTAGCTATCAAAGTGAAGCTCCAATTTCAATACTACAATAGACTGACTACAAAACAACCAAATAATGGATTCATAAAACACAGTTGCAAATGTGTGTGTCCATGTACATTTCCTATTCTTAATTATATTATTGGGAAAGGTATTTTAGAAAAATGTAATATACTCCAGGTTGTAAAATAAAAAGTAAGATAAACTTATGAAATCCATTCATTTCACGAAATATATTGTTTAATAGGATGTAACAGTGGTACATATTGAAAAGTATTTCAATTGTACTTCTTAAATAGCATTAAATTACACACTTAATTTTGATTATCGATATGCCATGTTCATAATCCTATCAGAGATTTTATAATGAATTAAAGTTTCTAATTTTTAAATTTTCCATTCAATTTGTTTTGACCAGGTTTTGAGTTTTATTTGTCTGTTTGCTTTTTTAAAGAATAATGTAGTTTTTAATGTTGTAAAGCTGGAAAAGACTTAGATATGAAAGTGAAAGTGGTTATCTGAAAATTGGTGTACATTTCAATTGAAAATTATTTTTTAAAGTGTTCTGGAGATGACTAACTATCAAAAATGTATTGAAAGATACATTTTACAAAGGTGAAAATGCATGCTTAAAACTGCAGTGTCCAAGTATAAAGTATATTGAATGTTGTTGTTGTTTTTTTTTTTTCCCCTGTAAATTTGGTAACAGCGCTAGAGAAAAGAAAGAAAATTTTGTCTTTAAAATACATTAATTCATCCAGGTATATTTATCCAAAAAATATGTATTGCTGGTCTGCTACATGCAAAGATTTGACAAATACTGACACTGACCTCATGGAACTTATAGACTCTTAAATGAGACAGTTATCAAACAAGCAAACACTACTGTGATTGGTGTCACGGAAGGCACAGTAAATTGTGGCAGTGTAGTAGGAGAACTAACTTACACTTTGATGTTAAGTAAGGGCTTTCTGTGGAAATATTTAAGCTGAACACTGAAAAGTCTCTAGGAACACCTTGGTGAGGATAGGGAAAGAATTTCCTGGGCTTCAGGATCATCATGGGCAAGGAAAGAAGATATACAGTTTTCCATGATACCACGTGAAGTCTTTCTACAGCAAAGATTTGTGATTCGGGATCCAGAATATGGTAGAATCTTGAAATGGAAGGAAGGAATACTAAATGGTATTTGTATTAATATGTTTTGCATGCTAAAAGTAAGTCTGTGTTGATTGCAGTTTGTAACACAAGTGTGTCTTTTTAAAAGATTGAAAATTATAGGAGTAACAACAACCAAGAATCTAAAAATAAAACCAGCCAGCGGAGCATAGTGCTTAGGAATAGATACCTGGATTTGAGGACTAGCTCTGTCATTTAAGAAAACGTAATACTGTTTAAGTACTGCAGGCCTCAGTTTTCTTATCTGCAAAGTGAGTATTATAATAATGGGAGCTAATTTATAGGGCGAGTGGGAGGAGTACATAAACTAATATGGATAAAGTAGTTTATCTTCAGGCACTTAATAAACATCAACGACATCGTCATTATTACTACCTGCTTATAATTAGAACTACTCTTTTGAAATAAAATCTATGTGAACATTTTAATGGCGAGAATATTTGCCAAAAAAACACTGTATAAAGCAGAGGTCAGATTTAAAATATAATACAAATAAAATGAAAATCTGATCTTCTTAATGAAGAGTAAATATAAATCATATAGTTTTCCCTAGAAGTAAGGAAGGCAAAGAACGCTGACTCCAAAAATACACCTCATTAGTGAAAAGGCCATTTATTTACTGAGGACAATCCATAACATTTGAAAGAAATCTTATGAACAACAAATATACACACATACCTTTTTAATGACAATTCTATCTAGGAATAAGAGTTTATAACTTTGGTATTTGCAAATGATGGGGACTTAACATATATTAGATAAGCATAGTATAAAAATGGTAAAAAAAATAATAATTTGAATAACAATCTAAGGTGTTATTTTGCTATGTAGTGTTATTCTAATACTATATTTTCACATGTGTCTCAATCTTAGATTTCAGACTGAACTAAATTATGATGTTCTCGAAGTTCATGATGGGCCAAATCTTCTGTCACCCTTGCTTGGATCTTACAATGGCACTCAAGTGCCCCAGTTTCTATTTAGTAGCAGTAATTTTATATACCTTCTATTTACAACAGACAACAGCCGTTCTAATAATGGTTTCAAGATTCATTATGAAAGTAAGTAATGCCAAAATGTTTTTTGATAATTTTGTGTTCTCTACATTTGATTTTACCTTTTACCATTGTATCTCTAAAAGAACTAGGAGATTAAATTAAAAAAAGAAAAAAAAAGAAATTAAAGCTCTCCTTGGCCAATGAGGATACTAATGGTTTACAAAGTATATATTTTAATAAATTCTGCAATAGATTTTCCAACAATATCTAACATCATTAAGAAAGGCAATACTAAAGAAATGTCAGAAGTATCAAATATTTTTTTAAAAAATGAGCTCACGTACTTTTGTTTGTACACAGCCTGAAAAGCCAACAATAGTCAGTAAAAGTCAGTCTAAGATGTATATGAATGTTGACAAATTCTCATTTACTTCATAAATTCATTCATTCTTTCATATTTTACCCCACTAATTGCACACAATTCCCATTTAAAATATTAAATTTTGTTTTGTTTAAAGTATTAAAAATTATATTAACATTGAAAAGTAAAATATATACACATATATTTAAATAGGGCTAACATAACTGGTCATAGTCTATATATTAAAACATTTAATTAAGATGTAATTTACAGTTTTGAAATCAGCTTATAATAATTTCACTTAAAAGGTTATTTTTGGTTCAAAAGTCTAAAATATATCTCGTATTTAAAAAAATGTTGATACTAGTATGTGCATAGAAACAAGTCTCTGCTTTATAAGCATCTGACATATTTATACATGCAATGTATGAGTATGTACATACATATAAATTTATATGTGTACCCATTTTCATCTAGAAATACATTGCCATATCTTTTCATGAAAAACTGTTTTGGTGAAAGGATCTAGAAGCCCATTTATGAGGGTCATTGAAAGATAGCAAGTGCAAATAGATACTACTTCTCCTTTGACACCTTCCCCCTCAAGAAAAGATTTTTGCATTTGATATTTATAAATTTATATTTCATATTGGGTGTCTCCAGTAGATCTGGTCAATGCACTCATTGTTCTTTAAAACCATAATCAATATATATTCACTGCTTATTTCTTTTTAATCTTCTTATCCACAATATTGTTTAATTTATTAACCTCCCTTTATTTAGACCTTTATGGCATGGAAGTATATTTTCTAAACATTATTCTAAAATGCAACAGGAGAATTAACATATACTTGAGAATTCAAATGAACTGAAAGACCTTAACTGAGATCTTTAGTTTATCGTGTATTTATTAAAGCTGAGTCAGAGTCACTTTTTAAAAATTGATTCTAACATTAATTCTTACTAGCAATTAATTTTTATCAATATGCTACAAATAGACAGACACCTTTTCTTTTACTCCATTGTTATATCCTATGCCCAATTAATCACATTCAATCCCATTTCAACCAAGATATGTGGTCTGTATCACGTGCCAGACACATGGCTATTTTAAAGATTAAATGAAACAACACATGCCAAGTGTTGTTATAGCAGGTAAGATGAGGTAAGTGGTCAATAAATAATAGCTTTTATGTTTTACCTCTATAAACTTATCAGATGACGAATAAAAACAGGAGGTCACGTTCAAATGCATTTCTTTGTTACAGAAGAAGAAATGGTTCATGACAATTGTTAAGGGCAGTAAAGCAGACTTTTACCACAATGGAGTTGCTGTATTAGGGCAGAGAGATTGAGCTCACCTCTGACTACAAGGAGGTTTCTAGCCAAGTAGCGGGTGAAAATGAAGAAGGAATATTAGGGGTTGGGGGATTCTGGCTTAACCTACCAGGGCAGGATTTGTTCTGAAGACAGGCCAGGGTGCTAAGATATCAAGGGCCGAGAAATGAGGGGTTTCATCAGATATCAAGGGAGGGGAATTATCAATAAACTGACCCAATAAGATTTTTGCTAGAACTAGACTAAATGGGCCATGCACAGAGTCCAGGGGTGACGTTTAGTCTAAAAGAGGAATCAGAGGAGTCTGCCAAAATTTAATCAAGGCAGAGAGCCTTTGTCACAGTCAGCATTTATCACCTATAGCCCGTTGGTGATATAGTCCAAGTTATTATTGAGGGCTAGTGCCTAAAAAGGCCGAGTGGAGGCCAAGCTAGAAGTAGATGAGAGACACTGGATATTGGTTTTGGTCAAATTTGCCAGGAGGCAGTAACTTTCTTCTTAAAAATAAGAAATAACTTTCTCTCATTTTTATTTTTTTCAGTCTTATGGTTTATTTACTATTGTGAAATAATCTCTAACACCAGGAACCCTTTTTTATCAGGAGCACAAATAAACAAAAACGTTTCTCTTGATAACTTTCACTTGATAACTTTCCCAAGCTGAATGTAAACAAACTATCTTTTTTAAACAAACCATTCATGAGCCTGAAAAGCAGTGAAGTAAAACTTCAATTAGTATACTAATTTAAACTTTCAAAATATATTTGGTGTTTGGTGAATTTCTTTTTTCTTTTTTTTTTTTTTTTTTTTTATTACACTTATTTGAAAAAGAAAACTGGATTTCTCCAGAGAACCAAAATTCTACGGGAAGGATTTTATTTTTTGGAATGCTACACTGCTTGCACTCCAGACTTTCATTTTATTCCCTTTCCAGGGGCACTTTTTCCCCACTCTATGTTTCTCTACTGGATGCATATAGTACAGAAGGGAACATAAATTAAATGTATCATCCATCAGTTGGAGAAGCAAAAAGGACAAATCAAAGGAGTAACTTGTCCTATTCACTGACCTCTACGCAGAGTAATCTGAAACAATTAAAATCACTTTTGGATAATTCAATTTTTTGATATGCTGTTACTATAATTTACATTTTATGTGACATTTGCAAACCCCCCCTTTCCTGATTTCTTAAGATATCACTACAACATGAGAGTATTGAGTAAACGAAAGTTATTTATGAGCTAGAGCATTAGAAGGTCAAGACTTGAAGGAGAGTGGATCTGAACTTGCAGTTAAAGTTTGAGAACATTATGTAAATTAAGGGGAAAGT
Organism: Rhinolophus hipposideros; assembly: GCF_964194185.1. Taxonomy (NCBI): domain Eukaryota; kingdom Metazoa; phylum Chordata; class Mammalia; order Chiroptera; family Rhinolophidae; genus Rhinolophus; species Rhinolophus hipposideros. The sequence continues at coordinate 21,090,475 of NC_138059.1, forward strand.
TAAGGGTATAAGTGGCAGAGAAATAAAGTGTAAAACTAGTGAGGAGACTCACCTGACTGGTAATGAAAAATGACTATTGGGAGAGAATGGAAATTAAGAATAGTGAGTTTAGTTTGGGAGTCTTAAATTTAATGATGCTGACCTTGAATGTACTGCCATCAACAGTGGGGTACAAAAACAATGAAATAACAAGTTTCAGGGATATAGGTCCAAAACTGTATCTAAAACATACTGGAGATGAAAGATACTGAAAGAAAAGCCAGACATTGTAGTTTGTCTTATAGACTTGAAGTAATTAAGGACTTTGGTAAGGTAAGAGAATAAATTACATTATGCTTTTCAGTGAGGGTAGATTCCACATGTATTTTGTGAAGGAAAAATATTCTGAGAGGGATTCAAAGATGAATGAGGATTTCAAAGCCTTGGGTTGCCTAGAACTATGGTCATATTTAGAAGAGGAATATAGCAGGTAAAAGTAATTTTGTTGCAGATAAAATTTTGTTATATTTTAGTTCCTCATTAAAAACAGTATTTAAATGAAATGGATATGATTCATAAATATACTTAAAATTTACAATTTATCTCTTTAGAATAGAACATCTTTTAGCATTTTGTTGGGCTTCATTTTAAAATTGGGTAGCTTATACAAATAAATATTTTCTCATGTAATTTAATATGATATATAAGTTTTGGAAATGCTAATTATATTTTTTGAATTATAAAAACAGTAGTTATTCATTGTTTAAATATCCCTTTTACAAAGAATAAGAATCATTTATTTTACCTTACTCCAATTCTCAACTGGGGATATATTTTCACCCCAGGGAACATTTGCCAATATCGGAGACATTTTTGATTGCCATGACTACAGGAGTGCTGTTGGCATTCTTGCAGCCAGGTATGCTGCTAAACATACTATAATGAATAGGACAGCCCCACAGCAAAGAATTATTCCACCCAAAAAGTCAATAAGGCCAAAGTTAGGAAACCATATCTTATTAAAGGAAAAGCATACTCGTGGTATGCTCTCAGTTAGGAATTATAAATCTCAGGGTAGCTTTGAGGCTAATGTAAATTTCCACAAGTAGCCACCAGAGCCCTTGCACTGTTTTACTTAGAAAAGTACTGGTGTTCATACTTTCTTATACGGAAAAATGCCTCTACTCTTCTTTTTATATATATATTTTTTATCAAAATGATGAAGTTCAAATATAAAAATTGCTTAAAATGTTCAAACACTTTGTAAATAAATTTCTGGGTTTTAAAATACAGTGATGGATACATTAATTTATTTGTGAAAATCATAATTCACAATTGTTTGAAGATAGAAATTAATTTCAGCAAAGCTGATTCCCATCAAGCTTACTCTTTGTCATATTCCTTTTGTTTCCCAGGTGTTACAGTGAACACCTATTCTTTGTAAATAGTATTGATTATGGACAACGGCTCCAAAGTCAAAGTCACCTAACAACCAAATAAAGTTTTAAGCATAAAACTAATTTCCTAGAATTCTTTGAAGGGTTAAATGAAGCAAATTTTGCAAAATGTTTACAGTTGTTCCTGGAACATAATAAACTCAAGAAACATGAATTAATGCTATGATTGCATATATACAATTTATAACACTAAAATGTTTGATAGATAATTAAATACTCTCGAGGTTTTATACAACTAAATGACCTGACTTTGGTCTTTGTGGAAATGTCAAAGAGAATGTCAACACAAAGTTGTTAAATAAATTTCTGGGTTTTAAAATACAGTTATAGGTACATTAATTTATTTGTGAAAATCATAATTCACAATTGTTGGAAGATAGAAATTAATTTCAGCTAATCTGATTCCCATCAAGCTTAATATTTGTCGTATTCCTTTTGTTTCCCAGGTGTTACAGTGAACACCTATTCTTGCTTGGACCCTGGCATCCCTGTACATGGCCGCCGCTATGGTCATGATTTCTCCATCGGATCTACTGTTTCGTTTAGCTGTGATCCAGGATACAGACTGAGCCATGAAGAGCCCCTTCTATGTGAAAAAAACCACTGGTGGAGTCATCCACTCCCAACCTGTGATGGTAAAGATTCATTTAATATATGCAAAATAAACTGATTTATAAACCCAAAATAAATCAATAGAGAATGAATGTTGATAATCAACCAAACTTAGCCCATGCCTAATGATACTATATGTATTTTTTAAATGTGCTGAGGTAATCATTTTAAGTGCATGTTGTATGCTTGGACTCTTTGACGAAATAGCACTGAAAATGTCAAACTGATATCAGATGAATGCACTGAAGGGTTAGAGCTCCTGTCTGGGAAGGCAACATGTGCCAATTCAAAGTCTACCTAGCTACACAGCACAGTGGTAGCACACCCAGACTTCCCGGTGGTGGCAAGGTCCTGGTTATGATGAATAGTATACCAGTGTCCTTTGTCACTTTTTTATTTCTATGGTGGATAAGTCAGAAATGCTTCATTTTTCAGAAAAGACATGAAAATGCAGTACAAGAAACTGCTTCCCTAAGATTGGAAAGTGCATTCATATGTGCTGTATCAAAAAGGACATACAATGCAAATCTATGCATTATTTAGTACTGGGATTTAATTTTGATTTGTAACACTATTTCCAACTTCTGTACTTTTTTAAATTTCTAAATGGAAGATCACATTGTTCATTTTATTATTACATTTTCCACTACTGTTAGTGCTATCATTTTTTAGTAAAGCTTTAGTCCAATTTGTTTTTATAACATGGTATGAAAAGAATCATCAGCACATTTCCCCTGCATTTGGTATAGTACCATTTATAACAGACAGCATTCTTGTGATTGTAAGTGACAGAAACCCAATTCTAACTAGTTTTAAAACATGAAAGTAGAATTTGTTGTTCAACTACTCAAATCTTAGAAAAGGAAGAGGCCTTTTCATAACTAATTATTATCATGAATTCAAATCTTTTCAGGGATCTCTCCATTTTCTACCTAGACTTTTCTCTGTGCATTGACATAATTCTCTTCAATTGCAGTCAATCTTTTTCCACCTAGGAGATTGGCAGTGGAGAATAGCCTTTCAGGAAGATGGAAATGAATAGCCTCAAGTTATTAGGATCAGAGAAGAATGAGAGTTTTTCCTTGTTCCTCCAATTAGAAAAAACCCAGAAAAGGTCTCTGATTGGTCCATACTTCGACCAGTTACCATAGTAACAGAGAAGAGTCCATTATGATTTGATTTGTCCAGGTCATGTGTCCATCCCAATATTGAGATAAATTATAGTGGTATAAAGACACTGTGTTTGCCAGGCCTTGGTAAAGCAACATGGTTGGCATAAGTAAATTCACCAAGATCGAAAGATATACAGGCAATGCTATCAGAAGTTGCAGGAGAATAAAAATAATGCCTCAGCATACCAACATGATTAAACTTTATTAATAATAAAAGTGAATCTATCTATCTATCTATTTATCTATCTATCTATCTATCTATCTATCTATCTATCTATCTATCTATCTATCTATCTATATATATCTAGTTTTACCAGAAGCAACGCAGACCTTCATTATCTCTTGTCAATACAACTACAATTAAACTTAAATTTGGTCCCCAACTTTTTCAGTCCAACCTTCATCCTTCACACCCAGGTTATTTTATGTTATACCCCATGTCAAAAATACCTGATGGGCTTATGTTGTGTAGGGATAAAAGTTCAAATTACTAATCATGGATCCCATGATTTTTAACCATGTACACTCCATCCTTCCCAGTTCTGTCTCCTTTCTGCATTCTTACAAGTTATCTTTTTTTTGAAAGATCAGATCATGTTGCTTTAAACCACCATCTTGATCTGTCCTCCCCTTTTGTATTCCCAATTCATTCTGAGAATAACTATACAAGGAATGAATTATATTCATTTATTTACTTATTTTTTAATTCCTGAGCTTTGTAAAAAGCAGCTACTTAATTTTTCCGTGACTTGGACTGACTTGAACTATCATTATCACCTAATAAACTGATTTGGTTAGGTCTTTCCTACAATTTAAACTTTTTCTCCAGAGGCAACTAATCTAAATTTCCTGAATTAAAGGGAGGAAAAGTGAATAAGCAGAATTTCTTTCCCTGATCCAAGAATGTAACCTCGATTGGCCTAAATTGCCTAGATATTCAACGTACAGCATGCTTCACTCTTACAGAGTTCTCGCGGTGTCTTCACAGCCCATGATTAGCTGATTCACAAAACAAACTAGATAATGAGGGTTGATGGTAAAAACAATGATAGTTACCACTTATTGAGGATTTATCATCAGTTACCATGTGCAACTGATACAAGTGCTTTACATGTTATTAACTCACTTTATCTTCAAAATAACTCTATGAGGTAAGTGCAGTTATGATCACCACTTACAGGTGAGGAAACTAAGGTAAACAAAGATTAAGTACCTTGCCCAGAGTCACCCCACTAGTTAGTGGCAGTCAGGATTCAAACTCTAGCAGCCTCAATTGAGTTCCTGTGCCCAAGTCTACAACTACACTGCCTCCTGCCCACCCTCTGCACAATAGTAAAGTACTAACATTATTTAAAATCGAAGTATAATGATAGAGTCTTTATTCTTCCCTCAGTAATGCTGCATATTTATTTTAAGAAGTTTGCATAAAAAGTACATTTAGTCTTTAAATAGCTTATGGATACTCTGTACTACTTGGAGTGTGACTGAAAAACAGGACATTACCCTTTTTTGTTGTCAGTTATGTTGTATGGAAAGCGTGTTTGGAATTCAATTATATTTTCTCTATACTTACGTTTCTGCGTAAAAATCGATTCTTTCTAAATTAATCTTGTTTCACTAGTGTCCAAAGATCCTTTAGTCAGAAATGGTTCAGTTAGATTTAATGCTATTTAGGGAACTCAATACCAGATTACCTCAACTTTTCTCTTTCTCAGCAATGCTACTTGGAAGAAATCAGGGAAGAGAGTAAAGTGAAAATTCACTTTTCTGTTGTCCCAGGGAAGCTGATCAAGGATCAGAGCCATGGCCATGAGAGTTGTCACCTGCAAGTGGAATGGAATAAGGAGCCAACACCTCTGCTTGCGCTAGAATACCCACTCTTACCTGGCTATATCTTTGTTTCCTTTAATTTTTAATACTGATAAAATTATCCAGTATACCATAATCACTGATGGTTCTTAAATGTGGTAGAAGACATTGTAAATGGATTTGATTGTGATCTGTTCTCAAATAAATGAACATTGAATCAAATTTAAATTTCTTTGACCTCACTTAATAAACATTTATTCTGGAGTATCTAATTAAAAAATCTGTACCTACTCAAAAAAATCTGTACCTTTTTGTTCATGATATTTCCCAGAGAAATGCAGAAGCACAGAAGCAACCTTCCAAATTTTCAGTTTACTTCACTGTTTTAAAAGCAATTCTACGAAGAATGGCAAATATCCCTTTAGGAATTTAAAAGAAATAATTTTGTATAATTAGCAGGTTAGTGTTTTTAAGCATAATAAAAGAGGGGCTGCTAAACAATTAATTACTCATATTTAATTTATCACCAGTTTATGCAAATTTATGACCAGTTTATGCTTAAAAATTAGAAATGTGTAAGATAAGTATGTACTTCAAATTAAAATGGGAAAGTCCATCTGTATTCTCTTGGGGCCAGTAGTAATACTCAAAGGCTATTACATATCTTTCACTTCTCTACTGCTGAAATGGATGGAATGATTTCCTGATATTGGAGAAGGTCTTTACACTGCTGTTATAAACAGGAAGTAATTTAAGATAACAAAATGAGATTCGTTCTATTTCCTGAGAGGAGAGAAGTGGTTTGTTCAGCCTCTGCCTCTCTATAACTGATAATTTGATTGTGTTTCTTTGTATTTTCAGCATTATGTGGAGGAGATGTTAGAGGGCCTAGTGGAACAATTTTATCACCAGGTTACCCAGAATTCTATCCAAATTCTTTGAATTGTACATGGACTGTTGATGTAACCCATGGAAAAGGTAACTTACCTCATACACTGATATCATACAATGATAATTGGGTGATCTTCTGAATTTTTATTGCATCTGTTTTTATTGTATTATTCTTTACAATGTGATTTTTCATGAGCAAAAACAGGTCAGTTGTAAAATATGCTACAACAAAATCAATTTAAGTAACTGCAATAGAGGATTATATTTACTTTTCTATAGTATTATAACATGCTCATGTTTTTACCAGAATGGTCATAAGAGAGATTTATTTTATTTTTCTATGCTAAACTAATGTTATTTGGAATTTTCTTATCAAAAAAATCTCAGACAGGATCGTTTTTGTGTTAAGAGGTTGATTTCAACAGTTCCAAGTTTGTATTGAAAATATGAAGAGGGTTTGAAGTGCTAAGCCAATTGTAAAACAAAAATTACGTGTCTGTATATACTTGTTTTTTTGCAATGTTTCTGCTTACTTACTATAATTGTATTACCCATATAAATGTATAACCATCCTGAGTATTTGTGTCTCAGACTTTCTATCAGAACTACAGAGATAGCTCACGTAATTGAACAGGAGCATAAGATTACATTGTGCATATGGTAGACGTTCAAAAACATCCTTTGAACAAATAAGTGAAAGGCCCTGTGGTTCTAAATATTGTTCATTCATTCCATGCAACCAAACTAGTAAATTAGCAATGTAAGTGATTAAGGAAGTTGCTTAACAATGGGAAAATGGCCATCCTAATATATCAAAAGCAAAAATGGATTAAAATTATTTACCGGAGAATCTGCATGTGCTATTTCTTTATTTTAAAGAGTTAATTTATGCATCTAAAAAAATGCTTTGGAGAAGTAGTTTTTCTTTTAGTCTGTTATACTGTTCTTAGGGGTTTTTACTATTATGTTGCTGATTTTACTATAGAAAATCTAAAAATTCTAACAATGAGAAGATGCTGTTACAATTTTAAAAATTAAAGCTTGCCTTTAATACATTCAAATTCACTGTGTTTTCACAAATGATGTTTGCCATAAAATTACACCTTATTTTATTGAGAGTGAGGATTATATAAGGATTTATTATTATAATGAAATGAAATATTACTAAGAAAAATGTGTTGTAAAAATGGGTATTCTGTTATTGAACAACAAGACAAAGGTGGAAGACTTCATAAATTGTGGTTTTGTTGTTCTCCATAAAATAAGACTCTGCTGAAAGTTAACCAAAGCATCCTATTATTCCCATGCACAGTGAATTAGTGGAGTTTAAAATAGTCTTTCTTGTATTACACAAGAAAATGGAGGGCTACATACTGCTTGCTATGTAAATAGAGGTTTAATTAACACTTAAGGTTTTGCATCTTCACAGGTTGCAAGTGTTAATTAAATCAGTATTTACATGGCAAGAAATGCAGATTTAGATGCCTTTCTTTTAAGAGCCAACAAAACTTCTTGCAAATAAGAGTATCCCAAAGTGTAGTCAAAGTTATATCAAGGTGAATCTCTTAAAGCTGACAGAAATTGTCAACGTAATATAGTCTAAACTCTCATCCAGTTTAGCAGTTTCTACAGAGTTTAAGAAACACGATGATCTGGACTGATATTGATATTTTCATTGACGGGAAACTTAGTTTTAGGGAAAAGTTGTTCAATTTTTGTAGTTTTCATTGTTTGACAATTATTCTGTTACTGTTACCCCTGTTCTGCTTCTGAAGTTAAAGAAAAATAAATTCATTAAATAAGTAAACCATAATCCCTGCTCCAACCAAAAGTTTCTTAAAACTACCAATGACTGTTCTGTGGCCACCATGTTTTTCATGTTTGCTACCCCAAAACTGTTATCACAGCCTTTTCTTTCCAGACTAAACACTTCCAGTTCCTGCAGTCTTTATAGTAAAATATTTCCATCATCATCATTATTTTAATCACCTTTCTCTGGATGTGTTCCTGCTTATTGATATCCATGGATATTAATATTCTAAAACATATATTCTTAGTTTTACTCTATAAAAGAAATCAAATCGACTTATCTTAATTTCTGCTATTTTGTTATTTTGTAAGTTTAAATAGCAGTTAATCTGGATGGCAAATCAGTTACTGCTTGCCATATCAACACCTCATTTGCATTTATATCTGGCGGTGTCAATTGCCACTTTTATACTGAAGCACATTTGAAGTCGAACTCAATTTCTGAACTTCTTCTAAAGGGACTCTTCCAGTATTGTGCACTGAGGAGAGAAGAAAATTGTTCCATTTTGAAAAAGAATTTGAAAAACAGTATCATCGTACATTTCCAATATTTTCCAAATAAAAATTTCTGGTCTGTTATGCAAATAAAACATTGCTTTATCATTGCTTGTGTTTTCAGTGTATTTGTTTTGGTCTCATTTTATATCACTTTGTGTTTTTTTTTGTTTGTTTGTTTTGTTTTTGTTTTTTTAAGAAACAATGAGGACTACAAGAATATCTAGCATTTGGAACTAAAATGTAGATGAATATTTGAAAATGTCATTCATCATACTCTGGAGTTTTGGGATTTTATATAGAGGTGTTTGTGATTTTTTTGAAAATTTCAGCTAGAAAGATAAAGCACTCAAGGGAAAGATGACTACAGTAGTAATTATGTATTTCACTGGGGACCTTACACATAGAATGGTGTGTGTGTGCATGTGTGTGTGCGATTGTTAGTCTTTTACATGTATTCTAGACAACATAATTAAAAACTCACATGAGATTACAATGCAATGCCACACCACACTCACCAGAATTGAACGAAAGAAAAAGTCAAATATTCTCATGTTTTGGTGAGGATATAGAGCAGCCAGATTTGGCAATGGAAGTGTACAATGGCACAGTCATTTTGTAACACAGTATCATGAGACAGCAATTTACACAACAGAAATAAGGACATGTGTTCTTCAAAAGACATACTTGAAGACATACTTGGCAGCACCATCTACATTTGTGCTAAAATGTAAATGTTGACCGTCAACTATTGAACAGATAAATGAATGTGGTATATTCACAGAATGAAATGTTGTACTATAATACATCATGACAAGTAAACAACCCACAAACTACACACAACAGAAATGAATTGCATGTACAAAATGTCAAGTAAAAGAATTCAGAGTGCATTTTATGTGAATCCATTGTATAAGCTACAGAAACATTTATGTAATGTAGTAAAACTGATCTATGCTGTTAGATAGTGAGTGGTCATTTTGACAGTGAAATGACAGCAAAGTTGAATGAGGGGGCTCTGTGTGTTGGCAATGTGTCTAATGATTCAAGTGCTGTTTACAAACGTGTTCAGTTTGTGAAAATCCAATGAGTTGAAAACTTATATATGTGTTTTTCAGTGTATGATATGCACAGGTTGAAGTATGTGAAAAACAAAAGGAGAGTCATTGTACTCATTTAACAAATAGCTACTACTCTCTATGCCTGCTTTTTATTTCTCTTCTAAAGTAGAATTAAGCATTTTTGTAAGTTGGGTGCTATGTTGTTTGGGGGATTGCAGAAAGAATTGAAGGACGTATGTAAAATGTTTGCCAGAAAGTTGCACTTTTATTATAAATAAAGAATATAATTTTTCCTTAAAATTTTCAGAAAACTAAAGATTTCTTTTCAGGCATTGATTTTTAAATTTTATTTGCAAGTATTTTTCAAGACATGACTCACTATATCTCTTATAAGGATATTTAACCTAGAATGTTGGAGGGAAAAAAAGTTTTAAAAAGAAAGATAGTATTAACTATACATTTGAAGTACTTTGTAGCAGTGCCTTTCATTTGCAGAGAAATCAATTACAAGGAGGATCCTGGCTTTTGTTAGTTTCATATTCTGTGTTTTACTAATATACTTCATAAGTCTCATTTTTCTCTTTGTGTTAATAGGTGTGCAATTCAACTTTCACACCTTTCATTTGGAAGACCACCATGACTACTTACTGATCACAGAGAACGGTAGTTTTACCCAGCCACTGGCACGCCTAACTGGTTCAGAACTTCCTTCAACAATCAATGCTGGTCTCTATGGAAATTTCAGGGCTCAGTTGCGCTTCATTTCAGATTTTTCAATATCATATGAAGGATTCAATATTACATTTTCTGGTAAGAAAATGGACAATAAAAGTTCTTTGGGTAACAGCAATAACAGAAAAACAGATTTTAAAAAGCATGACAATAATTTGTATCTGACAAAACAGAGAAAGTAAAATAACAGAAGAAGAAGAAGAAAAAAACAGCAAAGAAATAGCTGTTAACAAATTTTAAGAAAGTTTGAAATACCTAGAATAAATCAGTTAATTTCCTAAAAATTAGAAATGTAGAAGTACATAATTACTCTTTTTTTTTTTTTTTTTTTTTTTTTTTTTTTTTTTTTTTTTTAACTTGCACTCCTGCAGAATTCTGAAAGAGGGCAAACCTGGCTAAAATGACTATTGAATTTAAAAAGGAAATTCAAATATACATTTTAAAGTTTCAATTAAACTTAAAAACAAAATGTAAATTAAACCAGTGATATTCTAGTTTTATGTATCTTGGAAAAGACATAGTTTACAGGCCAAGATTCAGATAAACTTATTCATTTGGAACTAGATGATTTAGAAATAAATTAATGTGGTTATCCCTTTACCCCAGAGTAACCTCATTTATAGGCAAAATTATGATTTGGATTTCAGAACACAAAATTTATACGATCAAAGTGAATTAAAAATATTTCTGTCAATTAGATTTTTACTTTCCAGTTAAATAAAATAGTAAGAAAGTTAATTATTTTTTTAGCATAACAATAAGTAAATCTTATGCCAATTTGCTAACTTGAAAATTTAATGTGTTTATATATATAAAAATCATACAAATGCTAACCTTGTTCTTCACTTATTATTCTAGTATTTGCACAGAAATACTTGTCTTACTATATAATTTAGGCATTCCATAATGAATAGTAAACAAGCATAAACAGTTTTAACCTAGAATGTTAAAAGTATGCCCAAATAAAAGCTTTAAACAATGTAATGATACTCATCAACATGAAACAATTCCTTTTGTTCTTCATTGCAATTATACTGTAAGTTCTCTCAGAATATTTTTAGATAAGCTATGTTTTCTTAGGACGGTATATGAACTATAATGTTATTCAATTAACTTTACTTTCTCATAGTCTAAAGAATGTTTAGCTATTCATTTTTATGATGTCCATTCATTGCTTCAGGAAGTTTTCTCATGAGTATATCTGTAATACAAAATTTTTCAATGTGTGGACACTTCAGTCTTACAGAAACTCTTGCATCTGAAGTCAGATGTTTTTCAGAATATGAACTAAGTGAATTTTTTATATGCTAGAGGCATGAGAGCCTTTGTCATTTAGACTAACACCATTAAGTAAAATGCATTTCAAAAGTACAAATTATTTCATTCCAAATGTTATTTTGTGTTTGAAAATATGCATCTATTATACCATTATTATAAATCAAAAATGTATAAAATGGAAATGTTTCTAATTCAGAAGAAAGAATATGAAATAAATACCATACTTTGCCATGTATAGTGCAAACTTTTTTGCCTAAATTTGTGAGGGAAATATAAGGATGTTCATTACACATGGGTAGTACTAATTCTGTGTCTATATAAATGTTTTTAATTCTTTTATTTATGCTAATGATTTGTAAGTATAACTCTAGAAATCAGTAATGATATCCATATGCAAAATAACCTAGAATATTATTGGTTTTGTTGAACTTACAACAAACTTGCAACAATGAGAAGTTCTTGGCCTTCTATGATATGGAAATATTGTAAATTTGTTACCGGCACATCAAATTTCTTGTACCTTGTATCTGTTCTGTGTTTTGCAATTATTCGTTACTTAAAATTTCTTGTACCATAATGTATTAGAAAAATAAATGCTAAAATTCCTTTGTAATATACAAAACAAGTACCTAAATGTAAGCAAATAAAAATTTGAATTAAAAAATTAAAATGAAAGATTTTTTTCCCCTGAAAGTTTGGGCCAAAATCATGGTTGTGCATTATGCATGGCAAAATATGGTAGCTATATTTTCAATTTGTCACTCAGAAGGTGACATTTTCTTTTCTATATTGATTTTCCCACAAAATTATTCATTAAGTTATTAGATCTTTTACAAAAGAAGAACACCATGTGTGCCACTTACATGTTCCCATAATTATACATATAATTACTTTTTAAATGTATGACTAGGCCCTAAAAGCATTCAGTTTGCAAACAATAGGGATATCCCTTAATACTGGCCACTATCATATCTGTTGTCTCCTTCTCTGCCTAATTTACAGAATATAATCTTGAACCTTGTGAAGACCCTGGAATTCCTCAATATGGTAACCGAATTGGGTTCAGCTTTGGGGTTGGTGACACTCTGACCTTCTCGTGCTCATCAGGTTATCGACTAGAAGGCACATCAGAAATCATATGTCTTGGTGGTGGCCGACGAGTGTGGAGTGCACCTCTGCCAAGGTGTGTGGGTACGTGGTCAGCTGCTTTCATTTGCTTGTATGTGTAGTCACTGTTCATGGAGTTGCATGGTTATACACCCTTCGTTTTTTATAATATGTTGAATTTCTTCATTTATTTCATATTAGTTATTTCAATTTTGTTTTCCACTTGGCAATCTGGTGTATCTCAAGTAACTTCTCAACTTCTCCATTCAAGCAACCATGCTTCTAAATTTGTTTTCAGATGATGGGAATAAGGAATTAATAGATAGATAGATGATAGATAGATAGATAGATAGATAGATAGATAGATAGAGTCACATTTAGAGAGCTTACAGAAAATTACATTATCATATTTTATTTTAGTATATGTGCTGCCGAAGCGAGCACACATTATCATATTTTATTGACAGATGATTTTTTATCACTTCTGACTGAAATTTTGATAGTATTTTGTAACATAGAATTAACATGAATGAAAGATGGTCAGAAAAAATGTGTCTAATAAATAATAGATAACTTAAGGGCAAACGAGGTGTGTATTGACTAAGTATGTACAATCTATATAATTAATTATTATTTAAGAGTAATTAAGACAGCAATTCATTGGAGGTCATAAGATAAGGAATAGCAATAACTAAAATATTGAAAGTTTGGAGCCACCACCTCAACCCTTGGAAATAAATGATTTGAGTAATAAAAAGGAACAAAAAATTCTGTAGAGACTTTGTTAAAATAAAATAAAAATAAAAGACTTTGTTTTATTAGGACTTAAGTCATTCCCTATTTAAAGTAATAAATAAGGAGGCAAGAATTTCCTTAGGTCATTAGCCATTCAGTAGTTATCAGTACTTACTTTTATGATAACACAAGATGCACATAGCTATTTTATAATTATTTCCTAAAGCTATTAAACCTCTCAAAAGCATATAAGTTACAGTTAGTAAATTTAATTGTGGGCCACAGATTTGTGTAAGTTATAATACGAGTATACTACAAAATCAGGCAAATTGGTAGAGACTTGATCTGTGGTTCAAGAACTTGTTCTTTGCTATGGAGACCTCAGAAGAAAATGAGAATGAAGAGGATACCTTCTGTGCCTTATTCAGTATATCGTCCACTTCCTGTGGATTCCCACATCAATTAAAAGAATGATCTTCCAGGTTAATGTGGGTCTGAAGGCTTTTATAGTGATGCGATTGTTTTCACAGCCCATATGGGTTATATAATGGACAAGTTGTTATATAACAGATGAAATTTCTTTTCAAAACCCCAAGCATTTATAGAAATGGCACAAGCAACCATAGAAGCTTGAAGCTGGGAGGTGATGATCAGTCACACTCTCAAAACATCTTTTCCAAGAAGCTATGTAGGATGCAGTCCTCCTGTTTTGTGTTTTGTTTTTTTTTCTGCATTTTTTTTTTTTTTTTTTTTGGTGTTTGTTTCTTTTCCCCTGCAGTTGCCAGATTTGGAATTCCCTTCCTTACCTAAATTGCCCTGTTTGCATTTTTGTTTGGTGTGAATATTTTCAAAGGCCAGTTATTGAGAACCTTGGGAATAGTCCAAGTGAGGGCTTCAGAGTGCCTGAGTTTACGTCCTCATCATTTGCTATCAGGTTAATACACTTTTCTAAACTTCATTTTTCTCATCTGCAAAATGATTACAACAGCAACACCTAATTCATTGTTATGAGTTTGTTACGAAGATTACATGCCGATGACATACCTACTAGTACTATCGCAGGAATGTAGGAAGAATTCAGAATTGAGATGTTATTATAACTTATTATTTTGAGTATAACCTGTTGTGTATTCAGGCCATCAATCTAGTTTATAAAACCAGTTGTAGTAGGGAATGAATTTCATTTCATAAAACACTAACATTTATGAGTTTCTGCCAGGCTCTTTCATATATCGTTATGTCACTTAATCCTTACTATAATCCTGTTATTATTATTCCTCTACTTTTTCATCAGAAGAACTTGAGTCTTACAGATAAATAACTTGTCCATGATCATCAAGGTTGTAAGTGACAGAAACATGGTTTGTATCGTCTTTCTCATTCCCAAACCCAGCGTTTTCCCACAAATGATTTTATCTCAAAAAGCTATAAGGAAATGTGAATCTCAAAGGACTCTAATTCATACAGAGTTAATTAATATGTTTTCTCAAAGTGCCAAATACATACCCAGCTATTACACAGTCAGGGAAAAAATTGTTGCATGTATACTTTTAAGGTTTACAATAAATTTTAATAAGTAGATTCATGAAAATCTGACTTTGCAAAAAAGTAACTTCAAGTTGTTTTTGTTTTATTAAAGTATTTTTTTTTTGATAATAAGTTTATTGGTGCCTAAATCTTTAATGGGAAGGATGAAATAAAATCACCCTGGGGGCAAATTTAGAAAGCAAAGTTATTGCCATGGGAATTATCCCCCCATTTCAAATTAGCTGTGCTTTCTTTTTAGCTTATTGAAATTTACAATTAAGTCTATTGATCTTAATAAATTCTACTGTAGGTATACATTTAAGTTGCAAGATGGGAAAATCTATCCTTTAAAAAAACTGACATTTTAAAAATTTTACTTCTCTAATTATCTTTTAACTTTTCTTCACTGCTTTGCCTATGATTTAAATGTTTCTTTCCAGATTTCTAGTTCCATATATATATATATATATATATATATATCTCATATGGATATGATATGGATATATATATATGATATATATATATATCATATATATATGAGATATATATATATATGGAATACACACACACACACACACACACAAGTGTGTACATACGAAAGGTTGGACAATTAAGTTCACGAACTTTCTGCTGTGCACTTACACTGTGGCAAGTTTGCAAATTTAATTGTTCTTCGCCTCCCCCGAAAATATTTTTTATATTTTGTTAACATTTCCAAGTTCACAATCATTAGTCATATAAAATACATGTTTTATAACTAGTCATATGAACAGACCCAATTTCAGCAATGCTAGTTTATTTGGGCACTTTGTATTTCTTCTTCGATTCCTTATACACTTCATTTCATATATCTCTCATGCCAGTTCTCTATTCCATACTTGCTTGTAAACCATTGTTTAGTCCTTAGCTTTGCCAACTTCATAGAAAACTTCTGTTATAATGGGAAAATTATAAGTAGGTTGCATTCCAAAAGTTTGCCTGTGTTTCAATTATCTGGAATCTATATGGTCTTTCTGTGGCATAAGGTTGCAAACACTGGACACATTTCCAGACAAACCATAGGTGAGGTTTTAAATTTTATGTCAAGTATAAAACTAATACCAGCATGCTAAAATGACTATGTCTACATAGGTTGTATATGAAGGTGTCTGACAGTATAGAAAGTAACTGATAAAGCTAATTTTAGAAACTTTTTTGTTTATGTGTGCTTAATTTTGATTCTAAGTTTAGTGTATAAGTTGGTCAATGTCTTTCAGTGTCTGTTGGTAGAATTTGACTAACATTATCTTAATTCTGAATGTCAGATGAGTAATAAGAGACATTTTCATTTAAGTAATTTCCTGAGTGACCTCTGCTTTTGTGATTTAAGGTGATATTTGAACACATATTACAATATAATAATACCATATTTTGGCCTTTACAATCTAAAAAGGATTATATCATGCAGTGTCTGTCTCATTACAAAAATCCACCAATGTTGTGAATTGTAGATTTAGCATAAATACCAGTGGAGACACAAAATGTCTATATAAAGCTCAAGGCTGCACGCAAACTTAGGGGCAAAACCTCATGACTGTCACGATGTTCTGAGTTCCTGGCATCTGTTTGGTTCACAGTAGCTTACCTCCGCCTTTGACTGAAGGTTTCAAAAAGTCAGGAGGAAACCTGGCTGTAATTGTAGTTGATACATGGCTTCAGAGAACTCCTATGTTGTCCTCTATTTTAATCAGAGGAACTTCTTCAACCCTGACCCGTATATCTGGGGTTACTTAAGTACAGGAAAATTTGTAGAGGCAGGAGTGAATCTTGATGGAAATCAAGAGGATACCACCAGTTCAGAATCAATGATTCTTCTCCCCAAGTAGTGGCCTCCATTACAGGTGTATAGTTCGTATTTATACTCCAGCTTTCCCTAAGGTATGTGACCTTTGGGAAGTTGTTCAGGTCTCTTTGCTGACAAGGTTTCTCAAATGTAAAATGTGAATAACCACATTCATGATGCAAGCAAGCTTATACCATATTCACCCGAAAATAAGTCAGGGTCTTATACTGTATTTCCCGGAAAATAAGACCTGGTCTTATATTAATTTTTGCTCCAAAAGACACATTAGGGCATATTTTCAGGGGATATCTTATTTTTTCATGTACAACAATCTACATTTATTCAAATACATTCATGTCATCTTCTTCTGGAACATCGTCATAACATACTAAATGTTTCAATCTGGCTGATGATCTTAACTGGGGCTTATATTCGGGTTAGGTCTGATTTTGGGGGAAACACGGTAGTTCTAAGCAATGAAAGACATGTAAAGCACCTAAGGCATTGCTCAACACATGACATTTGCACAACAATCTTTTGTCCCTTTCCCATGTGCCTGCAACTCTCTGCACCATATATTCAATTCTCCTAAGAGCCACAATGACTGATAGCTGCAAGAAGTGATTTTCACAAACCAGCAGGAGAGGAAAGAGAAAAAGAGAGAAGATGAGAAAAATTTAATGTGCTATCAGCACTTAAACCCTTCACACATATAATCTCATTTACTACTTAGTGATCAAGATAACAGTTTTACCTTTAAACAAATACACATCTATTATTATGTTTTATACTTAGGAAAAGAAACAATAATTAACAAGCAAAATGATATTTTAGAAAAGATATTTTTTTATAGTTAAATGATTGTCCTGGACAGCCATGTTTCTAAGGAAATTAATATGTCTGCTTATTTTTATAAGTGGAAACCAAATGTCCAAAAGAAAAAACTGCAACAACATATGAGTTTAAGAAGGTTGATTTCTTTGAAAATAAGAAACACTGTCCTAGGGTGGCTGATTAGCTCAGTTGGTTAGAGCATGGTGTTAATAACACCGACGTTGCTGGTTCAATCCCTGCATGGGTCACCATGTGCTGCGTCCTCCTTAAAAAAAAAAAAAGGAAACACTGTCCTGTTTTTGGTCAAGAAATAAACACCTGATTTCCTTTTGTGAAGTTTGAATTGCAAAAAAAAAAACTGGCATTTCCATTGTCATATTCCTAAATCAAGAAAAAAAAAAAAACAACTTGTATGTCTTCACTCAGCCTCCAAATATACCAGGAACCAAGCCAGGTCATGTTGTATATAAACAAGGAGCTAATGAAAGAACATGTTTTAGAAAGTAGATTAGCAAATTAAATATTAGTAATGATTTGTTTTCAGGCAGGAGTCCACACATTTTGAAGTCATTTTAAAGACATTAATTCATTCATCCTCAAAATGTTCCATTTGATATATCTACTTCTATTTCGAATTTTATATGTCATTAATTTTTTATCTGACCTTGGACAAGTAATAACATCTTACTTTAATCATAACTCAAATGATAAAAAATGATAACTCTACATTGTACATCTACATGTTTCCTCACCTTTATGACTTTTTAGATGATATATGCTGATTGTTATTTATTATTTACTTTAAAAATGAATGTTAATAGGAGAAATGAGGTACAACATATATGGGCATGCTTCGTACTATCATTGTAACTTCTCTGTAAATCTAAAACTAATCTAAAATGAAAAGCTTGTTAAAAATTCAAACCACTGAAGGAAGACAAAACACGTGCATGACGGAAACAGTATCCAGAATGTGAAGAATCAGTGCACATGTCCTATTAATGGAACTGCATCATGGACTGTGAGCTTAAACCAATGAGTTTGGGATTTATAAAACGATGGATTTATGGAGTGCCTTTTATAATCTCCCTGCTCCATTAGTACATGAGCTTCTACACCTGATCACTGTAGGGGACAAGTGAATATATGCTGTTTCATCTGATGGTTGTGGGCCCCTTGCTGATGGAGACTGTATCTTAGTATTGGTACCTCCTGCTTGTCTGCCACCATCTTCGTCATGTCACAGGGGCTTATTCTGAGTATAAGACAATAGAAAGTTAATTCAATATGTGATCATCATGAACCAAGTTAATCAGAGTAGACCTGCCCATAGAGTGATTCACGTCCATTGAATCGGTCCTCTGTGTTATTAATAGTCTCACATGTCTTTGGACAAAACTGTTTGAATTTTAGGTTCCTAAAAACACTGTGTTCCTCATACATGTCCTCATGCGCTGACTATAAATCTTACTGCAAGCCAGAATCTGCCTGATAACGGGAACAGAGTTCATTTTGGGATTATATTGTGGATACAGATATCTTTAGAGTTGAGTTACAGAACGGGGCAAAAAGTGAAATATATCGGGGTGCCAAAATAATGTATACGGGTGGACACTTTGGTCAACGTTGCTCAAACAGTAGTTTGCTGTAATCAGAAATGTCTGGATGCTGATGGTAACTGCTTTGAGCACCTCTTGTAATTGCAGAAGTCAAACGTGACTTGTATTCATCTTTTGTTATTGATATATATTGAGTATTGCAATTTTAATACAGTTTCCCTTTCTAAAAATGTGTATACATTTTTTGACACCCTCTGTATATCAGAATCTATGCTTCAAGTTTATGTCCTTGAAGCAATGGCGATAGTGAGGATCTCACACCAGAAAGAATCACAAAAGTACTGAAGAAACTTCTTTTCTCTTCAATCTCTGAGTGACCTTTACTTGTGGAGAATATGCCCAAGTTCAGAAATGCCTAAAGCATACTTTTCTTTCATCTGTTTCTAATAAACTTAACCTAGGCATAACGGGAAACAGGCTGAGAAAAAGGGAAATGATTGGAGCTATAAGTAGTGTTTTAAAGGAAAATGTTGTAATATTAACCTAGAAAGCATGCAATTCTTTAACTTGTCATCACACAAACTAATTGTGGCTTTATATATATTTACTTAATCAGAAGGTTACTGGTTTCTAGTATATATCTGTGTCAGAAAAGAAATATTTTACCTGACGTAATAATAAAAGCTAATATTTGCTGTGTGTTTACTATATGCCTGGCATGGTCTTACAAGATTTGAATAAAGACACTAAGGCAGAGGAATGTTAAGTCATTTTCCCTAGCCGAATATATTAACTATTTTATTTCAAACAGATTAGATTGGGAGCAAATTTTTGCTGTATGCAAATGTAAGGCATAAAGAATAAAAGCATTAAATAACCCAGTGTGGTTCTGATATTCCGTTCATGTCCTCAAACTGGTTCTTGCTTACAACAGTGACATCTGTGGCTCTCAGGAAATACTATCATTTGGCAGTGTAGATAACTAGAAGAGATAATTAAATGTTGTACTTGTAACTGAATTAGATTTTGATGTCATGTCTCAGGAGAGGGTAGGATTTAATTGAAGTTGCAATAGACTGGCAGTACCTAAAAGCCTTTTGAAACTAGGAGGAAAGGTCATTGTCACATGAGGTAGATCGTTTTTAAAATCACTACTTCCAATTCTATGATTTTCTAAAGTCCATGGGTCTATTTGTTTTGTATAATGTATGTATCTTTTTTTTTCCATTTCAACCTTATGATATTTAAAATAATAGCGAAAATATGTATGTCCTTAGTACAGAGGGTGATTTCTAATAAATGGTTCGGTGTGACATCTGGTAATGCATTAAGCTAAGATATATTCAAATGTACCTAGGGCTTTGAAAACAGACACAGGAACATTGGAACAGACTAGAACTATCAATTAGTAGCAGTGCCTTGTACTAAAGAGCCAATCACCCTTAAGTTCAGTAGCACTGATGGGGGTGGTTTAAGGTGAGTCCAGGAGAACAGGACTGTGATTATTCTGCCTGGTAAATGTACTCAGCCCCTAACTAAGGACATGTAAGAAAATGAATTTCATTTTTTTCATCATTATTTTTGTTTCTATCTGTTTTCTCTTTAGCTCAATCTTCCCAATCTCAAATCTAGCTCCTTCACTGCAGGATAAAGCAGCTGAAGTCACCCTCCTTTGTTTATTATACCAGGACGGTTACCATGGAAATAATGTAAAGTTATAAAATACACATCATAAGTTAAATCCAGAATCAAGAAGGGACATATGGGTCAGGTCTGAGAGAGTGTGCTTCTTTATATAAATAGTAGCCTTGGTGATCATAGAAAACGTCAAGGTGAATTACTGAGAAAACAAAGAGAAAAATGAACACAGAGCTTTAGGAAGTTATCTGAAAAATTTAAATATTGCCTTTCAAGCAGGTGTTTTAGAAAAAAAAGGAGTTATTAACCCTGTCACAAGCTAAATGTCTAAGTATAAGCCATTTTCCTACATTTCTGCATTATGCCCAAGTACTCTCTTCATAGCGCTCTTTATATCCCAGCTCAATCATTGGTATGCTCAAGGTGTTGGTGTCATTTTTCTTTTCATGCTGTTTTAATCAGTCGACAAAAACAATGTTTCAAAAGGTGATGGATACCTTTTATTTCATGTATTTTACTATACCTTTCTGAATTTGATGTTTTAGTATGCTTGGATACAGAATTCTGCAGGCATAAAATATTGACCTTTTCCTATCATGTAAAATTGGAATCTCAACTAAATTGATCACTATTTTCTAAAAGAAATCCTGGGTCTGGTTTGCTCTGGAAAACCTTTGGTTCTTTTTTTTCCCCCTCCAATATTGGGCTGTTTTTCTGATAATGTAAGATAATTTCCCGCTCGTTCAACCATGGTATCTAAAACCACTTAAAATCACTTGCCTGTGTAAAACACTATACGAGTGTTTCACCACCCTACCACTGTTCCCTATCTGTCAAAGGAAAATTGAGTTATACCATTTTCTACTTTGAAAATTTGTAGAGGAATTCCTCTGATTATGTATGGTCTAGGCTCTGTATGCTACCTTGTGCAAAATTCCTTTATTCATCCAATATGTGTTCATTTGATCTTTACTCCATGGTAGTTTCAAAGCCATCCTGCCTCCTTCCTTCTAAATAAGGGCAAATTAAAACTATCTAGTGAATTATGTAAAACTATAAACCCAGCACTTTCCTGCTACCCACCTCCAACCCAAACACTCTTCCCCAGGGAAAAAGATCACAATAGTCAGCTATGATCAGGAATATACTGGGGCTCTGTATTACCCTCAGGTGTATGGGGTTGAGACGAAAGGCTGAGATACACTGATGAAGAGAACAATCTTATACTGAGGTTCCTTGCAGTCTGTATCTAATTGTGATCTTGGAAAACATTAACATGCCATTAAAGGTTTCTGTTTCAGGTACAATTTCAAAAACAATTTGATTCTATTTTATTTATTGATATCACGGTGCCTTTCTCATAAAAGTAAAAACAAATAAATGTACTAAGAAAAACCTAAAGAAAATCAAGCAGGAATACGGATGGCATGAAAATGAGTGTGGTTTAGTGAGCATCAAGGGATTTGTGAGTGGTTGGTTAGTCAAAACCAAATACCCTAGATATGGAAATCATATCTTTAAAGAATTTTCAGCTATTTAGTAGTCTGACAAAGGAGCTATAATGGAGAGAGAAGAGAAATAACGTGGTCAAGTGCTTATCATGTACAGGGCAGCGTGCCTGATACTATAAGGTTTTTCTCTCATTTGCCCCTTACAACAATCTTATTAGGTAGGTATTAATATTTCCACTTCCCATTTTGAGAAATCAGTGGCCAGAGAGGTGAAGTGATTCACACTGAGTGTCACAGATGGTAAGTGAAGTATAGATTTGTCTATCTTCCAAATCTTGTAGTCGTATTCCTTAATTCATACTTTATTTGAATTTTTCCACAGTTGTAATAATGACATATAATTAAGTAGCATGATATTTTAAAAGCATATTGCCAATCTGTGAACAATATATATATTTTAATTTTTTTTAGGGGGGAGATGAGAGTGGTTTAGGGACTAAAAATAAAATTATGGAATTTGCCAAAGAATTTTTCTTTTAATTTATTAACTTAATTTTCAGGACAAGTATTTCTATGATATTTAATTCATTCCAAATTTTCTAAGGCGTTTACAAATCTGTTTATTCAAGTTATATATGTTGTCCATAGAAATGGTAATAACAGGAATCAAATTTCAATAATATTGTGATATGACCTAGCTAAGGTTACAATTAGTCTTTTCTTTGTGCATGAATGATGATATAACATTGAACACTTTCAAAAAATTTAATATCTATTGCTTATATATTTTTTTTCTTCTTATGAATATGTCCCCTCCATTCTCCAAATTAAGTGCTGTCACATTAATGGATCACAGTTCTCTCATTAAGCTCTCTGACATTTTAACTTTGGGAAACTCTAAACTCAGCCCTTTGAAATTTAGTTTTCATTCAGTCAATCTATTCATTTATTTATTTATTAACTTACCAAACTTAGTTTGAGTGACAACAAATGTTTGATACATTGTGCTTGATGATGGTGATATAGCAAAGATGAATTAGATATTACGAATTAGATATTTTATTAGGACATGTTTATCTAGTCTACCATCCAATAAAAAATTAAATCGGTCAAATTGAACAAATATTTAGTGAGCATTGATTTGGATGGAAAAGATAAAAATATAAACATACTTTCTCATCAAGGATCTCTACTGTATTGTAAGGGGAAAAAAATACCTAAGACTGATTATGATACATGAGATGAGAATGAGAAATAACACCCATAATGTAGCAGAGAAGGATAACATTTTGTGTGTATGTGTGTGTGTGTGTGTGTGTGTGTGTGTGTGTAAAGACAGAAAACAGCTTCTCAAAAACGATATTTGTAAAAGCAAGCTGGGTTTTGCCAAATAGAAAAAAGGTAGGTAAAGCCCCTTACACGAAGAATATCACATAGGTCAAATAGGTAAAAATAATGTGTCTAAAAATCTGTTTTGAGCTCACTCTTTTTTGAGTTCCAGTTCAACTATAGGTGTAGTCAACGTGTAGCTGACACTTTCTTTTTTCTGCTTTTTAATCAATTCATAGAGGTCACATTTCCTACAATGATAAATAGTTCTTATTTCACATGATTTTCTGTTTTCTTCAGAAGCCTTCATGTATAATTTATTAGAATTGATAAATTTATTATTAATTGATAATAATAAGTGGCAACACTATAATATTTTATATAGTACAGAGTCTAGACTTGGAAAAACAACACACTGGGTTTAAATCATGGTTTCACAACTTAGCTGTTGTGACAGGCTGGACGAGATATTTAATCCCTCTGACCCCCATCTGTAAAATGGAGATAGAATTAAAAAATTATTTAAGTTTATTGAGTTCCTACTATGGCCAGACACTATGTTAAGTGATTTACATGTATTAACACATTCAATCTTCTCTGCATAATGATGTGGAAAAGTATCATCTCCATTTTACAGATGAGACCAATGAGGTACAGAGAAGTTACTTATGTTGCCCCAGCCCAAGATAACACAACTCTCATTGCTTGACTTTTACATTGTTATAAAGAGACCCTTAGCATGAAAGAGTTTAAGTTCATTCTTTTACGTACAGGCCAAATTAGAGGGCCTACTCTATCTTCAAGAAACCTAAAGCTGAAAACACAGCAGTCATTATTGCTTGGTACAATATGGATAAGGGCTGGACCAAGTGAGAGAGTTTGAATGGTGGAGAATTTTGTATGCTATGTTAAGGACTGATAACCATTAAGATATTTTAAGCAAAGGAGTAATATGGCCAGATTCACATTTTACAAGATCTTTTAGATATTTCCATGTATGAATGACAGATTTTGGGTTTCCCTAGCTTCAGCATGCTCTACTGAAGTTAGAGAAGTCTAATAGGAAGGGATTCTAGTATCCCATATATAAGCTCATGGGGCAGAGCAGTAAAATTGGAAAGGATGGAGCAATTGTAAGAACTGAAGACTATCTATGTTAGAAATCTTCAAAATGTTTGATTATAGACTCCTTAATTTGTTCGAGTTACATGCAACAGCAGTTTTTGCCTGGGAAGATCCTAATTCCTGGAATCAATTTAGTAGACTATCTCCAATTCAGAGGCAGATTCTTGGCTTCCCATTCAGAATTCACAGAACTCCTCTTATTTATGCTTCTCCAGTGCTTTCATGGCATAACCAGACCTCAGGCCATTCCAAGAACCAACCTCCTCCTGAGTATATCACCGAGAGAGAATAAGAAGAAATACTCGCTACTCCTGTGGCATGAAATCCAGCTCCAGACAGAGGAGGAGTCCAACTGAATACACAATCTGTAATTCATGGGAGAGGTCCAGGCTGAGAAAAAAATTACAGATTTTCAGCAAATAGATACTATTAAAAGCCATCAGATTGGACGAGATAAGCAAGGGAGTAAGTGGAGACTGAGAAAAAGCCAAGCCCTGGGCCTCGCCAATGTTTAGAGATACGGGAGATAAAAAAGCCAGCAAAGGAGACTGAGGAGTATGGAACATAGGAGACAAACAAGTAGAGACTGATGACATAGAGGCTAAATGAAGAAAGAGTTTGGAGGAAAAGAGGGTGATACCTACCCCAAAAGCTTTAGACAGGTTAAGGTGAGGGGTGTTAATATACATAGCAATGTGGAAGTCATTGGTGAACTTGACAAATGATGTTTCAGTGTAGTGACAGGGTGAAAGTTTGAGAAAAATAGGAGAATTTCAGAGTGAATCTAGACTACTGTTTTGAGGAGTATTGCTGGAAAGAAGACCTGTGTAATGAAGTGGTAGCTGAATGGGAATGTTAGATGAAGAGAGTATCCCCCTGTCAGGTCCCGTGCGACCAGGGTTGTGGGGAGCGAGGAGGGCGGTGCAGGGTTAAGAAACACAGTAGCCAAGAATAGAGTGCAAGTGGGGCCAAGGGACTGCAGCTTCAAGGACTGAGCCCCGAATTGGGCCTACGCATAGCTTTTATTAGTTAGGTGGGGAAGTAAAGGAGATAAAACTTGTCAATCTCAAGATCTGTGAATCCCATACATCATAATAGGAAACTGATTCAAGCCAATCACCCTTGCCAGCAGGCAGCAGAACCTTAAGTCTCAGGATAAGTACTTCCCCAAGGGACAAAACCTACATGCATATGAATAGATGGAGAGCACACCATTGAATCACTTCCCTGCAGGTTGTGGAAAGGAATGCAGCCACAGAGGCAGAGGCTTTCCTTAGCCAGGAGAAGGTGGGGGGCTGTGCCCACCTCTATCAACCCCATGGGTTCTCGTGTTGGTCCCTACTTGGCTCCACCTGGCTTGGGTTGTCCCCTTCGTGAGGAATCATACCTGTCATTGGCTGACCAGCCATCTTTCTGGGGCCAAACAGAAAGACGTAAGGTGCAAGCACAAAGGTAAAGCAAAGTCCCTGAAAGGATCCATATCACAGACTCTTTAGGTGCAGGTACTAGGAGACAGATGGGTAGGCTGCTGCATGGCAACATCCCTCCAACTTTTTATGATAAAAATTTTTAAATATGCTTCAAAGACAAAATAATAGGATGTTCCTATAGGTACCATGAAGGTTTAACAATTCTTGAAATCTTGCCATATTTGTTTTTATATTATTTTTCGGCAACCTTTGAAAGTACATTGCAAACTTCAGCTATTTCACCGCAGAATATTTTGATAAGCATTTCAAAAATAATGCCATTCTCCTACATAAATGTAACACCATTACCACACTTAGAATCATTTAACATCCAGTCTATATTCAAATTCCCCTCAATTTCCCCTCAAAAGTCTTTTGTAGCTTTTGTTTGTTTTCCAAATTAGGATCCAAATCAATTTTCAGGCTTATAGTTAGTTATGATTCTTTAGTCTCTCTCGTTCTTTCTCTCTCTCTCTTTTCCTATAACATGATTTTTTGAAGAGACTGGGCCAGTTGTTATTTCATATTCTGGATTTTTCTGATTGTTTTCTTGTTGGGTCATTTAACTTAATCAGTTCCACTCTCCCACTCCTGACCCACCCCCACCCCCTTTCTGTTTGTCATGTAAATAGCAAGTTAGGTCTAAAGACTTGTTTAGTTTCTGAGTAAGCATTTTTTTCTTTTCTTTTTTTTAACCGCATTCCTTCATGGGTGATGCTTATACATAATTAGGTGTTATATAAAATCTAGATGCCCCACTATTATGGGTGCTGTTGGACCACGTGATTGAAGGAGTTTTTGTTTGTTAGTTTGTTTTTCATTTTTTTATTTTTTAATTTTTTTTCATAAGATAGGAGACACATACACCATGTATATATGCTAAGGAAAATGATCCAGTAAGGAGAAATTGATGACAAATGAACACCGGGATGCCATTGTGTAAGCAATAGTGATATAGAAGCAGAGAGGGTCTGCAATGTACAAACCTTAGGAACACATATGTTCACCAAATGTAATGGATCACAGGAGAAAAGCAGCGAATGTGGGCACAGACCAGTAGGTGGGATAATGGGGTGCTGTGCTAGTAGAAACTTGTAAGAAGTTCCTTTCTCTGTGATGTAGGAAACAAGATCATTAGCTGAGAGGAGGATGGAGGAGGAGACATTAGATCTTTGAAAAGAGAAGTGAAGGTGTGAATAGTCATAAAAGAGTGGGGGAGTGAATGGATTAGGAAATATGGAAAGCACCAAGAAGTAGGATAGAAGTTATGTTTCGAGAGAGACAATGAGCCCGGAGTTCAAATTTAGTCAAGACACATAGGAGGTGATAGGTGTCTGCAACAAGAGACGTACAGTCCAGTAAAATATGATTTAAAGCCTAGAATGAGGGAAGGAATAAGCAAAGGTGAGTAATAGCAATACTACCCCACCTCCAGGCCAAGTAGGAAGTGGCATATGGGAGGGAAAAGAACCACTTCTTGAGAAGATGGCAGAGAAAGCGATGACATGAATAAAAGCAGCTGCTGAGCACATAATAAAAGACCAGCCATCGATCTAAGATTTTACATATATGTCATCCTCAGCCTTTCTATGCAGGCACCATTATAATCTTCACTTTATAGATTCAGAAACTGAAGGTTTCTGAATCAGGGAGGTTAAATAAAATATCATGCAGTCAATAAGTGAAAGATCAGAAATCATAGCTCTCAGTCTGATTCCAGGGCCTGTGAATCACTTTGATTCAGCTGCCTTTTTATATAAAGATTATCCTAACCAAAAAGAGATACGAATAATAAATTTGAAAGGAACCGAGCCCCAGAAAAACTAGTTGTAAGCATTGACTTAACCATGGATATATCCTGTAGTATATGATGGTGTAATTAACAGAATGGTTCAGTATTAATACTCCTCTTGAGGATACTGATAAAATCTTTAGCAAGTAGTAACTTTAGTTATTGCCTTTATTCTTGTATGGGTCTCCAACTTTCTTTTTCGTCCCTTTTCTTTGTTGCGCATTCCAATCACCAGTGTGTATACTCTGTGGTGGTCCAGATTGACTAGTAGCCTTCGGAGAACAATCTAGGTTTTGTAGTCCTTAAAGTGCAAAGAATTTGGGAAGCCTTTCTAAGAAAAACAACTCAAAATTATGAATGTAAGGTTAGACCCTTGGAAGGAACCTGTGCATGTGAGGAGACCTAAAACTTCAACCCATCGGTAAAACAGGTGGGAATGATTCCTGCTGGCATCTTCATTGCAGAAAAGCTGCAATTTCTCCTTTTTGCAAAGACACAATACCAATTCTTAAAATATAAGTGTTCTGTCTTGACTAGAGCTTAATAACCATATATCTATTCTTCATTCTATTTTTATTTCTGTTCCTAATTGCTATTTCTCAACTCGAGTTAACTTGAGAGCTATAAGAAATGCAGGTCTCCTGGGTAATTCTTCTACAATGTGAAAGTCTTCTGCTTTTAACAACTATTATTTCCTAGTTTGAATCTTACTGTACGCCATGATGTTAAGCAGGAAAAAAGTATCACTTTTCTGATTTTTCTTTTTTTTTTTAAACCGAGAGGACTCTTCCATCTTTATCCAGAGCACTTTCCTCATTGGTGTTAACTCTTTCTTTTAGAAGGTCTGTCTTCCTTTTGTTATCACACCTGACTATGCATTGGCTGCTTTCCTAAGTTACTGATATTTAATCACTTCATGCCATCCTGCTTATAAATAATTGGCATAGTAGAAAGACTTTGGAATTTTAAATCAGAGGATCTGGATTTAAGTCCTGACTTACTACTTAAGAGCGATGTAACAAGTCACTTAGTACTCTGACCTCAATTAACTTGCAATTGAAATGGGGATAAAGTTATTGGGAGAGGAAATTATGTGGGAAAGCATACTGTAAAATCAAAGACTATGTTGTATTCTGTGTTTGCTAGTTATTTTTACATAGGTGACTATGAATAATTTGCAGTAAAGTTCTCACAATCTACATTTAACTGTAGATAATTAAACTGGTTTGGGGTGGGTTGGAGGGGCAGTCAAAGCCAATGTCTTTAAAAACAAAGCTGAACCATTTGTTCCTGCTAAACCCTCTTCTTTGGGAGGGAAGACAACGCTTACCTTTGTGTAAAACTCAGCCAGGAGTATTTTACAGATAATCCGGCAGAACCCTCCATGTTAGAGCTATTTGGTAATAAGGCACTCCAGATTCACAACTACTTCATGGAAGAGGAACCCAGAGCTCCCAAGTAGCTGCGGCCAGATGGGTTTCAGCAGCTCCAGCAGTGGGGAGTACCACAAGCCAGCACCCACCTCAGGCCTCTTGTCTGCGGGTCCTGTCTCCCCCTAACCACCTGTAGGTTTTTATTCAGATATTCCCCCTGAAATTTGTCCTCAACTAGGCCCACCCAGTTTATCAGATACATTGTTATGTGTCAGCCTTCAAAGGCAGAGTTAAAATAGACAGCAAATGGATATCAGGTTGCATTACCTTTTCTTTCAGGAATTTCTTCTGCTCCTACGTACATACAAAGATGCAAAAAAGGTAAAAGGAGTGGTCCTATTCAACCGCACCTATAGCTGCCAACATGGATGCTGAAGGAAAGGAAAGGTGAAAGTTCTCTGTACACCTAAATAGTCTGAGTTGAAGGCACAGAAAGAGACTGATAAGCACATATACACACTTAAGTTTCTCAGTGAACTCATGCCCCATGCATCATTCATTTTATTTTGAAGGTTTTGAATAAATAGGAAAAATCTCAGCCCTTGAAATCAGCTGGTCAGGGCAATAGTCCTAGGATTTGACTTATAAATTCAAAAAAAAAGGACAGGTTACCTACATCTTTCCTGGCCACGGAATTTGTGTTTTAACATAATCTGAAATTTTTAACTTTTGACCTCCAAGGTTCAATGTAAAATGTGTTCTTTTAAACAGCAGAAAAGAGACCCTTTATTCAGTGAGATAAATACAGAATTGAAACTGCTGTGAGATTTACTGATGAGCCCGAATATTTTTCAGCTATTGCAGGTTGTTTTCTTTTAGGCATATTTACATGTAATCTACCCCAAATTGCAAACGACTTTACTTGTGCTTTAAACACTAATTCATTCTTTTCCCTACTCTGTTTTAATAATGGATTGGGCCAGAAGTATGCATGTTTTAGGAAATGGTAATTTTATTTTTTTAATGTGAAAAAAAAAATGAAATAACCTGGCTTCCACTATAGCATAGGTGTTAATATTTTGCCTGAATAAGAAACAAATTCTAACTCAATGTTATTTTCTCTTTGTGCTGGAACATGGAAAATTAAGTTCATATACATTAATGTTAATCTACTCCTCTAAGTACGTATAATCTATATTATTTTGTTATGAAGATTTTATACATGTATCACTCTCAAATTTTTCAAGGAAAACAAGCCTCTAAAGAAACTACTACACTGTATAGTGAGTGCCTTGTTGACCTTGCATATTTCCATGTAAGGCATGTATGTGAGGCTTGTCTGCAGTCTGACTTCACTCTCAGTAGAATGTCCTGGGGTTTCTTCTGGAATAAGAGATTGATAAACAGCCTGATGAAGTGCTGCCAGCAGGCTGTTTCTCATTCATCTCCCCAGTTTCAGTTCAGCACAGGATTTTTTGCGGCTCCCCCCTTAGGGTGCATTTGCAAGCTTCTCTGTAAGCCTTTAAAACTGCTTGGCTATAATTTAGAGTTACCTCCTCAATGGCATAGTGACCTAAAACCCATGCCATCTGTCGTTGTACTTCTTTGGTTTGTTATCATCCTGTGGGAAAAGGGATACAGGGAGAAGGCATGCTGATTTTGTGTTTCTGTGTGTATGACTAATAAACTGAATCCATTTGGACTTGCTATCACCTTACCAGCAAAATCTATGGAGGAATGATGAGCCAATCTATCATCTGCAGTAGTGACCTTTGTGGCTTTTCTAGCCATCACACTGTTACTGAGGGATTGATCGACCACTTGATAATGACATCAGCCATTAGAACAGTGTTCTGAATGCAAGCCATCAATAAATGCCTGCAGTTTACTTATCTTACAGGGTAGGAATTCTGTGTAGTGGGAAGAGAACAATATATGTAACACAGGTATTTTCAAGCTATGTATGTTGATGTATATTTCAATATCTTTAAAATAGGAACAAGACATCTAAAAAATACCCACATTATACATGAGAATAAAATGACACAATAATAGATATCATTTGTTGAATGTATACTGGGTACATGGCTCTATTCCAAATCCATTGCACGTACTAACTTATTTAATCTTCATGAGAGCACAGAAGTCGGTACTATATCCTCATTTCGTAGATACAGATACATGAGATTAAGTAACTTGCTTGACATCACCTAGGTAGAGCCCAGATAAGAACTCAAGTATTCCAACTCTAGGCTCACATTTAATTACTGTGTTATATTGTGCTTCAGGTTAATATATGATGTTCCCAAACATTACCATTTCAATGGTGGCTCGTAAAAGGTCCATGGTCACTCTTTGTGGAAATGTCTACTTCTCAAAATTAAGGGGAGAATGGGATTTTTTTCTTTCTTTATTCCAGAGATAATAAGTTGATAATGCATTACAGTAAAAATAAAACTGATACTTATTTCACATAAATATTCACATATGCAGATTTATATAACATAATATTTTCACTGTTCCTTTTATACTTTGTTTATAGTAAGTAACTCCAATGTCCCTAGGGGCAACAGATATATGCCAACAGACTGCCCCAGAATTCCATCACTTTTTCTCATACAGCTCATAGTGCATAGGTTACAATTTTGTCTTTCTTTAAGAGCCGCATTTGGTGACAACCTATTATAGATTTTGTAAATAGTAGTTACATTATTAGTTACATTTTATGACAGACATATTCTGTATCTTGTCCAAAGGGATTATAAAAATCTTTTATCTGAACCTTTTTGCTTCGGGTGCAGGTATTTTTCTGCAAGCTTCTAGGTACCTGTTACCATGTTATCTTAACTATCTGAAAAGATCAACAAACTTGCAATTAAAATTTGCAGGTTCAGTAATTTTACAGCTACTTTTTTGAGCATTTAAAAAGACACTTAAGGAGATGTATTTAGGTTTTATTGGCAGGTTAACTCTTAGGAATATAAACCTATATTTGTTCACCTTTTGTTAAATACTATATACTGTCATGGTTCAAAGCTCTTAAATTAATTCCATCTAGTATGGGTTGGGACAGTTCAAGTTCATGTGTTTTATGATAGCATCCGGTATGCTACATTTTGCATGATAAAAAAGGTTTTACTACTTTTAATTTCAGCTTAAAATTTGTTCAGGCTATACTTTTTTTTTTTGAAGTTTAATTTGTTGTGGGTCTTTACAATGCACAATATTTTTTGAAAAGTCAAAACATATAATTCAAGAGAACTTTAAAGTGATAAAAATTGTGGTCATCCAAATTATTAATAAATCACATATTTGTAATGTATTTTATAGAGTAGCATGCTTTGAAGTTTTACCTGAATTTTATGCTCTACAAAGCTTAAATGCAGCTCTTCAAATAATAACCTGTCAATTCTCAAACGACAACATAAAAATCTCACATTTGGGTAATATTATTTTAGCATAAAATGTGTTTTTGGTCTTTTAAAGAAATTTAAGACATTAAGACATTAAGTAAGACTTAATTAAGACATTAAGTAATTTTCTACATAAGTTAGAAAGCCTTTAATTGGAAAAAAATATATAGCTAAATTTAGTTTTTGTGTTGTAGCCTTATCCCTTTAATTGAGATTTTATATATATATAAATTGTCATATATATATATATGACAATTAGCAGATTAATTCAGTATAATTCAGTATAATATTAGGCTCTAAAGGGCTATTTTCAGTTTTTATTCAATTTTTAAATTCCAATTAATTATCAATACAGCCCAATTTGCATTACATTCTGGTCCGACCAATGAGTGCTATGTAGTCTATAATTCTGATTACACAATATACTATAGGTAATATTTGCACAAATTTGGGACTGCAATTAGAGAAAGGCAGCATTACTACCATGATGGCTATTACTAGTACTACTGGAACTACTTCTGCTGCTACCACTTGTATTTTATTGGGTAATGACTTTATACAGAGCCTGGTTCTAGAGAATTAAAATTTACAATTTCTAATTCTAACTACCGTGTTTCCCCACAAATAATACCTAGCCAGACCATCAGCTCTGATGCGTCTTTTGAAGCAAAAATTAATATAAGACCTGGTCTTATTTTACATATATATATATATATATATATATATATATATATATATATATGTGTGTGTATATATATATATACATACATACATATATACATATACATATATATATATATATATATATATATATATATATATATGAATGACTGGGTCATATATATATATATATACACACACACACACACACACACACACACATATATGTATATAACTGGGTCTTATTTTACTATAAGACCTGGTCTAATATAATATAATGTAATATAATATAATATAATATAATGTAATATAATATAATATAATATAATATAATAATATAATATCGGGTCTTATATTAACTTTTGTTCCAAAAGATGCGTTAGAGCTCATGGTCTGGCTAGGTCTTACTTTTGGGGAAACACGGTAGTATAACACAGCTTTTACTTAATTCACTGATAAAGAAACTGAGACAGAAGTTTAAGTAAGTTGCCAAAAGTCACTTGGCTTGTAAGTGGCAAAGCTGGACTTTGAAGCCAGGACAGTCTGAGTCCAAAAGCCACTCTCTTTATGTACAGAGTGGTCATGTGAAGGGACGACTTGCATGATCATTGTATGAAGCCTGAAAGGATAGCATTTACATGGTGAGGCTCCCCAATTCAGAACCAGACTGAAGGATGTGAACTCAATTTTGTGAAGCCCTCTCAGTGGATTTACACATGCCATGCAAAATTGATTATATAAATATATTTACTGGAAGAGGGATATATTTTATTCCAGTGATCACAATAATTATAATCATCATGTTTCCTGAAATCAGGTTTCCATGGATACCAAATCAGTAATTAAAAGGTTGCTTGGTGACATAAGAGTCTAGGCAAAATAAAAGAAACAGTTTTGAAGTCTTGAAGGATATTTCCTCTATGCCATGATGGAGCTTCCAATCCCACCCGACCCTCACCCCCTCATCAGCCCCAGACACTGCCTCCTCCCAACATGCGTACATACACACAGCAACAAACAGTTTAGAGCGAACCTAATGCTTCCATTACAGACCGCTGGTTTATCTGTTACATGGGCAGTTAAATTATTTGTTTTAGAATTTCATTTTCAAATTTACAGTTAACCATTTCCTTCTAAAATATTCTATTTCAAACTAAGAGCTATACCAAGTTAGAAATTTAAAATATTTGTAGTTTAAATCTTATTTCCTGTATACTTGTTAGGTACTGTCACAGAGATTGGAATTTGAGTGTTTCAAAAACCTCTTAAGAACCAATTTAGTACACAAGTGTTACCTTTTACACATGCCTGCTAATTCATTTTCAGATTCTTATGTTAAAGTTTCTGAAATATTCTACTGTTATTCTCATGGTTAAGCATAAAAATTAGAGCTGTTGAGTTAATTTATTTCCTAAATTTATCCATTAGAGAATGGGATAATTAAAAATGTAAAGAGGGAAACATCTCCATTCACATTTACTGTGGTTAAAAGTAACAATTGACCTTTCAAAATACATATTTTAAAGTTTGTACCTTGTTTGAGAAGAATATAAAACCTAATTTAAGATTAATACTCTAATGGATTATTTTAACTAATACAAATTTACTGAGTATCCAATTAATAAAATCTACTCTGGGCGGAGCACTCTGTTGGGCAATTAGAATATAATATCCCAGGTCAGTGATACGTTCCCTGACTTTAGAGAACTGTCTAAAGAATATAGGAACAGGTAAACAGGCATTTTTAATAGAGTATTATGAATTATCTGAAACAGGAGAGGCTTCCCAGAGGTGATGATCTCTAATTGAGACAAAGGGATGAATAGGGATTAGTTACATGAGGGTTGGGGGTAGGATGTGTGTGAATGGGAGAGATAATATTATATTGATGGGCAATGGCTTCAACAAAAGCCCAGTATGAAGAAAAAAATACCTTTGCGGTATTAAAGTATTGACACGCTATTTGGCTGCTATTCACTGAGATAGGGAACAAAGAGGACACGGAAAGCTGGACTGGGAAGATCAAGTAAATACCTTCTGCTTGGGAATTTCATCTGCTTGTCATGTGGACATGTAATGATATGTGGTGCACAGAGGGATATATAAATCTGGAGCTGGATAAAGAGAACTAGATTGGAAATACAGATTTGGGGGTCATAGATTTTTTTAAGTTTAGTTTTCAATTATAGTTGACATACAATATTATATTCATTTCAGGTCTACAAGATAGTGATTAGACATTTATATATCTTGTGACTGCATGATCACTTTGATAGATCTAGTACCCATCTGACAATATACACAGGAAGTATCAAATTATTGACTACCATGTTTCCCCGAAAATAAGACCTAGCCAGACCATCAGTTCTAATGTGTCTTTTGGAGCAAAAATTAATATAAGACCCAATATTTTATTTTATATGTTATGTTATGTTATGTTATGTTATGTTATGTTATGTTATGTTATGTCACGTTATATTATGTTATATTATATTAGACCCAGTCTTATATTATATTAAAATAAGACCAGGTCTTATATTAATTTTTGCTCCAAAAGACTCATTAGAGCTGATGGTCTGGCTAGGTCTTATTTCCGGGGAAACATGGTATATTCCTTATGCTTTACTTTGCCTCCCCATGACTATTTTTATAAATGGCAATTTGTAAAATTAATCCTTTTCACCTTTTTCACTCATCTCCCCAACCCCCTCATCTATCCACCATCAATTTGTTCTTTGTATCTATGAGTTTGTTTATCTTTTGTTGTTCATTTATTTTGTTTTTTAGATTCCACCTGTAACTGAAATTATATGGTACCTCTCTGTCTCTGTCTGACTTATTTTACTTGGCATAATACCCTCTAGGTCCATCCATGTTGTCACAAATGGCAAGATTTCATTCTCTTTCTATGGCTGAGTAATATTCCATTTTTCTATACGTATCAAGTCTTTTTATTGATTTGTCTATCGATGGACACTTAGGTTGCTTCCATATCTTGACTATTGTGAATAATACTGCAATAAAATAGAGGTGTATATGTCTTTTCATATTAGTGTTTTCAATTTCTTTGGATGAATACTCTGGAATAGAATTGCTGGGTCATCTAGTTTTTTAAAAATTTTTTGAGAAACCTCCATACTGTTTTCCATAGTGGCTGCAACCAATTTACAATCCCACCAATAGTGCACAAGGGTTCCCTTTCCTCTACATCCTCACAAACACTAGTTGTTTGTGGATTTATGCATGATGGCCATTCTGACAGGTGTGAGGTAATATCTCATTGTGTTTTTAATTTTCATTTCCCTGATGATTAGTAATGTTGTGCATCTTTTCATATCTATTGGCCATCTGTGTATCCTCTTTGGAGAAATGTCTATTTAGGTCCTCTGCCCATTTTTTTTCTTTTTTAAATCAGGTGTGTGTGTGTGTGTGTGTGTGTGTGTGTGTGTGTGTGTGTGTGTGTGTGTTAAGTTGTATGATTCCCTTATACATTTTGGATATTAACCACTTATCAGATGTATTATTGGCAAATATCTTCTCCCATTCAGTAGGTTGTCTTTTTGTTTTGTTGATGGTTTCCTTTGCTGTGCAAAAGCTTTTTAGTTTGATGTAGTCCCATTTATTATTTTTTTCTTTTGTTTTCTTTGCCTGAGGAAACACATCCAAAAAAGTATTGCAAAGAGTGATATAAAAGAATTTACTGCTGATGATTTTTTTCTAGTTTATTGGTTACAGGTCTTACATTGACGTATTTAACCCATTTTGAGTTTATTCTTGTATATGATGAAAGAAAGTGGTCTAGTTTCATTTTTTTGCATGTACCTGTCCAGTTTACCAACACTATTTATAAAGAGACCATCTTTATCCCATTGCCTATTCTTGCCTGTTTTGTCATAGATTAATTGGCCATATAAGCATGGATTTATTTCTGGGCTATCTGTTCTGTCCCATTGACCTATGTGTCTGTTTCTATGCCAGTGTCATGATGTTCTGATTATTATAGCCTTGCAGTATAGTTTGATATCAGGTAATATGATAACTTCAACTTTATTCTTCTTTCTCAAGATTGCTTTGGCTATTTGTTTTGGTTTCTTTTTTGTTGTTGTTTTTTGATTTTTTTGTGGTACCATACAAATTTTAGGATTATAATTCTGTGAAAAAATGCCATTGATATTTTATTAGGGATTGCATTGAATCTGTCTATTTCTTTGAGTACTATGGATATTTTAATGATGTTAATTCTTCCTCTCCGTGAGCACAATATATGTTTCCATTTATTAGTATCTTCAATTTCTTCAGTGTCTTATAGTGTTCTGAGTACAGGTCCTTTATTTCCTTGGTTAAATTTATTCCTAGGTATGTTATTTTTGATTCAATTGTAAATGGGATTGTTTTCTTGTTTTCTCTTCCTGAAGGTTCTTGGTATATAAAAATGCAACTGATTTCTGAATATTGATTTTGTATGCTGCTATATTTGATCTTATATATTAGTTCTAATCATTTTGGGGGGGATTACTTAGGTGTTTCTATATATAATATCATGTTATCTGCAACTAATAATAATTTAACTACTTCCTTTACAACTTGGATGCATTTTATTTCTTTTTCTTGTCCAATCGCTGTGGCTAGGACTTCCAGTACTATGTTGAATGAAAGTGGTGTAAGTGGACATTCTTGTCTTGCTCCTGATCTTAAAGAAAAAGCTTTGGATTTTGAAAATCCTGCTTAGCCTCCATCTTTGTCCTATTATAATAGAAATACCTTCAAATATTTTAAAATTCACAACTAATCAATGTGAATAAATTGAGCAATCAATCAACCATGAATGTCGACAAAAATACCCTTGCTTCAAACCTGTCACTCTTGGCTATCTTTGTATCACTCTACCTGCCTTTGCAGCCTATATTATGAAAGACATTGGCTTATTTTCTTTCTTCCCATCCTCTTATTACCCAAAGCTGTGAATTCTTAGTATTCATCTTAATTGAACTCTCTCTGACATATAACACTACTGACAATTATTTTCTTGAAACCTTTTCCTCCCTACTCTTCCATGATACCACTTTCTTTGAATGCTCCTTTTACCTCCCACTTAAATTCTAATCCTCCATGAATTCTGGTCTTCATTTGCTTTTCTTCTCATTCCATACGTTCTCTGGATAAATCCT
Organism: Rhinolophus hipposideros; assembly: GCF_964194185.1. Classification (NCBI taxonomy): domain Eukaryota; kingdom Metazoa; phylum Chordata; class Mammalia; order Chiroptera; family Rhinolophidae; genus Rhinolophus; species Rhinolophus hipposideros. Next base: position 21,128,772 of record NC_138059.1, read on the forward strand.
TTGCCTGTTGCTTGAAATAGCAATTCTATGACTACACATATGTCTAGCTGATATCCCACGGGCATCCTAAATTCAACATGTGCAAAAACAAGTTCATCAACATACTCAAAGCCACTCCTCTTCATGTCTTCTCTACCTTTCCCTCTCTTTCCCCCAACCCACATCCAACTAGTTTCCACGTCCTAAAACTTTTATTTTCAATCTCCTCTTTCTCCATCACTTTAATTCAATCTCTCACCATCTCCTGTTTGACACACTGCAATGATTTTCTCTAGGTTTTCCTCCCCCTAGGAACCCAGGGCTATTATCCGTTCACTACTGAGCCACCCTAATGGGTTTCCCAAATCTGTTCATCTTTTTCTCGTCTTAGAACTCTTCAATGGATCTTCAATGCCTGCACAATAAAGTCTGAAATTCTTAGAATAGTTTATGAGATATTGGTTCTTCTAATCATGTCAATCTTGTTTACTCATTCATCATTTCATTCTAGCAGTCCCCTTTGCCTGGAATTTCTTCCTTGTACATTTTGAATACCTATGGATCCACTTCTTTGACTCAGGTCAAGGAAAACCTATGCCATGAAATCTTCCCTGACATTATCTTACTGCTCTTCTAAAGTGCATTATTTCCTTATTTTTGCCATCTCAGGTAATTGCACAAAATTGTATCACACTACAGATTACACATTGGTGCACACATCAGTTTCCATGTTTGTCTCTCTTCTAGATTACATATTACATAAGGACAAGAACCTTAGTTTTAAGATTTAACGTAGTAGCTAACATAGGTGTATCCATAGGTGCTATATTGTTAGTATTTTTAATGAGTAAATAAACTTAGCATAGTAGATCCTCAATAGCTGTTTATGGAAGGAAGGAAGCATGATAGGACAATGTCAAGTAACAGGAAAATGATCGTGGTTTTTGACAAAAAAAATTCATATTTGATTAAAAAAATGTTTGGAACTTATTCTCTCCAATTATGACTACAGTTCACAGAAGAATAGTTCTGTATGGCAATAATGACTACCATGAGTTTTCATGGTAAATAATTAATATAGAAAATGTATTAAAATGAATTTTTAAGGAGAAAAATAAATCCCAAACTAAATTCTTCCAGTTAGAAAAAGTTTTAAAAAATGCTTAATTTGTAAGTAACTTTAATAAGAACTAGTTTTCACTTGGATGCATGCATGCATTGTTTTGGAGAGCTGGATGGAGACAGTCAATTAAGTATCAGTGTTGTCTAACAACAAAAGGAAGAAAAAAAACAGACTTTATACAAAGTAATACTAATGAATTCTCATATTTTCAATAGTGGAGTAAAGAAAGTAATATACCTCTTTATCCTTTAATTTCCACCCACTTCTGAGAATCCAACCATTGTTCAAGTACCTAATCAAGAAAAAAAAAAAAAAAGAAAAAGACAAAAAGTTTCTAAAGAACAGTGTGTTATTAATACTGCCAAGTAATAAAAGCATATTAGAATGTCTTCTAAATATATTCAATCTTAACACATTTTATCAATTTTGTGAATTTTTAGATGATGCTTTCAAAAAATGTTACCATCTCTGAAATTGGTATATATCTCACACTCAACGGCTATTGTAGATTACTGTCAACATTGTTGCTTTCTTGGAAACAGATAAAGTAATGATGCCTCTTACAATCAGTGGTCTCTCAATTTGATGAAATACAACAGAAATTAGATTTGAAACATAACGGGCTCAATTGGCTGAAAAAAATTACTGAAAAAGATAGGTAACTTCACATATGTGATAGAAATGGTTGATGTGCTTTTGACAGTCTGCATCCACCCCTGCTTCCTGTATGAACACTGTCACATATTATCATCGTTTTCCACTGGTAATAATTAAACTTACAGAAAATATATTTCTATTTAATGCTACACCTTACTTGACTTAGCATACCATATGTTTAGGTTTGAAAATTGTTTTAAGTTTTTTGAATAATCCAAGTCAAGTTTATTTTAACTGTTTTATAAAACAATTTTAAAATAACCTGTGGTGCTGTCAGCATAGCGTAAAAGAAGAGATTCAATTGAAATGCAAATTCTTAAAAATAACTGCAAACTTCACTGATTATAGACATTTTTCAAATTTTCCAGGCAAATTACTGGAAAGACTTTTACCAGTTTATCTGAAAATATATGACTATATGTAAACAATAGATGCTACCAGATTTTCTTACACCTGTAATGGAGATTAATGATGCATGGCATGGGCTGGGCTGTTTTTCATCAAGTGAGAAAAAAATTGAAATTCAGTGAATATTTCGACTCCCGTGCATTCCTCACTGTAGCAATGACTCTTATCACTAGATTCCAGTATACATATCTTCTCTATTCCAATCCAACTAAGGCCACATTTATCAACATTATTATTTTCAACTCAGCAAAGAGTTTCATATTGGTAACTGAAATATATTTCTTAATCTATTGGTTTAAATAAAATTATGTTCTATGAACAGGATTTCTTTTTCACAAAATAAAGGCATCATAAACAGTATGTGGATTAGGGATTGCGCAGAAAGTATTTATAGTCTATAAAGAGTATTGAAAGCCTCTTCCTCAAAAATATTTCCCTAATACTCTGCTATATTATGTAATGTTTTCATATTATTAATTCCTATGATTTAAAAATGACCTCCCATTCATATCAGAGAAAATACATATCATCACCTATTAATATTTTAACATTGATTATTTGGTAGGAAATCCACATTAATAAACTTAGGCTTTAAAAGTTAGTGATTTTAGTTATCAAGAATATAAAGTTCATTCTAGACCAAAGCATGAGGGAAATAGGTGCTAGGCTCATATTAAGGTAGGAAAAATGTGTTGACCTCACTTCTAGAAAACATTGCAACCTCTGAACCCTGAAGCAATAGTTATGTGACTCAAAAATCTCAAAAAAAACATTCATGAATGTAGCTCATTCAATCTTCTCTGTTCTTCATCTTCTGCAACCAACTTTCTAAGCCTTAAAGATGGAAGTATTTGCCCACCACAAGAACAACAAGCTTGTTCCATCTTATGACACCTCCTCATACACACCTAAGAAAAACACGTGTTTTTTCCTACCATACCAGATAAACAACAGCAGAAACCCTCATCCCAAGGGACCACTAGCTCAACCTTGCACAAATCGAGCTTCTACCACAATGGGTCTCTTCAATTCCCAGAAGGTGTCACAACTCCCTCCACCCCCACAATAATGTTCTCAGAAATGTTCCTCCTGTTTAGAATATTCTTTCCCCCAACCTGTCTTCTCACGTCACTCTTAATTTACTAATTTCAGTCCGTCAGAGATGTCTTGACTTCACTGTGAACAGGTCAGTGCTTCAAGATATATGTTTTCATAAACTACAGTCTTCCCTCGGTATCCACAGAGGATTGGTTCTGGAAACCAGAATCAATGGATGCTGAAGTTTCTTCTATTAAAATGATGTAGTATTTGAACATAACCTATGCACATCCTCTTATATACTTTAAATCATCTCTAGATTACTTACTTACAATACTTAATACAATGTAAGTGCTACGTCAATAATAATACCGTATTGTTTAGGAAATAATGAAAAAAAATCAAATGAACCCTGTACATGTTCAATACAGGTTCAACCATCATAGACCTAACTACATACACAGCACATGTCAGTCAGCAACAATGTAACTTCCCCCCCAAGGATTTTCAATAAGAGGTTGGTTGAATGTATGGATATGGAACCAGTGGATACAGAGGGCCAACTGTATATGCTTATTTTAATGATTATATAGTAACATGTCTTTTCTGCTGGAAAATAAGTTCTATGGGGTTTCAACATTGTACCACGCATGCCCAGTATTTATTCAATAAATCAATTTGTTTTTCCAGTTTAGAGCATACCATTATTTCCCTCTAGCCATTTTAAATATCTTAGTATTTATTCTTTACCAAGGTACCCTGTTAAGCAAATATATTAATTGTTTTATATTACCATGAACCAATAACTTTATTTTTATTATGACACATGTTCCCCATACATACGTTACTCATATATGAAATTTGTTACAGCACCTGTCTGAAAACCCCAGCAATTCCCTGATGGACTGAGTCACAGATTTATGTTTGTTTAGAGACAGCTGTATACTATGTCACTATGGCTGAGAAATGATGGCTGTTTTGCAGTTCACCTTTTGCTTGATCTCTAGGACTTCCTTTACTCAAACTCCTCTTTTCAATGTAGTTGATGTTCTTTTATATAACTGGTATCTTCCTAGGACCAACTAACCATCTTTCTCTCTTGACCTAGCTAATCTGTTAATAGGTTTTTCCCCCCAGTTAATTTTTAACATACCTTGAGAATATTCAATCACAGTTTGGCAATATTCATATCTTTTCATTTTTAAGTATGCTTTGTGAAAACTTTTGGTCATATTCATGTCATATACAATGAAAATTCGGGGCTATGGTATTTTTCTTGGACATTCATGAACACTGCAGTCATAACTTCCTTTGCGAGAATTATCCCTGATACTTCTATGTGACATTATTTCATTTATTTCATTTGCCATCACTGCCACTTGATGCTGGAAAGGACCATAACAGAAAGTTCCATATCATGTGATTTTCTTTTTTATTTGGGCCCTAAAATCACATCCCTTGGGACTACAAGTGGGGCTACAAGCAGAAAAAAACAGCATGTGCAAAGGACCAGAGTGTGATACTGGAGCAAAGGACCAGTAGTTCAGGATAGCTGAATTGTAAGGACCACAGGAGATGATGGTGGGTAAAAGCTAGAAAATTAGGCTGGGTTCACATAATAAATGACTATAAATGGCCTGTGTGACAGTCCATGGACTATGACTTGCGAATTGTAAGTATATTTTAGGTAGAAAGTTCAAGAGCAGATTTGCTTTTGGAAAATATTATCTCAGGTTATTACACAACAGAGATAGAGGCATGTTCATTGCTCAACTTGGGCATATGGTCAAACTGTGCAAAATTTTCTGTTAATTCAACATTAGGTCTTGTTCAGTTCCAGTTGGCAAACAAGACTGCTGTAGTTCAAGTACAGAAAGAGCTTATATAAGGCCAAAGTTAGTGCTGTATGTATTGGGTACTGGGAAGCCAGCGTTTGGTATATTTTAAAATCAAAGATAAAATCAAGGATGAGATTCTATGTAAAAATGAATTATTTATTAATCACCTAGCTCCTAGAGTTTGGTTTTGTGGCTAAATAAGTTCCTCCTAAACTTACTGTTAGTAGATAATTTTATTTTATTAAAACCCTTATTGAGTATAGATGGTACATTACAGAATTGTGCACTTGAAACCTATGTAACTTTACTAAACATTGTCACCCCAATTAAAAAAAAAAAGAACAAAATTTGTTTATTTTCCTGTGTATATAAATAAAACATTATAAACATATTTTCTTTTTTAATGTTATCACATTCTTTAACATGATATAATCATTCTGGACATTAGTCATTATATATAATAGAGTACAGATTTATAAATTATATATTGGGTCAAAGCTATTGGGTCAATGTGTCCTGACCTCCATGATATAACCCAGCCCACATAAACTAATCCTCTTAATTTTTAATAGAATATTTTTAAAATAGTGTGTGCAGCTTAAGGTATAAAGAAAAAAGTGACCTTGCATACCTGTTTATCTGGGATAGTCTCAACGTGCACCTGTTGTATGGGGTAATTGTCAATAGTGCCTCCTGTAACACTAGAAAAGTATTTTAATCTAAAAAAGAAATGTTTACCCTTTTACGCCATGGGCAATGACAGGTGTAAATTCCAGTGTAACTCCTGGCTCTGATACACACTCTTTATTTGATGTCAGCAAGAAAGCTCACTTTGCTGTCTTCCTCTTTTAAACTGGAGAAAATAGGTTTTACCTTGCAAAGTTGTTGTGAAGAGTAAATGTAAAGTTGGCTTCCTGGGTGTGAAACCCACATAGCTGCACAGGGCTCCATGCTAAGAATGGCCCCATGCGTGGTTGGGTGCTCTACTAGTTTCTTGAAATTCTTAACACATTTTCAACAAGGGGCAGTGCCTTTCCACCTTGCACTGGTCCCCACAATTTATATTCAGCCCTGATCAATTAAATGAGAAAGGTGCTAATTTAATGTTATGTTCCCTTAATTCTTCCATGCTCATTTAAATCCTGGTTTTATTTCACCAAGTAGAAACTCATTTATATCATTTTAAATCAACTGAAATATTAAAATGTAACAAAAGCAAGTTATTTTTCGTATAAAAGCAAATCTTTAAATTATACACTATAAACCCAATAATGTCTATGGCAGAAGGTTCTCACCACCTGCTCAAATGTTGAGCACTTAACAATAAATTATTAGTATATTTTAAAGGGTAATTGAAGTAACATTTTACTGAGCAAAAACTCAGTTTATGCAAGTTGCTAAAATAATTTTAATAATCATAAGTGATTCTCCAAAATTAGGAAGAGTCCTCTGGCTTTTCACACAAAAATGCCTTTCTACATCTGGATAGTCACATTGGGGACAGTATAAATATCCTAAACTCGTTTTCTGTGTATATGACATGATGCCACCATTAGTATTTGTACTTAAAATATTCAATTGATAGCTTTAATTTATTGAGCTGTTGTTGTATGTCAGCACTTTATTAATGCTCTGTATTTATTATCTTTATATATTTTCATCTCTTTTTCTCTCTCCCACACACACACACATTCACACACACACACACACACTCACACACACCAAAAAAAAAATCCCTCTGAGGAGGGCATTGTTATTTGCATTGTAATAACAATATGGAGACTTAAGAGAGAATAAGTAACTTGGTAAAGTTTTAGAGACAGAAGATAGAGCTTAATTTTGAAAACTAAATTTTTGAATGTTAAAGTCTGAACTCTTAATCAGTATTTCAGTATTTTGCAAGCTGGCATCCAAAACATATTGTCAGAGCTCTATGATTCTGTACATAATTTAAAACCGTTTGTTTTCTCTAATAAGTAATTGAACTGATAAAAATATATTTGCATTCTGGATCATCTGCATGATCTAATACATTTGTTTTCATGCCCCTGCAAGCACACCTAGGTTCTAACAAGCCAGTGAGAAGGAAATGAGGCCGATTTACAACATAAACAATTCTTTCCCACTAAGGGAAGGATGCATGGTGTCATGTTATAATATACAGATGACAATTTCTCAGCTGTTCTGAGAAGGATAAGATGAGGGAGAATCGAATCATTATGCAGCATAGTGTAATTAAAGGCATAGCAAACTCCAAAGCCTGTACTCCAGCAGCTGGCTCTTTATCCACATTGCCAAGGGTAATTTAATTCCAGGAAAACAAAATCTTATGCCACATTAGATACATGTTGCTATTTTTAATTTTATTGTTTGGGGGTTCTATTCCTGTATTTGTAAACTTGCTTTGGTATTATAATTATCTACAGCTAAAAGCATAAGGACATAACTATTTTTATGTTTAACATATTTAAGTAACATTAGAATAATTTAAATCAGTATTGGGAGTCTGTAAGGTTTTGTTTTGTTTCTTTCACTTTAAATGAACTTGGAGGAACTCTATTGGGTGACGCTTCTTCACGTATCTGATTGAGTTTTAGCATTACGTTGTTAGCTTTTATCATCATTTTACACTATATTGATATTACACCGAGTACTCAATCTTGATCATGTTCAGTTCCTCCTTAGGCTTTTTTTCTTTTGCTTTTTTGTTGTTAATGTTTAATCATTTAAAAGGTAAAACAATTCATTATCCTTCACCTTGTTGTATACTTTCTACAAGTGTTCCCATGAATCTTTATTTTAAAAATCTTGTTTTTGGAAAATAATGACTTGCTTTATTTTCTGTTAGGTTAAACCTTTGAAAAATATAACTCTCCCTGGCTAATGGTACGGTAATATGAAGCAAGTTATTAGATAAGCTAGATACCTAAATTCGTTGAATTTCTGATATCTAAGTAGCATGTTTGGGTATTATAAGGGCTTGTTTGATATTGCCATATTGCTATAAGAATTTTAAGTAATGCATTGAAATTAAATTAGAAAATAAATAAGAAATTTGTAATTCTCTCTTAAGTGGTTAGATACTTACACAAATTTTGCAAAATGAGTCTTGGAGAGTCAGTAATACCACATACTAATTATGAAAATACCTTAATCTACATATTAGGTCTTTTAAACTGAGAAAGGTGATACAATTTCCGAAGATGCCCAATTTATAATGATCATTGGTTAGAGGGTTTTACTTATTGTATCAGTTTTCAAAGGCAATGTAGTAATTATCTCCCTTTTTGTTACTGAAGTTCGTGGATCAGGGGAATGCTGACTATTGGGAGAAAAGAGAATAATTTTTTTAAAAAAAAAAGTGAAACAAAGATCCAATACAAATCATTATAAAATAAAATGACTTTTTTTTACTTTTTTATACTTTAAATTATGCATTTAAAAACAATAAATTAATCAGAGATCTAGAAACTTAAAATATATCCTGAAAGTCTTTTGCTCTCATCCTTTTCCACACTATCTTTTCATGGGGTTGGGGGAGAATACAGAAACTACTGTATATCTCCATCTCTGTATAAGTCCTATTCATGGGCAACAGTTTTTCCCATATATTGTTTCAGAGGTAACGGATCATCTACAACACACAGACATTCTGTACATTATTTTCCTATTAGGCTCTAGTTAAAATAAAATGCATTTACACTTCCATACGTTATATTACCCAAATATGATAATTCTTTCTATTAAACTGTACTTCAATATTTTGTTTTACCTGCAGCTGAATGTGGTGCATCTGCAACAAATAATGAAGGAATTTTGCTCTCTCCAAATTATCCACTCAACTATGAAAACAACCATGAATGCATTTATAGTATTCAGGTTCAAGCAGGAAAGGGAATCAATATTTCAGCCAGAACATTTCATTTAGCACAAGGAGATGTTCTTAAGGTAGGTGAAATGAGACATACTTGTTTTGTGATCATTTTTAGTCATTAAGTATACATTAATATATATATATATGTATATGTGTATATATATATACATGTATATGTATATATGTATATGTTTATATAATCGACCATAAACTAATTCTACCATTCATAGATTCACTAAGTATACATTATTTTTCATTTTTGTATTATTTTCATTGAGATAAAGGTTTTTTTCAATGTTTATTTTTAATGTGTAATTTATTTATTTTATGATGCATACATTTTAATGTTTCAGTAACACCAAAATAACAACACTTTCATTCCAAACATCTTATATTCAATGAATCATTTATATGTAAATCATAATTAACACATGAATGGTCATTTCTTTAAGAAATACAGTAACAATTGGGTTTTATTTTGATGCCTACTAAGTAACTTATTTATCTCTGTTGATACATGGATAATTCTTTGCATTTATGACTGCAAAAAAAATTCATGTTTCATGAATGCATAAAACTAAAAACTCAATATTTATAAATTATTTAAGAAAAGATTAACTATGTTAAGAAACATGGAGTGTAAAATTTATGAATTTGTTTTAAAAGTTTGAAATAATCAAAAGTCCTGTTTTTTAAAAGATATAATTTTAGGTGAGTGAATATTTCCATTATTGCTGATTCATATTTTGCAAAGTAAGGTTTTGGGAAATATAGTTTATATACATTATTAGAATCAAAATAAACAGTTCTATAAAATCACACTTAAATAAATAATCACATACATTATTCCTAAATTATGAGGTTTTTTTTTAAACCAGTAAGACATTCAGCATAATTCTGTTTTCATAAGTCTTGAAAAAAAGTTCTGATATCTCAGGTTGGCAGGGGATTCTTGTTTAAGCAGAGATTTTAGATCATTGGTTATTTACTGCTTTTAAAAAGAGTATTGTTTTGATAATAATTGAAGGTTCCCTAACACAAAGAGTTCTGCATGCATGTCCGATTTGTATAGATATGGGAAATATTTCCTTCAGTACACCAAGACGTATATAATTTTAGTATTAATTTAGATCTATTCCTGTTTTTTTGCACTTTTCTCCATCACGCTAACTACAGGGAAAACGTTATCAAGACATAGATAAGAAGGGTAATCACAACCACTAATCTATATCACACAAACAACAATAATAAATATGTATTTGTGTATTAAAGTTAGAAATTGCTTCCCCACACCTACCGCCAACCTTCCTAAATTATTTCTCTATTCTCTGTCTATGATGCTTGAAACATAACCATTACTTTCCCTTAATGAATGATGGTTATTATTTGGAAAATTAATTTGGATTAATAAGTGATATTTTAAAAAAACAGTCCTGGTGTGTTCCTCAGAATGCTCTCTGACTAATATCATATGTACTTATTTGGAGTAAGATTACATGCACTTGTGATCTCTGTGACCTTAAGGAAGGGCAGGACCTCGTAATAAGAGACAATGTGATGGGATGTGTTAATGAGAGAGAAAGGGAAAAAAAAAAAAACAAAAAAAAAACAAAGAAAACTAAATTTAATGCACTGTAGTGGATTTCATTAAATAATGATTTTCTTTCATTAATGAAAGTATAAAGTTTATATTCCCAACAGTTTTTAAGATTTTTTTTTGTAATTTTCCTAAAATAGATATGTTTCCCAAAGTTAAAAAGATTCTAAATATTACAATGGAAACACCAATTTAGTTATCCCCTTACTACTAGTCTTGCCTGCGATGTGTTCTAAATTACTACTTTAAAATAACTTTAACAAGTCACTACTTAGAGACAGTTTGAGATGGACTCTTACACTCCAGGTTTGTCTTCTTCATGGTTTGTTTGTTTTTTTTCATCAGTGTAAGATGTAAGATGTTTAAATGTTACCTTAATCCTTTCATTAATCCCATGGACAAGTATTAGTCCGAAGATACCTACAGACAGACACAGGAATAGTGGGTCACGCACATGCAGATGGATGCACTCCCCAAAGGAAAAATGAAAAATTCTCACATTATTGAGTCCGGAGTCCTCTTAGCATGAAAGGTCATTTTCCTAAATGCAAACTAGTCCATGAGAGCTCATCCCTATCCCCAGCACTTTCTGATATGAATCCTGGTAGAATCAGTTCTGCTCCTCCATTCAGACTAGGAAATAAGAAGAAATAAGTAAAACAAATAGTCCATTATAGAACCCCCTCCACCCTGACTGAGAGAATTTAAAATCATTTCTTATGTGGTAAGATTGGCTACATTCTCTTGTAATCTTTATGAGTATAGGATTCGGAAAGTTTATTTTTGTGTCTGGTTTCATTTACTACATAGCATCACTGTATTGGATTCTAATAAAAACAGAAACGACAACAACAATAAAAAAAGAAAAAGTACTTGTATTTATATCTAAACGCGTGTGCGCACACACACACTTTTCCTCTCTGAGAGTTAACAATGTAGGCTGACGCTCACTCTCCCACTCACTCTTTCCCTTCTTCTTCTTTCCATAAAGGACTTGAGTTATTTATAACCACACTAGTAAAATTGATATCAAGTGTAGACAATCATGTGACTCTTCTATGCAGTTTATTCCTGGCACCACTACCAGATTTTCTGATTCATTAGAAAAGCTGTTTCTGTAGGTCTCACCTACAATTATGGATTTTTATAAAGCTCTCCAGATTGTCTGACGATCAGCAGGTTTGGGAATTATGAGTACACCCTTCTTTAGTCACTTATTTTCATTGGGCAAGCATAATGAACTTCCTAGGCCCTTACTCAAAATACGTAATTTCATTAATTATTTCAATTTACATTTATATAATAGGAGGTGTTTATTGTATTTAGGTTCTTAAGAAGCAACAATGAATAAGTCCCATTGTCAGCCTGATAGGAGAAAAGCTGAATTCCAATCAGAAATACTCTTCCTGTTTTTGTTGTTGTGTTTAGCAAACACAAAATTCAAGGTAATCTTTTTCACCACAGTCGGTATTGTGTAGTTTCAAGACTTGTTTCTTACTCTGCCTGTAGACTAGATGGATGATCATGGAGAAGAGCCAGTCAAATTACTCAAAATTGATTTTGAGATTCTAAAAGAAAGGCTTAGAATGATTGATGTTATATTTATGAAAATTTAGATAGTTGAAGGACTTGATTAATAACATATTTTAGAGGTACAATAAGAAGGTTATTAATGTGTTGTTGTTGTTTTCTAAGATGTATTATTCTCAAGCTCTTTGTCTGTCTTATGTGAGTTCTTGGGAATGATACTTGTAAGAGCCTATTGTTAAATTTTCAGTAATTTTGTGAGCTGGTTTTTATGCATAGCCATTATTAAAAATCGAATTATATTACAATTACATTACAATTAAATTACATTAAAAATAAAGGAAATAAATACAACTTTTCATTTTCTAATTATTTTACTGCTTTTACTGTTACCTGTGCTTTTTAGGTTAGTTATGCATATTGTATCTCTGTGGTAGAAATACTTTGTCAGAGTGTGTATCTCTTCCCAACTTGGAATTTAATGATGTTACATTGATAGCTTGATCTTATTCATAGTAAGGATATTTACATGGTAGAAATTGGCAAACACTGCAAATCCTGACTTGGTTTATTTTTTGTTCATTACCTATGCTTAAGTAGAAATGGGTTGTGTCTGTAGCCATTATATTGTGAATAGCACAAAAAATTGAGAAAATATATTTTCTCGTATTTGAAAACTATTCAGCTTAGCAAAGAAGTTGCTCATATCACATACAAACCAGTGAAGCTTTGGTATAACTTTGTTTTTGATATTTCACTTTCATCTTGTTAACGTAAAAAATCAAGTGATATTCATTTAGGAACAACACTTATTTGTCAGTTGCAATTATAAGTTGCAGATAAAAAAGTTTGCAAAAAACACTGAAAGTATTCTGAATGAATCAGTTAGCTCTATGGAATTTACAATAACAAATATAATGTGTTTTATTACTATTTGTAAATTGCAGGCTACACATTCATTAAATCAGGGATTCTCAAACAAGTCTATGGGACAAATTGGGCCTGACACCTGTTTCTGTAAATAAACGTTTATTGGGAGAAAGCCATGTTCATTCATTTACATATTGTTTATGGCTGCTTTTGTGGCTACAATGACAGGACTGAGCAGTTGTAAAAGAGATATTATGTCCCCAACAGCCTAAAATATTTAACATTTAATCCTTTTCCAAGAAAGTTTGTCAACCTCTGTTTAAGTCAATAAAAGTTATTGTTAAAAAAGGTATGAATATATACATTGCCCAGTTTTGTTTGTTTCAGAGCTGATTGTGAAATATTTTCCAGCACAGCAGTGTTCATATGTCCAACACGTATTTCTATCAACTCTGCTGTTGTTTACTACTAATTCATTGTCATCTTTCCTCCCCAAAGCACTCTCTAAATATTAATTAGTATAAAGTGCTGTGTTAAGCCTCATAAAGCCATTCATTCTCTCCCATACTGAAGATCACAGAAGTGAAATGATTTGTGACAGGCCATATAGCTTTAATGGTATAGCTGGGACTTCAACTTTGTTACATAACCACAGAGCTAATGCCCCTGAAAAGCTGACCCTTCATCATGCCTGCAACTCCCTCACTAAAATGTACTTGCTTTTATAATTGAGGACACATTATATAGCTGTTTCAAAGACATACACATTTCAGTACAAACAAAAGTTCTCTGCTATGTTTCACTTTATTTTTGGAGAGAACCTAATAAGGTGTAGAATATAATCCTTTCTGATTACCGTTGTAAAATTACTATTTTTTCATTCAAACTTTGACATCTTACCTTGTTAGAAAAACGTGTTTAAATTTCCAAATTAACCTATAAAACAAATGAACAAAAATGAAAATTCCGGTATCCAGGAGCAGTAATAATTTAAAGGTTTGTATGAGTGTACATAGGTACTTGTGTAATTTTTTCTTTTCATTTTTTTATGTACTTTCTGCTCTTGGGTTTAGATAACACCTTACTTGCTAATTCATTTGAGAAATGACTGAGAATATGTCTTTTAGTCATATATTTATTATAAAATCAACAACAGTTTTGAGTGTTAATAAGCAGTTCATCCATCATAACAAGGTTTGACCTTTTCAGATCCAGATGGGTCTGTTCACCATAACTAATTTCAAGCCCTGCTCTATAACAAAAGGTTTAATAATTGAATCATGGCAATATTAAGTTCTGATCTGTTCTAGTGTTAGACTACCAGGTTAACTGCAACCTTTTAACAAATTAGAGTCCTATCAAAGAGTTTTATTAACGTTATAAAAGCTCTCAATGCCTTTCATGATATTAATTCTTATTTGACATAAAAATTCTACATTTAACATAAAAATAAGTCATTACCTGAATTAGATGTTAAGTAACTAAGAATTTCCATGAGGAACACCAAGAGTTCTGTCCAACTAAAAAGTGTAACGTTATATAGTTATCTTATTCTTTTATATTATAGCTTTTTAAGTTCTTAAAAAATAGATACTGATTGAGACATATGCTGAAAATAATAATAATGATAATAATAATAAGAATGATTTACTTTTAAAAAAGGAAAAGGGAAAAGAAAAGAAAATAGTTCCCCAAAATAAAATATCCTTAAATATCCTGATATTAATGAGAATAGAAATATGAGAAATAACCATCTCAAATAAAAGTTCCGTGTGGTTCTGATCAGACCCAATAGTCACACTGTACAGTACATTTACTTTTCAATGAAACACGCATATTTTTGTTTTTTTCTCTTATTTTATGCTTATTTGTATGCTTATATTCATATTTACTTCAATGAAGTAATATGAACTTTTCAATGAAGTAATTACTTCAATGAAGTAATATGAACTTTTCAACTTTTCAAATATGAACTTTTCATATTTACTTTTCAATGAAACATGCATATTTTTGGTTTTTTTCTCTTATTTGTATGCTTATTTGTATGCTTATATTCATATTTACTTCAAAAGTGATATTTTGGCTGCACAGCTTTGTCCTATATGACATTATACATTGCCTGCATGCTTCCATATGTATTTGAATATATTTGAAGGATTTTATTTACAGGTTCAATAGCATTGAGTTGATTATTACTATGAAACTCTTCTCTTTTTGAAGCCTTCCTAATTAACACTTGCTTTTCATTAGATTTAATGATTTTGTACATGCTTCTGAAATTCACAGTTGAATGATCATGCTTTATTTTATTTTGATTATGATAGTGGTGCTTCTATACTATTTGTTTTCTACCTTCTGACTCTATATTGTTAAATAAACTTTAGTGAATGTTGATGCTTAATTAGATCCCCCAGCTGGGCTTAGGATAATTTTTGTTTGTTTATTTTAGTATTAGCTCTTCATGCCTTTTCATTCAGGAATTATTCTTAAAATTCTTTCTTAAATTTTATTTAAAAGAAGACAATATAAATATGTCTCTCTTATAACAGACAACATTGGATGTTTTTTTTCCTTTGGGTAAAAATGACATCTTATTTTTTGTTTTTAAATCTTAGTCCCAGCACCTAACACAATGCATGGAAATAAACATGTGTTGAATTATTTTGTTAGTTTTTACATTGTTATATATCGAAATGATTTATATGTATGGAATAAAGTAATCGTTTCTGCTATCATGAATCTTTTTTTTTCATTATTGCTGAAAATTTAAGAAAAAAAACATTAGGAGATACTTAAAAAATAATAAAAACAAATTTCAACAACCAATTTTTATTTATTCAGTTAATCAAGTAGTTGTTTAGTTTATATTTTCCTTTTTATTTGGCTGTTTTTGAAAAACAGAGTTCTCACAATATATCCACACAAGAAAGTAGAACTAGTTGAATCCAAGAACACTTATTTATATTTAAAACATAGGAATCGAGTTATATTTTAGTGAGAAGTGAAGGAAATAAAAGGAAACTGTTCTTTGACAACAATTAACCACAAATAAGATCCACTAGCTCTGCTATTTAAATGATTTGGTTGTGAATGTGTAGTTCTAATTATAGGATTTATAAACTATATCAGATATAATCATAAAACAAATGCATTCAGAAGCAGACTTCTGAGAATATTGAACATTTGAAACTCATAGACACAAAAGTTGTGTTTTCTGATAAGCAATGTTTTCCTGCGTCTGATTTATCCCCGATTAATGTTTTTCTTAAGTGAAGAGTTGAATTATATGTAATCAAACAAAAAAGATTCCTGAGCTAACAAATCTCAACATTTGGTTCAGTCTTATTGAAGACAAATACATTTTTACTGAAATCTAAAGCAGAAACTTATTTGTACAATAACTTATTGTTAAGTTATTCTAATTTGTTAGATTCCACCAGAGGTTCAAGGTATTCCAGTATAATTTTAGAAATCTGTTCATACATACAACTCTCTATCTAGTACTCCAATATTCTTTAGTCAGCACACATTTTTTTTTTTCCGACAGAAAGACCTTTAATAAAAAGTGACCAGGAAGATGTTTGCTATTATCAATTAAATAAGCATGTTTGCTTGAGTTTAAGAGTCTCACTTCCTCTCTTTCTCCCTCTTATTTTCCCACCCTCTCTGTTGCAATACAAGTAAATAAGCTGGTGGAGCATAAAGAGGGCATATGAGACTGAGATTCCCTCAGAGAAAGAGCAGGAAGGGCCTGGGTACTGGAGACTTATGAATTTCTGTGCAGAAAAAGTAATGGGTAGTGTGGTTAGAAGAGGTCCTGAACAAAAACTATATTTGTAGAACATGTTAAATAAAATTGTTATTGTTAAATGAAATCTTTATTGTCTTTGTAACATTTAAACTTGTATCAATAAAAAGGATGTGTAAAACTATAAATAGCTAAAAATAAATAAGCACATACTTCAGGTACTTCCATAACCAACTGGAAGAAAGACCAAGTTAAATACATAACAACAGGTGCTATTCATTAAATTTGAATGATGGAAGTGTTAAAAGATACATTTGAAAATAGTTTTTTTTAAGTTTTGAGCAATCTTAAGATAATTCAGAGAGAGAGAGAGAGAGAGAGAGAGAGAGACAGAGAGAGAGAGAGAGACAGAGAGAGACTTTCTAGAATTTGGTCAATGATTTTAAAATTTAAGATTTTATTCGGAGACCTAAAAAGAGATTAGTCACTGCTGAAAATGTAGTTGTTAGAGTGGAAATCGAGTAGAAGATTGTTTATATAATACAGAAGAAAACTAAATTTCAGAAGAGAAAATATAAGAGAATTGCAAAACAGCTTTGGAGACTGAATATGCAAATAACAGGCATTCTAGGTGGAAAGTAAAGGGGTCAAAAAGACAGGGGAATAACTAAATAAAAACTCAAAAACATTTCCCTGAGTTGAAGAAAATCTTGACTCTATAGATACAAAAGTCTCTTTACTTCATTTGAATGATATAGATAGAAATATGGTGAAATTTACCCATTCATTTTATTAAGTTAAACAACATGAAATCCTGATAATTTGAAAGGAAAAAAAAATGAAAATTATACAGGATTTTTATAAGTTATAGAAAACGTTTTAAATAGCTTATTAAATTAAACCCCACAATCTCATGAAAAAATATATCATGCAGATTAAAAATAATAATAATGAATTACATTGTGTACCACCTAGAAATCATCTCTTAGGTGACATCAGTGTTATGAATACCACATCACTTTTGGGAAACACTCCTGCCCTGGAAAGATCACTGGATTAGGAGTTCAGTGATATAATTTTTACTCTAATGTCAGGTCGGAGTAATTAAGTAAATTTCAGTCAAGACAAGTGAAGTTGAGCAGAATTTCTCAGCTTTTTCTATTCATTATTACTCACCTAAGGAGCCCCTAAGCCCCAATTCCATGAAACTAAGAACTATGGAATAAGACTTGTTAAATACAGCTGATCTTTGTGGGACCACCAATCATTGTGATATCTAAGGCTTCATGACCCTCAAGAATCAATTTTCACCCTGTTGGGGTAATAACTACTGCATTGAAACTGCATGCCTTAGGGGGAAAAGAACGGTAATGTGCATTGCTGGTAAACCTTCAGTTTAATTACTGTACACATTTTGGAAAATAATCTGGCAATCTATGAACATTTGAATCCAGAAATGGCATATTTTGAAAACTATCTCATTGAAATCAAAGTACTAAAAAATAAGAGGTTATATATAAAAAGTTGATTTTAGTATTACTTTTAGTGGCAAACAACTCGTTCATTAATATGAAAATGATACTCGCAAGTTGTGGTAATGTGACTGTATGAAATACTACATAGCACTCAAACGGAAGACTCTATATCTACTGACCTGAAGAGATGTCTGTAATGCATTGGTAAAAGAAAAGCAAATCAAAGTGCAATGAGAAACTGCACCTTCAGAAGAATGAGAATGAGGGAGAGATGTTTGGGAGCTTGTCAGTTTTGCTTTTGTATATTAAAATTCATTTCTGAAAGCATGTAGAACTCTTCTAACAATCTTAAAAATGTAGAAGAATGAGATAAGTTAGAAGACATGGATTAATTATAGAAATTGCGAAAGAAGTAAGTACTGTATTTTATATTAATCATGATATTAGAAAAACAAGTGTTTGGTCCCCTTTTGCAAATTGCAGAAAAACAAACCGCCAAACAACCTTGGAAACCAATCTTTCATAGATATTCTCTATTTTGAATCGCCTGCCATAAACAAAGCATCGCTTTTATAATAAGAGAAAATGTTATATAAAATAAGTTTGACTATTGCTTAGATTCTGCTGACCTTGGAATTTAAAAATTAGACATGTGGGATGTAACCCTTAACCTGGCATTTGTAAGAATTAACATATATGCATAATTGTCCTTGGGAAACGCAGTAAACTGATTTAGGAAGAATATAATAATTTTCTCTTTTTTGTAGATATAAATACATCATCTGAATTGGTTATTACTGGCACATTTACATTTTAATTATCAATGTATTTTACAGATTTATGATGGAAAAGATAAAACGACTCATCTATTAGGTGCTTTTACTGGTGCAGCTATGCGAGGACTGACACTTAGTAGTACTTCAAATCAGCTCTGGCTAGAATTTAATTCTGATTCTGAAGGGACTGATGAAGGCTTTCAACTTGTCTATACTAGTAAGTATTGTGGAAGAACAAATATGTCAAACACTGATGCTAAGTATTTATTAAATAATTGCAGTACACCAGGTGAAGTAAAATCCAACATTTGATCAATTTGCGGTTTGCAACTCCCTTCTACACATATCTAATTTTCTTTGACCCAAACAACAACTCCATAAATTAGAGGTATTCTATTGTCATTTTACATTTGCAACAACTAAGGTTTAGAAAGGTTAAGTAATTTGTGGCTTTGAGCTTATTCATTTATGTATTTTTAGAACGGCAGTATTCTCCCCATCCAATATTTAAATACAGTTAAACTTTTTAATAGATGGAAATCCAATGTTTGAGCTCCCACCTGTTGTTGCAAAACACACAAGATACGTATGTAATAGTTATAATTGGTCAGTCATTGATGATAAATGTATGGTTTCAAGTTATTTTACATTAAAGAGTAGCCAAGCATTTATTTTGTCCGCATTTGTGTTTATTTGCCTTATTAAAAATAAATTCATACTAACCTGTGTTATTATACCTATCAGCTGTTCTGACAATTACACACGTAGAATTTCAAAGACTGAGAACCATAGATAAATGAGTTACATCAATCGTTATATGAATTAAATGAATTTATTTTACCAATGACAATATAAGTTACAGAGTAATTACATCAATGAACAATAAATTGTATCCAAATGATATACTTATTGAGTTTCTACTCCCTGTGAGACACTGTACTAAGAAAGGAAAGCACATGTAAATTTGAGATGGTTATTGGCTGGGCGTTTAATAAATTTAAAATCTGTCAGATCTTAGAAGTTTAAAATACTCATTTAATGTAGCAAAATAAATTAAGTAGCAACATTCAGAAAACTTTACTGTTAGAATATTTGAAAAAAATCTAAAGACCCCTATAAATTATTTTCAAGAAGTCAGAAGAATGGGAAGTATTACAGAAATTGGAAAATTGAAAATGTTACAACATTAAAGTTAGTACATGGGATCCTTAAGGGCATTGAAATCAAATTATCATTTGTAAAAAATATTCTTTCTTGATGATGTGAGAAGTAGGAGACAGGAGAGTATAATGACGCTCAGTGAATTATGCTGAGAGATTACTTTTACTCCCTGTTTATTTCAAGGCTTTTTCTACCTCTTCTTGAATTATTACATCGTTAGGTTTAAGGAAACATAAATTAACAAAATGAATGTTGAATACCGATTTTTCAGTTCTCAGTATTGTGCACAATGTGATTTCTTCCAAGTCCTTCCAAAGACAAATGAAAATCTAAGCAAATTGTGTTGACAGATATTATTGTGTGATGGACTAAAACTAATGGTGTTGAAGATTACTGCTCAAATATAATGGATGTGATCTGCTCAGAAGGGCAAATATTTTTAAATCTGCTTTCCTCTTCTCGTTTCCCTGATTTCTAACAGATTGCTGACATTTTTTTCACGTCATGGCTCAATGTTTACATAATGGTCTTTCTTTTTTTATGCATCAGTTTGCATTTATCCTTGTCTAAAATGTTAGTGGGTTTCATAGGGGAAATCAAGATTTTCTTTTCTGATATTTGAATTGTATGCCATTTTCGGATCATTAATGTCAAGTTACTGGGCATTGTAGGACACACCTAAGTTTTCAATTGTATGGGGCTCTCAGGAGTCTGGAATGAGGAAAATCATTGCCTTTATTGGCATTGGCTCGCGCTGTTGGATGTCAAAAAAAGAGAAACCTTAAAAAGCAAATAATTGAAGGCCCCCTTCTTTTTTAATGATTCTAGTTGTTCATTATAGAATGCACATTTTTTATGAAGATGGGAAGCTATAAATTTGGGAAGAAAGTATAAGCAATTATTTTTTTAAAGGGCAGATGTATACCTATAAATACTTTTCAGTCTCAGAACTGAAACTAACATATTTCAGTCAGACCTGGTCCTAAAATATTTGTAGCCTGCTTGCAAGGTATCCCTAGATACTACCAGGTAAGTAAAGGCTTATGGGGACAGAGCCAGGAGTGCAGTTTCTAGGCTCTCGGCATCACGTGAAAAGGTGCTGGCTTGGGTAGTAAATGGCCACCAACTGTGATCGGATGGCCATCAGCTGTGGCTATTTGGCCGTCAGCTGTAACCAGTGAGCCACTGGCCACTAATATAACTGCTGTGGCTCTGCTAGCAGCGGATGGTGGCTGAGCTAACAAGTGGGGATTGCAGTTAGCAAGAGATGTTGGCGGACAAAGAAGCAGACAGTGGGTTGTGGATCGTGTGGCTCTTGTTTCCTGTGTCTCTAACCCAGCTGCCAGTGAGAATATAGTGGTATGACTCCCCTATCTATGGCTCCGTGGGTGTTCCTGTTTGGCCTCACCATATCCTGCATTCTTGTGCAGGGAGCAGGAGCTGAGACCCTGCATGACAATGCTCCTATGATTTTTTCCAAATTAACAGCTGTGTTCTGAGCCCCTCTGTTGGAGTGGGGGCAGGGGTTGGGAGCTGAAAGTAGTAACAAATTGTATTTGTTTCCAAGTGTTACTATTGATTTTTACAATGGCAACATTTCTACCTACTGCAATTACCTTAATAGTTAACCACAGATTTCCTAGCTTTGAAATCAGCTTACTCTTATCCTACAAACACATTTTGGTTTCCAGCTATAGCACTGGTGCCCAGGCTGCTTTCCCCCATCTCCAGTAGGTGAGATGTTCCCCACTGACATTTACTCTGATTTCTTCAGCCGGTGTTAGCCTATTTTTAAACATTTATATCTAAAACTAATATAACAGTTATCCCACTGTATTATGGCTATACATTTTTGCAAACATATTCTGCATAGGTCTTCGGTGGATCATCTCCCTTCATAATGCCTTTAGTCAGTTTTATTTCAATTGCATCATTTTATGTATTCTTAGCATATTAACATGTAGTCTTAATACTGAGTATATAACATGCCTTTGTGGCATATAAGAAGATTCTATTAGGCCACATATTTTAAATATTCACAGAATTATTTTTTCTAATTTATTTATTTTATATTTTAGTAACACTTTAACTTTTCATTTTATATTTATTGACATTTTGTACACTTATTTTCACATTCAATATTATTTTATATTAATTTCAGGTATACAGCATAGTGGTTAGACATTTATATAATTTAAGAAGTGGACCTGACTTGTCCAGTACCCTTCTGGCACTATGCATAGTTATTACCATATTATTGACTATATTCTCTGTGTTGTACTTTATATCCCCATTTGTATTTTGTAACTACCAATTTGTACTTCTTAATCCCTTCACCTTTTTGCTCCTGCCTCCCAACACCCCTCCCATTTATCACCCTGATAAGTCTAGTACCCATCTGATACCACACATAGTTATTGCAATATTATTGACTGTATTCCTTATGCTATACCCTACATCCCCATGACTACTGTGTAACAACTAATTTGTAATTCTTAACCCCTGCCCCCTTTTCACTCATCACCAAACCCCCTCCCATCTGGTAACTATCAAAATTTCTCTGTATCTATGAGTCTGTTTCTATTTTGTTTGTTTGGTTCTTCAGATTCCACATATATGTGAATCAACATTGCATCTGTCTTTCTCTGTCTGACATACTCCATTCAGCACAATATTCCCTAGGTCCATCCATGCACAGCAGATGGCAAGAAAACATTTCTATCCATGGCCAAGCAGTACTCCCTTGTGTATATGTGCCACCTCCTCTTTATCCATCCTCTATCAGCAGACACTCAGGCTGCCTCCACATCTTGGCAATTGTAAACAATGCTGCAATGAACATACAGACACATAAGTCTCCTCCAAGTAGAGTTTGGTGTTTCTTTGGAGAAATACACAGAAGTGAGATTACTGGCTTCTTCTTCTTGTCTCTTGTTATAGTCTTTGTTTTAGTCTATTTTGTCTGGTATAAGTATTGCTACCTTAGATGTTTTGGTTTGTTTTCATTTTCATGAAATATACTTTTCCCATCTCTTTAATTTTAGGCTGTGTGTGACTTTCGATTTGAAGTGAGTTTCTTGTAGGCAGCAGACGCGTACGTAAGGGTCTTGTTTTCTTATCCATTCAGCCACCCCATCTTTTTGATTGGAACATTTAGTCCATTTACATTTAAAGTAATTGTTTATTGATATGTAGTTATTGTCATTTTATTATTCATATGTTTGATTTTTTTTTTTTTTTGGTCTTAAAAAATCATCTAAGATTCCTTGTAATACTGGTTAGGCGGTGATGAACTTCTTAAGCTTTTTCTTGTCTGAGAATCTCTTTATCTGTCCTTCAATTATAAATGATAGCTTTGTTTGGTAGAGTAATGTTGGCTGTAGGTCCTTGCTTTTCATCACTTAGAATAGTTCATGCCAATCCCTTCTGGCCTGCAAAGTTTCTGTTGAGAAATCAGCTGACAGTCTTATAGGAGTTCCCTTGTAGGTAACTAACTGCTTTTAAGATTCTCTCTTTGTCTTTAACCTTTGGCATTTTAGTTATGATGAGTCTTGGTGTAGGCCGCTTTGCGTTCATTTTGTTTGAGACTCTGCACTTCTTGGGCTTATATGTCTATTTCCTTCACCAGGTTAGGAGATTTTTCAGTCATTATTTCTTCAAGTAGATTTTTGATTCCTTGCCCTCTTCTCTGTCTAGTACCCCTATGATGCTAATATTGGTACCTTTGATGTTGTTCCAGAGGCTCTTTAATCTAATCTTCATTCTTTTGGCCTTTGTTTTTTTGCTTCTCGGTCTGTTTTCTGCCACCTTATCTTGTAAATTGCCGATTTGATCCCGTTTCATCTAATCTATTGTTGATTCCCTCTAATGTGTTCTTCATTTCAGTTATTGTGTCCTTTATTTCTGACTGGTTCTTTTTGATATTTTCTATCTCCATTTTTACATTTCCTATCTCTTTGTTGAAGTTCTCTCTGCATCATCGAGCATCCTTATAACCAGTATTTGGAACTCTGTATCTGGTAGATTGCTTGTCTCCATTTTGTTTAGTTCTTTTTCCGGATATTTCGTTTGTTCTTTTATTTGGACATGTTTTTTTTTTTTTTTTTGTCTCCCCATTGCGGCTGCCTCCCTGTGTTTGTTTCTATGTTAGGTAGAGCTGCTATGTCTCCATGTCTTAGTAGAGTGGCCTCATGTAGTAGGAGTTCTGTGGGACCCAGTGGTGCAGTCTCCCTTGTCACTAGAGACAGGTGTTCCAGGTATGTGCCTTATGTGGGTTGCGTGTGCCTTCCTGTTGTTGATCCTTGGTTGCCGTTTGCAAGTCAATGGAAAGGATTGACCCTCAGGCTGATTTGTTGTGAGAACTGGCTGTGACTATAGTGGAGGAGCTATGGTGTAAGGGCTAACCCTACAGAGCAGGGTTTGCTTTAACAGGGCTCTGGTGTCTGCCCAGTCTGCCTTTTGTGTTTGTCATTTTGAAAGCAGCCTGGTGATGCTCCAGTTCGGTCTGAATCTGGTCACCAAGCAGGTCACCAAGCCCCAGGACCTCCTAGGAGGGAACCCACTGCAGGCCAAGTATAGCCTAAGCCTCTGCCCTGCCCAGGGCTACCTGATATGAGTCAAAAAAACAATCTGCAGATGGCTGCCACCCACACAGAACTAAAGGTGCATCAAGAGGCCAATCTGCATTCTGAGGCCAGCTGTCACACATGCCAGGGTTAGGGCTTCTCAGCCAGAGGTACAGGACACGCCAAAGCCAGATGCTGCTTGTTTGAGTTTTCTGAAACTTTGAGAGATATTAGGAAAGTCCACAGCATGATCTAAGACAGGTTCTGTTGAAAAACCCCTGGAAGCTTCTTGGGTGTGCCAGTACATCGGATGGGGTGGGGTCTTGGAGTCACCAGGGAGGGGCACAGGAAAGGTAATAGCCAGTTTAATGGGGACTCAAATATTATGCCTGCTTGTATCTGCATGCAGGGATGGGGAGGGCGCAACAAAGAAACAATTACTTCTGCCAGCTATTCCTTCAGGAAGAAAGATGCCCTTTTAGCCCTCACCCTGAATGTAGACAATTCAGTTCCTCCCCATATATCCTGGTGCCTTTCAAGGTGTTGCCTCAGTGCTGTAACACAGAACAAGTGAGTCCATTAGCAAGTAGAACTGTGCACGGTCCCTTTAAGAGGAGTGCCCTCCATCTCACTCAGCCAATCTCCACTGGTTTTCACAGCCAGAAGTTACAGGGACTGCTCTCCCCAGCACTGAAACCCTGGGATGAAGAGGGGCTGGGACCTCTCACTCCTCAGGGAGTGACCTCCACAGCAGAGATTCCCTCCCAATTTTTAATGGTCACACACAGGTGTGTGACTAGCCCATTCTACATCTCTGACCCTCCTACTAGTCTTGAGGTGACTTCTTCTGTATGTCTATGTTTGTAGGGCTTATGTTCAGCTAGAGTTCAGGTGATCCTCAATGATGGTTGTTCTGTAGTTTAGTTGTAATTGATGTAGTCTAAGAGTTGGTGAGCACAGTGTTTACCTACTCTGCCATCTTGACTGGAAATATCACAAACTTCTGAGAAAAGCATGTCCTAACATGAGAGAATTTGCTAAGGTGTTAAAATATGGGGGAAATAGTGGAGAATGTCGTGTTTTTGTGTTTGAAATTCTGTGTATTCCTAAGTCCAACTCCATTCCTGCCATCCTGTAGTATGTTCCCCTTACAATTATTTCAGCTTTGTTTCTGAAACATCTGACTGAGAGAACCCTGGGTGATGCAGAAAAGTTCCCAGGACTCACTTTGAGAGAATTAGAGATAGGAGAGAGGACATTTGGCTATGGCAGGTCAGGTAAGGATTCGTGAATTATGTAGTATTAAAGGTAATGTTTGTAGGTCACAGAAATGAATGGTGGAGAGTATTCCAAGCAAAGAGAATAAGATGAAGAAAGGGATAGAGATTAGAAAAAAATATAGGAAGCAGTTTTCAAGGCAAATAATACAATTCAAATTAATCCCATTTACCTAGCTTCTCATAATTTTAGTCTTAGCAAAAACAGGCATTTTATGACCATCGGTATCTAATGACACTTACTACCTATCTTTCTATTATTCAATTTGTGGACCTAATAACACTTGCTATTGTCTGGTTATTTTCAGTTTTAGGCAGGCAGAATCTCATTTAGCTGAGATAAAAATGAAGAAATAGTTTAGAACAGGGCTTTAAGGTGTCTTTTATTTCAACTGTCTTATTTGTTCAGTTGTCATATAGTCACGAAGAATAGCAAATGTATCAGTGGAAACAGTGGCTGTATGCTGCTTTTGATCTCAAGTAAGGAAAAGCTAACCATGGCTTAAACCAGAATATATTTTTCTCATATAAGAGAAAGGAAAAGAAAGAAGGTGGGTAGTTCTTGATTCAACTGTTCAGCCTACTCCGTAAGTGCCCTAACCCTTTCTTTCTGCTGTGGTATCTCTAGAGTGTTCACTTTCTGTCCTCATGTTTGTGTGACAGGGCTGCAAGATGGATACTTTAACCCTGGGCACATTTAAGGCGGGGAGAAAAAAGGAACAGGCAGTGCCAACCACATAGGTTCCCTTTATCAGGAATGCAAAATGCTCTGTCAGTCAGTCTCTTATCTCTCTTTGTCTAAAACTGGGCTGTGTGTTATGCCTAAATTTTCCAGCAAGGCATACTGGAAAATAAAATACTTGGCAGATTAAAAAATTGGTTTAGTATTAGATTATCATGATATACTGTCTAATATAATTGTATTACTACTGGGAACAAAATCAGTTTTTTTGTTTTGTTTTGGTTGAGGTAGAAAAAAAGAAGAGATATTGAAATGACAACTTACAGTGTCTAGTACAAAATAGAGCTATAACAGATATTTCAAAAAATAATAAGTTCAAAAATATTGTATTAATATATGCCTCTATGATTAATGATGGCATGGAATCAAGAGACCCTTGTGTGCTTAGAAAGGAAAAGCATTTGGTTTACTCATTATTAATAATTTTAGCTCTACCACGTATACTAAGAAGACAATGAGCCTCTCTCACTTTCCTCCAACATATACATACATACATACATACATACATACATACATACATACATACATATATATATATATATATATATATATATATATATATATATATACCTAGTATGAAAATGCTACACCATACTTGAGGGAAGAGAATGTCACATTCCTTTAATTTTCTACAGCAAATTAAATGCCTTCAGTCTTTCTCCTTTAGTTGTCAAGAATTATCTTTTTTAATCTTTTGTGGAGATATTCTTTTTTCTTCCAAATAAGTTTCTCAGTCAACTCTAGTTTGATTAGACAATTGAGGTGTGGACAGCTCTGCAGGTTGAATATAAAACCTTTGTGACACTTGGCCAGACCTTGACTGCATTAGGGTATCCCACTGCTTTTCCATCCCTCCAGCCTCTCAGAATTAATTACTTCCCTGAGTCAGATCACTCTTTCATTCTTATAAAAAATAATGGGTATCAGTTATTCTTGCCCTTGAGAAATCTGAAACTCACCCAAATAAAGATCTAGATGAAGCATATTTTCAGGTGCTTTATATATACCACAGATTAGTTGTTAATTTCCCTGTGATCCATGAAGGCATAGATATCTTTCCTAGAGGGCATACAGGGGTAAAGTGAAAAAAAAAAAAGAATACCATTCCTTCTTCTAAAGTCAGAGGAAGTTCTTGCTTTTTTTTTTTCTTTTTGTTTTATTAGTTTCAGGTGTACAAAACAATGTAATAGTCAAACATTTATCATTTATATGCCTCACACAGTGATAAACTCCCGCCCCCCGTTGTCTACTACCCCTCTGACATCACACACAACCATTAAATTTCCACTACCTCTATTACTAATGCTGTACTCCACTTCTTGTAACTATATATGTGTATACAGTTACCAGAAGTGGAGTATAGCATTAAGTTGTAGAAACTTCATTTCTATTTGGTGACTTATCTTCCCTTTTACTCCACTACTGGAACTAATTTATTGTTGAAATTATTGTTTGGATCATAGATTTAATTTCTTTTCTTTTCCCACTGGAATGTTTTATGCTCTGGGGATAAAGAAAACAGTGAATGAGACAAAGTTCCTGCCCACATGCAGCTAACTTTTTAGTGGGACTAGACAGAAAATAAAAATATGAACACAAGATAAGAGAACTGCATTTAAAATTAACTTGTAATAGTGCAAAGGGATAGATAGTACAGAAGGTGGTGCTACTGTAGCTAGTTTGCTCGGGGACTCTGTCTCAGAGGAAGTGTCACCTGAGTTGATACCTGAATTATAAGAAGGGGCAACCACATTCAGATCTGGGGTCGAGGTTTCTAGGCAGATATGTCAACAAGTACAAAGACTGAAGAAAGGCCTGAACGTGAGTTACTTATGCCTGGAGCGGGATGACCAAGAATAAGACAAAATGAGAGGTCAAGTTGGAAGTGAAGCAGGGGAGAGGTGGACTGTATATAGTAAGGGGCTCAGCTTTTATTTAAAAGGCACAGAGACTTTCAACATAATAATATTAAATAGGAATTTAAAATCATAGTAACTTCCATCTATTATCTACTGGGTACAAGATATAACCCTATGTGGGAAGTACTACTATACCCAGTGAAAAGAGAAGGAAAAACAAAGCACAAAAAAGTCACGTTGTTTGCCCAAACTCACATGGCTAATAAGTGAAGTTACGGAAATGGAACTGAGCAGTTCTTCTTCAAGAATATACTCTCTTAATTACCAATATTACCTCCAACCTGTTTTAGATTTTTTTAATTTAAGATTCCATGAATTAATACATTTTCTTATTGTTCATGTAATTGCAAAAAAACAATAAATTTTAAAATGCTAAATTTTTAATGCAATTCTTCCCAGAGCAACTTTTGTCATTTTATGTTTGACAATCTGAATTCTTTCTTATTGGTCAGATTCACTAGAGTATAATGACTTACACCTGAAATATGTTATCGTGTTCATCAATTCTTTAAGCTCTGTTTTTTAAAGATATGTTTCACTGCAGATTCTTTTACCTCTTCATTTGTACTTACCCACACTTTCATCCCATAGAAAGTAATTGGGTATTTTAAACAAGCATTTTTTTTGATGGATTTCAATGGATTATGTGGGCTAAGATGTCCTCTTGTTATCAATTCTGCACATTTAATTTACTAAAATGCCTAATGGAGACATGTCTGTTATTTCAAAGGAAAAGTTCAGATATAGTTGTACTCTATTAGCGTTGCTCTTTTTTCGTTTTTGTTTTAGGTTTTAGTTTTGGTTTTGGTTTTGGTTTTGGTTTTGGTTTGCTTGAAGTAGTTCAATAACCCACACAAAATATGACCATTTCAAATTTTATATTCAAATTAAAAATGGGCATAAGGTAAATTGTGATGCATTTTTTATATACTAGCCTTATAAATGTACAAAAATTACTTTACATAAATTCTTTAATTTACAGTATGTTGTTGGCAATGTTAACCATGAAAAATAATCAAATGACCTATTAAATCTAATTTTATTCTTAGAATATAAATCATTTCATACAAGTACAAATAGTACTTAAGTTACAAGGGAGCAACACAGTTACTCCATGCATTTCTATATCCTCTAAACCACTTAAAACAAGTATATTTGGCATTTCTTTTATTATTTAAATTTTGAGATTAACCAAGCAGTAAAGGAAGTAATGATTAATGCTGCATTATATAGTATAAGGTATTCTAGCTAAAATATTTAGAATGATTTCTTGATTATCTGTCATTTACATCAACAATATTGGACATAATTTCTTCTTACTAAAATAACAGGAGTCATTATGATTTTTACAGACTTCACATCCCAAAAGCTTTGTAATTTTTTTTTTCGAGCTTTGTAAATTTTGAACTTAGTATCTAAAGACCTATAAATTTACTCTTCATGTAAAGTTAATTTCTGACAGATTGAAGATTTAAACATGGGATGAAAACTTTAAAAATGTTTAGAAAACAGATCGCCCAGAATAGCTAAGGTGGAGAAAGAGTCCCAAAACAAGATCCACAAGCAAACACCTATCCATAGTCAGTAGCATTTCTGTCCTTCCAAGCACTTTCTGAAGTGTAGAGACAAAAAAGTTAGCAATTGCAGGTCTCATATTCTTGCCAGCGAAGATCTCTGCTTAGAATCGCCAATTAAATGCAGTGCTGTGAGAGCTCAAAGGTGAGATCAATGAGGAAGCCATTATTTTCCACCAGCATCTTCAGGCCAGAGTGTGGTGCTGGCAGGTGGTTGTTTGCAGCAACGTCTTCCCTGAACTGGATTTAGTGAAAGCCAGCAGTGGTCTTCTGACCTTTACGCCCTCTGCGTCTCTTGTATTTTCCCCCTAATTGTTTTATATTGCATCTTAGCAACTCAAAATATCTAAGTGGCTTCTGTTTTCCTGACTAAGCCTCAGTCATTTTAATTTTAATTTCTCTATAACAAATCACACCATAAAAAAGTAAAAAGATGAGACATTTATGAAGAAAATTATATATATATATATATATATATATATATATATATATAATCTCCTTCCTAACTATCTATCATCTATCTATCTATCTATCTATCTATCTATCTAGATATATATATATATACATATTTCCTTCTTAAATGTATATATATGTCTCCATATATATATATATATATATATATATATATATATATATATGCTTTCTATAGAATGTATGTTATTCTGTTATATATATACTTACTATATATATTTCTCTATATATACATATATAGAGAAAAAATATATATACATATATGTGTATATATATATGTGTGTGTGTGTGTGTGTGTATATATACATATACATATATAAAACAGAATAACATACATTCTATAGAAAGGAATGCTACAAATCAATGAGAAAATTGTGGTAAAAGAAAATATGGGCGAAAGAAAATTCCACAGTAGGGGGACCACCCGTGGCCAAAAAGCAAACAAAAAAAAGCTTAGTAGAAAATCAGAAATGAAAATTAAACCACCAAATAATATGCAACTGCATATTCATAAAAGTGGTAAAAATTAAAAAGATGTTGAATACCAAATGCTGATGATAATTTGAAGAACTTGAAATTCTTACCTTTGGGGAATATAACGTATTAAAGTCACCTTGGAGAGTAATTTGGCACTATCTAGTAATATTCCATTCCTAGATATGTCTAGAATGCACTACTTATACATTTTGGCCAAATACCAAATGGCTGATGGTGTGGGGAAAAAAAAAACTCAGGCAAAGCTAAATCGCACCATTCCTGAGTGATATACAAGTAGGATGTACAAGACACAAACTAGCACATTTTTGTCAGAACTTTATACATAGGATTTAGAACACCTGCAATTAAAAAAAATATATATTTACCTTACCTCCTCTCCCTCCAAGTGGAATGCATAGCAATCATTTCTACAATCTTTTTGTTTGGTTGTTTAAATTCTTAACTTGTATTGTCTCAAAACTGTAACGATTATCTTCTTAAAACATTCTTCTGAAGTTTCATAGTCTCAAAGTGATGTTTGTTTGATATAATTTGTTAATAAGCAGTGTGTATCTTTTTGTATTAGTTTGATTAGTGAGAGAAAGGAATGTGTAATTGTTCTCAACACATTCTTCTTTTTATCCCCATTATATTCTTTATTATGTCTCAGTCTAAGAGGATTAGCATAGCTGTTGTGTATGGTCATGGATTACTTCCTACTTTTGAATTTTAAAGTTGCAAAGTTGACATTCTGTGTTATATACATCCTCATTTACATATAAAGATTTCTAAAATAAGACTTTGCCTTGTAAGATGAATGGCCTAAATGGAATTTAATAACCTAACCAAATAATAAATATAATTCTTAGATTATTCTGCTAAATATTATGAATTAAATCCATCAAAGGATTCTGTATGGATTAAAATTATGACCGAATGATTTAATCTTGTCTCCTTGAAATGGGTGAATTTGTTCAAAAGGTACAAACTTCTAGTTATAAAATGAATAAGTCCTGGGGATGTACAGAATGTTGACTATAGTTAACCTGTATTGTGGAAGTTGCTAAGAGAGATCTTAAAAGTTCTTGTCAAAAGAAAAACAATTGTAACTACGGTGATGGATGTTAGCTACTTATTGTGGTAATCATTTCACAAACTGTATATACAAATATTGAATCATTATGTTTTACATCTGAAAATAATATAATGTTATAGGTCAATTATATCTCAACTAAAAATTTAAAAAATGATTTTGGTTTCGAAAGTTTATGTTCCTCTAATATATTTAGCTAACATGTTTTCTTAATTTCCTTATTAACAATCTATTTCCTTTTTAGCAATTTGAAAATTCTTTCCTTTGATACATAAAATTAACATACCTGCGTTCATTATTAAGTACTCTAAAATTTAACTTGAACAATAATAAACATATTTACATTTTACCTGAATTTCAAAAAATAAATCACATAAGGACCTTCTTTTTTTAAGTTACATGAAAAATGATACCTAATATTGAAAAAGTGAATTTTCAGATATCACTTACATTTCTAAGCCATCTGCCTATTGTAGTATCGGTACTGTTTTGCTGACCAGATATGACATTACCCTATGTGAATACATAGTTGTTGTTTATAAACAAATTAAACATAAATTTTGTTGAGGTAGGGCATCAACTATTTATCTTTCAATAGGTTAAGGCAGAAGTTAAAGACCAGATTAGCAAATTTTGATTGAATCTTAAGGACAAAAGGAAATTTGAATTCCTACATGATCCATGTTGTATAGAAACACTTGCACATGCATAAAAGGATACATAGAAGTACAGCCTTTTTTTTTTATCAGTGAGTGATTGGAAATGTGATAAATGCTCATCATCTGGAGAATAAATTAAACATTTTGGAGTATGGCTCCAATGGAATACCACAGAGTAGTTAAAATGAATAAAATATGTGTGTGTGTGTGTGTGTGTGTGGTGTGCGTGTGTGTATAAATATAAAGGGAAAAACACAATGCTGGGCAATAAGTAAATCCTCAAAAGATTTTTTTTTATAATTTATAAACTGTATAAATGCTTGCAAAATATATATTTTTGAAGACATACAATATTTGGTAAAAATATAAAATATGTGTGAGAATGATATACTAACTCAGAATATTTGCTAACTCTCAGTAGGGAAAAGACCAGAACAATATTGAGGAAGGACCAAAAGGACCTTTAACTTGCTTTGTAATATGTATTTCTTAATAATAATGTGAATATGAATCAATTCATATGAATAGTAACCTGAAAACAAATCTGAATGAAAATTAATATTAATATGAAGCAACTAGGATATTAGAATGTCATAGAGCAAAATGGTAAATTTATGTTATACTTTGTACTCCTTTGTAGATTTCAAACTATAGCTTATAACTAAATTGGAAATCCTTAAAGAAATATATGGTGGCCGGAAAAGAATTAGATCTCGGTGTAAATTATTCAACAATCACAAAGATTTGAGTAATGGGGATATTCATTAGTTTCATGCTCTAGAAATGTCCATTTCATCAGAGTATCAAATTTCACAAGGAATGGTGAATATAAGTATATGTGATTTGTTTGTAGTTCTGTATTGTCAATTTCAAGTATTTGAGCTTCTCAATGAAAAGACTGGCACCTGAGTGTTTCCATAAAGATAAGACCGTTCTGAATATTTATGAATAAGCAACAATAAGTCCACCAAATGGAGCTAAATTATGTTGTGCTTTGTAGTTTATCTACTATTGTCCCTGTGCATTTTCACCTACAATGCAAAGTATTATAAATTATCTTAATTTACAAAGAATAGCTCCATGTTACCTCCTCACCAACAATTGCCAACCACATTTACAGAACATTCAAATGAAGGAAGGATGAATTTGGTAATAAACCTCGAAAAGAAGTCTTGATTTTCATTTTTATTTTGATTAATGACATATGGTAAAACTCCAGTGGCTGCATCTTGAATGACAAAGTGCATATTATGTCTGGTAGAAGGAAGGCAAACTTGTAATTTTTGAGCAGGGACACTTTAAAAGTAGTATGACGTATTCAGATCCATGCAAAGTGATGTGTCCTGAAAATTTTAAGTTATAACTTCTGCTGTTTCTGCTGCTTTTTTTAAAGACTGACTGACTTGCTTGATCATGTGTGTGTGTGTGTGTGTGTGACTACTGAGTGAACATCTAACCTTTTGTACGGCTCTGTCTCCAAAGCTCTTTGCTTTCACTTTATTTTAACATATTTTCGCCCAAATGGGGCCATCACCAATTGATCCATACAGGAAATTCCTGAAGATTTTTTTTTTTTTTCAATTGTCTCAAACATTTCAGTTTCTCATCAGTGTTATTTATTTTTATTTTTATTTTTTTAGTTGTCTCCTAGAGATAATTGCCTCTAAGAATCCACATTCATTTATGAACATTATTTAACATCTGCATTGTGCCAGGATTTGTGCTAGAGGGGAAAAAAAACGAAATCCTTCTAGTCTGTAGGAAAACAAAGAAAAACAGCAAATGTTTGTAAATTAATAAAAATGTGAAGACTAATTCTATGGGTGAATGGAGGAGGGAATGGTTCAGATCCCATAGAAGAGACTAGAGAGTGATCCTTCTGTTCTCGGGGAGTTAACATACTTCTCAACCTACAGAATGAGTGTATAAACTCAGTACTTTGAGCTCACAAGTTCTGGTGACTTTATGTATGTTTTGGTACTACAGACAGTTAATGATGTCAATTAGTGATCTGACATCAGTGATTTACTAATAATCCATGCGTTTTTGCTTTCTAGTTCAAATGTAGACTGATTTGGTCAAGGTATCTGTGTGTATAAAAGAGATGCACATCTCTTTTCTATTATCCTATAAGACACACATGAGGTTTGTGTTTTTTCTTTTTTCCCTCTAACATTATTTGTTTTGAAATCACAGATTTCCTTTATGCATGAGGCTATGTAGAATACTCTTTATCATTCTGTACTTTCAGAAGTCATTAACTAATTTAATTTGTGCCTAATTGTAATTATCTTTTTTTGCAAAACATTAAAGACAGGGAGCTTAGGTTTTGATTATTAGTGTCAAGTTCAATTTAAATTATGAAGTATCCTTTTCTAGTTCTTTCAGAATCTTAACAGTTCATTGCACTTTGATGGTTAAGTTTTTAATATCCATCTTTATTAATTTGATTCTGAATGTGTACACAAGGGCATCTGGATCTAGAGAGATTAATTATTATTATTAAGGTAATAATAACAATAATAACCATCAGCGCCCATTTGACCCAGTTCTTACCCCTATAGGAACATGATGAAAATCAGATGGAAAAATCTAAACAAGTGACCAGGGACAAAGAAAGAAGGAAAATAGAGGTGTTCTGCTTAAAGTAGCTATCTCTCCTTCCTCTTCCAAAAGGAGAGAAAAACCTTGTCTCCTTGGATATGCGGTGGAAAGGATCCTGTGCTTTTGTTCTAACCTCTGGAATGTAAATACATCCCTCCAAGGTCCAGATTAACCTCCAGTGTCTCCAGTTTTTGTAATCTAGAGATGTCAATAAAGTCCTGGACCTCATTTTCCCTTAAAATGTAAACACTAACCTCCTACAGAGTTTGGTAAATCTCTCTGGAGTTCTCTCACTGTACTTCTTGTTGTAAAATAATTTATCAAGTGTTGTTCTAAGCATAGGGTCCCAAGTTTCCAGTAAAATTAATTCAGAAAGCCCCAACTCTGCAGAAACACACAATTATTTTCTCCACACCCCAGAGTGACAACATGTGGGAAGAACATGTGTTTTTTGTTTTGTTTTGTTTTGTTTTGTTTTTTCCCTGTGAGAATTTTTGAGACCCGTACATTTCTGGAGAAGGCAGAATATAACAATTCAGAGTGCTTCAAGCTATTTGCTATATTATATTACCTCTTGATAAAGTATGTTTTAAATATGAGACTATGTCACTTTCTTCTAAGACTATAAAAATAAAGCAGTCTAAAGTTATATTTGGAGTGGACATATACGTTACTTGGACAGTTATGATTTCACTCATTTTGTCTGAATTTTAAAATTTTGAAGATATAATCCTACTAGTTATATTGGTCAGAATCTATTGTTAGCTGTAAAGCACTTGAAGTAGGCAAGTAGCTTAGTACTATAACAAGCCATGATATTGTCATATAAACCATGGGGTATCATTGATAAATTTGAAAAATACAACACATTCTAATTTTCAAGAAATAAAAATGGTCTGTGCCTACTGTATAGTATAAAAATTAAATATGGTAAAAGTACTACAACTAGGGCAGAGTAATACAACTATATTAAAGTAATAGGAAGAAATGATTTATGCAGTTTTAAATTTTCCTGTTTAATTTCACTTTTAATAAATGTATATTCTTCTCATAGGTTTTGAACTGTCACATTGTGAGGATCCTGGCATTCCACAGTTTGGATACAAAATCAGTGACCAAGGCCACTTTGCTGGTAGCACTATCATTTATGGATGCAATCCAGGCTACACTCTCCATGGAAGTAGCCTTCTCAAGTGCATGACAGGGGAGAGAAGGGCATGGGACTACCCTCTGCCTTCCTGTATTGGTAGGATACTGTTTAAGATTTTCATGAAACTTTTCTATAGAAGTGTTACCAAAATATACTGTACCCTTCCAATGGATTCTATCTCTTCACACAAAACTCATACCTTAAATCAAGAAGGTAATGAGTGCTCACCATCTAAAATCTAGTCTCCTATCACCATGTATTTGACCCCCTTTACCCTTTCATCCTCCCCCACTCCCTTTTCCTCTCTGGAAACCACCCTTCTCTAGTCTGTATCTATGAGTTTGGTTTTTTGTTTGTATATTTGTTTTCTTTGTTCATTTGTGTTTTTTTTTGTTTTATATCCCACATATGAGTAAAATCTTAAGTTCTTGTCCTTTTCCGTCTGATTTGTTCCATTTAGCATAATACCCTCAAGGTCCATCCATGTTGTCATAGAGTATACAGACATTGTGCTATGAAATTGTACACCTGACATTTGTATGGTTTAACCAATGTTATCCCAATAAAGTTAACAAAAATAAATTATTACTAAGAAATACACTATTTCTAAAACCTTTTTAAAAAGAAGTTATTGGACTCAAACTGGTCAGAAATAAATTAATGGAAAGTCAAAGTGTCCTTTTCATAATCTCATAGATGAATACTTCTTTTTGTACAATATGGAGTTATTTTATTTCTTCTATGTTGATATAAAATTAAATTCACTACAATCACAAACATATGTTGAATCACATTGACCAGGTTTGTTTTGATATTAAAAAAAATACTGTCTGTCTTGCTAGCAAGGTAGATTAAAAACAGTAATCTTTTTCTCAATAACTTAACAAGGCTTTCTTTATATATATTCACCTTTTCTAAAAATCTGAGTACCTATGCTTTTATTTAATGTGTATGTAGCATAGCATAATTAAACAATTTCAATAAGATTCCTGTGATAGTGACATCGGATATATATTTACATGAAGGTAAAAAATGATTATTTTCTCTCTTCTTTGTGTAGCTGGAGTACTATGTTATTACTATCATCTTATAAATTAACTAATGAATACTGGGTATATGTGGGTGGGAGGGTGGATAGTAAAGACTTCTATCCCAAAGCTCAAATTGGTTCCAGGATGAAATACTAGGGCAACAAAAGAAAACATTTTTAACCAAACAGTAACTCCTCAGTAGGGAATAAACATGCAGTTATTCTTTAGTCATTCTTATTTTTTGATTGCATTTATAGAGGCACAAATCCATTCTGTATCAGGACTATATGAATTATATTGACTTAAATCTTTTTTTTAACAGTTTTACTAAGGTTTAATTGATATACAAAAAACTGTTCATATTTAATATATATAATTTGATGAATTTGGAAACTTGAAACTTTTGAGAAAAAATCATGGTCTTCGTTAGTTGATATAGTGAACATAGGAATCTCAAAAAAATTGCCAGATTACAATTTTTTAAAAAATGAAATTTCAGTTGTTAGAGGCCCTGCAACTGATTGATTGCACAGTGTTTTTGATGCCATGAGACATCTACTGGTTCATTAAAACATAGATCCATGTAGAAAACAAACATGTTTATATCTAATCAAAATGTAATCATAGCCCTTTCTTTTCAGACAGCATCTGAATTTTGGATAGATTATAAGGGTAATATCTAAAATAATAATCATCCTAAACTGATAAAGCTTGGGATTCTAGCATATAACCAACAATCAGCCCACTGGCATTGATTATGAGAAAATGTAGCATTGATTAATTCTCTCTGATGTTATATTCCTTGATGCGTAATGGAAATATATTGAGAAAATCCTTAAGGGTTATGATAGCACAAACTATAAACTTGTAAATGCTGACTTGCCATGCTGTCCCTAAAATTAAAGTCACAAAATAAATACATTAAAAAACATTTATTTCCTATGTGTATTGAACCAAGCTGAAGACATTCTTTATTTTTTTGGAAAGATTTTATGCAAATGGAAGGACAGTTGTTCTGGGATCAGAAAATTTTGATTATGCTTGCAACAATGCACTTTATATTTACAAATATACTAGGTCCAACTTAATTATTTGCTACTGCTCAAGATTTCATGAGAAGGATGAACTTTTTTTTTTTTTTCAGTGATAGATGATCAGCAATAACAGCTGAAAAACAGTTGGACACATGGCGTGTCGTGCTGATGATTTCCATGTTAACAGAAGATGTAATTCTATTTTAGATGTTCTCTACTGGCAAGAATTAATAACTTTACCACCTGGCCTAAGATTTTAATTTTCTGTGCCTATTAACCTTAAATATTTATATGGCTATATTTTTGCCTGTGTCAAAAGAGAAACTTTTTCTCAATTGTATGGATTATTTCTGGGTAATTATGTTTCTAAAGCATATGCATCGATCAAACAAATTAATTTTTTAAGCACCATAGCTGAAGGGATTTAACCAGTATTCCTTCTTTAAACACTATTTTATTTTTATTCTGCACATTCTGTCAGAAATGAACTCTAGTGCTGTGCCATATCACATCGGATCATTTGAAGTCAAAATGCCAAGCAATATTTGTAGCAAAGAAATATGGAGAGAGAAAAGATCAATGTTTAAATTCAATATACAACATAGTTCACAAAACTCCAATTGACTGAAAATTAATCTGGAGGACTGAAGTTCTAAATTTGTTCTCATAATAAATATATGCCAACGATAGTGGTAAATTATAAGAAATGATGAAAAATGAATTAATATAGTTACACAGTTCTAGTTGTTCAGTGTTTTTGTTAGAAAATGAGAAAAACCACAATAAGTGATGGTGACATCTTAAGTATCGATATCTTCTGATTTACTTTAAACATGACAGGTCTATGACTATAAATTAAATTGAAGTGATGTTACAATACAAAATAAAATTCCTCAGTCCTCTATGGGTGTGTGTATCAGTCAGAGATCTTCAGAAAAACAGAATTAATAGAATACTAGATCTATCTGTATCAATCTATCTACCTACCAACCTACCTACCTACCTGCCTGCCTAAAGAAATGTATGTATTTTGTGGAATTGACTCAAGCAATTGTGGCTGCTTGACATGTCCAAAATCCATAGAGAAGGCCAATAGACTAGAAACTCAGGCAGGACTTAATGCTGCAGTCTTGAAGGAAAATTTCTTTTTTTCTAAAAAAATTCAGTTTTTGCTCATAAGGCCTCCCATTGACTGGATGAAGGCCACCCACATTCTCAAAGGTTCTCTCCTTTACTTGAAGTCAACTGATTGCAGATATTAACCACATTGATAAAATACCTTCACAGCAACACCTAGACTAGTGTTTGGTTAAATAACTAGGTACTAAAGTCTAGCCGAGTTGACACATAAAACTAACCACTACAGTGTAGTGAAATATATAATATACAAAATTTTAGACACAAATTTACATATATGAATAGGGCCTATGTATTTGAACCATTAGATTCTGTTATTCTCTTCCAAATGCTAAAACTGTGTCTTTGACCTTTGCTCTAGTAATAAAAACAAAACAAAACAAAACAAAAAATCTAGAAGCTTAATTCAGTCATTAAATTTGAGTAAGACAGAACCAGTACAAAGCAGAAGAAAATGTGTATAAGAGTATCTTCAAATATTTAAGGAAACAGTAAAGTATTTTAATTTTGGTTATTTTTGGTAGGAGAGAATCTGGATAATTTGCAAGTGTAAAATATATAACACAGTGTTTTCTTTGTTTCTAGGGCTCAGAGATGTTGAGCAATATATTAACTACAATACTTAGTTTCTCTCTTTTTGAATACAGAGAATTCTTTCTAGATTATCTGCTTACTGAAGTAAAACCACTCCAGACCTCCCAATATCTTAAATAGTATTAAAATGAGAGGGAATCCCCAAAAGAAAAAAATCAAATTATATTGTATGAAAATACATACATTTTAATTCGATAAATTTTATAAAAATTAGAGACCACATTAAATCAAAACCAAACTACATTTAACTGAAGTAAGAACTCTAATAAAAATGCCACTTTGACTTTTGAGAGCTTAAAGGAGGAAGTGTTTAGAGTGATTTAAAGGGGAATAAAAGGACAATGAAATTTAGAAGGCCTGACGGACTGCAGTAAAGATTAGTTTTTCTCAGAGGTGGGGTTGCAAGATGAATTATTCAGCCTACAACCAACTAGCAGTGAGCAACTTGCCATCTGTTTCCCCTTTTTAAATTATCATTATTTAACAACACATCTTAAAATGTTTGGAAGCCTCAACTCAGAGCTCTTGAGTGTGTCTTTTTTTTATATTCCCCAATTACATTCATTTTATTATATTTTATGTTATTTAACTTGACACTCTTGTTTCATTGTATAATATGTTCTTGCTTCAATTAATACTTTAATCTGAGAAAGCATATACCAAATACATCCTTTCAAGAAGAGTGAGAATCAAGTCTTAATTTCCTTAAGGTGAAAAAATACACACTCAAATTTGCACATTGTTTTGAAAAGGTTGGGCATTAAACTGTGAGTTAAATTTTCATTCTTTTTTTATTAGCTGAATGTGGAGGTCGTTTTAAAGGAGAATCATCAGGAAGAATCTTATCTCCTGGTTATCCCTTTCCATATGACAATAATCTCCGTTGCATGTGGATGATTGAGGTAGATCCAGGAAACATTGTCAGGTAAATGGATTTCATTTTCTCAAAATTACTGGGGATTCGGAATTTCCTGTTCAACCCTTAAAAGTACAATATCAGTCTACATCAAGATTTTTCAATATTTTTAACCTTGGCAAGCAAAAACTTGGTTTTCATCAGTTAAACATGAAAAAGGTTTCACCAACATATTTATTGATTTATGAGCCACAGAGGTAGGCCATATAACCCCTTAGAGGGAAACTTTTCATAGTTTCAAGAAGGCACAGAAGGTGAGAGTTTTTCCTGCTTTTTGGGCCCTCTACTCTTAATTCTTGATGACTCAAGATGCTGAGTCCGACATTTTCATAGGTATACAGACTTGTCTGGGTCACTATCATAAATTCAGCCTCAAAAAACATTAGAAGAAATAAGGATAGAAGGGGACTCAATAACTATCGTCTGTCTTCTGTGGCTTTAGGCCTATTTCTGAAGCATCTGCTCTCTGCTCCTTTAATAATGTTTTATTTCCCTTTAGATGAGGGCAGAACCATTGCCTCCTAAATCATACCAGTAGGGTTCCAAAGCTATCACATGCTCTCAGTCTTAGTTTAACTATTATACTTATGCCTGGGAATGAATTAATATATTAATAAATCGTCCTTGACATATGAGCTAGTTAGTGTTTTATTGCTCACAAAACTTTAAACGTAAGGATTCCTGCTTTATATAAATGGAATTTCAGACATGCTTCTGGGTGGTGCACGTATGGAAAACAAGTATCGTCCTTCAAAGAACATGCTGAAAGGTACACTGAATACATTGTTGGATGTAAACTGGTACGTTGTTGCATGTGAAACAGATACTTCACTTTTGCAAGGGAATTTGCAGAATTCAAAATACACTACAGTAGATTGGTCTGCAGACTAGTTTTGTTTAGTATAGATCATGTGTTGTTTTATTTAAATGTTAGAATTAGTAAACTTGAAAATAATTTCAATAGGATTTTTGATTTTTTTTAAATTAAAGAACAATATTTGATATTAAATTGCAACCCCAATTTAAATCCACATATAAAACATGAATGCAATATATATGTAGAGTGAGTTGAGTTGTTGATATAATTGGAGTTTTCATTTTGGCACTAGCCACAAAATGTATCAGATACTAATTCTGTCTAGATTAGACATAAAGCAGAATAGGTTTTATATGAAATTGTGTTGTGTTTTTATTTTTGGAGGTTTTGTTTGTTTTGTTTTGTTTTTGAGGTTGGGAAGACATTATTTTTCACATTAATCAGTTCCCTTTTAGTCCTAGATTTCTGAGTGTGATTATAAGGTTGAATTTTTTGAAAATATTTTTTCTGTGTCTATTGAGAAGTTCATGTGATTTTTTTTCGTCCGTTGTGTCTGTCATTGTGATGGTATAGATGAATTCCT
The DNA here is from genome assembly GCF_964194185.1 of Rhinolophus hipposideros. Lineage (NCBI taxonomy): Eukaryota > Metazoa > Chordata > Mammalia > Chiroptera > Rhinolophidae > Rhinolophus > Rhinolophus hipposideros. The sequence goes on from NC_138059.1 coordinate 21,171,486, forward strand.
TTTTGAATGGGAACTATTCTTCAATTCCTGAAATAAACCACATTGGAATCTAATCAAACAAACAAACAAACATGAACACTGGTAAAAATATGTACAATGGAGTCAGAAACTTTTATTCAACTCATGACTCTGCCACCCTTTGGGCAATTTTATTTCATCTAGCTAAACTCCATTTGCCACATTTATAAAATTGAGATGAAACTCATTCCTGTTTCATTGGGTAATTGTAACACTTAAACAAACAAACAAAAAAATGTAATACATTTTACACAGTGCCTGACAGGTACCAGATCCTCTGTAAGAGTCACCTGCTATTGCCATAGTTGAAATTCACGAACACTAAAAAGAATGTATACCTGAAATTTTGCTACTTTGCGAAGGTGATGTAATAGTACATTTAATCATATTCTAAGTAAATAAGTTATACTGCTCAAGAAATTAATTACGTTTATATATGCTGTGTACATTTTTTCATCTGAAAGGATAAAAGAAGCATCTAATAAAAGCAAAGATGCGTATTTGTTATATTTTTTATGTAAAATTGAATCCAATTTTAAAATAATCAAACAAATAAATATGTTTCTCCCACAGCCTACAGTTTCTTGCTTTTGATACGGAAGCATCACATGACATACTCCGAGTCTGGGATGGTCCACCAGAAAATGAGATGCTCTTAAAGGAAATTAGTGGATCTCTTATTCCTGAAGGAATCCATAGCACCCTCAACATAGTAAGCATCCAGTTTGACACAGATTTTTACATCAGCAAATCTGGATTTGCAATTCAGTTTTCAAGTGAGTTACTATTTTATTTCTTAAATGCAAAAATAGGAATGCTGTGCAAAGAGTTATTTACTGATCAAAATTTAATTTTAAAAATTTAATGATTTGAACTATTCTTATCTAAGCTTTCTATTCATCTGCAGTTAAAGTGAAATATATGTGGAAAAGAGAAATACAATTCACTTTGAATTAATCAATACATTGTTGAGAGTGTCTCTACAATTGTTAAACTAATTTTCCTTAAAATACAGGTGATGTTAAAATGATTCAGCGAGTGAAATAATTACAATACAAAAGCTTGTAGTATGGATTTACCATAAAGCTGTATTTCAAAATGTGAAATTTTTGTAGGTACGGAAGGAAACGAATACTTGCCATTACAAAAAAAAAAATGCAACTCTACATTTTTACTATTTTTTCTTCTTTTAAAGTTCTTACATATTCACAAATGTCTTTGACAAAATACTTTAGATCTATTAGTACTTTTAAATTAAATATTTCCTATAACAATGAAATGCCATTCATTGTAAGAAATTACCAGTATTCATGGCTATTCTTTTTATTTTTCAAGACACTGATAAGTGGCTAAATATATTTTGTTTTATAAGAGGAATTTTGGTTTAGTGTAAGCTGAGAAAATGGAAATTTAAAAAATTTAATTGCTATATTTTTACTTTTATTGCCAACACACATTATCTCTTTGCGAGAATTATCTAGTGGATTTTCTAATTGTATAACTTTTAGAAAATCCTATTACCAGACCTGTGAAATTTCCGAAATCATCTATAAAAAGAGTACAAGCCAGTATTCTTCAAATATACCTGAATTCAAGCCCTAGCTCCTTATTAGCTGCTAACTTTGGGCATAGTAAATGCTTAGTAGTTAGCTCCTTATTAGCTGCTGACCTCATCACTAGAGGCTAAATTTTCTAGTTTATCTAGGAATAATAGTGCTTGCTCACTTCATAAATAAGTTATTAGGAAATAACATGATCACATGTGCACAGTACTTGATATTTGAGTAGATAGTTGGTGCCTCGTGGACTATTATCATTATATGAATAAATGTACATTGAAATCATTTGGAAAAAGCATGAAGGATTTTTGAAATTTGACCGTCCACAAAACATATCAGTTTAGATAAATGACTTAGTAATACAGCTAAACCATTGTCAGACTTTCTATTCATGTATTTTACGTTAAATACAGTTGTCTGAATAAATGAATAACACAAATGAATTGTTTCGTATTGCATAAACCAAACTTGTGTGAAAAAAGTGTAATACAGTGTAGAAGAATCAATATCTATACATCTGTACTTTATATATATTTTGAGGAAAATAAAAAAGTTTATGAAAAATAAGACAATTATAATTGGTGAACATAAATATCTTCTAATTCTGAATCACCAATTAAACGTTCATCATATTTATATCTTCTATTTTCTATTGTTTATCCCTCTATTTTGATGGTAGGAAAAATTTGTCAGAGCCCTGCTCATGATTGCTGTTCAGTTGCGGTTCTTTCTGATTATAATTTGGCAACTAACAATTCCCCTTTCCCTTACCTTAAATTAGTAATAGGTAATGTTTTACATTTAAATGGTTGTTATGATTAAATATCTGACTGCACTCACATGAAGCAGTGCCTCAGGCTAGTGTTTGTGAATGCCACGTGCATGTACTTAAGAGAAACAGGCTATTTTATATGAGTTTCTGGGAATTCTTAATGGTTGCCTATGAAATTAACAATGCATGTTTGTATTTATTGTATTTTGGGGGCATATTAAAATTATAGAAACCATATGTATCATACCAGAGTTTTAATAGATCTACCTTAATATTCTTTTAAGAGACATAGCAATTTGCACTACTGATCTGAGACTAAAAACCTGCCCATTGAAATAAAATTACTTTGAGGGTTAATAATTTGGGAATGGCATCAACCAATGACAATTGGTCCCTTGGTTGGAGATGTTCTGTAAACTCATGCTTACACAGCTTTCCAAATTTCCAGATTTCAAATTTGAAAATATTCTTTTAATGAATTAAGTCTTGTTTGGTGTGTTAAGAACCAGGTTAAGTATTTTATATACATGATCTGACTGAATCTTCACAAAAGCAGTGGGAGATATGTTATGTCATCCCCATTACCCAAATAAATACTCTAAGGTTCAGAAAGTGAGTTAATTTGTTCAAGGTCACATTGCTAGTAGATGACTGCCACTGTGACTCAAATCCACATGTGTTTGAAAGAAACTTTACACCATGTCTGGTGCATAGTAAATGCTTAGTAGTTACTACTATTATTATGCTGCCATTATTACTTAGATATATTCATATATATATATATATGAATATATATAATATATATGTATATATATATATATATATTAATATGCTCCAGGAAATAGAAAGCTTTTAGTTATATATTATCCATTACAATGAAGTTCTACAATTTAATCAATTTGTGTTCCTGATTAGCTCCCAAGTACCACATCTATTCATACTTTGGAAAAGGAGGTAATTAAGTTTGGATAAGTAAGCTTGCGAACTTTCCACTGTATAAACACGTGGTAGAAAGTTCGTGAACTTAATTGTCTGAGCTTTTGTAAGTAGAGTAGTGAGGGGGAATGAAGGAAAGCTGGACTGCATGCATGTCTATTTAAAAGGGACAGGTGACCCCTCTATTATAAGGCATTTTGTCCTACAGGAAGACAGGCTAATTTTAAAGTGGAACTTGAAATAAGGAGTTTTATGTAAAGTCATCTAATTTTCAAAGAAAACGACTGACTTTAAAGAGAATGTTAACAGACTATAGGCCAACAAACCACTACTTAAGGTCAATTTGGCTTGCAGGTCGTGTTTCCCACTTCAGTGCCATACCTAAAGTCCTCTTCCCTAGAATAATTTATCTCATGTTATGCATTCATTTATTTGTCCATTCATTCTCGAAGCATCTATTAAGGACCAGATGTTAAAACAGATGTATCACTATTTCTCAATTGCACCTTCTCTTTTACTCAGGCAAATCTTAGTTTCATATAAATACACACACACACACACACACACACACACACACACACACACACACACTCACTGTACTGCTTTCTGCCTCCATACCTTTAACCTTAAATGTTTTTCGGCTTCCTTTTGCTTAAGCTTTGCTCCTTCTTCCAGACTCAGCACTAAGATCTCTCTCTATGAAACATTTTCTGACCTCTATGAAACGTATTCCAGAGGCCAGGCCCCAGGCACAAGCTGCAATTTTTCTTCCAAATAAAGATGAGAATAAATGGTTTAGCAATCCATTGTTCTGAAGAAGTTTTAATTATGTGATCTTTGCTTCCCCAAATACATTGTGAGTAACTTTGTCTCCCTAAATGTCTGTAAAGAGCAAAGATTCTGTGTAGGATGATCATATAATTTATTACTCTAATCTAAGATCATTGTTTTTAGAGTGAAAGGGGGAACTCTTAAAAATGAAGCTAGACATCAGGTATAAACCAGGACAGTCATGGCCAAATCAGGATGTATCATTTTAATTGTCAGATATTCGTTCTCTCCTTTCTCCTCCTGCTACCACAATGCCCATTCCTGTTTTGAACAAACACCTGTGGTTTATTGAGTGTCGCATTAAAAAAAGAAAAAAATGAGTCAGGCAGTAGTAGCAGAACTGTCTTCAGTAACAAAATACAGCCAATGAAATGTATTTCACTGAACTTGGCGCAAAGGGACTTTAAATGAAATGTAGGTCACTTAGGAATGTCATAATCATCCTCTAGCCACTATCAGCAGCCTCGTGCCTTCTATCTCCTGCTCTAGTCATTCTTTGTAGAGGCTGTCACTGTGATTCTTGGTATTATAGTCTTCAAGGCCCTTTTCCTTAATCAGAGCTACTTAAGTCTGACATTGCCACCTCATGCTGTCCTGGGCACTGTCCTTGGTTCTCAGCAGACAGCCTCTATATCTCCTGCTTAAATTGTAATCTGCCTGTCTTATTCCACTTTTGTTCCACAGGGAGGCCATCTTTGAGTATCACGCTGTCATTTGCCAACAGAATAGATGATTTTGACAGAGCCTTTTTTATGCTCTTCACTCTTTGACCTCTCTGTTAAGAATCTGCCCCTGCTGAGCAATACAAAATACCAAGGCTCTTAGCCTCTACTGTTGAATATTCTCAAGGAAATGGATCTCTTAGCCATGAGAGGTTGATGTCTCCCAGCCTCGCAGGCCTGCATGATGCCCCTTGCCTGTGTTCCCATCCTCATTATTACCGCCTGCATTGCTGTAACAGTTGACTGGCCACTCACTTCATTATCGCTCCAGCCAGATTTTTCTCCACATTTCCACCTCACTGATGTTTTTAAAATACAAATCAGACATTACTCCTCTGTTTAAAATTCTTTAATGGCCACACGGTCATTTTAAGTTCAGAACTTTGGGATTGCATATAAAGCCTCCACAATTTGCATCTCAACTACCCACTAGCTTCATCCAGCACTATTCATTTCCATACATCCTGTCATGTAACCCTGCAGGACAGTGTCCTTTCACTTTTCGGCTTCTTTTGTGAACTCTCTTCTATCTTCCTGAAACACTTATGTCCACATTAAAAATCTATGAATCTTAGTAATTTTCCAAAGCCCAGGTCAAATGATACTTCTAGTACTGATGAACAACGAGGCAGAATGAGTCACTTCCACCTTGGCACTGCTCTGGTGTTATGTGCATATTGTCTTAGATGTCCCAGCCAGATGTCCCAGCCTAGGGTCCCAGCTTGCCCAGGATAGTCTTGGTTTATGCCTGTCATCCGGGCATTCTGACTGGTTTGGCATTTGGCCTGTATTTTCCATTTTTCTAATAAAGCACACTATCATTATTAATAGGTCTATTAAAATAGCCAAAGCATATTAATTAGGGCTCTACTTTGTATTTGATCTCACCTAGTAGTGTGTGAGATGTGTTTTCAGTCCTCAGAGTACTTATAACACACGGTTAAATTTGAAAGACAAAAATTGATAACTCATCTCCATTTCCCAATCTTTTCTAGATGCAAGGTAATTCACTCTTCCCTTTCAAGGACAACAGCATAGGGCACTTGTAGATAAAATGAAATATTCTCAGATACAAACACCTAATCCCTTGTGATCATGGATGGTAGTGGGAGAAGCATTTGATGAAGTTCCTCTGCCAGCTATTTAATATAACAGCACATTGTATTATATTCTGTGCTGTGGTTTAAAAACTGTATAAAGCTGCCTGGCCATGAATTGGCTGAAGTATTAAAATACGCGCAGAAAGAGAGGCTCTGTAGATGTGCTGTATCGCTATAGAATATAATGTGAATGCTCTTGCCAGGAGTGTATTTCTTTATTGCATGTGTTAAATTCACAACTATTTATTTAATCATAGCAATACTTTAAAGATTACTTTCGCAACAGATACTTATGGAAGCAAAGGGATTTTTTTAAAAGTATGATTCATGAAAAAGTACACGCTGAATATTAATTTCTTAAGAAAGCTGATTCCCCCAAGATGTCCAAAAGATAGGTCAGTTCAGCTGAATGTGGCTGTCAAGAAGAGCCCATGCAGAGATCATTAAGGACATCAGACAAACTTATCCTTGCCAAAGTTGAAACTTCACCCAAAAATAGCCTGAAAGAACCTAGACTAATTTTTATTACTATGTGTAAATCAAAGTATTCGAGTACATCCAGAAACACATTTTATAAACAACAGGGAGTTCTGTTTGATCTCATTTCAATAAAACGTATTTAGATAAGTGGGGGGAAAGGAGAGGGGAAATTGTGCTGATTGGTTATTTTTATTTATAACCAAAAAGTTAGTGTAATACTGAATTAAATGAAACTTCCTTGCCTTGTGTATGATGTTAACATTCTGTAAGCCATGGAGGGGTTACTTTTCTATTCTAAAATATAGTGGTAATGTGAAGCCATGATAATGTATTGAATTCATCCTCATCATTTTCAGTAAGTCCGATATATTAAATAAGTCATGATTATTTTAAAGTACCTATCTTTTATAGCCATGTTCTTTTTAGTGGAATCAATTCCTAAATAAAAGAGTTCTCTGGTGTAGGATTTATAATATCTTTGGCACCATGACAGAATTGGTAGCAATAGGGCAATTTTTTTTTTTTTTTTTTAGTATCTTGTCAACCTAAATTGAAAGATGGAATATTTTGATTGATAATGTAGGGTGTATGATATACATGAAATGTTGGGACGTTAGACCTAGCAGTGTATTAATATTTTGAGGTATAGAAATCTGGTATTCTAGTTAGAACATATTATGTACAAGTTTTAAGATGATAAATCATTGGAATAGCTGTTTAGATTAACTACATGGTTTTTAGACTTCTTGTAGTTACATAATAAAGATTATGTATAAATTGCTCATAATATCTGTGCACTAATCACCAAAAATTTCTAATAACATCTCAATTAAAAAGAAAACTTACTGGGTATTCTGCTTTTTCTTGTCTGGGAAGCTCTTTATCCCTCGTTTGATTCTAAATGATTTCTCCTTTAATTCTAAAGGAGAAATAAAGAGCTTCCCAGGTAAGAAAAAGCTGTAAAGGATTTCATCACCACCAAACCAGGTTATAAGAAATCTTATGGGACTTCTTGAAGAAGGAGAAGGAGAAAAAGAAAATTAAAAAATATGAATAAGTAAAATAAAATAAAATAATATCAAATTCTCACTGACAAAGACAAACACATAATAAAAGCAGTGTATCAACCAATGCTGAAGCTAGTACAAAGGTTAAAAGGTACAAGTAGAAAGATCATATGTAATTACAACAGTAAATACATACACACAAACATATATGAAAAAGTAAAAACTAATGACAAAACAAACATGGAGGGAATGAGTAAAAATGGTGGTGATTTTAGAATGTTTTTGATACCATACATAGCTATTAAAATATCATTGCCTATATTCCCTGTACTATATTTTACATCTCTGTGATTATTTTCATAATTGCCAATTTGTACTTCTTAGTAATTCCTCACCTTCTCACCCTTTTAATTTTGTTAAAAATGAGACAAAGATAACGTTAAAATTTCTTATTAAATATACATTTATTTGTTTTGTGATCATAAAAAAATATAAATTATTGTGACACAGAACTTCATGATAGAAACAAACTTCTTGTAAAATTAAAAAAACAAAAGTGTACTTAGATTTGGTTGTGGTGTACATGTAATTCATAACTGTGACCAAACAAATTCTATCCTTCACCATAAAAACTATTGCAAAAATTTACAAATATTTTTCTGTACAGTGAAATAATTGCATTATATTTGTGTATATTATAGGGTAATGCTGATTCAAAAATGGATAAGTAAAATTTAATATGTCAGTATTGTTTTCTCTTTTTTCTGCTCATTGTCATTCAGACTTAGAAAGGTTTTTGTTTGTGAAACATTTTCTTTTTGCAAAATCAACCAAAACGTTCTAGCATGGTGTTGATTTTTTTTTTTAAACAAAACCTTCAAATGTGGTTGTTTTTCATTAAAATCAGCTGAAAATGTTCATCAAAATATTCAGTTTTTGAAAAGGACCCCTCATACACTGTTTGTGGGAAAGCAGATTGGTGCAGCTGCTATAGAAAGCAGTGTGGAGGTTCCTCAAAAAATTACGAATAGAATTACCATATGACCCAGCAATCCCTGTCCTGGGTATCTACCCCAAAAATCTGAAAACATTTATCCATAAAGACATATGTGCTCCAATGTTCATTGCAGCTTTATTTACAGTTGCCAAGGCATGGTAACCAAAGTGTCCTTCAATAGATGAATAGATAGAGAAGTTGTGGTATATATACACAATGGAATATTACTCTGCCATAAGAAAAGATGAAATTGTACGATGTGCAACAACATGGATGGATCTTGAGATTATAATACTAAGCGAAGTAAGTCAGACAGAAAAAGTAGAGAACCAAATGATTTCACTGATACAGACAATAGTTTAATGGTTACCAGGGAGTAAGGGATCTGGGGGTGGAAGATGAGAGTAAAAGGGATCAAATATGTGGTGATGGAAGGAGAACTGACTCTGGGTGGTGAACATACAATGTGATTTATAGATGATGTACATCTGAAATATATGCAACTGAAATATATGTAACTTGACTAACAATTGTCACCCCAATAAATAATTAAATTAAAAAAAGAAACTCACTTTTCGGAGCGCTAAAGATCTTCAGCTTTTGAAATTTTGGGTGAATTGCAATTATTTAAAACAAAGTTTGCAAACAGAAAGACATTAAAATGTTGTCTCTATAAAGGTATGAAAGCTCAAACAGTGCACAATGATAATTTTAAAGTATCATTGTGCTTTAGTGGGAATTAACTTGTGGGAAGGAAAGATCTTTTGATGAAGTTTTTATTTTTAATAGGATTAAATGTATACTAAAATGGAATAAAATTGAGACAACATACAATTATAGAGCTTGTAAGTGAAATATTCAAGAATCACAATTTAAAACAACTTGCTTGACAAGTTTTATATCGTAAAAAAATTTGTTAAAGAAAGGAATTCTGAAAAGAAGTAACTATTCAGTGTCTGTGAAAATAGTTAAGCTGAAGGTATACACGTTGCTGTTGAAAACAATCTAATTTAATTTTTTTCTCCATTTAAAAAAATAGCCCTAAATTTACCTCAGCATCTAAAAAGAAAAACCTTTTTTGGTTAAAAACAGTATGGCTTTTGGAGACATCAATTGAACTTGCCAACAATTGAAAATGTATTAAAAAAAAAAAAAAACAAACCTTTAACAATACTGGTAAAAATAAGAATATATTGAAAAAAATTATTTGGGAAAAAATGATTAAAAAAACAGTAAATATGGCTAAGAAACCCATTAAAGAATGTACATGTGTACTGCAAATTATTATTTTACTTGCATTATTTTTAATGTTTAGGTAATTCATATAAAGAATGTTTCTTTGTGCACAAATATATAGCATTTTCTTTAGAAATTATTTTATTTTTAAAGTAGTTTGTATATCGGTAACTCCATTGAAATGTTTATCAATAATTATCAATTTTGTTAGTCAATACAGATTTTTAATTACATAACTTAAATTATTTTTAGCTTCTTGTTCCAGTCCCAGAATTTTTCAATTTGAATGGCAAAAAGTCACCTGATTTTAATACCCATTTTATTATGTTAAAGCCATGTACACATCTGCTGTCCCTCTTAGACTATGTCCCTTTGAAGGGCAAGGATATTATTTTGTTGATAGTTGTATCCTCAAAACTTGACCCTGCACCTGTACTTAGTAATTAGTATATGTTAAATGATTCTGATTATATAGAAAAAAAACTAATAATGTAAAATTAAAAGTACACTGATACTGTATACTGTCAGTCACAAATAATGTAAAACTGCTGGTATGTGGTTTTACTGTTTTTGCTTATTAATTCTGGCGATCTCCAAATATCAGAATTTTTTTCTCAAATTATACTTTTATATATATATATATTATCTTTTGTAATCTTTATATATAAAATCAGTTTCCTGTATAGGTAACTTTGACAGTCTTCAACCTAACATAGCTTTTGATTTTACAAAAATTATCAGTAATTTTATCCCCACTTGAGCCCTTATATTGAATCATAATAATTAATGAAGGTAGGGAGATGTTTCCTTATTAAAATACATCTCCAGTATCAACCATAATACCTGCCTCATTGTGGGTGCACAACAATTATCTGGTGAAATAAATGAATAAATATGTATTTTTGAAAGAGAGTTCTGTATATTTGGAAGTCTATTACAACACTGACTTTGAGGTTTCTTTTACATCCCATACATTAAGCAGCTTTGTTTCCCTCCTGAGTGGATGGGAATGACTCTGTCATGCTGCCATCTACTTTAACCTGACTTGCCATATCATTAGGTGTAGCCTTAGAAACATAATGAAATTCTAAAGATAGCCACATTACTGAGTCACTGGCAGGCTATAGGCCTAATGATAATGTTGAACATTCTTTATAAAATTGATGGATTTTGTACAAAGCAAGGGCTCAGTCAAGGTCAAAATTCTCCAGAGTGAAATCCACCTCTAGGTTACCATCTGTATGTCAAATATTTTATGATTGATTTGATTCTGGAAGAGATTTCCTTCCAGGTTAAATATTCCCATTACCCAATTTGATTTCCTTATAGATAGTGAATTTGAGAATATAATGTCATTTCTTAGTCAATACAAAACTATAAGGCAATAAAACTGGAAGAGAGGAATGTAAGCCCTTGTGATTATCAAATTGTACTATGACCTTTCTCAGATCTCTGGATATTGCAAAATAAAAAAAAAATAAAAAAATAATAAAAATAATAAAAATAATAACAACTACTTTTAGACAAACTACACAGTGAACAGTAAAATCTACTGTTCTTCAAAGATTCATTTCAGAATCGATATTTTCTTAAATTTACACAATATGATTGTTAATATGGAACTTTAAGATTCGATCTGATACTAAATCAGGCATCTTACTATGCCAGTTTTACAGATGAAGGCAGCTAAAATTCAGGGAATTTATACAACCTGGTCATTTTCCCTTTCTTGCTACAGTAGAGACTAAAACCTAGTCTCTTCTCCTTTTGATAACATTCTTTATTCAACTGTATGAAATCCAAGATTTTTCTTTTTGAAAGGTCTTGAGATAAACAAGTTTATAACAAAGAGTCAACTTTCTGAACAGAAGGACCCACAGTAACTTAATGAGTGATTTTAATGTATTTATTCTTTGTTATACAAAGTAATGCAGAAAGAAAACTAGAATATTAATTTGCCCAAAGTAACTAATATGGTAATTTAGACATTATCTCTGATTAATAGGTCAAGTTATCTATATTTTAGTTGAAATGTATACAACCACTACATAGTTACAATGGTAAAAACTGCATTAGGTAAAATGCATACCTCCAATTAAATTACACTCATAATTGGATAAAAACAAAAACAAAAAAGAGAAGTTAGAAGTATATATACAATATTAATGAATTGTTACAATGGTGAAAATATAGTCATATTCTGTAGTACTTAGTGCTATTTTGTTCTGAAAACATCTTCAGGTTATCCAGATAGATTAAAATAAGTTAAAATGTAATATTAATGTTGTGTTACCGGGTACTTGAAATAAATGTTTCCCAGTGTCAAAAAATAATTAAATTATAAATAAAACTTCAGCATACGCTGAAATGACTAATTATAGTTTTGTTCATTCATTCATTTTGCAAATATTTATTTAATGAGCTATTTTTAATTATTGTGGAGTAGTGTCTTCATTTTCTTACGTATTCGAACAATTTATTCCTTGGTTATACCAAAGGTTGATCTGATAAAGTCACTTTACTTAATAAATGTAATTAACTCTTTCAGTAAATTTAGATAATTGGTGAAGATTGAGGGCATTGTAAAAAAAAAAATTCTAAGTAATTTTAATATAAACTCTCTCAAACTAAAGCATAAATTGTTTTCTAATGCATGCTAAGATATGCAGTTATATATAGTTAGCATAAGAACAACATATCTTATACAATTGTTTCTAGTATATACAATAAGCAGTTATGAAATTGTATTACTTCTACATGTCTTTTTTATACATTCTGGGTTATGCACCCATATTATTAAGAATTATTAAGAAAAAAACTGCAATGGATACAAGTTGTTTTGGGTGGAATAAAAAGCATTCTGTTTTTTTGGGGGGAGTTTTGGGGTGGGGGGAATATCTGTGTACTCTAAAAGTGTAGACATCCGTCCTTGTTCCAACATAAGGTTTGTCTTTTTGGCTTATTGTCATTTATCTTCTATTTCCTGTTTCCTCTCCTGCCTGTCTTTACATGAGGCAAGCTCAGTAATTTTAATAATAACCCAGTTGTCTGAAAAAGGTTGTCTGGAAGGTTTTGATTCCTGTGTTCCCCTTGCTGTGGATAAGGTGTTGTAGGCAGAATAATGACCACTAAAAAGAGTTCTGTTTTGAAAGCAAAAATTTGTCATTGCAAGTTTATTTCAAACTTATTATAATAACCAGATTAAAAAAAAAAAACTCATTTTGTTATAAATAAATGTTACCATACAGGGTAAAATCACTGACATTAAAAATAAAGCAAAAATTACAAGATTTTGTATTTTTGCGAATGTTCATTTTTTTTTTCTTATGTCAGTAGTTTTTAGCTTTTATGGTGAACTGATTTGTAACAAAAGCATTTGTATCTAGGTATTATACTGAATTAAAAGTAAATTTGCAATGAGAAATGTTTTACTTTCAAAATGGAACTGTATTTATTTGCTTTTTTGGACATGAATAGCATAGGAAGAATTTGTATACACAGGTGAAATTTTAATTACTTTTTTTACAGTTTTCTTTCTACAAATCTAAATATGAAAAGATTTCATAATTTTGCAAATGTTTTGGACATGGTAAGTTGAGTCTATTAGAGAGCCAAGTAAAGAAGTTAAATGGGCAGTTGAATAGAATGGTCTGGAACTCAGAAGAGCCATTAAGGTTAAATATATAAATTTGGGAGGGATTAAGATAAAATGAGTATTTAAAACTATGACATCAAATGAAGTTATCCAGGGAGAATTGTAGAAAGAAGAGAGCAGAGCAATAAGGATTAATCCTTGAGGTACCCTATCCCTCAGTCATGAAGTTTAAAAGATAGAGATGGCAAAAGATGTGCTTGAAGAAAGAAGGTATCATCAGATTTAACAAATGTTGCTAAGAAGTTTCTGAAAAAAGAAAGCATAAATGTTACCATCGGATTTGGCAGCCTAGATTTAACAACAAAAATTTAGTGAATATACCAGAAGAAAGGCTGATGATGAAACTGGAGACACTTGTACAAAATATGTTCCTGGGGAGAGATGTCTACTACGTTTTCTACTAAAGAAAGGAGAGAGATGGAAAAAACAAAAACAAAAACAAAAACAGTTGGTAGAGGGTGGGGGTATAATGAGAGTTCTGTTTGATTATTTAAGATGGAAGATATAAGCCACATTTGTATAATATGGGGAATGACCCAGTAAGGAAGGAGGAACTGGTGATTCTGAAGAGATGAGAAATTCTATGAGATCCTTGAGAAGTAAAGAGGATATAACACCAGCATCACACAAACTAAGGTTGACCTTATATAGAGCAAGGCTGCCTTCTCCAATGCAGCAGGAGACACCAGATAGATTCCATGGTGGTAAAATGAGTGGCTGCCTATCTTATCTGACAAGAAGAGAAAAGAAAAATGAAAAAAAAAAAAAATTGGAGTGGAATGTCCTTGGTATTATAAATACTTAAAGAATATAATTTGGAACATATCTGACACAATTTGGCCTGTATAAGTCCAATTTTATTTTTATTGTTTCTAATAATATCAACAAAAATAACTTTGAGTCTTTTTTTGTTTCCTTTTATGATGAAATATCAGCAGCAGGAAATTTTTTTGTGTTATGAACGGTTATAAACTGCTAAATATCTCTTGCATTTTCATTTCAAAATAGGTCTATTTTTTTTGTTGTTGTTAATTCTTTCATCAATGAACAACTGGCTAAGTTCTATTAGTAGGACATGACTTTGTTTTGTTTTATATGGTAATGGGATAGGTTTGTGCTGTGACAATTTACTATTGTGTTTAAGATCCCAGCTGTTTCTTGAGTTAAAACCTCCACTCTGCTAAGAGCACACATTTAACATCACTAAGGCTTTGTACCCATTTAAAAATGGGTGATATTTCTTAAGGATTTTTTGTTTTACCTTTATAGTATAAAGAGCCAAGTCTAGACAAGTATTTCCTATACTATATGTTCTCGTTAGAGACGGTAATCATGATTATAATCATTTTATTGGTATATATTCTAAATTAACTGCCCTTCATATTGAACAACTATATCTCTTTCTTAGATACATCGACTTTATTCAGTTTGACACAATTTATACCAAAGGAGTCTTGTGGATAAGACAATAATGTTTATATCTGTGCATTTTTTGGTAAAAAATTAATTACACTTAAAGTTAAATGCTGTAAATATATAAGTTTTTGGACTACTCCAATCAGTATGATACACAGATAGTCACTCTTTTTTATTTAAAGATAACATTTAAAGATTAATAATATATTTTAGAAATTTCAATTTAACTAATCATATCATTTGAGTTGTATGTTATTGAGTTTAAGTAATCATATTTTAACTTATATAGACCATACTTTAAACACTTGTTATTACAGAGTCTATCGATTTTACTTAAGAAACGTCCTTTGGGTATAGTCTGAAGTCTGCATTCCCACTTTGACTGCCCTAAATAATGTGTGATGTTGGGAAAATTTCTTATCCTTTTAAGCCTCAAATTTTTCATTGGAAAACAATGGATAATAGTACCCAACTTCTTGTGAATCAAATGAGATAGAGCTCATAGTACAGTGTTTTTTAAGATAGTAAGTGCCCTATAATAATTACATATTAATAATATTAGCTACTCACATACTCTCCCATTTATATGCCTTTTCCCTCTGACTATTGTGATTTCTACTCAATAATTAGCTGGTATAGGGAACACAGTCTACAGCTATGTGACAGACTAGCCACTTGATAATTCCTATTCTAGATTAACCAAAATATAAATAGCCAATCCATTTGAGAAAAAGGAAAAAAAGAAAAGGGAAATCATCTTTTATTGTCAATTTCATAGTTTTGTAAGTGAAATCCAAGTTACATTTGGATATTATAGGATATAAGCACTTTCCAGAATGTTCCTTTCATGATATTATTACAAGATTGTTAAGACACTTTGTTGGAATTTCTGCTTACTTTGCATATTTATGTTTGGAAAAATTGGAAATGAATGGCAAACTTAAACCTAATAGAACAAATACAGATAGATATTCATTTTTATCAATTAAATCTGAAGCACTTTGAACTAAAGATAACAAGGAAATAAAAATTACCCATGTTGATGCATTGATGATAAATATATTATTTTCTGACATATATTTTTTTATTATATGTTTAAAATAGTTGATAAATTAAAATGCTCAGTTACAGAAAAAGTCTTCATTCTATAGAAACACACTTTAGCTTGTTCTAGAACAGGAGAGAATAGAGAGGATCAGACACCTACTTGAAAACATATATAACAACAAAAAGAAAATGCAATAAGAAATATATGTTTTGAAAATTGTATGTTCCACAAAAGTGAAAAATGAATACCCAATAAAAAATATTAATCTATTTTATATATGTGACTAATACTGTAAGTTCTAACATTATGTGATTGCTTTTTTAATCATTCTAATTATGTGAAATTATTTCACTCAAAAGGAGATATAGCATAGCTCCTTAAATCATTATTTATTTAATTCAATGGCTACAATTTCTGTTAGATACAGAAAACAAGAATGATTGGTGATAAAATTATTATAATTTTGTCTACCCACAAACACAGAGTATAACCGTTATGGAGATCAGTCTTTCAATAAGAAAAGAAAATAACATAATAGTATTCATACCAAGTAATTGTTCCCGTGTATATTTGACTAATTGCTTTTAGAACTCAAGCAATTGTAGAGAAAAAAAACTTTTTTGGTCTTTCATTAAACCCTATCCTCTACTGTACTTTGAAATCTTGCTACTAATTTGTTTATTAAGAGAAAAAGGAACAATAGGAGTTTACTATCTTTCTTTCTCCAAGTCAGCCAGACCAAAAGCAAATGCATATTTATACACAATATATCTTAGTTGTCATTTAAAATATTATACATTAGCTTATTTTAGTTACTTGGTTCCACCTTAAATCTTTAAGCCGGTAAATCCAACAATAGAGCTAAACCACATTTTTCCCCTAAGACTCAGCTAAGACAGGATTATACCAACTGCTTTCATTTGATGTGCTTTTGTAACATTGTTAGATGTACAATTTTTCTTTTGAGAATGTTCTTAAGCTTCAAGCTTCTTGCAGACAGAATCCACCACATGGGAAGCCTCAAAAAAAAAAAGTTTTTCGTAATATTTCATGTTATTACTATTTTTCCATTTAAAAGCCATAGCATATATCACATTTATGTCACTTCTTTTCAACAAAAATATCTTAAATGAACATCACTCCACTTATAAATTGTAAAATCAATCTATAGATCCGTTTTAGGTTGATGGAAACTATCCTACACCATTGGTGGAAACTCTCTTACAAATATTATAAGATTATAATTGCTCAGCCCCTGTGATGCATGACAGACGCTCTGATAAGGAACGAGGATGGGTATTACAGAATAAATTCACTTAGAAGTTGGAATCAAGTCTTTACCCCACTTCCCTTGATATTCTCCAATATGAATTTGATTTTTTATTAACAATTAAAAAAAAGTCTCTCAAAAATGTATTACTCGTATGAAGGTAGATTTAAATATTTTTTTAAAGGTGGATTCAGATTTATGCCACCTGTAGCTTTTTCAATTATGGATATAATCTCTAGCTTTTTTATAGTTTCTTAATGGGGTTTATTATTTTATTTTGTTTAACTAAGGAGAGAAATTGCATATCTGGAACAGTTATGGGTAGAAGAGGACAGTCTAGTGTAACATTTAAGGATGTGTTCTGAATTCAGGCAGACTTGGTTTCAGATCGTGGTTCTGCAATCTTTAGGTTTTGTAATATTTGACAGGTTAATCTACCTAAACCTAGTTTTCTCACCATCTAAAATAAGGATAATAATGACAATTGACTCCTAAGATTGTTAAGAAAATTAAAGGAATTATACATGTATTGTCCCTATCCCAGGCCATTGCTCAGAAACACTAGTTTATTGATAAAATAAAGCAAAACTATGACTTCTGATTATATACAAGGGGTGCCAAAAAATGTATACACATGACTTGTATTCATCTTTTTGTCATTGGTATATATTGAATATTACAATTTTAATAGTTTTTTTCTTTTCTTAAAATGTGTATAGATTTTTTTTTTTTTGGCACTCTGTATATAAAATGACACATAGATTTTGTTTCTTTTAATTGGTAAAAATGATGCTTGCAGTCTACGTTTTTAACCCTATTAAAAACGTAACCTTTTATGAACATACCCTTTCAAAAAATAAACTTACCCTTTAAAAAAATGTAAATAAAATATATATGATCAGTTCTTCTGTTATTTCTACTGCTTTTACATG
Organism: Rhinolophus hipposideros; assembly: GCF_964194185.1. Lineage (NCBI taxonomy): Eukaryota > Metazoa > Chordata > Mammalia > Chiroptera > Rhinolophidae > Rhinolophus > Rhinolophus hipposideros. The sequence goes on from NC_138059.1 coordinate 21,189,465, forward strand.
ATATTGGCTTATTTATACATGCCACCAATATCCCTTTTTTTTTTTTTCTAAGTTCTTTAAGTGACACAGTCCTCTTAATTTCCACACAACTTTGAGTCAGGATATTACAGTACTATGTGTAGATTTTCTGGTTTCTTTGTCATTTTGTGTGTACTAGACAGATGAACTATAAGAAATATATTGGATGAATTAACAGATTGATTAATCCATTCATCTGTCTACCTCTCTACATGTGTGTCTACCTACTAAGGGATATATAAAATTCAATCTGTTAATCAGTACCAACACTATATAAAACAATTTGATGTCTGTTCAGTTCTATTTGTGTCTGTTCATTTCTTCTTTGTATTCTTAGCACATAGCACAATGACTAGAATATATTAAATTAGTAAGTGAATGAATGAATGAATGTCAGTTATGTGTCTGTAATCCAGCAGTTTGTGTCATTAATATGCAATTTAAAACATAATTTGCACAAGTGCTGAATTCTACGTTATGAATATAGTTTAACAACAGTTTAAATGGAAATTTTAATAGTTTCTTTGTCTTGATACTTAATTGGCATATGCTTTAGGGTAAATCTACTTTGTGATCATTTAATATAATATATTGTTCCATTAACCAGAATAATTAGAGTTAACTATTATTAAATGCGTGATGTACTGTGTATAAAAGAATGATTACTATAGTCTCATATTACTCTCCTGTCATAATGTTTTTAACTTTTTATTTTTAGATAATTTTAGATTTACATGCAGGTGTAAGAAATATTAAAGATAGCACCTCTATACTGTTCACCTAGTTTCCTCCAGATAACTTCTTGCATAACTATAGCATGATCTCAGAAGAAAATTGACATTGATAGGATTCACTGATCTTATTCAGATTTTACTAGTTTTACGTATACTCATTTGTGTATTTGTGTTTATTTAGCTCTATGTAGATTTGTATGACCACCACACACGCACACAGTCAAGATGCAGTACAGTTCCATCACAAGGATCCCTCACGTTACTCTTTTGTAGCCAGTCACCTTCTTCCATCCCCTCCCCCGACAGCCTCTGATAACCACTAATCTGTTTTTTCCAACCTCGGTTTTGTCACTTTAAGAAAGGTAACTTTACTAACCATTGTCACCCCAATAAGCTAAAAAATAAAATAAAAATAAAGTTACAATAAATAAAAAAACAAATTACATGTAGAGTCAACCAATATGTATGTAACCTTTTGAATTTATATTTTTTCACTTATCATAATTCCCTTCAGATTCATCCAAGTTGTTGTATCATTATTATTCTTTTTTTAGCACTGAGTAATATTCTATGGTATGAATGTACCACGGTCAGTTTAATCATTCACCTTTTGAAAGACATTTGTGTTCCTAGTTTCCAACTATTACAAATAAAGCTATGTGCATTTGTATTCAGGTTTTTATGTAAACATAAGTTTTCATTTCTCTGGGGTAAGTGTGCAAGAGTGCAGTTATTGGATTGTATGGTAAGGCCATGTTTAGTTTTGCAAGAAACTACCATACTTCATTTTAGAGTGGCTATACCATCTTACATTACCACCAACAATGTATGAGTGATTTAGTTTTCTCCAGAATCTTGTCATTATTTGGTGTTACCAGGTTGTTGATTTTTCTTTGTTTGTTTTTCGTTTTTGTTTTTAGCTGATCTGATAGGTATGTAGTGCTATCTCTTTGTGATTTTAATTTGCATTTCCCTAATGGCCAATGATGTTGAACATCTTTTCATCTGCCATAGTATCCTCTTCACTGAAATGGTTTTTGCTTAATCTGTAATTGGATTTTTTTCTTCTTTTTTCACAGCTGAGTTTTAAGAGTTCTTTATATATTCTAGATACAAATCCTTTGTGGAATATATACCATGCAAACATGTTCACCCATTACCCATTCTGCAACTTTCTTTTCATCCTGGTCAAAGTGTCTTTCACAGAGCATTTACTAATTTTAAGTAAATCTATTGTTTAGCTACTAAAATGTCATGCCCCTCCTTGAAATAAGTTAGCATTCAAATTATTTAACAACAACAAAAAAAATTAAAGTATTTATTGTGCAGACATTTAAAATTGCCCGAGCAGTTTTTAAGTTAATTTTCTAAAAGCGCATCAATATATACAACATGCTAAACAGTAAGGTCTGGACTTCGGGATTGATTTTGGTACCATCAAAACTGAACGTTTGTTTCTATCTTTTGATAGGCTCTGTTGCCACTGCGTGTCGTGATCCAGGTGTTCCCATGAATGGAACTCGAAATGGGGATGGACGAGAACCTGGGGACACTGTTGTTTTTCAATGTGACCCAGGATATGAGCTTCAAGGAGAGGAAAGAATAACCTGCATTCAGGTAGAAAATCGATACTTCTGGCAGCCCAGCCCACCAGTTTGTATAGGTATGAATTAAAGAACAATTAAAATTTTATGCAAGTATAAAAAATGGTTAAAAATGTGCATTGTTATCATTAATTAAGAACAATATTCTAGGATAGGTATCTATATGAGAGTTCAAGATTTCAGAGGTCTATGAACCTCTGAAAAAAGTACAAAATTTTACATGATAATTATTTTTCTCCTGAAGAAAAGTGTCCATAGTTTTATTAGATTCTCAATGGTTTTATGATACTTGAAAAAAAAAAAAAGTTAAGAATCGAAGCTCTTGAAATATCCTGATTTTCCCTTATATACTATATGAATGTAGTTATTCACTGCTTTTAATATTTGTAGAGAAGACTCAGACTCTACATATTAAATGGGCCTTACTGAGCTTTCCTCTACATTGGTTATTTCTTCTAAGAAAATTTTATCAAAACTTGTGTTTGACTTTCAAAGCTTTGACTTTTCATTCAATTCATGTGTTCTAAAAGAATATCAGTTCTTATTTTGATGATCTAAGGATTTGCAGTAGCTTGCTCCATACTTCGTACTGTTTACCTTGTATCTCCATGCTCCGTTCTTGAATTCCCTACTTAGACTCTAGAAAATTCCAACATGTGTTATTTTTCTCTTTAGGTATGAGAAAAATTTAGAAATACCACCTTTGGAATAAACCAGTGAGAAAACCTGCTATATAATCTTTTTTTTTTAAATGTAATTAGATGTTTTATATTAAACTAGTTTCATCTGAAACCTTTTACCTGGAGTGTTTTAGAATTGGTCTCATCTTGAATTTATAACACATTTTGACCAAAGTATGTTGTCTGTACTCAAAATTGTGTTTTTCTACATATTCTCTTTCTTACTACACTGGAAGCAACTGGAGAGAAGATTCATTGCTTGTTCATCATTGTGTTATTTATAATATTTAGCACAGGAAAAATTAGCACGTTAGGATAGAAAGCCTTATTTTTATTTACATATATCCAACTCATAAATACATTTAAATAATCATTCATAGTATTGTTATGTTTTTGTGTTTTTGTTTTAATTTTCTTTTAACTCAAATGGTAATAAGAAAAGAGCATTTAGTACCTCAGTCAGAAATAAACAAACTCAAGGACTCAATTATTTAGATCTTTTTTTTACCCCACCTTGTAACTTCTTATGCAAGAGTTCCAAACTCAAAATTTCTGGGTCATTCATTTTTTCCTAGGTGTTGCTCTTGACATTGGCTCACACACACACACACACACACACTCACACACACACACACACATCCAAAATCTCAAATCAGCTAGCCAGGGAACAGTCAGTTCTAGACTTCTGTGAAAAATGTGGCAGATGACAAGGGACAATCATATTAAAGACATTTTTTTAAAATTACAAAATAAGAGCATAGGTTGATCTAGTTCAGATTTAGCTTTACCTCTCTTTACACTTCATTAATTCTGTTTAGATTTCTTCATCTACCATTGCAAGATTCTAAATCATCAAATATTAATTAATTTATACTTACCATAACTTTAACTCATAAAAAAAAGGAAAAAAATACTGTTAAGAAACATTTTTCAAAGAAAAAAAAGACTGAAACAATGAAGTTTTCATTTGTTTGTTTACTACTCAGTTAACCTAACAAAGCCCCATTAAATTAAAATGCCACATTCCAATTAATTGGAATTTGACTGAATATCTCATAAAGAGAATCTTTTTTAAAGAGGAAATGTTAAAACAGCATTGACTTGCTGTGACCTCTTGCTTTATTGTGATTCTTAGACCTGGTTAAAGGGTGCTGCTTATTAGAATTATCCGGAAGGCTATATTGTATCAAGTGTTTTGATGTTTAGTATCCTAAAATATTTAACAGCTTTCTACTGAAATTCTAGAGAAACACTAAATTACAAAACATAAAGAATTAAAGAGTTTTGAGATAAGTTGTTACAAAATTCCATTTAAAGACAAGACTTTAGCTAGCAAGTCCTAATTCCAAGGGAAAAAAATGTTGAACAATAAATCATACTTAAATCGAGCAGGTTGGGGAAAGTTCTTACATGGATTATGATGCTGTGTATTATTTTTTGGTAGGAAAAGATAGCTTGAAGAGAGGATATGCATTAGAGCTTCTCTGAGGAAGAAAATAACCTAAAAGTAAAATGTCTGAAAAATTGCTAAGACTGCAGGAAAGTTGACCTCTGAAACTGATAAGAAAGAACTCCATGATTGGAAACACTGTGCCAAAGATTAAACCCTGAACTTTTTAGAAACTCTATAAGTCTGTCTCAGACCCTGGAGCGTAAAGCAGTTTGCTTGCATGTAGAAGTAGTCAGCCTTATAGCAAGTATCAAACAGAAGGACGTCACATTTAAGAGAATTAATATAGAATTCATTCCAACAAGACTGACAGTGTGAAGATGACGTTGACAGGGCCAGAAGAAGAGTAGCAGCACTGATTATGAAAATAAATAAAGACATTAGTGTGGGTAGGCTGTTGAGAAAGACAATAAACAAATAAAACTTAGTTGGGGTAAAAAAATTAAGAAGATTGTAAAATAATTATCATTAGTTGCCTGTATAACTGCCTCACAAGAAACTATCCCCAGAACAAAAAAATCATTAGTGTCAGAATTCCATAGAACCTAACTGAAACTTTAATACATAAATCTATTTGACTTAAGGAGAGTCTTATTCTAAATGCTTTATGGTTAGATGCATTAAAATAAATGTTTTCCAAATGGTATTTAAAGTTTGGTATATTTAAGGCAAAGAGAATTTTCTTTACTCACAGAGTGTTGGGATATATAAATGTCAGATAATGTCTTTGTTTGTCTTAATGGCTTTTGTAGATTTTCAGACTCAACTAAGAAAAGGAAATACAGTGGATGTCAATGTAGGAAACATCCCAACCTGAAGAGAAGTTTTGAGTTTATTTGAGCCAAGCTGATGACATATGCCAGGGGGCAAGATCTCAAATGTTCTGGAGAGTAACAGTTTTGCAGCTTCTTATATGTATTTGAAATTAAGGAGGGAACATAAGGAAGATTACATGGGGCTCAGAAAAAGAGCAAGGCAAGGACTGGATTGCAGGATAGTTAACAAGATTATGTGCTCTCTTGAGTGTTAATACCCCCTTCCAGGGGTATTACTTCTGGCCTTTCAAAGGTGTGTTAACCCAGATGCACAAGGACAATGACAGGACTGGCTTAAAACCTTTCACTAAAGCAGTTATAGGCCTGGGGTGTGACTACCCACTATGACCTGCCCAGCTAGGAATTTATGATCAGATCAACCTGCGAGGTTACTTTCCATAGAACTGCTTTTGCCACACAGGAAAATCTTGACAAATAATTTAAATGATATAATTAAAATAATTTTGAGAGCATCTTATACCCAAATAATAATATAATCATGGAAAATATCCACTAAAATACTTAAAAAATATATGCAATAGAGTTTCCTATATCTTTTATGAGAAAGGATTAACACACATAAATGTATATATGGATGTGTGCACATGTAAAAAGTGTCTAATAATAAAAAAGGCCAATGATCCCTGTAAAAAAAATAAGGAAAATTGAAACAAACAGTACTCTACCATGCTCCTCCAAATTACATAATCCCACTACTTTAGCACGTAAAAAAAACACAGAGAACACTTTGCTATCAGTTCTCTCTTTTATGCATATATATACATATATATTTGCTATTATTATACATTTCTATTTTTTTTCAAATTCACATAAGATTTTTCAAGTTCCAAAGGCAAAATATGCTATTTATATCAAAACTCATAACTCCAAATTAGATCATATGTTCATCTGTAGTCATCTTAACTATCTTCAAAATAAATATGAAGACCCACCAGCAATTCCACAAACATTTATGGAATGCATAGTATGTGCTCAATCCCAGGTATAAAATAAGATATGAGACACAGTCTTTATCTTCTAAATTAGTGATGAATGCAGGTACCTTAATGGAATATTTAAATACAATATGGCAAGGAAAATAATGAAGATAGACAGAGGTGTCTCCAGATTGGTTTGGAGAGAGTTTAAAGAGATCCCAGGTTGGAAATTTTTAGGAACCCTTCCTAGAGCCAAAATGAATCTTGAAACATAAGAGTTATATAAATGTAGAAATGAAAAGATATTTCAGGTAGAAGGAATAGTATGGGCAAAGACATGGAAGTAATAGGAACTATAAGCAGTTTGATGGTATTTGCATGTATATGATGTGTCTAGAGTGGTGGTTGAATTAATTGGAAAGGTTGCAGGGGTCAGGTCACGAAAGCTCTACTAGAGTTGAGTCATCTTTTAGGCGATATGAATCAACTGTGGAATTACATGCATGGGCATAGTATGATTAGATGTTTTCACTAGGGGCAAGACGAATTGGAGGAACCTAGAGGTGTGGAAAAAAAGAAGTGATTGCAGTAATTCTGGAAACAGATAAAGTCAGATCTAGAAATATGGTAGTAGCCATGGAAAGAAGAGATGAGCTGAAAAATATCTATGAGGACCTGTGAAGTAGAGTCTTGGTGGTTGCTTTTTGATGGATTAAATACAAGCATTCAATGAAGAAAAGGGAAGAATCTTATGCCGCTAGCTTAGGAATATAGGTGGTTGATTACCATTAATCAAACAATTTGGAAACCCAAAAAAAGTAACAGAATTGAATAGAGGTTTGGATATGTTGAATATTCTGTGTTTGATATACTGATGGGCTATCAGGTAGAGCTAACCAGTAAGTGTTTGGGCATATGAATTAGAAGTAAGCAGAGATCTGATGGAGAAGATAGGAAAAAGGAGTCGTCAGTGTATAAATAGAAAATAAAGTCAAATAGTAAATATGCTCAACAAGGAAGAATGTAATAGAGTGAAAATTAGAGACAACTAGGTAAGAAAATCAGGAAAATACCAAAATTATAAGAGGAAGTGAAAGAAGAAACACTTGGCAGTAAGAAGTATATATGAAGACACTAGAAGAAAATTAGAAGTGGAGTTCCAAAAACAAGGAGAGTGAATTTAAAGTGAAAGTCAATAGTTAAGAATGACTACAAATACGAAGAAAACGATAAAGGAAGAAAAGTCACCATTATATTAGTCAACACAAAAGTCATTTCAGGGTGAGCTTAGATGCCTTTGTGTTGCAAACAAGGAGCTGAGGGAGATACAGCAATGCCTGCAGAGAGAATGAATTGAAAAAGACCAAATAAAAATATCTGGATCCCTAAGCAACAAAAAGGTTATTGTGTCTCTCTAAACATAATTTAAAATAAGTTTTCTCAGGATGAATACTTGGGTGCTCTTCCTTGAAATATAAGAAACTATTTTTCCCCCATGATGACCTGCTTTACTAATCATGTCAGCCAACTGGAGGTAAATACAGCACATAGGTGAAGAAAGAGACAATGGGACTAGACCTTTTCAAAAGACAGAATTGTAAAATAAAATATAGGAAATAAGTAAGGAGAGACTTTGATTAAAAAATAATTATTGCAGGGTTGGTTGGGGTGGAGGATGGGGAGAGCTGTGACAGGGAGAGCAATATGATTTTAAGATCCATAAGTATCCTTTAAGTGAAATAAGTCAGACAGAGAAAGACAGACACCATGTGATTTCACTTCTATGTGGAATCTAAAAAAACAAAGTAAATGAACAAGCAAAACAGAAACAGACTCATAGAGATAGACAACAAACTGATAGTTGCCAGATGTAATGGGTTTGGGGACTGGGTGTAAAAGGTAAAGTGATTAAGAAGTATAAATGGGTAGTTACAAAATAGTCATGAGGATGTAAATTACAGCATAGGGAATATAGTAATAACTATATTCTATATAATTAATATAATAACTAAGTGTGGTGCCAGGTGGGTACTAGACTTATCAGGGGGAATCACTTCATAAATTATGTCTAACCACTATGCCACACAGCTAAAATTAATATAAAGTAATACTGAACGTAAACTATAATTAAGGGAAAAAAACCAAAAAACTCTACAAGCATCTCAAGGGTTAGGAAAAAAGGATTTTTTTTTTTCTTTTTTAGAGAGTACAGAAAGCTAGAATAAACCCAGCCTTTAATTGGGGGAGTGGGATGAAAGGGTGGCCAGATGGGCTAGAAGACCAGAGACTGTTGTGCTCAATCCAGCCTATCCCAAGCAGGGGTTGTGTGCTGGCTCCAGGCTGAGGGTGTGCCCAAGTTCAGGGGCATAGAGGAAGAAGTTTAACCAAAGTTTGGTTACAGGCATTTTATTCTGATTGATCAGTGAGGACAAGCAGTTCAGCTAAACCTCTGAATCAAATAGTGGGAATTTGCAGGAACTATGTCTGGTCTTGTCGTAGGAAAATGAGGTGGGTTTATTTAAGGGATATTTTCTAAGGCATGATAAGACATATGGGGAGGAGTGGTTCCTCACCGTGAGCTCATTTAACCAAACAAAAAATGGTGAGGGGATTTCTTAACTATCGGGTAAAATTCAGCATTTTCAGTTGAAAACAAAAAAGGTGAAAGGATATAGGTCATAGAGAATTTTGTTTTATTTTTAGGATGAAAGAGACCTGAGCATGTCTATGGACAAACGGGGAGAAACCAGAGAGAGTAAAGGAGATAAATGAACAAAGATTATGGAGAAGAAAGAGGGATTATGTGACTAGATTGAAGGTGTTATCCAGCTTAACAGGAGGGACTCTTTCTCCTCTGATTGTAGAAATATTCAAGAGGCCTTGACATTTGAAAAGGGAGGACTACAGAAGTGAGAGTTTTATGTCTAATCATTTGATAAGATACCACAAAAATATACAGGTGATAGGTAAGCAATGGTAAATCAAGTCGGAGCAAATAAATATTCTCCACAGAGTAGGAGCTGAGGTCATCTGCTATGACGGAGTCACTGAAGCAGGGTATAGAGGAGCGTGGAGAAAGGTAATAATAAACACCCATAATTTGGATAGCAAAAATTACCCAACTGTGATGATGATTTTGTATATCTAGACTCAGGCAAAGAACGGAGAACTGCTTTGTTGCCAGGACCAAAATCCTCCTCCTTTCCAAGCCAGTTTTATTCTGTCAAGAGAATTCAGCATGCCTTGTAACTGAATGGTAAAATAAACATGAAAATAAAATAAAATAAACATGTGGGATTACATCAAACTAAAAAGTTTTTTCACAGCAAAGGAAACCATCAATAAAACAAAAAGAGATCCTACTGAATGGGAAAAGATATTTGCCAATGATATATCTGATAAGGGATTAATATCACAAATCTATAAAAAACTTACTCAACTCAACTCCAAAAAAACAAACAACCCAATTAAAAAATGGGCAGAGGACTTGAGGAGACATTTTTCTAAAAAGGACATACAGAAGGCAAGAAGACATATGAAGAAATGCTCAACCTCACTAACCATCAGAGAAATGCAAATAAAAACCACAATGAGATACCACCTCACTCCAGTCAAAATGGCTATCATCAATAAATCAACAAACAACAAATGCTGGCGGGGATGTGGAGAAAAGGGAACGCTAGTGCACTGTTGGTGGGATTGCAGATTAGCGCAGCCACTATGGAAAACAGTATGGAGGTATCTCAGGAATCTGAAGATAGAACTACCCTATGATCCAGTAATTCCACTCCTAGGCATCTACCCGGAGAAATCCAAAACTCCAATTCAAAAATCTGTATGCACTCCTATGTTTATTGCAGCACTTTACAGAATAGCCAATATATGGAAACAACCGAAATGCCCATCGGTCGATGACTGGATTAAGAAGCTGTGGTACATTTATACAATGGAGTATTACGCAGCCATAAAGAAGAAAGAAATCTTATCATTTTCAACAACATGGATGGATCTAGAGAACATTATGTTAAGTGAAATAAGTCAGAAAGAGAAAGACAAGTACCATATGATCTCACTTATATGCGGAATCTAAAGAAAAGAATATGTGAATGAACTAATCAGAAACAGTTTTGGGGACACAAAGAAAAAAACGAGAGTTGTTAGATGGGCGGGGTGGGGGGGTTTGGGGATAAGGGGAAAGGTGAAGGGATTAGAAAGCAGCTGGTAACCAGAAGATGGCCTCAGGGTTTTTAGAAAATTAATTTGGGGAACTTATTCAATAATGTTGTAAAGATTTTGTTGGGTATCCAATGGACATGCGTCCTATTTGGGAGACCACCTCAGAGGTACTGTGGATGCCTGATCATGGCATTGTACACCAGAAGCTAAACATTAATGAATGCCAACTATAATTTTATATATATATAATGTGATGGCATGGGGGGAGGGGGGTTCACTGTGTGAGGGATATAAATGATGAACGTCTAAGTATTACCTTGTCTTGTACACCTGAAACTAATAAAAAAAAAAAATCCACTCCAAAAAAAAAAAAAAAAGAATTCAGCATGCCTTGTAACTGAATGGTAAAATATATCTGAATAAATTATAATTTTTAAAGAAGAATGCTGATGTGCTGATTATGTGTAGGAGACATCAGGAGATCGAGCATCTCTTTCTCCTTCTCTTGATCTCTCTTGTATTTATAGCCTGACTCCACCACCAAGGACCTCCATATCTAATTTCTCTATTTTTCTGAAGCTGGCTACTCTGTATGTATATATTTATGATAAACTCTGTTTTAACAGACCTCAACAATAATCCCCTAAACAATTTTTCTCTCAATTTCACTAATAATTTTTGAGCCTTTTCATTGAAGTGTTATAGAAACCTTTGTTTGGAGATAAAATAATAATTGTAATGACTGTCCATTTTTATTAACAAGTTAGGCAACTAACTAGAATTTAGGAATATTCTAGCACTCAATATAAGAGGATTTTATTGTAAAGTGCTGTAGGTTCTCAGATAAGTATCTGTTCTTACTCATTAACTATATCAAAGTCTCTTCCTCCGTAAATACATTAGAAAAAAAAAGGTACCCAGAGGGTAAGGGAAGTAGGATGTGGGAGATGAGGGTAAGGGGGATCAAATATATGTTGATGGAAGGAGAACTGACTCTGGGTGGTGAACACACAATGGGATTTATAGACGATGTATTACAGAATTGTACACCTGAAATCTATGTAACTTTACTAACAATTGTCACCCCAATAAATTAAAAAAAAAAAAAAAGGTACCAGGGAGGATGTAAAAATGAGTCAAATAGCTCATATCCTATCATTCTATTTATTATTTGAGGTTTTGTTTTGCTTTGTTTTGTTTCTTACTTTTCTGGTAAGCTTCAGATTTTTTTTCTTTTTTAGTAAACATGGGGAAACCATCTCTACACCTCTTCTCAATGATTTTCTTGTACATGAAAAAAAAATTAGTAATAGAAAGGGAGATAAGTATATATGTATATTTTATTCATGTCTTTTGAAGCCAGTAAAGGAGCTAAATTCAATACGTTCATATACTATGTATTTAATATTTTAATGGTCTTTCTTGAAAAACAAGGCAATATGCAAGCATGGAGTGGTATAAAAAGTCAGGTCTGTACAAAAACCTCCTAATCCTTTTTAGAAAACTTTTTTTTTACAAATATGGATAGCTGAAAATTTTTATTAATCACTTAATAGGTTTTCTTTGTTTGTTTAAAGCACCCTGTGGAGGCAATTTAACAGGATCTTCAGGCTTTATTCTTTCACCAAACTTCCCTCACCCATATCCCCACAGCAGGGACTGTGACTGGACCATCACTGTCAACGCAGACTACGTAATCTCCTTGGCATTTATCAGGTGAGTGCCTGAAAAATCTTTTTGCCATTTGCTTTAGTGTTTGCTTAGGCAAATTTTTATTTCTATACATGCCATTTTTATTATTGTTTACTAATTCCGATACTAATACTTTGCAATCAGCTGTTTACAAAGCCTTGTGTAATAGCAGAGAAGCCAGTGCAGTTCTGAAGCTAGTGGGTAAACATCTTCAACAGATTCCAGTATAAAGGACACACGTTAATGATCCAGTGGTTTCTAGACTCTCATGAAATGTGATCTCTTTATAACCTTTCCTCCCTCCCTGTTTTTACCATCCCTGCTTCAAAAAATTACTTTTTCCTGAACTTCAAGATTAAAAGGTCAGTACTTCAAGGATTTTTTTTCCTCCCATATGTGCCGCACTCAAATCTTTTTGAAGCTTCTAAATATCTACATGTGCAGCACCGCCATTGGGTTTGGGAAGATATATAGTCTACTTACCACCTTTTCTGGTGGTCTTATTAAACCAAACTGACAAAGAAGAATTTGATGGACAATTTCTGAATTTCTCAGCAGAACTTGTTTTCATGATAGAACTTTCCATGGGAGCGTTTTAAAATTTACATTTGTTTTTTAGCCCTGTAGTTAATGGCAGGGTTAGCTTAGAACTGCAGTAGTGGAGGATGCAGCTTGTTGTGTGGGAAAGGAGGCAGCTGAGTTTGAGACCTAGCTCTGCCCTTGTCATCTGTGTTACTTTGGGTAAATTATTTGATTAAACCTGTGTTTTCTCACATGTAGCGAACAGCTGTTATCACAAAACCTGGCTGGTCTCTTCCCCTTAAGATTTCAATGGGAGTGTTAGGTAACAGCAAATCAAAGAGTTCCTAGTAGAAATGTTACTAATCTTCAGTGTCCAAGGCTGATGTTCATGGACGATAGTAACACAACCCCTCTTTCTCCTAGTGTGTTAAAGCTACTTGGTATTCATGTAAAATATAAACCTGAAATATGCATTTTTTTCTAATATATTGAAGATATATTTTTTAAAAATTACACAAAAGATAGTCTGAACCCATGAAAACTTTAAAAAGTGTAAATATGTGAAATTTTTATTTCTATAATTTATAGCATTACATTGCTAATTGGCAATAATAAAGCAACAATGATGATAATGTTAGTTATATGCCAGGAACCAATTATAACACAACTTCCTGAGATATGTATTACTATTATTCCCCTTTTTTTAGTTGAGGAAATGCCGTTACTGACATTAGAAATGATAAAATGTATGATACAGTGCTTAGTTTACTTATAAAGTTATTCTAGCGAGAAAATGAGTGATAGAAAAGCATATTACATGAAGTGCATGACCTAAACTTGATTTCTAGTTATGTGTCATTACGTTACCTTAAGGAGACCACTGACATTTCAGGGCCTTTGTGTACTCACTGGTACAATAGAAATGATAGCCCATTCCTTATACCACAGGATTATTGACCAGACTATGTTAATATTTATGAAATTGGCTTGTAAATTAGAATACACTATTTGAATGTACCATCCAGTTTTCAGGAAAAATAATCATTACATATATTGCGAAGATTCTAAGATTTCCTAGAAAAAATAAATTTTTGTTTTATTATCATTTTGAAAGAAGTTACAAATCAATATTTTGAAGTTTTTATTTAACCCCAAGGTAGAATTAAAAAGAAATGCACTGCAATCCATTGTTAAGTAGACATTTGGCCTGCCAGGGATCATGCATACTGCTATAATATATCACTTACAAAGCACTCGTTTCTAGTGATTCTCCCAACAGTGAGATAGATAAGTAAGTTGTAATTCTCATGATATCTTAATGTTGAAAGAGATGAAATTCAGAAAGGTGGTGTTTTATCCCAGGCCAACTGTACCATGTTTCCCTGAAAATAAGACCTAGCAGGACAATCAGCTCTAATGGGTTTTTTGGAGCAAAAAGTTAATATAAGACCTGGTTTTATTTTACTGCAATATAAGACCGGTCTAATATAATAAAATATACATAATATAATATAATATAATATAATACCATGTCTTATATTAATTTTTGCTCCAAAAGATGCATTAGAGCTGATTGTCCGGCTAGGTCTTATTTTCAGGGAAACACTGTACTAAATAAAGAAATAAGGCCTTATCCTCTGATTTCTGCTATATTAAAGCAAAATTTACCAAAGTTTAGACCTATTCACTGAAAAGTTTAAGAGTAATTAATTGAATTAGACTTGTAAAACTACTGAATAAATTAAAACAAAATATAGCAATTTATTCACGTTACGGTTTCTTATAAATGGAAAGGTTGGGAATCTCTGAATTATCCCAGTCTTTTCACAACATTTCATGTACAAGTAAGCTAGCTGGATTCCTCTTCCTGATACACACATAAAAGGTTAGAATTGTTGTGGAAACTTAACCTCTAAATCCAGTAAATTTGGAAATAATATCTCTTACCTAACAAGTTTCTTACTTAGATGCAATGATGATAAAACTTGACAAAATAATTTCTATGCTGATGGATGTTCAACAATGGCAAGCTTTACTGATTTTATTTGTTGACTTTTTTTAATGACACAATTGATGCCATTCTTTCCTCTGCCACAATATGATCTAGGTAATAGACAAGTGATTGCATGTCTTCTGCCTTCTAAATATGTAGGTTTTATAGTCACTATGGGACAATTTTTATAGTTTTAAAAGTTGTTAAGGCAAGTTCCTTATGCAAATTATACAATATTAATATATTGATTTGAGTAATTTACATGCTAAAAATGTCCTTATTCACACATTATTTAATTTTGACAAATAGTGTATTGGTTTGATTTCTCCTACATTAAGTTCTAAGAGAAGAAATTATATTTACTTTCAGGAAAAATAATACCTAATACAATGTGCAGTGCTTCATTTGAGTAATTTAAATGCAAATTCTGTATTTCAAACTTCTGTTTGAATCTAATATGCAGAGTAGAATTTTAAAACAGCAAAACTGCTTATAAATTTTGAAATTCAGGGCAAATTGTACCATTGACAAAGAAAGAGTTTGCATTTTCTGATGCAAAATATGTAAATGATAAATTTTAACAATACATATTGTCCTCCACATTTTACTGACATAAAGTAACTTACAGAAGGATATATAGCTTAACAAGGGGAGAAGCAAGCCTTGAACCTACATCTCTGACTCCCAATCCTATACCCTTTCAACTAAACTGTCTGTGTTAACAATCATTTGTATTCCCTATAGATACAATGCCAACTTAAAAATATTTGAAAATATCAAGATGTATTTTTTTCCCCATTACTAATTTGATATTCATATTCAGTGTGCTGTTGCCAGGCAAATTTTTGGATTAACTTATTTTGGCAGAATCCGTTGTTATTTTTAAAGACATTGAGTGAATCAATATGTAATTATATGACTTCAGATTATTACATTACCAATAACCATTCCACTACTCTCTCTCCCTTTTTTTTTCTGTTTTTTTCTTTGTGTGTGTGTGTGTGTGGGGGTGTGTGTGTGTGTGTTTGTTTTTTTTTTTTTTTTTAATTTTCAGTTTTAGCATAGAACCAAACTATGACTTCCTCTATATATATGATGGACCAGATAGTAATAGCCCACTAATTGGAAGTTTTCAAGACAGCAAGTTACCAGAGAGAATAGAAAGCAGCTCAAATACCATGCATTTGGCTTTTCGGAGTGATGGATCTGTTAGTTACACTGGATTTCATTTAGAATATAAAGGTAAATATGGATATTTGATTATAACCGCATGATTTAAATTGTGAGTATTTTATACAGGAGGATGATTTTGTATTGGCCATTGCCAGTGGTTAGTTATATGTGCATTTCTTAGTGCAGCCTACCTGCAATTCATCTCATGAAAGAGCTCCCACTGTAGACTTTTTCTATCAGTGAGAAGGAAATTAACATTTCCCTAATTACTACCAAAGGAAATGTATCAGCAAACAAATTAGCAATTTAGTAGACTCTGAGAGTTGGCTGAAACCACAAAATATTTTTAAAAATCCAAAAACTCATTTTTGTGAAGCTGAAGATTCAATTAAATATCTTTTATTCAGAGACTACTCACAGTGATAAAGAGAACAAAGTACAGTGATAATTATATTTCAGAAAATGTCTACAGATATTTAAATGTGTCAATATTTAAAGTAGGAAGAATAAAATATAGCAAAAATTATAATACTTTAGAATATTTTTGCTTTTAAATGAATCAATATTACAATGCCTATGGATGTTTATAAGTATGTTTTTCTTAAGTTTTATACTCAAGGACTATAAGAACAAATTAGATACTAGTTGTTTAAAGTTATTTTTTTTCTGTAATTGAGTCCATAAAGGACATACTGATAATTCATCTCAAGTTATCAACTAAGTTCTGAAAGTACATATTTTTGCATTTGTCATGGGATGAGGGGTTTGTTTCTTCAGAGCTATCAAAAGAAATCAGGATGAATTCCACAACTTCACATAGCGTGTGTTAAGGAAGGCTTTTTTAGGGAAAGGAAAAACTCACAAGTCAGCAAGATACAGATGCTTAGAGCCCTCCAATATCCCCATCATTCCTTGGAAATACATGCCAGGGCTAAGGCATCTGCTGGATATGGATGTGGTGTGGATTTCATTCCAATAGGAAAATTGAGAACTTTATGGGTCTCTCACCTGACAGAGCAAAGTAAGAAAATGGCCTTTCAGTGGGAGAATATACACATTGATTGATACCAGTGAGCATTAGGGGTACCAGTATTTATTGGGGCTGTCTGCAAATGCTAGCTGCTCCAAAAATGGGGGATCCTGGGGAAGCTTCAACCTTGTCATTGTGGACTAGGAAGCATTGCTCTTGTGGAAAGTTGAACTTGAGCACTGTATCAATTTATTTAATTGAAAGAGGCTCCCCACATTATATCCCAGGATCCAGCTAGCTGGCAAGTCAGGCAAACCTCAATGAGCATACAAGTTTTAGATTGCCCTACTTTTTTCAGGCAGTACCCCCCCCGTAACTATATTTGGTGCTTATGTTTCCCATGTATGTATATTTGTATATATATATTTTTTGTATATATTTTTATATTTTCCATCATATACATATCCTTTATCCGATTTTCATAATTTTTGAAAATTTTTTCATGTACATATACTTGTGAAAAATTTTCCCTTTACATTGTTTTTGAGATTTATCAATTATAGAGACATGTAGCTTTAGTTTATTAATTTCTTTATGATATTCCATCACATGACTGTATCACAGTTAATGTATAAATTATTCTGATAGACAATTATTAGGTTGCTGCAAAAGTAATTGTGGTTTTTACAATTATTTTTAACTTGTTATACAGCAATTGCTTTTGCACCAACCTAATATGTTTCAGTTTTTCACTACCAGAAATGAATCACGATGAAATGAATATTCTTTTACCTGCCTTCTTGAATTTGTCCGTGAGAATCTCTCTATGATACCTATATACCTAGAAGTGGGATTATTTGATCAAAGGGTATGAACCTCTTGAATCTAACTCTGTATTGCCAAAGTACTCTCAGAAGAGGTTTACCAACTTATATTCTATGCAACAGAGGAAGTGTTTCAGAAACTCCACACTTTTTTATTGAGATACAATTGACATATGTAACATTGTATTAGTTTTAGATGCACAACATAATGATTTGATATATGTATATATTGCAAAATGATTATCACAAGTTTAGATAGCATTCATCACAACACATAGTTACAATTTTTTTCTTGTGACCAGAACGTTTAACATCTATTCTTTTAGCAACTTTCATATATACGATGGAGTATTAACTAGAATCATCATGGTGTACATTATATCCCTAGCAGGACTCATCTTATGACTGGAAGTTTGTACCTTTTGATCACCTTTACCTATTTTACTGACCCCGGCCTCTGGCACCTACCAATCTGTCCTCTGTCTCAATGAGTTTGTTTTGTTTTCATATTCCATATATAAGTGACTTTATACAGAATTTGTCTTTTCTGTCTGACTTATTTCACATAGCATAGTGTCCTAAGGTTCATCTGTGGTTTCACAAATGGCAGTATTTCCTTCTTTTTGTGGCCAAACAATATTCCATTGCAATAAATTTCTTTATTCATGCAACTGTCCATTGGCACTTATGTTTTTAACATGTCTTGGCTATTGTGAATAATGCTGCAGCAAACATGGAGGTACAGATATCTTTTTAAAATACTCAAGATTTTTGAAAAAACCCACTGAATTTTTACACTTGAAAGTTGTCAGTATTATGGGTTTAAATGTTATCTCATTGTCGTTTTTATCGCCATTTCCCTTATTACTATTAAGTTGAGCACCGTTTTCATTTCATCCATACTGAGGTTTCATTTTTGTAAGTTGCATATTACCATTGTCACACATTTTTCTAGCCATTTGTCTGTTTCTTTTATTTATAGGAAATCTTTTTAGTATTGTGAATATTATACCTTTATCAGTTATCTATGTGGTTGTAAATATTTTACCACCATCTTTGGCAAGTGATTTCACTTTATTTCTGGTTTCTTTTGCTGTACAAAAGTTTGAAAATCAATATCGATACATAATCTTTTCTGTTCTTCATGGTCTGTGCTTTTCATGCCTTCATTAAAAAATCCTTCTTTATTATGATGGTCATAAAGGCATTTTCCTAAACTTTTTCTAAAGTTTTAAAGCTTTGCTTTTCACTTTTAATCTCTTTCATGTATGTGGAGTTTATTTTTGTGTAAGCTAGGAATCCAATTTTGTGTTTTTTTTTTTCCATATGGACAATTGTCCTGAAACCATTTTTTGACAGATAATGCTATTGCTGTCAAATATCAAGTATCCGTATATCTGCTTCTGAATTCCCTGTTCTGTTTCATAGGCCTATTTTTCTATTTACAGGCCATGACTTCTCTGAATTTTACTACAATAGCTTTAAAGTAAGTCACGGTATGAGATAGGCAGAGTACATCACCGTATTCTTCAAAATTGTCTCGGTGTCTATTAATCTTTTGAACTTTTGATTTGATTTTTAAATTAAGCTTGTCCCACCTGTTGAATTTGATTGAGACTGGATTGAATTTATAAATTATTTGGGAATAAAGCAAGTATGTGTATTTAATCTTCCATTCGTATATATGGCACATCTCTCAATTTACTTGTGTCTTTTAGTTGTGGTTTATGATTTTCTTTATAAAAGTTTTCTCATTTAAATCTTAAATGTCTTATAGTTTTCATTGTAATTAAGGAATCATTCTATTATTAGGTTTCACTCATTTTTGCAAATCATAAGGCCACAATGAATTTTTGTAATTACCTAATGTCTACCAAACTTGCTTAACTCTTTCATTAGTTATTATAAATTTTGTGGAGTTTTTCATATTTTCTATACAAACAGTGACTGTTCTGTTTTTCTTCAAGTCTGTACATACTCCCCCCACCTCCTCTTCCTTGGCTCAATACTCTAGGTAGAAACTTCAATACTATGTCAGACTGAAACGGTGACAGCTATCATCCTGTGTAACTGCTGATTTTAAAGAGAATGCATCTAGTGATTTTACATGTGATGTTTCTTATTGGTTAGGAGCAATGTTATAAGGGCTGACATTTTTAACTCATTATTATTTCCATGTGAATATTATTTACTTCTATGGGTGAAGAACTTTGAGCAAATAAGTTTAAGTAATTTGCCCAAAATCATATGGCAGAGCTAAAATTTGATTCAGAGTGAACTTGAGTTCACATTCTTATTCCAAATGTTATACTACTTAGATATATGCTTTATAAATTATGGAAAATTCCCTTCCATTCCTAATTAACTAACAATTGTTTAATGAATGGAATTGAATCTTATCAACTGCTTTTTTATCAGCTATTGAAAGTATCACGCTCTTTTCTATTGTGAAGCTCTTCATGTTATAAACTTATTATAGTTTTGCTAACATTAAAACATCTTTATATTGGTGGGATACAACCAGTTTGTTCATTGTTTTTTGTTTTTAATATACTTTGCAGATTTCAGTACACTGAATGTTAGAGTTCTATAATTATGGTATGTAATGTCATATGTGTATTACCTATTAAAAATGTGAATTATCATTGCTTTATTACCTTTCTATAATTTTCTATAATTTTAGTCTATAATTTTCCTTTCTTTTATCGACCATGTCTAGTTTTGATCATGATTATACAACTGCCTAATTTTGGGAATGGTCTCACTTCTCTAGTATCTAGTATGATTTGTATAAAATAGGGACCATCTATGTCTTAAATGTGTACTAGAAGTATGTAACACTATGGATTTAGTGATTTGAGGTTATAGAATGTTAGTGGTTATAAATCTTTTCAGGATTTTTTATTTCATCTTAGATTTTTAAAATTCTTTTTCTGAGAATTAGTTATTTTAATCCAAGTTTTGAAATATATTGACAAAAACGTTCACAGTATTCTCTTTATTTGTTGGTATATGTTTTTCATTTACATTGTCTAGTATTTTTGTTAATGTTGCTTTTATCTGTATCATCTCATATTTTCTCTAGATTTTTTTCTAATTTATTGAAATAAATACTAGCTTATTAATTTTCAGATTTTTTCTTCTAATATGTTTTATGGCTATAAATTTTCCTCTATGTATCACTTTAGCTACTTTGCAAAAGATTTAATATAGAGAGATTTATAATCATTCAATTCTAAATTTTATTCTAATTGCGCTGCATTATGATTTTTTTATTTGCCAAGAATCAGATTGTTAAAATGAATTGTACAAGATGACAAATTAGTATTACCAATAAGACTAAAGGCAACTAAAAACAAAAGAGCAAAAGCAGAGAAAAATTCATTATCATTTCATGAACTACAATCCTTCTCTTCGGATCTACCATTAATCTCCACCATCCTCAACCACTATACCGACACTCACTTACACAAAATTCCTTTACGAAGTCTTATTTTTAATCTCCCTGTGCTATTTCTCTGCACTGCTAGTACCGAGTTCATGATACTCCCCAATCCAATCTAATTAAGTCTCTGGACTGGTCCTCTAAACACCCCTTCATGGGAAAATTACATTGCCCACTTCAGTGTCTCCAGGGTCTGTCTTTTCAGGCTCCTTGTTTCCTATCCTTATTTTTAAAAAAGTTACCTCTTTGATTGTCTAGTTACTTAAAGTTAATAAAGTAAAATTGTCCTTATGTTTAATTTTGGCACACACAGACAACTATCTCAGAATTTTCAAGAAAACACGTGCACCTCAAAATGAACTGACGTATCTAGGGAGGTCCTGGATAGTAAAACTGTTTTCTTTGGCATTTGTCACATATGTTATATAGCTTGACTGACATATGCTCATTTCTGTTAGCACTAGAAAAGTACAGCTTTTAAGTCCTGACTCACTTTGTATAATGGTTTTAATTGGCATTTAAGTAAAAAGCCACAGGTCCGGCACTTACCATCATGACAGCTCACACCAAAGTCTAGCTGCTGTTACTTGCCTGTCTGTCCATTTCCCCTTTGAAGGTAAACACTGAATCTTATTTCTGTCGGTGTGCAAGTACACAGTGGTTGTACAAAGGATTTGAAAACTGAATGAATGTTATATTCAAACACCACAAAAACACAAGGCCATTCACGTGGGCTCTGGAAGGAATATCACTTTATGTGTACATAAAACAAATAGTAGAAATGCTCAAATATTGTAGACAATAGTAAATTGGAACAGAGAAGTAGAAGTTTGAAGGTAAGGGGGAGGTGTTTTGCTAATTTAAAAGCAGTGTCCTCAAAGTATTTAAATCAGATCTAGTCTCCATTTATCTCTGTTACGGAGCGAGTTCCCCAGAAAATGACCACGGAGCCGAATTGGACAAATTAACTCTCTTTATTACAGATCCGAATCTGGGCTCAAGCCTCCACTGACACAGCAGTGAGCGAGAGCCCCGAGCACTGTTTCCCATCCCTTTTTATTCTTTCCTGTTACTTGTCCTTTTTCTGATTGGTGTGCCTTGGAGAAAAAAGGGGTGCTTTTTTTTTTTGTTTGTTTGTTTGTTTTTAAGGGGATGTTTTCAGGGGTAGATTTCCTTAAGGGGATGTTCTGCTTATCTTTGCTGCACAACAGTATATCCAGTTTTGGGGTAAGCTTAACTGGGTACATGTTTTAAATGGAAGATATGTGCAGGTGGCCAAAAATTTCCCAGGGCACTTTTGCTCTGACCTGCTTATCTTCCATTGTTAGGTAGCTTGCCTAAACTGAATTGAGGCACGGGATTGTGTTTTTTTTTTTTTTTTTTTCTTTTCTTGACCTCCTTGTCACAATCTCCTTATAATTTCAGTGCAATGCAATAGTAACATATTTACAATTGAATAAATATTTAGAGATTAAACAGTGCTCTCATTTCTATTGTTTTACTATTAAGATAATTTTAGATTATAATGTTAATAA
The DNA here is from genome assembly GCF_964194185.1 of Rhinolophus hipposideros. Taxonomy (NCBI): domain Eukaryota; kingdom Metazoa; phylum Chordata; class Mammalia; order Chiroptera; family Rhinolophidae; genus Rhinolophus; species Rhinolophus hipposideros. The sequence continues at coordinate 21,212,034 of NC_138059.1, forward strand.
GTGTGTCTTAAATATTTATAATCATAATAGTTATACAAATGGGACTCATGTCGTAGTGATATTTGTATTCTTTTAATAAATTACATTGATTTTTGATGAAGGAGAGGGAATATACAGTTTTGTGCTACTGAAGGGGAGCTAGTTGGTGCTTTAGCTGGCAGAGGAGGCAAATTTATAGGCACCAGTATGTACAGTGGAAAACTTATGAAGGGTGGTTTATATGTGCTATAAGTTAGCCAAGAACCTTAGAAGTATCATAAATTACTTTCTAAATTAACCTATAATTTTAAAGTAAGATATAGAGCAACCTATTACATTTCAACTTTCTGGGGAAAATCATTTAATGTTCATGGTAGCAATATTTTCCAAAATAAAAGAACTATGTGTAGGTTTATATTTATTCTCACAAAACACCCTGGGAGATCTGGCCCTATGTGAACTCATGAGTTTTCCAAAAGAGAGGCCCTCTTGGGACTGCATTTGATTAGATAAGAGGGACAATCATGCATACACAATTAGAAGGGAGCTTATTCTTAGTTGTTGAACTCATGCTAGCAGGTTTATGCCCATCCATACATGTCCACTATTGTGGAAATAATAGGCAGTTGGATTTTATATACTTCAGTCTCCTCTCAAAACCAAAATAATACATAACTAATTTTAATCATCTAGAGAATGAAATTATTGATAATAATGAAATTATTGATAATAATTATTGATAATAATTATTATCATTATTACATATATACATATGTATGAATGTATTATTATTACATATATACATATGTACATGTATACATGTGTATACATGTATACATATATACATATGTATGTATATATTACATACATATATTGTATGTATATGTATACAATACATATAGGTGAATGTATACCTATATGTGGAAATAAACTTGGGAAAGAAAATTCTATTAATAGTAAAAATATGTATGGTTTTATTAGTCCAGAAAAAATTTAATTGTAAATCAATCACTAAGTAGACACTAAGTAGACACTAAGTAGACACGAAGTAATTCACTAAGTTGAATTAAACAAGCACTATTTAGTTATCACTATGCCTGGTACAAAGTATGATAAAACCTTTCTAATGCTATAGATATGATACTTATTATGTATATTGGCGTCTGTGTATCTTTATGAATAAAATGGAAACAAAAGCATAGTAAAGCTTTATTTTTTCCAATGGAATCTTCAAGGACATTTTTCAGTCCTCTAATGTCAAACTTTTTCATTAAAATAAGCATTAAGTTATTTTAAATTTATGCAGAAAAATTCTGAAAAATAAATGTTTTATAAAAATGAAAAACAAAAGGCCAGAAGTAAAATATAAGTATTATTGCTATGCTCCCTTCTATCTCCCAGCAGACATCTAAGGTAACTTATCTGCAATTAATTTAAAAAAAATAATAATTGTAAAATATAAAATCTGCCAATAAATATAATCATTATTCAAAAAAAACCCACTTATTTGGAGAATTTAAGGCAAGGGACTCTTTTTACCTATGGTCTATTCAGTAAGCAAACTACTATTAAGGCAAACAAAACTAATTATCCATAAAAAATAATGCTATCAACTTGTCTGTTCCACAATTGAAAGGAGTAAAAATCACCTTTCCACCTACCACCTAGACCTTTATATAAGGATTCTACAGGTGTTTTCAAAATTTCCAGATGTAACTGCTATGATATACATGGAAATAAACAAGCACAATGTTATTCATAGAAAGCTATTCACCAAGGATTTAAATCGTATGTAAACATAACACTGACATAAATGAATCATTTCAACAGGAGACTAGCAATATAAAACTATTGCATAGGACAGATTTTTAATTCATTGACCATATTTTCCTTTCCTCAGAAGGTAGGATATTTGAATTATAGATTCACTGGTATGTCACCGAAACTTTTGGGAAAACTTAAAGAGGAAAAAAGCAAGCTTTTCAAAAGTTGAGTATTAGGCTCTTCAAGTTGTAGAAGAGATTAATTCCTTTAAACAGTACTTTCAAGCCTTCCTTTTGCCTTAAGGGATTTAGCTCAGTTTCATGAAGGCTGGCTGAAAATGCAAGGTTGCTGTTCTACCTGAAAATTACACTGTGTTTTCCAGCTTGTTTAAGGAAAGACGCACTGTGTGGTTTTATTCTTAAAAATAAACTCACCTACTCCCGCAACACTAAATCCCCATTTTTAGTGACCAAATTTAGTATTCACCCTGCTGGTTCTTTCCCGAAAACAGTGTTGTTTGAATATTTTATCTGGAAGGAATATGGTTCCTTAGATTGGGGAGCAATTTTTATAGTGAATTCTGAATATAATTGATGGGGTGCAAATTGTATGTGTGTGCTTGTGTGTGTGTGTGTGTGCACGCACGCATGTGTGCACATGTACTTGGGAAAAGATCAAATTATTTAGCTTTGTATTGAAATTCTGGAATCTGATTTATCCAACTGGATACTCCAGCACCAGCACGTCCAACTGGATACTCCAGCACACTTCTTCCCCCCACCCCCCAGCCACTCATCTCTTCTACCTAGCCAGCTCATTATCTCTCAAGACTCAGTTTAGATGTCAATTCTTCAAGAAGGCTCCTGGATGTACTCCCCTTTTGCTGTACTCATCACAATCACAAGTTTGTAATTAATATAATTCTTAATAGACTATAAATTCCTTGATTGCTAGAATCTTTTCTGATTGTCCATTGTTGTATTTTCAGAGTTAGTTGGATAGTGGCTTTTAAGCATTCGTTGGAAAGAAAGAAAGTGGACTTCATTCCTCTAATATTCCATTGAAATCATTTAAATATTTGGTTCCACCATTTCCTCTTTAGTTGAATTGGGATAAATCTCATATAGTATTCTTCCTAAAGCACAAACTTCTCATTTCCTATAAATGTTGAAGTACTTTGAACTCTGAAAACTTTTATGAATGGAAAATATATGCTATGTAGTCTTACTGTTGTAGTTAATCAGATTTGGATATATTAAAGTAATATAAATTCTGTAATAGCCCAACACCAATGATGCCATGAGTCATATCCAGAGATATATTCATCTCCTGACTTCCCATTAAGATAAGATAAATTCTAATGCAGAAAATCACATTTGTTATCCAGAATTTGCGATGGTCCTCACATTGATATTTCTCTATTATTTCTTAAGTAATCTATAATAATAATAAAATGTAAATACTAAAGGTATTACCCAGATCTGTTAACAAAGTTTGCAAAACGGATGAACTAGTCTTCCAATGTCTCTACATAATTTCAAAATGTTCTGTCAGTGTCTTTAATTCACTGTCTGGCTGCACAGAAAATAGTTCCTTTGTTGTAAATGGATTTTACTTTTCAAATTGTCTGGTACTGTTATCTTTGAAAGTGCTTAGCTTTGACACAGAGTCTGTCCAAAAAGATACTGGTTTGGAAATTGTGTAGCTATTTTCTAGTGGACAGACCTCTCATAGAAATGAGGAAAATAACTAGAGCAGGTACATTAAGAGAAATGTTTTCAAGGCAAAGAAAAAGAGTCTTTTGCTTTCCTCTTTGTGGTGAACTGAGCTGAGCTGAACACAGGCAATGGTGTCATTTCTCATTTCATTTATGTGGAATTGGTGTATTTTATTTGGGGGATGATCTTTTAAATAAAGAAATATTAAGTAAGAAAAGAAATCTTCCTTTTTTAAATAAACTCTAAAATCCTATGTTTGACTATATACTGCTGTGTTTCCCCGAAAATAAGATCTAGTTGGACCATCAGCTCTAATGTGTCTTTTGAAGAAAAAATTATATAAAAAATTAATATAAGACCCAGTCTTATTTTACTATAATAGAAGATTGGGTATAAAATATAATATAATATAATATAATATGATATGATATAATATGATATGATATGATATGATATGATATGATATAATATAATATAATATAATATAATATAATATAATATAATATAATATAATAAATACCTGGTCTGATAAGACCGGGACTTACATCAATTTTTGCTCCAAAAGACACATTAGAGTTGATGATCCGGCAAGGTCTTATTTTCAGGAAAACATGGTATATATATAGGGTGCCAAAAATATATATATACAAGTGGACATTTTGGTCAGCGTTTCTTAAGCAGTAGTTTGCCGTAATCAGAAGTGTCTGAACACTGATGGTAACCACTTTGAGCATCTCTTGTAATTGCAGAAGTCAAACGTGACTTGAATTCATCTTTTGTTATGGGTATATATTGACTATTGCAATTTTAATAGTTTGTTTTTCCTTTCTGAAAATGTGTGTACATTTTTTTGACACACTCTGTATATCAGATGTCAATTTTAATGAGAATACCAATGCAGGATTTTATTCTGTTACTAATCAATACGAATTAGCAAAGAGTCAGATACGATTAAGGACTACTTTGTACTTTGAGCACTCAGAGGCGGAAAGGGTGCTGGTGCTTTCCTTTCGATGTAGAGGTAGAAATGAAGAAATCTTAAAGCTTTCAAAGAAAACATTATTTTAAAACAATTCATTTTATATCAACACTGTTTTACAGCAAAACTCCGAGAGTCCTGCTTTGATCCAGGCAATATAATGAATGGCACCAGACTTGGAATGGATTATAAATTAGGGTCAACAGTCACCTATTACTGCGATGCTGGTTATGTTCTTCAAGGTTATTCGACACTCACCTGTATCATGGGAGATGATGGAAGACCTGGATGGAATAGAGCCTTACCAAGTTGTCATGGTAAAAAACCTATTTTTTTTGCTGAACTTTTATTATTAGAAAGAATCAATAAATGTTTAAGGTCATTTCTGTAGTTTTTTTAAAAAAAAATCAACCATTTAACATACAACATAGAAATGTGGTATAGCAATGCAGAAATTGTATCACGGATTTTTAAATTGGATTCAATAAAAACATGGTTTTAGGAAAGTGCTTATATTCCCAAAGCACCTATATTCCCAAAGGTGTCTCTCAGGCGAGGTGCACATTCTAGTAGGTGAGCTCTCTGAGAATAGAGGTATTGCCTGTTCTGTTCATTTGTGTTCAGTACTTAGAGGATTAAAATACTGGCCGAATAATGAGAAACAAACACACTGAAACTAATATTTCAACAAAAGTAAATAAATGCAGTAAGTTAAATATTATCAAGAATTGGTGATAAATTTTTATCTGAAATAAGGATGTAGGAAAACATATGTTTCTCCTAAGAATTAGGTTATCTAAAAGTGATAACCAAGTCAGAGCTGCTCAGACAACTCCAGTAGCACGAGGAAGACTCAAGGACACAGAAGAAAAGACCTTAGGAGAAAGACCTAAAACTAGTTTCAGAAACACAATATCAGATATGGGAGTAGCCATCTGGAGTTAGTAAAAAACCGATGCATCAGAATCAGATTGACAAAGGATCTGACAATGATCTTAGTTATAAGAAGAACTCTGATCTTAGAAAAAGTCTTAGGAAAAAATACATTTAAGGGGAAGAGATTTAATATTTTTAATAGTAAGGCAGTAATCAAAGAGATACCTGAAACAGAGACGTCACCTTCACTTGGGGTATGGAATTGCTAAGCAGTTAGCTGCGGTAAATGAACAGCCCTTTTGAAATGGTTTTGAAGAGACGATCTAGAAGATGCAAGAGGAGAAATTAGGGGAGTCCCCAGTTGACAAGGAAGCAGGTTTTGATAGCAATTGTTCAGAATTTCATGAAGATACATTTCTGGATGTACTCCTGGAAGATTTTTCAAAACAAGGACCAGTTCACCACTTCATGGAACTGGTGACCTGCGTCCATTTCAAAAACTAATATCTTAGTGTTAAACAGAAAGTCAAACACAGATGGTGTAGAAATAATTTTAATGAAAAATGAGACATTCTAAGAGAAAATGGTATAGAGTTCATAGCAGACCATGGACATTTTTATTTAAAGCTTTTGGAGATTATTTTACTTATAACTAAGTAAAATAATGTTATTAGAAAAAATAATACTTCATGTTCAAAATCATAGAGGTGTTTGTATATAACTCTATTTATCAGGATATAGGTACAGTGGGGGAAAAACGAAGTTCAGTAAGGCGAGAAAAACAATAGCAGTATGGAAAGTTATCATAGATCCCTAGTCAGATGAATGATCCTAATGCATTGTACAAAATTGACGTGGAGATGATATCATCTATGGCAGATTTTCCAAACTGGGTCACCACTAGTGAGTCATAAAATCAATTCACTGGGTTATGACCAGCATTTTTATTATTGATATAAAATTTGATAAAACAACAGAAAGAAAGAAAAAACATAATTCAAACAACAAAGTAAGGATAAATCATTTTCTGCAAATTGATTCTGTTATATAGAGAGATAAATAAAATACAATTAATATACATATACCCATTTGTGTGGCATGCAAGTGTCAATTTGTGTATTTGCAATGATATAAAGTATATTTTACTGCGATTGTCAATGGGAAAAATACCCAACTCTGATCTGATGGTTAAAAGTATGGATACTTGGTGTATGACAAATATGGTAATTTTTCCCTGATGTATAATGTATTCATGTGTTAGAATTATATGTATATAATTTCTGGCTTAAACACAAGTCATTTAAATTTTCTAGGCTTCTTGTCGCTCATCTACAAAATGGGAAAAATTGAAATTCTTTATTTCAAAATATTGTTATAAGAAATAAAGAAAAGTAGATATCAACTAAATTGTCATGCTGTTAATATTAGAATAATTCCTGGCTTGAATTGATGCTTTCATCAGAAGATAAAGGGAATAAAAAGAGAAAGAATAGCTATGAATTTAATTCTCCCAAGGAGAAAAAAAAAAAGTAATTGATGACATGGATGAGTATAGGAAATTTAGGAGAGTGATTATATTGTCTAGAATTTAGAGCCATACAAAAATCTGTTTATAGCTAGAAACACATATTAAACTTAGAACAGCATTTTCCAAAATTTAATGTCAGTAATCCTGAAGAAACCATGAAAAATTTCCAGGAACCAGAGAGGAAATAACCAAAAATCCTGATGGAGAAAACTAAAAGCATACAGGAAACTATAGGTAAAAAGGATAGGTGTTAAACAGTGGATAAATGATTAAATAGATAGCTTTCAATGACTTAGGTGGAAAGACAAGAGTACAAAGTATAGCATGCATTCTCTAAGAATATAACTGTCTAAAATAATCCTATTCCTTTTTAATAGTTTCTATATTGGTAGGTCATAGCAACGTCAATTTCAACAAGGGATATTTCATAATATATATGAAGACATTCTTATGAACCAAAAATATTTCATGAGCTCAATTATAGCCCAATTAAGTGTAGTCCATTTTGGTTGAATAGTAATATCTACAGACAATATGGAGGGAAGAATAGACCTGAGTTCAAATCCTCTCACTGTACCTATGCTCTGAGATTACCTGAGCCTTGATTTTTAGTCTATAAAACTGGGTAATAGTTTTATTGCAATAGGTTATTGTGAAGACTGCATTTATAAACACAACCCATATAGAGCCTAGTAAAGTTCCTAGCAAATACTGGCATGTTGATATATGTGGTTGCAACATGGTGTTCCAAAAGAAGCATAGCACTGGAAAACAGGCCTTGCACGTTATATTTTAGTTGAACAAGTATATTTTTGTCATTTTAATATTAATTAAATCAAATTTATTAATGTTATTATATAAATACACATTCACCCACTCCTGAAAATAGCACAGGAGTTCAGTATTTTTAAATTTCTTAAGAGAGAAAAAAATTTACCATCAATTAAGTTGGAGATCACTTGACTTTTAACCATAATGCCAAGACATAATTGATATCAAATAAAAAATTATTCGATATATGCTTTAAGCTATTAGAAAAAAAAATAAATAAGATACATTCATGTTAAAAATATGACCACACTGATAATTTCTGGTATATTGGGGGAGGCGGGGAAAGCCCATGGTTTAGAACTAGATATGCTTAACTCTAAACAGTGAATTAATACCAAGAGAAAAGCTTGAGTCAGCTATGTGACCTTGTTCGATTTATTTATTTTGTATATTTAGCATTAGATAATATTGTATAATTTGTGAAGTTGTTGGGAGAATTATATTAAATAACTTATTTAAAGCATTTGGTTCTGTGACTATTACTGTCACACAGTAAAGAAAGATTAATACATTTTAGTTTTTTGATCAGGTTGACATATATCTGTTTGTTTTCCCTCATAGTTACTGTATAGAAATCCAAAATACACAGGACTGGCTGAATTTCAGATGTACTAATTTAATACTTTAAGTCAAACTTAGTGTGTAAAGCATGTACATTAGAGCAAAAAGGATTTGTTGTTCATAAGGAGATATATATATATATATATATATATATATATATATATATATATATAAATAATTGGGGAATATTGGGGAACAATGTGTTTCTCCAGGGCCCATCAGCTCCCATTCGCTGTCCTCCATTCTAGTTGTGGAGGGCACAGCTCAGCTCCAAGTCCAGTTGCCGTTTTTTCAATCTTTTGTTCCAGGGGGCGCAGCCCACCATCCCATGTGGTAATCGAACCAGCAACCTTGTAGTTAAGAGCTCGCACTCTAACCAACTGAGCCATCCAGCCACCCAGGATAAATTATTTTTAATTAAGACAATTTTTTAACTTTTTACCAAAGTAAAATAGGCACGTGATAACGAAGAAAATAATACAGAACAGCTTCCCATTTAAAGCAATTTAAAGCAATGGTTATCTGCCTTACCCCCTTCCATTCTCCTATTCCTCAGCTAAGTCTTCTAATAATTTCTATTTCTAATTGCTCTAGTGGCCCTCTCCATGACTCTGCATAGCATAATGAAGTTCTGGTTCTTGATTCACCATCTCTAGATAATATCTATTGATTCCCTGATATAAAAGATCAAGAGTTGTGTCACATTCATAGCCCCTCTCTTCAATGTTCCAGTTATATTATTTTTGGTTTTTCTAGTAAAATTGCCTTTGCCGTGTGTTAATTTGCTAATGCCTCTATTTCTAATTTCATCAGTGTTTGAGAATTAGGTTGCTAGTCTCTGCTGATTTTCATGCTAAGTATCATTCCACAATAGGAATCCTGACTAAAGGATTTTTGGAACTGACTGATTTTTGGAACTGGCAGGAAATTTGGACTGATTGGTAGGCTTTACCTTAGAGTACATTAAGTAGGGAGTTGGCTATTAAACTATGATCATGAAGTGCCAAAACAAGGGAATAAGGTTTTTGTTTCCTTTTCTTTTTCATGATAGTAAACACAACCATACTCTGAAAACACTTTAAATGCAACCATATGTATATATAAATATATATATATATTTTTTTTTCTTGTAATGTTGCTTTAGTCTCACCCAGAGGACCATAAACTCATGAAGTCTTGGGTTACATATTGCTTTTTATTATGTAACATGTTAATTTATACAGAAAAGCTTTTAGTAAATATTTTTAACCTGAGCTGAACCATAAGAATTTACAAAGTTTGTTTATTTTAGAATATAGATTTTTATCATGGTTTAGGATTAAGTGTACATTCTATTTCTGAAGAAAATGTTTTTAAGAGCTCATGTTGGACACTGGGAGATTATGTTTGTCAGAAGTAGATCCAAAATGATAGCATCCTGTGGAAAGTCCTGCTCAGTGATGAGAAACCTTGCAGTTTATCTCATGAGAATGTCACATACATTAAATGATAGCAGAACAAGATAGCTGTACCTGCAGTTCACTTTGTGATAAACAAAAAAAAAATGTGTTTAGAAAAATAATTCTTCCCTCATTTTTTATACTTTGAAAAGTATCTATTGAAACTCAGAGAGTTACTTTAGTTACTATAGACGTACTGAAGTAGAAGTCATATATCCCATAGTCTGACTCAATATGAGGTAGAGGTAATAAAACACCAATAATGCCAATTGCCATATTTTGCCCTTAATATTCATTATTTGATTGATTTCACCTAATGGCATTGCATTTGTTTATATAAACACACCTCTACCCTAATCTAGGATACTAGCCACCTCTTACCTCTTACTCTGTCTGCTAGCTAGTTCCTCTCCTTCCCTGTTTCCCCATTCTCTTCTAAATACAATAGCCTTGAAAGCATATGTCAGACTACATTGTATATTTACTGAAAACTCACCAGTGGTTTCCTAAATTTGAATAAATGCCAAAGATCTTATAATGTAATACTCCACTTAATCTGCCTATATACACCCTGTCCTCCCTACTATTTATCTCTTCTATTACACAAGTGGGCCACACTGGCCTTCTTGATCTTTCTTCAAAACACTGCTCACATTTCTGCTTCAGGGCTTTTGCACACACTGTCCTTTCTGCCTGAGTGCATTTTCCACAGCTTTCTGGCAGGCTAGCTCTCTGACTTCCTTCAGGCATATGATCACTTGTCTTCTTGGTATAAAAATATATATATATTCATATTTACCCTTCCTCTGCTCTTTAAAACTCCCAGGATGAAATCATATGTATCTAAAATTGAAACAATATACCCTGGGTAAAGTTATCTCTGATGTGTGTAAAACCTCCAGTTAGATTAAGGCCTTAGAAAATTGAAAGGTAAATCATTAAATGCAGGAGTACTGCTTACAATACCAATACAATATTCTTTTTATTTTAATTATGGTAAAATTGACCATATAACATCGGGTTTGTTTCAGGTATACAGCATAATGATTCGATATTTGTATATATTGTGAAATGATCACCACAATAAGTCTAGTTAACATCCATCACCACACAGAGTGACACACACACACACACACACAAAAGTTTCCTTATGATGAGGACTTTTAAGATCTACTCTCTTAGCAACTTTTAAATATGCGACATAATATTATTAACTATAGTTACCATGCGATACATTACATTCTCATGACTTATTTATTTTATAAGCAGGCCAGTTCGATATTCTTGATCTATTGTCATAGCATACAGTGAACATGTAATTGACAGATAATTATAATAATAAGAGCCTAAGGATAAACATATTTGGACTCTTAAAGAATCACTAGCTTGCTAATTATTATAAAGAAGAAATGGTATAATTCATGCCTTTTGTTGAGGCATTCAAAAGCACCAATTTTATGCCTGGCCCTGCACTAACTGTTAGGGATAAAACATGAATTCATCAGGGCCCTTGACTGTAAGGAGTTTACAATCTGATGAGATACAGACAGTTAAGGTCAATTGCTAGAAATAAAAAGAGTACTGTGAGCACAGCATGGAAGTGCATCTGACCTAGTTACAAAGAGAGATCTGGGAAGTCTTCCTTATGAAAGTGATGCATGAACTGAATCTTAAAATTATAAATGAGAAGGAACCCGGTGAGTCATAAAGCATGAGGGGATGGTGTATTCACACCTACTGGTCAGCATATGTGAACATGTAGAAGCAAGAGTAAACAAAGAATTTTGGATAAAAATTAAAACAGCTCAACAGGGCAAGTGAATAGAGAGGAGAAATGATGAGAGGAAATAGTTTACCTGTATTGAGCACAGTTTGGAGTTTCATACCCACATCATTTTATACCTCCCCACAACTTGGGGGGTATAATATTGGCGAGTACTAATATTCTCATTTGGCAAGAGTACTAATATTGGTGAGTACTAATATTCTCATTTTACAGATGAGGAACCCAAGACATAGAGAGAGGTTCAGTCACTTGCTCAAAGTCATACTTGTCCAATAGTCTTGTTTTGGAGTTTATGCTCTTAATCACTACCCTATAAGTAGACTGGTTAATCCTTCAAAGAACTTTATATAGATGTCTTTATGACTCTAGTGCCTAAAAGTACCTGGCATATTTAAGTTAATTAAATGTTTCATGAATGGATGCATGGCACCAAGAATAAGTGGTGAGATTTAAAGTTTTTCATTTATTTCTGAAATCTTCCTCCAGGCTAACTGTGAGAATTAAGGTAAAATCTACCAATAATTGATGAAAGTGTTTATCTGAAGTTCATTTTTGCATTTCATTTGAAATACAACTTTGCACAGAGTACACATGCCTTAATAGATAGTCAGTATTAGCTCAGTTCTTTTGAAAATCTGCAATATTATTTTAAATACATGTATTTCACTCATGTTAACATAAATCATAGAATCTCTGGAAGATAAAAAGAATTAAGTAACTCAATCACTGATGACATAGAAGTCTGTTCAATGTGTAAAAACATGAATATATTATGATTAGACATCCAATAGTCATCTGGCACCATTCTTTGTTCAACTTCCAACTATATGTGGAATGATAAAAGCTTTTAAAAGAAGAGCCGTCTTACCCTATCCACTGAAGAGAAAGCTTTGAAACAAGCCAAAAATAAAATAAACTAAAAGTTCATTTTGTAATTATAGTTTTCCAACGTTAGCGTTATCTCTGATGAGTAACCCCATATGGCCTACTTTTAATGAAATCATATGTTGGACTGTGTGAAGAAATAAATAACTAAACTTGTATTCCTGATCTCCTGCTTAAAGGGCATAACTTGCCTTGAGCTAATTTCTTATTGCAAATCTTCTTGAACTTTATAAATTTTTTTGAGCTGTGAAACAAGCCTGGGTCCCATTCCATTATAATTGTATATAGAGATCCTCTAGTCTAAAACTCGTATACTGAACCATTAGCATTTGATCTCATTAAAATACATGATCTAACTAAAGCATGTAGATGAAAGAGTCATACAACAAAGACGTAATGGTAAAATATTTCTGAGTGTCATCAAATACCGATGTTTCATCACCTACACCTAGGAATTTTGTCCACAGACATAATATACAGATTACGTGTTAGACCCATGTTCTGCAAAGAAATGCACTGTATTTTGTATTGAAACAAGGTAGTATTGGGATAAAACCAAAGTATGTTTAACTTTCATATGATGGGAGAAAAGTATTATTTAAAAGGAAATAGGAATGAAAGCTGATGTTATTGAACACCTGCTATTTTCCAGGTACTCTCATGTACATTATCACTCCAGTTGGCCTCTTGCCTGCTAGTCTAGAGAATCATCAACATTGTTATAAATAAATCCCTGCTGCTGTGGATTCTGGAGCATATTATGTAGACTCGTTCATGTAAAAAGCAATTTGATTGCAAATCAATGGCTGTAATTCAGAGCACATTTTCTTGTGACCACTGACTTGGAATTCATATTAAACCATTTTTGTTTTCCCTGCCCGTGGCACCTCAGTCACTACTCCTTATCTCCAGATGGGTAGTCACATGGCCTCTCATTGTGCTAGGATGCTCCCATTCTCCAGTACCAGGGAGGCTATGTTTAAGTCCGACTTCAAACAGGCGTGTCTAATATGTTGCCAGGTGTTGCAGAAACAGGGAAAAAAAGAAAAAAAATATACAGAAAGTTGAATCAACCTAGTGATTCTCACCTTATAGATGAAGAAAGTAAGATAAGTAATAGTAACTATTAGAAGTCATGGTATGATTCAAATGGGAAGGTAATTCATAAGACAAGAGGTCTCAGGATAGCCAAATCTTTACTTCTATTGGGTCAACAAAATTCTTACGCACAAAGTTCACTCCACAGAACCTAGAAGGGAAAGAAAGCAGTCTTATTATTGAAAAAGCATATCTGGAATACAGTGCACATTGCAGGCAGTCTGTGAAAGATACTACAGAGACAAGGCAAACCTTAATTAAAGAGCTAATCAAATAAATATATACTTACAAGTTGTAATCATTATACCCAAAGTAACCAGTGGCATGCTATATAATGGGGGCTTCTGAACTAGTCTGGAAGACAAAAGGACTTTCCTGAGAAAGCAACATTTGGGAGGAGATTAGGTAGGAGGGAATAATTTGTTAGAGTATTTGTTTGTTTTTTCCCTCTGAACTTATTTTGTACTAATATGTTAACTGTTTTAAGTATTTTTTAAAGACAATAACAGATTGCCATTACTAATAATCTATGACATAGAAATATAAATTAAACTAAGTGATGAAAAGGGATTTCAGTTTTTAAAAAGTGCCAATAATCCAATCAAAATCGTTTTATTAATGAGAACTTGGCCTCCCATGCTCCGTTTTCTACAAAATCATAGATTAATAATTACTAGTGACTTGGCAGTGGAGCAAATGGGGAGTGATGGCTCATGAAGGCAGGAATTCTTTTTGAGGTGACAAAACTATTCTGAAATGAAATAGTGGGGTTGGTTACACAACTCGGTGCATATGCTAAAATAAATACTCAATTGTATACTTCAGAAGAGTAAATTTTATGGTCTGTGAATTAAATCTCAAATTTGAAAATAAGGTTAAAAAATGAGTGACATAGGTATCACACATGAACTACCAACTCCTGCAAGATCATTGTTAGCAGAATTTGTATATGGTAACATGGAAGCCAAGAGCTACTCATAAGCTTGTGTCACTGAATGACTCTTCTTTTTCTAAGAATATACTCTGATGGAGTATACAACTTATACAGTGCTACAGGATAGAAAGAAGGCCTTCCTAGCCGGCAACATCAAATGAATGAGTCCAGGCAGTGAGGTGACATAAATAGATGCTATTATTATACTAAGTTGATTTAGTGAGTCATTAAAATGATTTACAAGCCACTGAATTATAACACTGAGATGGATTTTTTTTTTCTTTAGTGTTAAACAGGAGTGTGGAATCAACACAAAATTAATTCACAAGGAATAAATACTTATTTTTGCTTTTTTCATTGAACAGATACAATAATAGAAAACTCACAGCATAGAAGTAAATGTGAATGTATCAAAAATACAGGGAGGAAAATGAAGAGCCAAATAAATAAGTTACTTAGAATAATAGTTGATAATTAAAGTCATATGTATCACCATTAGGATAACACGGCCTTATTGGAGGCTTATGATCTAAGACAGATAAACAAAATGAAGTATGTATACTTACATAGGAGACATGAAAAAGAACATGAAATGAATGCCTGAATAGTTAGGTATTTTTACTAAGATCAAGGTTTTGAACAAAGGAGAAAAAGTAGCAATAGTAATTTTAATCTGAAAGTCCATGCTGGGAATAATGGCTGTCTAGCTGTCTGCATTACAAATTCACATCACGAGCTTACAGTTATAAAAGTCCTTCTCTTAATAAAAAGAAAAAAAAAAAGAAAAAAAAAAGAAAAAGACTCCATGGGCGATACAGCATTCAAACACATTCTATTCTAGGATCTATAATTTGTGACATTCAATCAGGGCATAACTATTTTATTAGATGTGGACTAGCACTTTTGTAAGGTATAGCAGTTCTTTTAAACTGAAGGAGTCACAGGCCACATCTAGTAAATTATTGATTTAATATATCATATTGCTCTTTTGTTGTGACCTGTAAGAATTCATCACTTTTAAAAAGTGCCTAACTTGCTTTCTGAGAAAAATTTATACGTTATATAATAATTTTCATTGTAGAGTATATTTGATACTAAATTATACAGTACACAAGTGAAAAGACAGATTTGAAATTGCAAGTAGCTTAAGGCTATGTTGCATGTACTATAAAGGCTCTAAGACATATGGACATTCAGGTAGTACCTTTTCCCTGTAAGTGGTTTGGGATTTTTCTATTTCACTCAGTGGGAAGACTCCCCCCCCTCCTTCTTTCCCTCCTCCTCATTGTCTTCCTTCTCCATCCCACACACATGACCAAACCCTAGGTGAAAGGTCCTTTTCATTGGGTGAATAGAAGCCCTAAACGCACTTGCAGTCTCATCGTCTGATTTCCCTGGAAATACCTGTCTCTATCACTGCTTCATAGTTCAGGAGTAAAACAAGCATATAAAGTGACAGCACAGGCACATTTCACTTATGTAAATCATACCATACGAATTCAGCCAAGAAAAGATTTAAATAAAAAACAAACAGAAAAAGAGAGAAAAAGGAAAATAATACAAAACTAAACTGCGTGGGTGATTTTGCTTACTCAATAAAGGTATACTCCAGACTGAATAAATGCTGGCATGGATTTGCTGCTCTGAAATGGTAGACATGAGTTTGTTGTTTGCTATTTCCTCAGTGGAACTAGTATCCATATGGCTCTTATACTGTAAAAATCGTATCATTGAATATATCTCTAGTGTTTTAAGATACATAATTTTTTCACATAATATCACCTCTAAATGTAAAGCAACAGTGACTCCTGGTATTTCAATCACAGAAAGAAAAAAATAGGTTTACATGAATTTATTAAAAGAGAGTTTGTTTCAATTCTGTCTCAGATGTAAGTGAATTTCTGGGGTAATTTCAACCAAATGAAATGTTTGTATTACATGCTGACTGTGGAACACTATTTTATAGTAGGCTGGTCTTGCAAGCATCATTCATTTAATAATCAAACAGACATTTATGGAGGACCTACTATTTATCAGAACTGTTCTAGGAAGAGAAGAGAAACACGATAGAACTGTGTGTTAGAAAAATCACCAGCAGTGGTAAGACCTTACCGGGATGAGTGGAGCTGGTTGTCTATTATTGAGAGAGTGTATGTGGAAACTGTTGGGAAAGTCTGGATGTGGCAGTTACAATGTCCACAGGAAAGAGACTGATAAGCTAAATAATGGTACAAGCAACAAATCAGTGATGTACTGGACCCCCCAAATCAAGGAGAGAGTATCAAGAATAATAGCATTTTATAAAAGGCTAAGTTTGATAATTTAAGTCTTTAACATACTTTGGCTGCTCTGTATGTATCCATAAAACACAGTTCTATACTGCAACAAAATCATAATGAATTACAGTCAATAACATGCTACAATTATTGCCAAAGCAACAGCACATTTTAGAATCGTCTATCTCGCATTTTGCAAAGTGTGTTCTGGGGAATGTAGTTCCTGTGAGATGTTACACAGAAACAGTCTCCTTGATTGAATGTTTCTAAGAAAGAGCGTTGATATTCCCCAAACCTTACTAACGTCTCAATGAAGTCCTATGGTAAAGAACCCTGTTTCTTTTATCCATGTATTCCCCAAATACAGTTAATCATAAAACCATTTTTTCTCATAATCTGTGTGTTCTACAAAAATGCTATTAAAATACAGATTTAAGAGGTAGTCACAGTGCGGCATAAGTTATAATCAGGAACAGGTAAGTTCTTATATTTAATGCATTCCAGTGATACAGGCTTTTTAGAGAAACACAGCCAGTTTGACAAAAGACCCACAAGTATAAGTCAAATGGCAAAAATAAGCATAGAATTAAATGTCCTGCCTTGCTTTTATCTTCTGATTGTTAACAGCCAGAAAGATAAAGTCTGCCCTTTTCTATACTAGCCAATAGGGTGAAACTAAAACAGGGAGAGAGAACATCAAAAGCTTCTAGCAACCACTATTAAAGGAATTAGTAAAGATGGCCTGGCTTAGTCATGATTCCATTACATTTTCATAAATATAAAACAGATTACAATAAATCTGTATCTCACAGCACAGTTAATTTTCCCTTATTTATGATATTTACATACTGCATAAAGTATTGTCAGTCACTACACTGTTTAGCATAATTACTATAAATTAACTGCTGTAATCACTAACCAGAAGAAATATGAAATTATTGCTACCAGTACAAATAACAGAAAATATTATAATATCAGTTGCCATAAGGACATGTGATTATACTGCAACCTCATATATATTCATCAGTGGCTTAAAATAAAAACCTTTATATTTTTCATATTTATAAATTAAATTTTCAACAAAAGCTGTCCTAAATGTCTATTATGCAAAATAAAATGCACAAAACAAATTGAGCTGTCAGACGCATATTAATGTGGAATGACGGAATATTCATGACAAAGTCACAAAGCTAAGCTTGAATTAGAAGCTCTCATTTCTATGTATACTTTCATAATTTAAAAATAAGGGTTTCATCACATATATTTAAAGTATTATAATTTTGGAGCACCTTAAAATCAGAAGGAAAGTTAATATAAAACATACTGCCCATTCTTGGAGGAATCTCTCATCAGTAATACTATCAGTTGAATAGAGTTGTCAGTGCTGAAATAAGAACACATCTGACTACTCTAATCTCAAAAAATAGTGAGTGATGAGAATGATACATATTTGTTTTTATCATCACTGTCAATTTGTTGTTATTCTGAGGAGTTCTAATTTTAATATATTAAAATCTAACTATTACCATATTATAGAATATTGAAAGAAAAAAAAAACAGAACATTTATTAGCCACCCAATTCAACACAACATACAGTATCAAGAATAATAGCATTTTATAATAGGCTAAGTTTGATATTTTAAGTCTTTAACATACTTTGGCTCTGCATGTATCCATAAAACACAATTCTATACTGCAACTCTTCTGATTTAAGTGCAGGTCAAATGAACAGATACAGATTAGTATTTTACTTAGCTGAGTAAGAGAGTATTTTACTTAGCTGAGTGGGTGAATGTACTTGTACAGCCATCGTTGTTCCACGTACAGAAATACTTAATTTGGTGGCAGCATAATCAGGGTTGATTTTCAGTAGAGTTGCAAAATCTGGCAGAACAATTTTTCACTTGCGTTAGTAATTTCTCATCATTATAGAAAACATGATTATCATTACACTTTTATCATAAATGAAAGCAGGACCACCATTATTACCCCTAAAGTTAGCACCATTACATTATTGTATTACTTTGTTTCTGAGAGGAGTATACCTTAATGCTTTAAAAGTTTTGCATGTGTACAGTTTTTTAATTTTTAAAAAAATATTTGATAATGGGGAATCTTATTAAAATATGAAGATAAATGACACACCTTAAAATCCAGTTGCCATATTTTTATATGAAGAATACACTCATAGTATTCATTTTTAATTTATTTTTCTAAAAATACTTTTTTATCATTTTTATCTCCTAGCACCATGTGGAAGTCGTTCAACAGGGTCAGAAGGCACTGTTCTATCACCAAACTATCCAAAAAATTACAGTGTGGGACATAATTGTGTTTATTCTATAGCAGTTCCCAAGGAATTTGGTAAGTAATATTCATCTCATCATGTAGTATTTCATTCCAGACATGCTTTAGTTTTCACTACACACTATTCAAAAATGTTAGTTTTTTTCTGAAAATATTCACTGTCCATAAAGCATTTTATTCTGTAATCCTTTTAGATAGTGTTGTAATAATAAACTTTTGAGGTCATTCTATTCAATCTGAATTTATAACCAAGTACACAGGTAAACAACAATAAAAAATGAAAACAGGATTGTTTTTAATTTTTAAAAATAAGTACATCCAGTCACCTTGCAAGTGCCTTCATATTTGAATGATATAAAACGGGAAATTAGCAGAGCATAAAGCAAAATCTGCTCTGCAAAATATGTGTGAAGTCAAATACAGGAGTATTATAATAATGACAAAAGTATATTAAAAAATCGTAAAAAGTTTTATACTTCATTTACACATTCCCGAAGAGAAGAAATTTTGTTTTTAAGCACCTAGTTTCTGGGTCAGCAATGAATCTAAACAGACAGCTAAGGGTATTTCATCTTGTCAACCTGACAGTCTCTTCTGCATTGGCACTAACAAGACAGTGTGTCCTTTGCTACCTGTATACCTCCCTGATCACAAGTCTTAAGGCTCACTTACCTGGCTTCTAAAGGTTTTGGATCTGAGATCCAGCTGGCTCTCACCCAGGTTGAAGCTCTGTATATGGGTGCATAGACAATAGAAATTTAGTGAGCAGTAAAATATGAGAGAGAGGCTGAAAGTTCAGACTTCAACAATTTAGATTTACAGACTTGTGTCATATGGTAAAGGATTTGCGAGAGCTATAAAGAATGTGTGGGTCTGGATGACTAAGTATTTTAGCAGAACGACCTGGATTTTATCATTTCAAGGTTTTGGGATCACATCTTGACTGAATGTTTCTGATGATACATAAAATAAGCTGATGTTTCCAGTCCAATTTCTTATAACCAGATACGACCTATATATCCTCCTTTTCTCCTGAAACAAGTCCAGGAACCTCAACTTCTCTGAGAGAACATTGTGATCAGAAGTGAAATAGTACACCTTTTATTTTACCCTTGAAATAGAGTGACGATGCCAGCATTAGCAAGGTGTCTGTTTCTGTACTCTACAAAATATTTTTTCTTCCTAATGTTTTGATCAATTGAATCAGAGTTGAGCTCTTTCTGAAGTTTACAATAGTTGAGAAGGAAAAACATCCTCTCCTTAATTGTGTTTTTATCTTTCTTGCCTTTTCTGCCCAAGAGCGTTCTTTCGTTGCTAGAGGGGTTGTAATCCCTAGCTGCCAAAAAAAATGTTCCATGCTTGCTCCCAGAATCCTCCCAATGAGGGTCCAGAAGACTTCATGGCTAACTGAGTCCTCTTTAGAAGCCATTGATTTGTTTGATTATACTTTGGGGGATACAATGTGGCCAAAAGAATGAGAAAGAAGAAATATAGCTATTTCCTTCTTTAACACGTAGACCTGCTGATCACCTGCAGATCCTTTACAGTAGCCTATGTGTGTCCAAAAAGAAAAGGGACAAGTAGTGATTAACATAAAGGTAAATTAACAGATTCTTAAAGAATGGAATCTTTATTTTAGCAGGGTTAATGTAAGTGAAATTTAATCCTTTTAATGGAAAAAATAATACAATCAATATTCAGTGGTTTTTAACACTAACTTTTAAAAACAAACCTTGGATTATTTGTGGATAAAATCAAGTATACACCGATTTGTTAATTAAGAAATTGATTTTATTTTTATAAATGTTGCATAATTCTTTGTTTCAAATGGCATATCAAGTCAAACAGTCCTGGATTCTAATTTCCGCCTGTTACATTTTAGCTATCTGTCCTTGGACAATTATATAATCTCCTTGAGACTCAGTTCCTTTATTTGTAAAACGGGACCATTATGTCTACAGGGCAGAGCTGTTGTGAGAAATAACTGAGATTGTATATATAAAGTATGTCTCACTATGAAGTAGTTCATGATCAATACCATGAGGTTTAAGAATGCCAGCCTTGGAGTCAGATTTGTGGATTCAGAGCCAAACCCAATTTGCTTGTTTTCTTTAGACAAGTCACGCATCATCAGCCTGAGACTGACTTTTCTCATCTCTGAACTAGAGATGATACATGTCTACCACACAGGGTTATTTTATAACTAAATAATATAACTTATGTAAATGATTGTTATAATAACACATAGTAAGTCATGCACACACATGTGCACACACACAATTTTCTTTATGTTCACAATCATAGACTCCCCACCGCCTCAAAAAAAGATGAAATAAAATGACCTGGGTTACCACATTGGACTAGAGTCTTAAGTGTAGCATGGCTAATAATGAAATATTTATATTATGTAATGAAAGCATAAAAAACGCCTATTTTGCATTTCACATTTCTAGGGGATATCCAGTCACCTAACGATTCCCTAAGATTTGGGAGCAGAGTAGGAGAAATAAATAAATATTGATCATTGACTTCTTCCTATCTTTACCTTTGCCTACTTAATGTGAGATGATCAATCAATAGTCATTGGGTCTCTACAAATAAAATTCCTATTTTGCTTCTGCTCTCTCTCATTCTCACTTGGCCAAAACTGCCTTCCATTGCACATATGGCTTTAATTTATGACTTTTTAGTATCACTTCATAACATATAACTTCTTTTTATTTCCTCTTTTCCTATAATTTATCCCAAACTATAATCATGCCCTCTTTTATATCTTGTATATGCTGACATTCTTAGTATTTTACTTTTATAAATCATTATCATTTAGCATAACATTCGTCAAATACACTCAGTTCATTCATTGGTATTGCGTTTTTCACATGGGTTAAGGTTCTAAAGTTGTTAATGTAAAGGAGAAAATCATGCGTAATCATCATCCATGAAATACCTTACATCTCTCATAGAAGATCATCTACATGATTTTGCACAAGCCATATTTCCTCTGAATAATTCTAACAGGACATTTTTCCTCCAACATCAGAAAGGTAACAGTTTCTTCATATAATATCAGGTGTTACCAAATTACTTTTATGTATTTCTTTTTGCTTGATATAGAATTCAATTCATATAAGTTAACTGTGTACATATGTGACTCTGCTTTCCTGGTTGATTGAATACTGTTTTGTTTGCCACTCCCTTTATGTTTTTTTTCAGTTTTTCTAGATAAGAGAAGTATCAATTCATAATACTTTTGTAAGCATCATGGGATTTCATTTGAACTTCAGATATTAGGGTCACTTTGGCAACAGTCATTCTGCAGGTATCCAGTTTTGTATACTTAGAAAAATAACAATTCTGGTTCAGTTTGATAGGTTTTACTGATATTTCACTCTTTCTTTTCTATACAATTAAACTATTTCAATTGTATTTTTGGATTAAAATACCCTACTTCATTAATAAAACTATGTTTGAATTTTCCTTTATATTTCAATTTTTAATTATCAGCTATTTCCCCTCTGGTTTGGTTACTTAAGTCTTCAGGCATTATTTTAAGTGCCAAAAACATGGAAGACAGCTTTTGTTTTATTTTGGATTTGATGTAGATAAGGAGCTTTAGAATGAATTGTTCACATTGTTATAGGTGAATTATTTTTGTTTATATATATTTATACTTATAAATACATATACATACATAGAATATAAATACATATAAAGCATACCTAGAGTATATGGGTCACAATCAAATTGCAGGGAGGGGTAATTAGTAAATTTGGGACATAAATATTGTGCACTTCTATTTTAACAAACCTGGCTGAGAAAACAACAGAAAAGACTAGGATGACAGCCAAAGAAGGGTATAAGTCAGAGGCTAGTGTTTGTTATTGTCTCTTTTGTAGAAGAGACAGAAAAGGGAAAGGATAAACAGAGAGTAAGTCTGGACAACAAAGTAAAGGGTACAGCGAGGCAACCGGAAAAGAGGGAAAAGTGGGATATTGGCATTGAGAAGCTTCAGAAACCTTTATTTCAGACTGTCTTTAAAATTTTCTTATTAACTTCCTGGAGAGAAGAAAGTCTCTGTGCTCTGTTTCAGGGGCTTCTATTTGCCATTTGAGGTAAGCCTGTCATCATTCATTCAATCTGATTTTAAAGTTGGCTTTTTTCTTAGTCAGGTGCATGCAATACACACACACACACACACACACACAACACACACACACTCACATATGTCAAAAGAACTCCATTTCTGCCATCTTAAGTTGATGTCACTTCTAGTTAAACCTTCCCATGTCTGTAAGTACTTGCAAGCAAAAGCTCCCTACAAACTGTATATATACAGGAGTATAATGGGGGCTGGAGGTCTAAGGACTTGTTGTCCATGGAGGTACAATTTCCCATGTTAACTTTAGTTTTCTTTTGAGATCTGCAGAATCTGAACACATTTCTAGGGTATTGTGTAGTGGGTTGAAGTGTGCTGTTTATGGGTTGGTCTGTTTACGGGTTGATCTCCAAGGAAGTGTCTGTCACCTCTCCAGTCAATCCAACCCTTTTAGGTGTCTTGATTTTTCTCCCCAGCTGTCTAATACAGCCATGAGGACTTGGAGCACTAGGTAACCAGCCTTTATGTGTGTGTCCACAAAGGAGTCAGTTATTTAATTACAGTTGTGCTAGAATTCCCTATGGGGCTCTGTTTGTCCTAAGGGGTACCTTCTGACACCTCCACATAGATTCTTAGTCATCTAAGAATACCCAAAATTGGAGCTGAAGGGAATCAATTCCCTTTATCTTCAAAGATGAACAAATTCAGACACTCATTTATCTATCAAAAGGTTTTGTTCAGATTCTCAGTAAGCATTTTTAACTGAAAAGCCAAAATTAAAAACCAACCACCAATTTTATTTATTTATTTATTTATTTATTTATTTATTTATTTATTTATTTTGTATTTTGTATTTTGTATTCCCCCCCCCCCCCCGGTTATCTCAATCCTTAACCATTAGTATCATCTCGAGGATTTTTTTGTTTTTTTTTTAAGAATAGCTCAAATCAAGTCAGGCCCTACTACCTTAAAACAGAGAGGTCCGAAATTCCAAGCAAAACTCACCCAAGTTCACCCAATGCAAAGTGGGGAGCCCTTGAGCACAGTGGGCCTCTGATGGTACCTAGCACAGGTCTAGGTCTACAGGGTAGTCCTGGGTGGGCTTCTTTGGAATCCTGCCCTCTACGTCAAATAAATATTGATGTAGTAAATGTCCAAACCTGTAAAAAGTTTTATTTAAGCCAAACTGACAACAATTGTCAGAAGCAAAAATGTCAACAAATTGAAAAAAATGCTTTGAAAAATAGAAGTTCTATAGCTTAGTTTTTTACATTAAAATCAGAAAAGAAAACATAAGAAGTGATACGTAAAATCCAACAGTGGTAAATTAAGGGGGTAAGCCAAAGCAAAGTAGAAAAATATGTAAAATTAAACAAAAAATAAAACAAAGCACATATTTCTTTTACATTGGTCAATAAGAAATAATTAATAATTATAATTTATAACACATAAAAAGGGTATTATAAAAAGAAGGTAAAAATAAGGGGTTCTGTGGTCTCAAGCTCTGGTACAGTAGGTGTGTCCTAAGAGGTCTGAAAAAAATTATATTGACATTTCAAAGGTATGTTATACTAAATGCAAACTACAAAAAATAAAACAGATAGCAAAACTAAATCCTAATAGTTTGCAGGTTAAAAATAAATCAAGTTTTTTGTTTGTTTGTTTGTTTTTCTTTTTTTCTTTTTAGTGAAGTTCCATAAGACCTGAATGCCTCCCATTTACCTGCCTTTTCCTTTAAAAAAATTCAGCCTTACCTTCCATCCAAGATTATGATCTTGCCTCATCCCCAATGGTCCACCATTTCAACAAAACAAATAATGGCAATAAAACTTCCTAGCAATAAGCCTTCCTATCACTATGGGACCACATTATCCAACAAAAAGGTTGGTCATCAGTGCATCCTTTGGATTGATTTATGACCAAAAGGGAGAAGTGTGGACAAAAAGAGGCCACATACTAAACCTGACAAGCTCAGGGGAAGCCAGCATGGTGAGCTCTACAAACTCAGAGACCGAAGCAGGTCACTGGGGTAGTCACATCCTAGGCCTCTAGCTTCCTTGACAAAGGTCAGTCTTGACCTTAGTGGGCTTGTCTGTTGTTTTTTTGCATCTAATATAACATACCTTTGATATGTCAGAGTAGTCTTTTCCAGATGTCTTTTCCAGAGTAGTCTTTTCCAGAGTAGTCTTTTCCTCATGGCACAACCCACTGCCCCAGAGCATGAGACCACCGAACGCTTCCTTGTTATCTTGTTCCCCGAATACCATCTCTCTGTGCTGTAAATGTTAATTGTTAACTATCCTGTACTCACCAAGGTAAAAGGAGTATGTGTCCTTCTATTTTAATTTTTATCTAATACCAAAGGTTTCCCCATTTTGCTTTCTCCTGTCCCCTTAATCTACCACCAGATGTAATTCTCCTTACATTTCCTCCTTCAATTCTAATATATAAAATTAGCTGCAAAACTGCCATTCTCCAGTGCATTTTCTCAATTTGTTGGGATTTTGCTTCCCAGCAAATGTCATCAGTTTGGCTCAAATAAACTCATAAAAATTCTCTATAGGTTTAGACATTTCTTACATTGACAGTTTTCTCCTGGGTTAGAAGATAATAGAATTTTTTATTTTAAAGCCTAAGAGAAAGACAGTGCAAAGGGCAAAATTGAAGGTTTGAGATGGACCAATTGGTAAAGCAAGATACCTGAAGTAATTAACAGAAGTAGGATTTAAAAAAAAAAAAAAAGAGGGACCTTTTAAACTATAATTCAGAAGAAATGATTCATAACTAGTAACACAATACTTGCATTAGTTTCACATGGAATATTACATTTTAAAATTATCATCTCTTCTCATTCTCCCATTCCTGTTTTCCTTCAATCACCCTCTCCTTACATTCTAGGAATTACTATAAAAGAATATGCATTTGTGTCTTAGGTCTACATAATACTGTAAACTTGGTGGCTTAAAACAAGAGAAACTTACTCATAGTTCTGGAGGCTAGATCACTGAATCAGGTAATAGCATTGCCACCCTCTCAGCAGTCCTGAGGGAAGAATATTTTCTTGCCTCTTCCTAGCTTCTAGCGGCTCCCAGCAATCTTTGAAGATCTGTGGCTTGTAGCTGCCATCACTCTACACAAGCTTTTTTCCCATGGTTTGTGTGTCTCCTCTGTTTCTATGTGTATCTCTGACCTTTCTTCTTATAACGTAAGTTGTTGAATTTAGGGGCCACCCCAATCCAGTTTGATCTCATCTTAACCCTCAATTAATTGCATCTGCAAAGACCGTGTCACCCAATACAATAACATTCTGAGCTCCTAGATGAACACGAATTTTGAGGGATACTATTTAACCCACTACAGAGAATAAACTATATTACCACAGTTTTATGTGGAAAATCTTAACATAAATTGCTCTATAAAGTATGTAATCAAATATTAGCTGTGAAATGCAAACTAACATTCAGATTTCTTAGAGATTTCCAACATAAACATCACCTTGTGGATATCCATGATAATCTCTGGTGACTTAATTTTGTGTTTAACCTCCCAGATAATTTTGCCTCCTGACATACCCACCCTGAAATGCATATTTGTTATGGTACAAATTACTCTTTTCCAAGATTGTCTTTCATATGTGGAATCTTGGAAATGGGCATGAAAACCTTTTCAGGTTTTTCTTCTTAGATTGCCCAGTTAATCTGCTCTTTCTCATATCTTTTTGTTATTGGTACATGCTCTTGGTTGCGTGGATTTCAAATTTAGGAATCCCAAAAAATGCAAAGTTATTGTCACTCTACTCTGTACAATGTAGTAATTCTATGTAGAATTACTAAAACCTTTTGTGTATTGCTGAGGGAGATGCATTATTTTTGGATAGCTGTCATCACCTTGAACTTGCTTTCTACTCTACTTCCACATGTTTTATATCTGTTTCTTATTCACAGCCATTATCTTTTATACTTCCTACTGTAGAATTTTTTTTTCCTCCAGTCAATCTAGAAACATGTTTCCCTATGACATTGCCTAAAATATCGGGATATAGTTGTGTTTTTGTTTATTTGTTTGTTTTTATCTCTCAAACTTTACCATAATATTATATTGAAAACACCGATAATGATTAGATAGCTATCTCATTATTCTTATATTTATTAAATTTAATATTTCCTTTATATCTTATAGACTTAGGTAATTACATGAAGATTTTTAAATGTAATTTATTTTTGAAAAATTATGTCTTCCACATTTCTGCGTAAACTGTTAGTCTGTGAAAAACAGTCTTTAAAAATGTAGCTCTCCTTACCAAAAACATCCAATAGAGATAGAAAATTCTCTTCAATAAATGGTGTTGGGAAAACTGGACAGCCACATGCATAAGAATGAAATTAGACCACTGTCTTACATCACACACAAAAATTAACTCAAAATGGATTAAAGACTTGAATGTAAGACCCGAAACCATAAAATAAGTAGAAGGAAACATAGGTGCTATATTCCTGGATATTAGTCTTAGCAATGTTTTTGTGGATGTGTTTCTGACAGTGAAGGTAGCAAAAACAAAAATAACAAATAGGATGGTATGTTGACAGTAAGTGATTCTTGGTATCCTCATAAGAAAGAATTGAAGGACACACCAAATTAGTGGATTTATTAAAAGAAAAGACGATAGTATACTCCTAAAATGGTGGGAGTGGGCAGGCCAGGAGAAAAGCAACTGCCCCGAAGAGGGGTGGGGCTGGATAATTTATTTCACTAAAAATGAAGGCGTGAAATATTCAAGACTTAGGAGTTGTTTAAAGGCATTCTTAGGCGGTCCTCACTGACCATTACTTCCCGTCAGTAGGTGGGATTCTCTGGTCCTCATTTGGCCCTTGTCAGAACTGTCATGGTGACACAGTGGGTAGAGATTTTACCTAACCTCGATGCTAATAATATTAGAATCCATTATTATTAGCTAAAGTTAATCTTGAGGGACAAGATGGTGTACTGGGTCTGCTCTTTGCTACCAAAATCTAGTTCTGGCCAGTCTGGTAGCTGCACATTTTCTTAAGGGTGATCTCATTTTTTCCCTCCTTTGTTTTCTCCCACTTCTTCTTCTCTCCCTTCCTCTCTCTCCCTGCTGCCCTATTCTTTCTGCCTATGGTAACAATATTAAACTAAAGCTTTTTTACAGCAAAGAAAACCATGAACAAAATGAAAAGACAACTGACCAAATAGGAAAATATATTTATATATCATACACCTAATATGGAGTTATTATCCAAAATATATAAAAACCCCATAAAACTCAACAACAACAAAAATATTTTATTAAAAAATGAGCAGGTAATCTGAACAGACATTTTCTCAAAGACATACAGATGGCCAACAAGCACATGAAAAGATGTTCAACATTACTAATCATTAGAGAAACACAAATCAAAACCACAATGAGATATTATCTCACACCTGTTAAAATGGCAATTATCAAAAAAGACAAGAAATAACCAGTATTGAAGAGGATTTGGAGAAAAAAGGACCTTTCATGCAACATTGATGGGAAAGTAAATTGGCATAGCCACTATGGAAAACAGTATGGAGTTTCCTCAGAAAGTTAAGACTAGAACTACCATATTATCCAGCTAATTTACCTCTGGTATTTATCCAAAAAATACAAAATCACTTACTTATATTCATAGCCTCTATATTCATAGCCACATTATGTACAATAGCAAAGACATGGAAATAACCTAAGAACCTGTGTCCATCGATGGATGATATATATATATATATATATCTACCAAATCTTCCTTATTCATATATATATATATATATATATATATATATGTGTATATATATATATATATGCGTGTATTTATATATGTATATATGTGTGTGTGTATGTATTGGAGAGGATATATATTATATATGTATATTATATATATCTATTATATATATGATAACAAATATTGGAGAGAATATATATTATATATATAACATATGTGTATATATATGTATATATATACATATATATATATATATATAGAGAGAGAGAGAGAGAGAGAGAGAGAATAGAATAGAATACTACTCAGATATAATGCTAAGCGAAATAAGTCAGACAGAAAAAGCAGAGAACCCTATGATTTCACTGATATGTGGTATATAAACCAAACTAAACAAGACAAACAAATGAGAAAGAAAAACTCATAGACACAGACAATAGTTTAGTGGTTACCAGAGGGTAAGGGGGTGGTGGGTGGGTGATGAGGGTAAAGGGGATCAAATATATGGTGATGGAAGGAGAACTGACTCTGGGTGGTGAACACACAATGGGATTTATAGACGATGTAATACAGAATTGTACACCTGAAATCTATGTAAATTTACTAACAATTGTTACCCCAATAAATTTAATAATAAAAAGAAAAGAATACTACTCAGAGATAAAAAAGAAAAGATAATATCTTGCCATTTCTGACATGGAATGGACCTGGAAGGCATTATGCTAAGTGAAGTACGTCAGACAGAGAAAGAAAAATAGCATATGATTTCATTCATAGGTGGAATATAAAAACAAAACAAAAACAAACTCATATATGCAAGTAACAGACTGGTGGGTAACAGAGGGGAAGGGGGATGGGAGGGTAAAATGGGTAAATGTGTTAATTGTATACTAACAGATGAAAACCAGACCTTTAATGGTGAACATGCTGTAGTGTATACAATGGTCAAATTATAATTTTGTACACCTGAATCTTATATAATTTTAAAAATCAATAAACTTCAATTTAAAAATAAATTGATTAATTAAAGAAAAAATGTAGGTCTCTTTGGAATTCAGAAGAAAAAAGTAAAAACAGTGGATTGAGTATATATATATATATATATATATATATATATATATATATATATATATGTTGTTCTTCTTTCGTAATTTAAAATTTTTAATATGTAAATATGTACTAATGTAGTTTTGACCTCTATATGTAAAGTTAACTAACTCTTCCTATCTTTTATGTTAAAATTGACAGCCATTCTTTTATTCTATGTATATTCTCCTTTAAAACCTACATGTATTTGACTATTTGCCTTTGACCTTACATCTAGAATTTTTAAAATGATCTCTTTCATTCAGCATAATTTATGTTGTGGTTACCTGTCTTTATACTTAATTCAGTAATTTATTGTCACTAATTTTCCCCGTATTTTAATGATAAATTATTTTGAGATGATTCATATATGCTCATTAGGTGAGTAAATCATTTTATTGGCATTCTGTTTTTCCTGGTGTGACATTTTCAGTAATAAATGAACCTTTATGGTCCATAAAATCTTTTTATATTTAAAATGCATGACACTTCATTTTTTTAAAGGTAGGATTGCATCAAAATCAATGATCAGTCCCCTCTGGATATTGAGTTTTCTTATCTAACAATGGCAAAAACGTTCAAAAATATGTGTTTATTCAGAATCTGTGTTGAGTATTTATCGTTATTTGTTAGATATGGGACAATTGCAAAAAAAGGGAACTTCATTTATTTTTTTTTAATTGATGGCTGTTTTCATGTCAGTATGTAAGAATGAGTACAGTAGTTCTCTCTATCTACAGTTTCACTGTTTGTGGTTTTAGTTATCCATGATATACATCACTCTGACAATATTAAATGGAAAACTCCAGAAATAATAATTCATAAAATAAATAATTAATAACGGTTACTTGTTTTTAATTTTTATTTAATTTATTTAGTGAAGTTCAGCATTTTTTCATATGCGTGTTGGCAATTTGTATGTCTTCTTGGGAGAAGTGTGTTCAGGTCCTCTGTCCATCTTTTAATGGAATTGTTTGTTTTTTTTTGTTTTTGAGTTATATGAGTTCTTTATATATTTTGTATATTAGCTCCTTATCAGAGATGTTGTTTGCAAATATCTTCTCCCATTTAGTAGGTTGCCTCTTTGTTTTGTTGGTGGTTTATTTTGTTGTGCAGAGCTTTTTAGTTTAATATAGTTCCATTCAATTATTTTTGCTTTTATTTCCCTCGACTTTGAGGTCAAATTCATAAAATTATCTCTGAACCCAAGGTCCATTAATTTAGTTTCCCATGATCAACAGCACTTAAACAACATTAAATGGAAAATTTCAGAAATAACAATTCATAAAATAAACAATTCATAATTTTTAAATTGCATGCAAATTTGAGTAGCATGATGAAATTTCATATGACCTGCTCTGTCTCACTGGGACGTGATTCATCTCTTTATCCAGCATCTTCATGCCTGTTAATCACATAACCATCTTGGTTATCAGATTGACTGTTGTCAGATTGCAGCACTGTATTCAAGTAACTCTTATTTCACTTCAGAATGGCCCCATAGCACAAGAGTAGTAATGCTAGAAACTCCAATATGCCAAAGAGAAGCCATGAAGTGCTTCCTTTAAGTGCAAAGGTGAAAATTCTTCACTTAAGAAGAAAATAAAAAAAAAGACAATAATAATTGTACACTGAGGTTACTAAGATGTAAAGTATCTGTCTTCTATCCATGTAATTGTAAAGAAGAAAAAATAAATTTGTGTTAGTTTTGCTTTCTCACCTCAAATGCTAAAGCTAAGGCCACAGTGCATGATAAATGCTTAGTTAAGATGGAAAAGGCATTACATTTGTGATGGAAGACATGAACAAAAAACATGTTCTGTTTGATGGCAACTTGTTACACCAGAAAGCATTGAGTCTATATAAAGACTTCAGTAAGGGATGCCCAGAAAGGAGGGACACCAAGCCATTTACTGCAAGTAAAGGATGGTTACACAGATTCAGGAATAGGTTTGGCAGTGTAGCATCTCACATTATCACAAAAAGAAGAAGGGTAAGATATTTTGAGCAAAAGTGAGAGAGATACCACATTCATAGAACTTTTATTACAGTATATTGTTATAATTTTTCTATTTTATTATTTTTTTTTTTACTGTGCCTAATTTATAAGTTAAACTTTATCATAAGAATGTTTGTATAGGAAAAAACTTAATATATATAGGTTTGGGTACTATTTGCAGTTTTAGGCATCTATTTGGGGTCGTGGAAGGTATCAACCATTGATAAGGGAAGGAGCTACTATGTTAATTTGTGCCTATCAGAAAGAAAACTTATATTGTTTTTTGGCCTAACATTTTACAGTATGGAAAATCTGATTCTCATATGTATTTATAATTATATCATTTAATTATTTAGGGGTACTATTTATATAATTAGACCTGAGGCATGTTTGGTCACCATATAGAACAGGATTCCCTCCCCATTCCTAATTTGGTTTGGATGTCATGACTCGTGACACCAAGCATGCACTAAGAGGGAGTGAAAAGCTTTGTTACACACGTGATAAGGCTTTCTGAGAAAATCACAGCAGGATCTCAGGATGACCCAAAATTGCTTAAGGGAGCAAGGAAAGCTGACTGGCTTTGGGGTTTTATTGTGGTTAGGAGGTTTTATTGTACTGGATTTAAAGTTCTCTAACAGAGGTGAGGGCTTGTGCAGTTTGAACTTCCCACTGGTCCTAAAGAAGCTTGCACCCAGGCTTTTTTCAGCTTGCCCAGGTATGGGGCAAAGGGCAAATAATAAGGTTAAGATTGGAAAGCTTTTAGTTGTCAAACATCAAAAATAGATTAAAATTTATCAAATTAACTCTTGGTGTTTGGCTGGTGGATGGAATGTGCCATGCTTCACTTAATAGAATTTGCACTTTTTTAATTAAGCCGCAATGGCACTTTATCAGGCCAGTTTCCAAAGATTGGTTAGGGAGGTGAAAATTCTATTGAATGCCTAATTTAAAAACTCAGCATTATGTATTGTGAGAAGTAAAATGAGCACCTTGATTACTATCAATTGTAACTAGACATATGTGTCATTGATTTATATTTTAAGTATCTCTGAAACAATATTCCCAGAAATGTTTACCCCATAAAGGGCAATCTTGATGAGGAGTCGTTGTTGCTTCCATTGCCTGAATCACATGGCCAGACAATTGACAATAACCCAAGGGTCTATATAAATGTCCAGCAGAGGATGATTGTTGACCTGACTGTTGACCAGGGGATCCAGTGTAAAGATGACTGCCCAAAGTTTGGGCCATTGTACCGATCATTGAGTCTTTTATCAGGGATGTCTTGGTTAAAGCGTTAACCTCTCCAGGGAGTTCAATCATGTTTGACGATGGTGGCCATACTGTGCGTAAGGTATGCAGACTCCCTTTGATGGTCACTCCCTTGATCCCAAGGAGCTCCTCGGATAGCTAATGGGTCCAGAAGAATGACCTTCTGTAAGACCATGGCACCTGACAAGGAAATGAGGAAAGGGAAGACCATACCCTCATACAAGTAGAATATGCCAGAGGACCTAGGTTTGGCTCGAACATGTGGATATCACTTCTATTTTAGCAAGGAGTCCTTAATGACCATACCAAACTTGCAGGATACTACTTTTATGACCTAAGGCACAATGAGCAGCTGCATACAGAGAGCCATGGACTCAGGGCCTGGGAGAGCCTGTGTTTCCAGGAGAAAAGAGTATGCAGAATTGCCACTGTAATAGCTTATGACATTGAGCTTAGGAAGGGAGCTTCTTTCATCAGAAGTCCATGGGAAACATGTGACTGTCAGAGGTGGTCCAGAGACTCCAAGAAGCATAACAGAAGATTGCGGAAGCCTCTACAGTGAAAGTGTCTCTGGGGAGCAGTGCCTATTGTATTATTATTTGGAAAAATTCTGGAGACTTTTCTGTAGGAGGAGGGTCCATTCAATGTAGGTCAATGCAATTGGAACAGCATAAATGAGCTTAAGTAAAATTATAAATGAAGACGATGTTACCCTCAAAATCCAAAAATTCCTAGAAGATTCTGAGTTGGGTTTAACATTGTGGTGCCATGAGGGTCGATAGTACTTTCTTAGTGGTGTCAGAGATAAGGTGGCTTTTGACTAACCAAATAATTCCTAGGTATTTAACTGAGGTAGCAAGGCCTTTTATTATATGTGGGAAAATAGAAGCTCTCCATTTTTGTGAGCTCTTTTGTCTTTGCCTGTCTTGAATGATCGTGGCAAATGAATCTCCTTGAAGGAGATGTCATCAGTGTGGTGTCATCATCCATGCTGCTGGAGAAAGTTGGACGTAGTTTATGATCTTGCCTACAAAGACAGAGTGCAATGGCTGGGCTGTCGAAACCTCACGGGTAGCTGGACATCTGTCCCTTTGAAGCTGACAGCAAAGCGTGTTGTATCCCATCAAAGGTGAAGGCAAACTATGGCTTAGCAGCTATTGAAACTGACATTAAATGAACATCTGAGTCAAATCAATAATAGCAAAACGTTTACCGGCTGAAGATTGGAGGGAGTCCGTAACTTCAGTAATACTGATTATGGGGTTTTTAACGTGTGGAACTAAGTTTAAGGTTGCAGTAATCCAGTATGAGGTACTATTCGTTCTTTCCAGGCTTAAGAACAGCGCAATTTGGCTGTTCATAGAGAAATAGTGGGGATAAACACTATTTCTCTAAGTAAATCTTTTATAATGGATTTTAATCTTTGAAGGCATTGTTTTAATATATATTGAACCATATTAACCATTTTAATTGTGGGGAAAGGCCCATAGAGTCTCAATTTGTAAAGCCTATCATAAGTGACAGACATGATTTGATTTATTAACATATTTTGGTCTGAGCTCCCATGACCACAGCGGGATACATAGTCAGAGCAATAACTCTGATGATTAAAATGAAGCATACTTCTTTGTTCACTATTTTCTATTTCATTTTTTCTTTAGCTTATAGATGTGTCCTCCTTATTTAAATTTGGTGGGATCCCCAGGAATAACTATAATTCCATCCTCTGTATTGGTTAAGGCCATGATGGTTTGCCAGTTGGTGCATGTCAGTTAATATTAAAAGTAATTCAAAACTGACCCCATGTTGGGCGCCAGATGTCGCGTCCTGCACAACACAAGCAAGTGGGAAAGGACGAGGGAGGCGACGAGGGTTAAAGTTTATTAAAGAAAGAGACCAGAGACATTGAATGCAAAGAAACCACAGAGGACCAAGGGACTCACAGCCTCAAGAGACTGGAGCCCCGAATCGGGTCGTCGTGGGTATTTAGTGATTTTTTACAATAGGCATCACATGATTCTGGGCAGGGTCTGCAAAACTCTTACACCACCAATACAATTAGTATATTTCCAATCACCCAATCATTTTGTCCCAAAGCAACCTGTACATGCTGTCCCCACATGACCAAGGTGCGGTGTGTGTGATCCCTGGGGGAGCGGATCTCTCAAAGCAATTATCCCATGAGGTCAGCACAGAGCAAGCTGGTTTCGCTCAATTACTGTTCCTTGCACAATAGGGTGACGGACATCTGAAGCATGCGTCAGAAGCTTCCCAGAAAGTATTGGAGGATGGGCACACCTCACAACTTAAGGTTAACTCATGGGGGTCCCTGGGGTCCCCCCTGGCTTAAGTTGTCCCTCCCTTGAGGAATCTTACTCGTCTTTGGCTGCAGACCCAGCATGTTGGGACCAAGAGAGAGAACTTATAAAACTCAACCCCTAAAGGGACAACCCCGCAACCCTCTTTCCCTAAGGAAAGGGTGGAAGGGACAGACTGTTAGGATGCTGTGTGACAACACAAAACCTATGGTGTAGAGGTTCAAGTCAATTAGAGATATTTTACATTTTCTCTGTATAAAGTCTTGTTGTAAATTTAGGTTTTCTAATTGGGTCAAATTGTGGACCTCTCTTTCAATTTTGTATTTCTTCACCTTGTATCTTGTTTGTTTATTGGTTACTGGATATACTTGGGAGGGGGGAAGATCTTTTTACCATGCCCATATTTGTAAGTTTCTTCCTCCAGAGAGTGTCAAATCTGTAACATTGAGGGTAGGGGTTTTCCCCATAATAATTGTTGTTTTATAGGGTTTAAGGAGATGGAATTTAAGTAGGGTTTGAACAACTTCCTTATTTGTGCCACCTGGGTGCCATAAACATTTTTCTCTATAAGCCCAAAGATGAGGATCTTTATTGCAAAGAAGCCTGAGCAGGAGTAAAAGCCATTTAATAGAGTCTTAGTGAGGCATCTGCTTTTAGGAGTGTAGACCTTAGCATGTTAATTACCCTTCCATATAGTGCGCCATGCAGTGGGCCCATGTATTGCAAAGTGCATCAATATTTTTCCTGAGTGCTCTAGATGGAGAGCCAATGACGGGTTAAGACACACAATCTATAGTCACAAAGAAAGATTCACATCTCTGAACCTAGCATTAGTCACAGCTTCTGCTGGAATCAAGACATACAATTCAACTTGAGACACACCAATAGATAGATCCAGGCTAAGACACACAACCCAGAGTCACTTTAACGAGGGCCCTACCTCTTGTTTCTAAATTCCAATTATTCAAATTTCTGATGTAGGTTGATTAAATCTATGATAAATCTATAGAATTCAGGAACTGCAGCACAAACCAGCATAACTCAACGTGCAAGGTTGTTAGCAGGTAGCAGAGCCCAAACAAGAGAAGAATAGCCCTCAGTCATGGTGGTCACTGCCTGAACATCCTCTTCACTGAATCAATCGTTGTGGTTTCCCCATGGTTGGTTTAGATTTGAAGACTGAAGGCACCATTCAAACACCAAGGGATATGAAAATTTGAATATGTCACATAAGGAGGCTTTCTGGGGAGAGCAGAGCGATACTCAAAGAGGTCCAAAATGGTGTGAGAGGTCAGGGAAAGCAAATTGGCTTTGGAGTTTTATTGTGGCTATGGGTTGGTAGTGGGGTGAGGACTTTTGTGCTCAGGTCGCTGCTTGCATGGTTTGAAATTCCCACTAGTGCCAAAAAGGGGAGAACTCAGGCTTTCTACTCATCTTGCCCAGATATGGGGCAGAAGGGGGAAGAGTGTGGTGGGGCTTGAATACTCTCAGCCACCAAATATCAAAAGATGTTTTAGACTGTTTAATACAACATGGCATTTACAAAGCTTCAATTTATAATTTATATATAACTTTCTCTTGCTATAATATTCCCTTTCTACTTTAAACAGAATTATTTTCTTTTAAACTCCAGGTAAATGACTGTAATGTGTTCTAGGATGTGATTAGCTGAATTTTCAAAATAACCATCAAATGACCTACTAGGTCATTATGATAAATATGTATTTGCATTCATTGTGTAATAGATGTCAATGTTAATGTTTCACATTTCTCTCATTTTTTATATCACTTATAGTAAATAAATTATGCTTAATAATTCTTAAGATATTATTGGAAAACATAGTGCAAGAACATTGGGCTAGACATTTTACAATTTGTGTAATTGATGGTCATATTTCACCATATAAGGAGTTTCTCATTTATGTTTGCTTTTATCTTTTGCTTTATTTTGCCAAGATGATGATTTCAGTGGTTTCCCCATTAGGCTGTTTAATACCAGTTGGTGTCAGTTGCTGAAGAAAATTTTGAAGTAAGGTTCAAAGACATAAAGTCAATGATGATAACAATAATAAGCTGAAGGGAAGATTGGATAGTTATTGTAGAATCGTGGAAAATAAGCTTAACTAGGAGTCCAGAGTTCTGAGTTTTAGTCCTATATCTCTCTCTAGTTGGTATTATGACATTGAGCAATTTATTTGACCTTTCTGGGCTTCATTTTCTTGATTTATAAGAAGAAAAGCTTTGATTCAGTGGTCTCCAAGGACCTCCCCATTTCATAAAATATATGTGAAACCTACTTTTAAATTTAAAGAGTATGCTACTAGAGTATGCAGCTAGAGAAGTAAAGTATAGGAAAGTACTACCAACTTTTCTGAAATTTAAGAATCTGCTCAAAGAACTACATGGATTTGTGTAGTTTCAGTTAATTCCAAAGGTGACTATAAATTTAACAAAAATTCTGAATCTTTTATACTCCTGCAAAAATAAGTTATGTAACAATGACATGCTACATTCTTTTTTGTTTTCTTTCATTTTTTCTTTTTTTTTGCATCAGAATATTCTTACGGTAATCCTTACCTTTGTTACCTCTATCATTAATGTTTCATAAGTACCTCTGAGGGCATTTTTCATTTTTCATTCACTACATATGTTAAAAGATTAATTTTCTACTCTATTCCTCTACTGGTATTTAGGTACAAAATAATTCCTTATGTGAATTTGAATATTCATATACAGGGAAAAAGTATTACCTACAGAATTTCACTGTAAAATCAGTCGTCTTCCCTTAAGAACTTGAAATGGAAGGACATTTGAAATAATGGGAAAAAATTGCACATGCATGCATAACTTTTTCTGGAAAACTTTTTATGTAGAAGTCATTAAATATAGCTTTTTTGTGTGTTTGATTAGTCTGTCATGCAGAATCACATTAGTAATATTTCATACTATGACAGATTAAAGCTAGAAGACAAATGAGTCACAAAAGCACACAGCATGCCACAGGCACAGTCTTTTGTAAACATGGAATACTCATCATTTTTGACATTCTCCCACTGATATTTCAGGATGGTATAATGATCTCTAATTGTTCCAAACTGAATACAATTAGAATAGAGATTTTTTTATTTTTTTTTCTGTTTTGCTGAATCATATGGTTTAATTGACCTGCTTTAGACCTAATAAAATAGTTAGTTTTTTGAAATTATTTATTTGAAAACTCAATAAATTATATGTCAAATAAGTTAAAGGATTAATAGTGTTTATATTGTGGTTGGTATACAAACACGTGGTTCTTATTGCACACTACAGAAGTGTTGTCCCAGGCCCTGAATTAAGAGGGATTTCACTAAATTCTCTCACAATTTATATAAACTCTTAATATTTCAACCTGTCTCCTTTTGCTGAGAACGAGAAACTCTAAACACATGTGTAATTAGAATTCACTCAGGCTATGTTATCTACTAAAACACCAAACTAAATATCAGCGTTTCATCTGTCCTATCGCTTCTCTTAGCAACATTTTATATATGTTTTTTTAATCTGGTATAATACTTATTTTATTGTTACAGGAGTTGCCAATTAAAATGCAAGTTAAAAGCCTTGACTTAATGGCAGATGACACATACCGTGTTTCCCCCAAAATAAGACCTAACTGGAAAATAAGCCCTAGTGTGATTTTTCAGGATGACATCTCTTGAATGTAAGCCCTAATGTGTCTTTTGGAGCAAAAATTAATATAAGACCCAGTCTTGTTTTTGGGGAAGCATGGTATGAGACCAGGATGTGGGCATAGTCAGTAAAAAATGGTGGTACCATGACAAACGAAAGATCCGTGCCTTTTTGAAAACAGTTAAATTCCAGAATGTTTGAAATATATGTTGAAATGAGCCACACAGAAGTCATCTGTGGAATTAATTTGACTTCCAACCTAACGTTTGCTGTGTATAGTTTAGAAATATGGAAACTTAATGACTTCCTTTTCTTTTTCTTATCTCTGCTACTTTTTACCATCTCTAAATTTATAGAAATATGCTGTTATTTATTCTGACCTCATGGCGGGTAGAGATCTATATCATATTGCTTGTAAGTGGCAATTTTTCACTAATTGGATCCATTATTTATCAACTAGTAAGTATTCACTCAGCCTTGAGCTAAATCTGAGTATATACATTATGTAAACAATGGTTCCTGCCCTTCAGGAGATCATAAGAAAGGAATTAGATAACTGAACAATTTACTTAAGAAAAATGTGGAAAGTGCTATAATATATGTTTGTGAACTGCTAATGAAAAACAGGACCACCTAAGGCAGACTGGCAGATCTGGGAAATGGGAGTCACAGTGTCAGAAACATTTACTTGCTAAGATGGTGTATGACCTGAGTCTTAGATAATGTGCAACTGTTAGCCACTTGAACATTATTCTAGGCAGAGGGAACAACTCAGGCAAAGGGATAGACATATGGTACATGGTTTCTAAAAGAAACTATAGTACACATTTTTCTCTGTGGTTGAAGAGCAAAGCTATTCAGAAACAAATATACTTGAAACTGGGGAAGCAGAGACCAGATTATGGAAGGCTTTGTATGGCATATTTAGATCAACTCACAAATGCTTCTTCAGTTCCCACTCTGCTTCAGAGAGACGTTTTCTAGGCTAGAATATCTGATGCCCAATGAAACAGAAATGCTTAATTGTTCTCACTGACGTATACTCTAGTTAAGTAGTCGAGCAATCTAGGGATAGTATTCACTTGTACATACTGGCACAGCCATTCCACTTGTTAGAGTTTTGAAACATTTTCATGCTATTGGCAGTCTTTTGAATGATGCCACATTTCTCTGGCCACCTAACCCATCCCCCATCTTTACCCCTCAACAATTAAAAGAGTAATATCTAAATATCTATCCTAGTATCAATTCTGAATGGTCTGTGCCCATGTCATATCGATTATATATTTTGAGAGTCATTCTGTAAATATAATTGAATACACACAAACACATACACACACACACAAATACACACACACACACACACACAATTATAACCTTAAATTCTGCTATGGGAGTGAAGAGAGAAAAAAAAAAAGAGGGAAATTTAAGAGGAAATAACAGAAGCATCAAATTAGGTTAGGGAGATTAGTGAGGATAGCAATACTCTGTAAATTGAAGGATAAGTAGAAAGTTGAAATGTATCAGATACACTGTAGAAACTAATGAAGCTATTTAAGCTCAGGACGTAGCCTGGTGGACATTTTAAATATATTGTTGGCAGGCGAAGCATGTCTATCTGAGAGGTACAGATAAGAGACAGGGAGGGCACTAATTTAGGCAATGGGAGAGGAAGGAAAACTTATTATTTTTAGGAAATATTAGAGATGAACTATATATATATATATATATATATATATATATATATATATATAGAGAGAGAGAGAGAGAGAGAGAGAGAGAGATGAACTATATATATATATATATATATATATATATATATATATATATATATACACATACACACACACACACACACACACACACACACACATATATATATATATGGTTAGTATTCTATAGTAATTCATGGCTTCAAAAGATAAAATGATGGAAGCAGGCATATGCTTACAAAGGGCAAAGTGATATCTCAGAGGCAGTGAGATCTGGAACTGGAGCCCTTCCTGGTGTCTGGACTGGAGCCTAATCCAGAATTCAGTCACCAAGCTTTGCAGACTCAGAAATCCGATGTTGTCAAACTTTAGAACATTGCTTCACATTGATTCCCGCTTATCAAACCCAGAAGATACTGATTTAGAAATCACACTGCCAATTAGCTAATTTATTGTGAGAGAATATCCAACAAGCTTATTAGTCCTGACTATTTGCCTGGAACCTTCCATATTGACAAATAAATCTACTCCTTGGATAAATGAATGTAATTGTTTATCAAATTATAGATCAGAAGTTTATTGAATGTTAAGGACATCAGAAAGGGAGATCGACGTACTTACGGGAAATTTATTTTAAACTTCCATAGCTGGAAGAAGTATTCTCGCCTACACTAGGGGAAGGAATTTCTTTCATTAGAATACACAACATCAAACTTTCCCAAGTACTGGGAGGGAACATTAATTCGTGGGTTAGAGAGGCAGGGACAGAAAACACAAAAATTTTGTAAACACTGGGTTAAAAAAGTTTGAAAGCCTTTTTGGTTTATTTCTTCTTTGCCTTCTCAGAATATTTAATATGCCAATGTGCATATTATTCGTGTGTGTGTGTGTTTGTGTGTGTACACACATGTTTATATATATTTGGTTGGGGCTCTTTTTTTTAATAGTTGCAGCCCAGTGACAATATTGTACTAATATATAAGTTCTTTGTGATCAGAAATTGTATTTTATTATTGAATTCCAAGAGGTCAATAATCCTTGGCACAATTTAAAAAACCCAATTTATATTTATTGACTGTATGACTGATTAGATTAACAGATTAATCGAATAACCTTTTATCCTGTGTGTGGATGGCACATTCTTATTTATTTTCTACATTCTTATCTACCATATTTAGTAATCAAAATATTACTATACTCGTTTTCATCAACCAGATGTTTGTTTAGTTGATAAATCCTTTCTGAATATTCATAAAACTAGGCTACACTTAATTTCTTAAGGCAATGGTGTTATATTGTTGATTATAATGTATTTTATCGATCTACGTTGGCTACCAATTAAAAACTTTAAAACACAGTTATTATAAGTAAGCTTGGTACACAAAAATTATATTTTTTTAAATGTAGGGATAACATTTGTTAAGTTGAAGGTGAATCTTTAACGTTATGAAACTCTTGTTTTTATTGGCAGTGCCATTATCTATCTTTGGATTGTTTGGAAATAGCATAGCTGTATAATTTTATTGAGAATTTCTACTCTAAACTAAAATTCTAAAAAGGAGTAATGTTAACTATAATTCTGCAGCATGCTCTGTAACCCATATGTCCTGCTAAAATACTCTCAATTAATTCTATGGAAAATATTCTGTGAGTCTTATAATATAAGCAGTGACATACCTCTCATGCCACAAATTCAAGCATTCAAGAAATGTATCCAGAGCTGTATCTACATGTCTAAAGTTTAGAAAAGGCAAGGCCAGATAAAGATGGGAAGTAAGGAGCAGAGCAAAGGTAAGAAAGAAGAGGAAAGGTTAAGACGTAGCACTTAATCCTGTCATGCCCACTGAGGCATCCTCAT
Organism: Rhinolophus hipposideros; assembly: GCF_964194185.1. Classification (NCBI taxonomy): domain Eukaryota; kingdom Metazoa; phylum Chordata; class Mammalia; order Chiroptera; family Rhinolophidae; genus Rhinolophus; species Rhinolophus hipposideros. Next base: position 21,254,768 of record NC_138059.1, read on the forward strand.
TTCTTTCTGATACAAGTGTCAGCACAGCTTTTGCTGCTCCATCCTCCTTACCGTGCCTCCTTCACCTATTTCTCCCAAATATATCTGAATGTATATATTTATATCTGGGTGTAGGACTAAGTCAAGGATTGATACTCACCTGAATTTCTCCCCAAGAACTGAAGCCCAAGTAGCTGCTTATCTGTTTCACAGTTGCCTCTGGGGGTTTGGCCTGTAGGGGACAGTGTGAAAAAAAGCACTTCAGAGACTCCCCAGTGACCAGTTTGCATGCTTGCCTGCAGACTCTCCTCTCTCCCTTCCTAGTGTAGGGAAGCTTCTACTCAGGATGATGGCGGTGGCACAGCACAGAAAAGTACCTTCGTCTGACTAACCAAGCATATTTCCAAATAGTTTTAAGTTGGATGCCTCGACTTTATCTTCGAAGCTCAAACAATGTGAATTTGAGTGCTATTTCTATTCTGTCATATCAATCATTCCTGAAGTTATGGTAAAAGGACTAGAATTAGAATCCTATGCTGGGAGGAGGTTGCAAGGTTCAAGGTTCTGTGGGTGGAGGGTAAAAACATTAATAAATATCAAATGCTACAAAATATTTTCTTGTATTATGTAAATCATTTTTTTCTTGCAGATCACATAATTTTATTTTATTTTTTATGTTAGTTTCAGGTGTACAAAACAACATAATAATTGGTGATTAGCTCAACAAGTCTACTTCCCCTCTAACACTGTACAGAGCTATTAAAATATCATTGATCATCTTTCTTATGCTGTACTTCACATCCCAGGACTATATCATCCCAGGAGATATAGATATAGATATAGATATATAGATATAGATATAGATATAGATATAGATATAGATATAGATATAGATATAGATATAGATATAGATATAGATAGATATTTAATTACAGTTGATAGTCAATATTATTTTATATTGTTTCAGGTGTACAGCACAGTGGTTAGGCATTTATATAATTTATGAAGTGATCCCCCCATAAGCCTAGTATCCATCTGACACCATACATAGTTTACATTATTGACTATATTCCCCAAACTGTATTTTACATCCCCATGACTATTTTGTGACTACCAATTTATTCTTCCTCATCCCTTCACCTTTCTCTCCCATTCCCCCAACCTCCTTCCCATCTAGCAGCCATCAGTTCTCTGTATCTATGAGTTCATTTCTGTTTGTTCATTTATTTTGTTCTTTAGATTCCACGTACAAGTGAGGTAATATAGTATTTGTATTTCTCAGTATGACTTATTTCACTTAGCATAATGTCCTCTAGGTCAATCTATGTTGTTGCAGATGGTAAGATTTCATTCTTTTTATGGCAGAGTAGTACTCCGTTGTATAAATGTACCACAGTTTCTTTATCCAATTGTCTATTGATGGGCATTTTAGTTGTTTCCGTATCTCGGCTAATGTGAATAGTGCTGCAGTAAACATAGGGATATATATATATATTTTTTTGTTTGTTTGTTTGTTTTGTTTTTCAAATTAGTGTTTTCAATTTATTTGGATAAATACCCAGAAGTAGAATTGCTGGGTCATAAGGCAGTTCTACTTTTAATTTTTTTAGGAAACTCCATACTGCTTTCCATAGTGGCTACACCAATTTGCAATCCCACCAACAATGAACCAGGGTTCACTTCTCTCTACATCCTCACCAACACTTATTGTTTGTTGATTTATTGATGATAACCATTCTAACAGGAGTAAGGTGGTATCTCATTGTGGTTTTTATTAACGTAAATCTATTTTATAATAGAGATTCATGTATGATACTTAGTTTTGTTTTTCATTTCTCAGGAACACATCTGTTGTATAATTTACAATTGACTCATAAATTAGTATTTGTATTATTTTTCTTTAATAGCCTTTTTGTTTTTTAACATCATGTTTTGAGCTTACTTTTATGTTTAATGAGGGTTTGTGTCTAGCCATATCCACTTAAACCTAAAACATGTCCTCTTCAAACTTTATAGTTATATGAGCTGGGTTTCAGTCATGTTACCACTACTATGTTACCACTACTATGACCTCAAGCAAATCGTTTATCCTCTTCAAAATAATCTAGTATGAAATAGGGAGAATTGTGTTTGCCCCAACACCTAATCAATAAAAAGTGTGTGTGTGTGTGTGTGTGTGTATGCTCATGTTGTAAATTGTAGGCTGCATGTACAGGTTAGTTATAATCTTTTCAATACTTTGCTTTCTCTTTGGTTAATTTAAAGAACTGTCATATTTTATAATTCTATTTTAAATATATTTTGAGTACTGAGTAAGTATTTAGTTCTATTAATTTTCTTCATATATTAGATTCTCTTCCACCCCAGGAAGTAGTATTTCATAGACCAGTTATTTCTACTCATTGTTTACTGCACTTGAGAAGAAATTGTCTATATCAGAGTTCTTTATTTAATGATATGTGAGCTCTACAACCTGCTAATCAATAAGTTTTATCTATCTGGTGATTGTCCACCACACCAATTTGCTAAGTTTTTCTGAAATTTATCAAATTGTCAACCTTCATATTGCTGATTTCTGCTATAATTCTTTTGTGGATATCCTGGTTGAAAAATACCGTCCATACTCATCATTCTTACCTAATTATAAAGCATATAATTAGACATTTTTTTCCAGCTCTCTACCACATTTTTCTTCATGACATTTAAAACATAATCACTCTTTACATTTTTTGTGTTTTATATTTTTGTTTTATATTTACTTATGAAATGATATGATATCTGGAATTTGCTTTAACATAACCCCAGGGGCTGGTGCTGGGGTGATTTTTATAGATGAAACTAGACTATCATGAGTAGATAATTTACATTTTTCTGCATGAGTTCATTTTTTAACAGCATTTTTTAAAAAAGAATGATATAAAAAGCAAATATAAAATCTCTACCTTTAATTTTTTTGATCCCCAAAGTTGCATCACCAAGAATTGATTGTGGAATTGTCTGAGAAAGTTTTCCCACTGCCTCAGTATTCCGTATAATGTTGTATAAGTTACTTATTATCTCATAACCCAGGTCTCCTTAGATTTAAATAGTGATATATTTTTAGAAATTAAAAGACTAACTCCTAGCCCTTAGCTAATCAGTTAATGAGTTATGTGAAGCCAGGTAAGTCATTTAATATCTCTTTTTCAGTTTCCTCATCTGTAAGACGAAGGCATTAAAAAAAAATCTCTAGAGATAGATTCTCTGTAAATTTCTTTATACTTTAATTATATCTTGGCCTGTTTATTATGTTCTATTTCCCCCGACTTCTCTAAAGCTTAGTAGAGATGCATTTTCATTCCAGTTCTGCCATTTACTTTGTGGTTATTTTGATCAAGTCATTTTACTCTGGCTTCTTAATCTGAGGAAATAACTGTTGCAGCCTAATGGCTTTCTAGTGAAAATAAAGAATCTGGTGCAAAATAATTTATTTAGAGTAGTTAGCATAGTACATAGCATGCACAAAATGTTCAGGTAATTTTAACTAATATTTGAAAAAGCATCACCTCTCTGAGGCCATTATTTTTTTCTTAACTGCGTTTTTTTCTATTCATTATATTCCATAAATCATAATTCAGAAGACAGGAAGTAGAATTCTACAGAATCTTTCAGAAAGCATGTTTTTTATATAATTTATGTTCCAGTGATAAAAGTAACCAAATTATAGTCATTGAAAAGTAAATTTAAAATATACAAAATCATTTATTTTGATTGAACTATGTTGCATATTACCTGAGCAGTATGTGTTATTTGTTTACACTGATGTCATAATAAGTAAAGGTATATACCTTATTTTAAGTGGTTGAATGTCCCTGTTTACTATGTGAACTGACTTTTTAATTTATGTGTTGATATGCTCAGAACAACCATGTCCTGGCATAACATAGAATGATGTTAAACGTGCATAGGCTTAGTTGTTTGAACTTTCCAGTCAGTAATTAAAGGAAAAACATGCATTATTTAAACCAGCAACATATGTGCAATATAATTACCAGACAATCCATTGTTCTGTGAAAAATGCTGAAAACAGCCTCTTATAAAGTTCAAGTGTTACTGAAATGTCCTAAAACCTCAATAAAATCTTGCCTTTCTAAGCACTATTTTACATGTTTGATAAAAAAGTTACATGTATTAGATTATGTAGTATTTTTTTATTTTAAGAAAATTTAATTGGAAAAATTTGGTTAGCCAAGAAAACATGGTTTAATTTTTGTCAATTCTCAATTTTGAAAACTTTATGATTACATTTTCAGAAATTATATATAGAGTTTACTTAAAAAATAACTTTTTTTTTTAAACATCAACTCTTTTATTCTTCATGTAAAAGTCCTCATGTTTTCAGGAAACTAAGAAGGTGTTAGTATGATGTACATGTTTTAAATTTTCCTCTGAACAACACATCAAATCCAGCACTGAAAAATAAAATATGTTTCAAAATCCCCAGGTATAGGTTCATTTTATAACTATTCTGATTCTTTTATATCCAAGGTCAATTTTGTAGTTTGCTAAGATTTAAACAGTAAAACATAAGGAAGTCTGGGATAGGTTGTATAACCTCACTTTCCTTTTAGCTGAAAGTTTGCAGGGTTTATGGCAGTGAGGACTGGCAGATTGTGTATAAACAGATCATAAATCACAGCTGGGAAGATTTCAGTCATTGGTTCAGTGGCAGATATGTAAGCCAAATGAGCAGATGCTGTAGGGAAAATTAGTATCTAACCAAGATAATGAATTATCCCAAGCTCTGTTAAAAAAATAATAATCCTAAATAATGAATATCTTTATATCCAATAAAATAAACAACATTAAATTTAAAAATCTTTTAAAATATTGTTTGTACTTAAAAATAGTTGTTAATTTGGTTCACTAACAATATTAAAAGGCCATATAATTAATCAAACAAACTCAAAAAAGAAGGTACACTTAAAAGAGTAGTTTACTTTTAAATGATACTGAAGGCTTTAAAACTTTTAAGAATAATGCCTCTACAGTTCTTTAAAAAAAGATGTATCATCAAGCTTATTTTAAATATTTTGTACTAATTACAGAAAAAAAGTTAGAAAACATGTAGTTTGTTTTAAACCCTCCATGATTCTACTATCCAAAGGTAATTACTGTAAATATTTAAGCTTTTTTCCTTCTAATTTTTTTTCTTTTTCGTTTTAATGAAATAGTAAACATAGAATATATACCATTTTCTATCTAGTTTTTTAGCCACGTGTATTTTACATTTTTATCATACTACTAAATATTCTTCAACATCGTGATTTATAATAGTTGCATAATATTTATTCCATCACATATTTATACCTCAGTTTATTGAATCATTTCTATAAGGCTAGATATTCAGATATTCTCCCCTCCCCACCTCTTTTAACTTTACAAATATCATTGTAACACATGCTTTACTATAAGTCTTGGGCTTCCTATCTGATTAATTTCTAGACTAGATTCCAAAAGAGAAATTAAGTCAGAGAGTGTGAACGTTTTTGAAGCTATTGATAATACATATTTCTAAATTGCTTTCCAGAAATGTTTTAGCCAGTTTACTATCCCACCAAAAAGTGTGAAAAGTTGTCCACATCATTTAACTCAATTGCTCTTTTGAAACAAAGTTTATACCATTTAAATAGAAGCTGTAGGCCAGTCAGCTCCAAATTCAAAAGCACTTCTTACTATTAATATGTCCAGGGAAAAAGACATTTAGTACGAGTCTCATGAGATGTTTATACCCAAATGAACTCACCAAGTTCTGTCCTCAGCTTTGCTATTTCCAAACCAAGTTTGGAACATGTCCCTAGGGACGCAAGCTACACTTACAAGATACTGATTTATAAATCAGACGACATTTTGTTAGTTTTCACAAAAAATTCTATGTGCCAAATAGGCCAGGATACTTATTTTAGCAAGCCAATACATTTTTCTCTCTGACTGGAAAGTTGTCTTAGAAAACTACAGTCTGAAGATTTCTTTTTAGTGTACAGGATCATTTTATAAAATAATTCAAGGATAGTAGTACTAAGTTTCATTTTCAAACTATGACAGTCTAAAACACACTTCTTTGCTACAAATTATATCCTCACATTGCTTGACCAAGAAGTAATTGCTCTTTGGCTTTCATTTCCTTCGCTGTAAACGGATGTCACCTTTCCCTATGGCATCACAGTTCCAGTATCTATTAATTTGTAAGACTATATTATATCAATTGTATTAGGTTGGGATTTTGAAATGATTATGCTCTCATCAGCAAAATTACAAAAATAACTGATAACTAGTTGTTTACAACTAGTTACATCTCAACTTCTTCAGGTTGTTATTTTTTCTTAGCAGCTTTCCATTCCAGAAGTAAAATGTGTAAAGCTTCCATATTCTGGTGGTTCAAGCTATTTATTATATAAACTATTCTGTGTAATCATTACAATGTAAGGAAATGCAATTAGTCTTACACTTCCCTTTTCAGAGATCATGTTAGCCTGTCTGCAAATTTAAGAACAACACTTAATAATGTTGTTCTTAAATTTGCAGACAGGCTAATTTTTAAATCTGGCTTCCAATCTTAATAGAATTATGACATTGGACCAGTTTCTTATCCTTTCTAGGCCTCAGATTCCTCATCTGTAAGTTAAAGATAATAATCATACAGAATTATTAGGAGGATTTTCCATATAAAGTGCCCGGAATATACAAAGTACTCACTAAACATTAACTATAATTATTACCATATAATAGAAATAATCAAGCCGATCTTTTGCCACATATTTGATAGAAACATCTTCAATAATTTAAAAGGATTTTATGTACTTTTAGGAACAAATGATATGTAACATAAGCATTCACAAAAATGATGTTATTTGAGAATCTCTCTGCAGTATTGGGATTTCAAATGCATATACCTCTTATTTCAGTTTCTTAAAGAATTTAAAGAAGACTCTCTCTCCCCTTTTCTCTCTCTCTCTCTCTCTCTCTCTCTCTCCATATATATATTTATATATAGATGTAGATTTATGTATATTTATATATAGATTTATATATATTTATAGATTTATATATAGAGAGATCTATCTATATATATATCTATATAGACGTAGATTTATATATAGATTTATATATATTTATAGTTTTATAGTTATATATATAGATCTATATATATTATTTATTATTTATTATATATAGATCTATATATATAGAGATTTACATATATTTATATATATATTTATTATATATATTAGATATAGACATAGATGTATATATATATATATATGTATGTATATTTATATACACACATACACAGAAGGTACCAAAATGCATACACATTTTAAGAAAGGAAAAAACTGTATTAAAATTGTAATACTCAATGTATACTGATAAAAAATGATCAATATCAATACAAGTCATGTGTAGACATATTTTTGGCACACCTGATTTTATATATATATATATATATATATATATATATATATATATATATGTATATATGTATGTATTTATATATGTGTGTATATATATATATTCTCAATTTTACAAATACATTCTTAGCCAGATAAGAGTATGTTACTAACTGGTAAATCTATGAAACACTCCTGTTAGAACTTTAGAAAAAAAATTATGTCTGTAAGCATTATAATTTAATCTTATCTTAGGAACACCATAAGATGTGAGACAGGTATATGAATATTGAACGAAAATGTCACCATATCATTACGTGCAAATGATACTATTGCATGTTAGAAAATTCAAAGAAATTGAATGAAACTATCAACAGATAATAAAACTGACTGAATAAAAGATAAATATGCATTGGCTTTCATCTAAAACAGTAATAACCAAGAAGAAATATAGTTAAAACAGATTAGTACTCCCATGATTTCGTAAGAAGCTTTAGAGTAAAAGATTTTCAAAATCTCTGAGTCATTATGCTTTATTTAAAGCTAAATTTTCAAACTTAGGTGCTTATGAATTAATGAAAACATGTAAAATTATTAACTTTTTTCCTCTTTTCAACAAGTGCTGAAACCTTACAAAAGTTTTGGTGTAAAAATAAAGACAAAATATATCATAGATATAACTGATAGAAAGTGATAAGCACCCTACGAAACATACTACCTCATATGCAATGGGAGCTGGAAACATGGTTGATGTTGGGCTGGGATGTTGGCCTGGTATTTGAATCGTATATAATGTCATCTTGTGTTCAGATGAGCCTGGAAGACAGTCCAAAGGCTTTTTTTAAATGTGTTTTTAGATCAGGAATTTCAATAGGATTCCTAAAATATAAGGTATTTTTCCCCAGTTGACAAGGATGGTGAAATCTCTGGAAGTCATATTATGTAAGGAATAAGTAAAGGATAGATCATGTTTCAAGGAAGACTTACTAGCCAGGGAGCTTCACAGAAAATAATGTGAATGAAGGGTAAGTAAATTCAGGGAGGCAGAATTTGGCACACTATAGGAGAGGATGGTCTAGAATTAGGTTTTTCTAACAAGAAATGAGTTTCCTTACCACACTGTTAGTTCTCCATCACTCAGAACATTGAAGTAGAGATTGCAAATGAGTGCCTGCATGAATTGGGAAGTTGATAAAATACTTCCTGTGGTCCATTTTGGTTTCATGGTTCTTTCTTTAAAATTTAAAGTGGAAGAGGATACTGTGGAGCAGTGTTTTACATAAGGGTTTTGTACTTCAAAGCACTCCTGTCATTTTAAATATTTTCTTTTGAATATTGATTTTCACCGAACAGTTTCAAAGACTGACTTTTTTAAAGCATCTTTATATCAGCATATATTTATTGTGAGCTATCTATAATGTAAGATTGCTATCTTATGGGTTACTGTTCAAAAAGTACAAGTCTTATATTTGATTTAAATATTTCAGCTCAGTAAATGTTAAAACTATTCCTGATAGGAAATAACTGAAATGAAAGGAGAGAGTATCAATTCATATTTAAGTATTCTTAGAGTCATGTTTTGCTTAAGTACTTTGAAACTTCTAATGTCTACCTCTAATAATGTATGATTCTATAACATCAGCCTGTATCCATATTATCAACTTTTATATCATATTTTATTTCACATGATGCTTTTCTGATTTTTCCTATTTATAAGAAACATACTTATTGTCAGATTATAGACACAAATTGAACTGTTAAACTCCCTCGGTTTTAAAACAGAAATAGTAACACTCTTTATTTCCTTTTGAAAATATCTAAAGTGTCAAAAATAAGTCAGTTTTTCAAAACAAATTCTTGATGATTGAACCTGAAAATTATATGTTATTGTTGATTTAATAAGCAATGTACATAATTAGCATTTCAGAGGACGCTGGCCTCAGATGCCCCTTGATCCAACAGATGAAACCATGGCACCCAATACCTGATTCTCTCTTTGTTCACTCAGCTTTACACAGTATCAACCTCTTCATCACACTCCTCAGTGCTCTGTCCCTGTCCCTGACCTCACTCTCCACACCTCAACACAAGGCTCTCCCTTCTTGGAGATAAAATGGCTTTGACAATTCTAAACTTCATAACTTTATACACCACCATTTTAAGAGTGAGAGTCTCTTCCAATTTTTTTTAACACCTCAAAATACTTCCTGGTCTGTCAAGAACTTTGATTGGGTTACATTTATTTTTTTCTTTCTTTCTTTTTTTTTTTGTTTTTCTTTCTTTCTTTCTTTCTTTCTTTCTTTCTTTCTTTCTTTCTTTCTTTCTTTCTTTCTTTCTTTCTTTCTTTCTTTCTTTCTTTCTTTCTTTCTTTCTTTCTTTCTTTTTTGACACAAAAAAGAGAGAAAGGCATAGACTCTCAATACCTTTATTTTTTTTTGTTGTTTGAATTAAAGTTTATTGGGGTGACAATGGTTAATAAAGTTACATAGGTTTCAGGTGTACAATTCTGTAATACATCATCTATCTGTCATATTGTGTGTTCACCGCCCAGAGTTGGTTCTCCTTTTATCATCATATATTTGATCCCTTTCATACCCACCTACCACCACCCTACCTCTTACCCACTGGTAACCACTAAACTATTGTCTGTGTCTGAGTTTTTGAGTTTTTTGTCTGTGTCTGAGTTTTTGTTTCTTTATGGGTTTGTCTTGTTCCTTTGTTGCTTTCAGTTTTATATCCTACATATCAATGAATTAGAGTTCAATCCCTGAACTGCCCACTAAGGCCAGTGAATGGGAAGTATTGATTCACTTAAACCAAGAAAGATTACACCTGGCTGGGTATAGAGTTAGTCCCACCTAAATCATATGGGTTGAGAATGAGGTTTGTAATGCAAGGCAGGGAGAAAACTAAGGTGCACTTTAAGAAAAATAAATGTGAATGAATTTCAGAGTATCTAACAAGACAACAAATCTACTCAACATAGAGATTGTTGATCCCAAAGTTCCCTTCCAGTTCCTAACAAAGAACACCTTGAATAACTTAACTTTCTTCCTGGTTTATAATTTTAAATTATTTCAAACACTTCGAAAAATTTTGCACCATATGAAGTCCATTAAAATTTGATAATTATAATTTTCATAATTAGTTCTTTACTTATGTAATTAAGTTGTATAGTTACATGAACATTTCTACCTTTCGTAGGTTCTCAAAAATAAATTGGTTGAATATTTTCGAATGGAAGTTAAAAATATGGTAAATAAGTAAATAAGTAAAAAAAGTATAAGGGAGAAATTTCATATATATAGCAAGCATTAGCACTCTTCATGTTGGAAAAAAATTCTAAACACTTGGCAAAATAACCATGTAATAAAATCTAAAAACTATAAAAATCAGCAAATTTACAAAAGCTGTTCATTCTAATGCCTCAACTCCATAAGTAGAAAACAGATGTGAACAACTCTGTTTTAGTGTGTTGTAAATAGGACTCAAATGTCGTCTGTTTTTCATATAAGTTTCAAAATGTCCTTAGCAGTATGTCTCAAAGTGTGATTTTTGTCAATGTTAGTCCATTATGCTAGAATTCTTGCTATAGTTAAAATATTTTTGTTATTTTATGAAAATATTTGTGCTTGTTCAAGTCAGACAATTTGTTACCGGGCATGTGATCGATCAGGAGATACAGTGCCGTAGTAGACACAGGATAGCCTAATGAGTTAGGACTGTAAGCTGTGTTTTTAAATTAATAGTTGATTTTTTTCAAATTTTGGTCACAAGACTTCTTAGCTACATGCTGTCAGGAAAGTTAAATGATCTCTCTGAATCTCAGTTGACTCAAGAGTAAAATACAGAAGAACATTGAATTTAAGTTTTATAAAATACACCTAGGGGAGAAGTGTTTCCCTCTTCCTAGAAGCATTTAACAAATAGTCTTGTTATGGTAGTCATGGTAAGAACACTTACCATGAGATCTATTCTCTTAACAAAACTGTCAGTGTTGTTAACTATAGGCACATGTTGTTCAGCAGATTTCTAGAACTTATCTTGCATAACTGAAACTTGATACCAGTTAAACATCAACTCCCCAGCCCCTGGAACCACCATTCTAGTCTGTTTCTATTATTATGACTATTTCAGATACCTCATAAAAGTGGAATCATGCAGTATTTGTCCATAAGAGGTTTTACTAATACAAATTCTGTTACAAAAAAAACAAAACAAACAAACAAACAAACAAAAAAAAAACCTCACCAATACTGAAATTAAAGTAGGTACTTCTCCGTGATCAGAAACTTTATTTTACTCTTTTAAGTAGAGTTTTGTAGTCTTCAGTACATGAAAGAAGGAATTGAAATGATAAGCACTAGCTTATGAAATTTGCACTTGGCTTGGAACATGATTTCATATAAAAAAATAGTGTCATCATATGGTCAGCTGCCTTTATGCTCTACCATATGTGTCTCATCACAGAAAAACAACTGTGTATTACTCCAGAAAGTTTACTCCCCCCTTCTTCCTTAGCAATGTTTAATGTTGAACAATTTTCTTTCTTAGGGCTAATATTAAAATCATATGCTTCTTTTTTATTATAATCACACACTGTTAGTTGAAATTTATATGTAATAAAAAACAGTGATCTTTTATACAGCTCACTGACTTTTGACAACTGCATACACTTTTGTAAATCACCAGTTAGATCAATATAATGAACACTTTCATTACCTGAGAAAGTTCTCTTGTGCCCTTTTGCAATCAATTACCTTAACTGTCTCCTCCCTCCCCCAGGAACCACTGTTGTGATCTGTATCTCTATAGATTAGTTTGGTCTCTTCATGAGTGACATATTCTGAAGTATTAGTTCAGCTCTACTACACTGTAATACAGTATGACTTTTAGAAAGTTACTTAATCTTTTTGTCCTCTTTTCCTACAAATTGGGCATAAGTATTTTGTTTACTTCATAGGGTTCTCATGAGGATTAAGTGAATCAACATATATAAAGTACTTAGGACAGAGTCTGGCACACAGTAAGCACTCAATGGCAGTAAAAATACTATTTATTAATAATAAGTTATTACTAAATACTATTAAAAGCATTGTTATTAAGGACCAGACATATTGCTAGCCATTGAGAGAATAGTTATCAAAACCAAATGTCATCTGTCCTTATGATGTTTTGTCATTGAAATTAACATAGCTGACTCTAATATCTAGATAAATGCAACTAGAGCATTTCCCCTTCACATCTTAGCTTTTTTTCTTATTCATCTGAAGACAGATAAGCCAAAAACAGAAAAAGAAAGAAACTTACATGCTTACCATGTTTGATCAAGAAATTGTACAAGCAGCACTGCCTGTAGAGATTAATATTTTACTCTTTTCCCATAGACACTTTCAAAACTACTGATAAGATATATTTGCCTAATTATATATTAGACATTGAATTTTGTTGAACTATGCCGTTTTATCCCCTAAAATTTCTATTTCTCAGATTTTTATGATATCATTCATTGTTTTCCTTCCGATTTGGACTTTGGCCAAATTGTGGGCTAAATAATCATTAAATAAGTTATTGTAAAATAATCACATGCCACTGCATGTCTAGTTGCTATCTGTAAGGGTCGTGAATTTGGTTCAGGCCGATTCATTTTTGTTTCCTATGTGTCACATTCATTTAGTGAGGGAAGAAGAACGTATACTTAGCATCACTGTCCTAAGTACTTTGCTAAGCACTTTATGTCAGTTTTTAAAATTAAATCCAATCCTAAATGCCTGGCACCAAGTAAGCACTCAATAAATAAGATTATAGAATGAAGGGCAAAGAAAAGGGGAAAAGGGGATTATATTATGAGGACAGAGACTAAGGTAACGCATCAGATAGACCCCGAAAAATGCAGATGTCTATTTCTCTCTTGTTTAAACATCCCACAGTAAACAGAGCCTGCAGGGCTACTCTGCTCTGAAAACCTTAGGCCAGGTTTTGTCTTTGTCTGCACAGCTGTGTCTGACTCACCTGCATCACTATTGCATTCCTATTCGTGGGAAAGGAAATGGATGAAGTGGAGGCAAGTCATGTCCTCTTAAGGATGAGACTTGGAAGTTGTACCCATCACTTCTGCTCGCATTCTGTTGGTGAGTGCTTAGTTACAAAACTACATTAGATGTGGGAACCCCAGAGAATGGCATTTCCAGCTGGACGGCCAGATCTAAAAGCTAAAGTATCAAAGGGAAGAATGGATACTAGGGAACACTATGTTGTTTTAGCTGTGAGAGAGAAGGGGAAAGAAGTAAAACTGAAGGAAAAAACAACTTCCTAAAATGTATCAAAGTCATGTAATTTGGGACTCAGATATTGGGACTCAGAGAGTTAATTAATGTACCTATGGGCCTACACTTAGTGTCGGAGCAGAGATGTAAAGTCAGGTATGGCAATGCTGAAAATGACATTGATGACATTCATCCTCAAGCCCTGTACTCTTCCTACTACATCTCATGCCCCCACAAACGTTACTCGAATGTATAAATAAATACTATTTATCTAAAGCTATTTAGATTGTCTGCAATTACGCTATCATTATTGAGATAATTGTTCCAGTGTCCAAAATGCAATTATCATTTTAAAAACATATTACCTGTCTTTTATTTTACAAAGTGTTTATAGATACAGAATCTCATTTTGTCATCATGATAAAATGCAGCATGCAGAGGAAGTATGTTTATTACAATTTCACACATGAGAAAATTTAAACAGGGAGGTTCAAAGTCTTGTAATTTTAGCTAGAGTTTAAGACAATGACTAGTAGCCAGGACTAGAATCCATTCCTCTTCATCCTTCCTCACAATCCACTCCCTACTTTGGAAAAGATTCAGAAAATTCACATAAAAACTCATTAGAAATATAGTGTAAAGCTCTATGTTGGAAATATCCTGCATTAGGGAGTTTTTATGCTGAGTTATAATTCTTTTAAAATGTATTTAATGAAAATCTATAATTTTATGAGTCAGTGCTATTGGGCACTAGCTATATCAAGATGAATAAAATGTAATCTGTGACTATCTTGGCCAATTTAATAGTGCCAAGAGAAAATTAGGGGTTTCCTTTAATTTATTTTGTAGGTTTTTATAAAAGAAAAATTTTTAAAAGGCAGTTTATTTTTTATTCCCCTTTGCTTTTCTTTTGTTTGTTTGTTTTAATTAACTGTTGTTCTGCTATACCCTGTGACTTCAGATTTCATATAGAAAATCGAAGAATAGAGCTAGGGAAATTACTTTTTAAAGAAATACTGAAATCACTACTGGTGACAACATTCTGAAAATTCAGGACATTATGTGATAACAGTGAGATTAATTTCATCACTTAAATAGAAGAGTTGAAAGTGAACTCAACAACGTAACACGTTAGTGACTCCAACAGAAATCGGAACGGTCAGCATTCTGTCACGTTAGATTTTGTAATCAGAAATCAAAATCTGTTTCCAAGAAGTTCTACCTTCTGATCAGCTCTTTTCACCAAAAGCCAGCTCTTAAAATGGCAACAGTTTGTCTAAGTCTCTTACATTTCATTTGGTCAGGTTTCACTTACATTCCTATATTTTGTCACTATTTTTGAAACTTTCAGCATGAATGGAAGGAAAATGACAGAATCAGGAAACATAGCAAAAATAATTTGTCCATTTCCAGTGATTGTTTGGGCATGGTTGGAGAGGTGAGATGGAGAAATCCAAGTTTACTTAATACAGTCTCAATGATTGTGAACATGGCCAATACTAGAGTTGTTTTTGAGAAAAAGTTGAGCCTCTGCCCTTCAAAAGTTAATAGTGTGTAGTGGTAGATGAGACACAGCAAATAGAAAACTAAATGAAAATAAATCCTCAAGTGTTATGCAGTATACAGAATGGACCTTGAATAATGTAGAAGGAAGAAAGAGAGACATCACTGAATTCCGAGTAATTGAAGACACCTGTGGAAGCTAAAGAAGGCCTTTTGGAGGCCAGGTACAAGAACTTGGAAAAGTCATTCTCTTGCTCTGAATAATAATGCTACTGTATTTACCACGCTTGGGCCATTTTTTTAAAAAGAATTTATGTTAATAAAAATACTGGAAAGCCACAGACCTGTACTACTGTAAAAAAAACAGGAAAAACCTTACAATAAAAAGTATGTTTTGTCATAGAAGAAAAGCTTTTCAGATCCAAATTGTATTATTCATGTAGTTCAGATCTGTATAGATACATAGCCCATAAAAAGCTTCCTTCCTCCAAAAGAGATAAAAATAACATTTTATGGGATGCCTATATTTTTGGACATATTTGTTCCCGAATCCAAGGACACTTAGTCTGTTCAATGAACATCCCCTAAGCCCTCATAATGCCAAAGGCTATGTGCAGAGATGACTTCTAATCTCAGGTGTTTGCAATTTGTTCTTCTCAAAGAGCATATTCAAATTATAGACAAACTCTTCCTTTGAATTAGTATACACTAAACTACGGTTTTCTTTTCTCTCTTATGGGGTATTTAAAGTGAAATGAAATAAAGCAGAATTTGCTTGCTTGCTGGAAATGATAACCAATAGAAATACATGGAACATGTTAGAAATAATTAAATCTGCCAAAGCTTCAACTGTTGATTTTACTCCAAAACCTATTCCTTTTCAACATTTTAATGTTGATATAACTTTTTATATTCCTTTTGGTGCAGGTGCTAAAGCTTATATAAATTCACTGAATTTCATTACGGCGTAGCCAGAACCTAACTTAATCAGTCTCTAGCTGTGCTCAAATAAGAGCCTGTCATTCAGCCAAGTGTAAAGTCCACATTGAATAAAGACTAGACACAAAACCATGAGGATTTCCTACTAAGCATCCAAGGTTGACTACCCACAATGGCATTCAAATGCCATATGTCTCTGCTTTGTGTGGATTTGTAACCCCTTTCATTTTATTGATGTACTGGTTTTATTTCCAATAATCTTTTTTAAATGCCAGAGTTTCAGTAGATTTCTATTACACTAGCATACAACATCCAGCTAGAACCTAGGAAGAAACAATTATAGCAATTCAGGTAGGGGTTAAATGTTCCTATGTACAGACAAAAATAAATAAATAAATGCAATTTGTCTTTATAATTTGTCTTAAAGCAAAAAAACTACCTCTGTAGCCGGGAACAGTTTATTCTAGTCAGCAATATGGGATGTAGTATATAATACTATACATAATTTTATAAATGGATAAAAGAAGGTGGTCTTTTTCTAGATGCTCATGTCTTTGCCTCAGTAATTCTCTTTGTGAATGGAGAGTGATTGTAACAGTGATCTCTTTAAAAGCCAAAAGACACAGAAAAAACTCATTTTATAACTTTATTATGCATTTTTCAATACATTTTATATTGCAATCGGTTGTATATATACTTATGTCTGTCTTTTTTATTAGATCAGTTTCTCAAGGTGAGGATTAGCCATGTAATACTCAATGGAGTACTTCTTTAGAAATGCAGATTCCTTAGTTAGGCTCTTTTTCAGTGTTATAGCTAAGGTTCTCTGGCAGCAGCTCCTCCATAAATTTCAAAAACATCCAAGATGATTCTCCCCACACTCTACTGGACAACCATTGCTCTAGATTGCAAACCACCTGAGGGAATGTGTCATGTTGTCTTTATCTTCATCCCCTTGTACTCAGGTCATTGCCACAAGTGATTTTTAGATTGAATTGGATTAAAATGGTTTTCTTTATTCTATATCTATAGGAAATGCATTATCATTATAAATACCCCAAAAATAAACAATAAAAATCCTTGCAGAGTGTTTCAGACATGACTGTGATCATATATCCACCGATTAACGGTGACAAAAAAATGAAAAAATAGAGAGAGGGAAAATGCAGTGTTTTCAGTGCTTAGTATATCAGGCACCATTCTAAAATGTAAGTCATAAATCATTTTTTAAGCTATCTTGAAAAGTACCCAAGTTAAAAAATGTGTCCCATCTATTATTTTGTCTTAGTAAGCACTCTGCTAACTGCTGTGAAAAATGATTGCTTAACGAAAAATATTTTAAGTTATTACATCATATACCCAAGGTTTATTAGTTTCCTGAGCTTGAATCTGACTTCACTGAAAGGCACCTGAGAAATTTGACCTTAGGAATGAGCTCATGATGAATAAACAAGCTTTCCAACTACTGTTCTATTTTTAAAAGGCAAGATTTCCATGTTTGGCATACACTAGGTGTGCAATAGGTGCAATGGTTAAAAGTCAAATAGACTAGGTTATAGTATTGGCTTGTATTTTACTAGCTGTATGATCACATGCAATTACTTAATGCTCTGTGTCAGTTACCTCATATATGAAACAGGAATATAAACCGCTGGCTCAAAGAATTGTTTAGGTTTAGAGGTAATATTTACAAAACATGTAGCACTCTGCCTATTGTTGATATTATTGTACCGCTATTGTTGTTGTTACTATTATTATTGGTGTGCTTGATGATCCAATACTATATCTCTCCCACAAAAAAAATGTATTCTCTATTTTTAAGAAAAATAACTACTTGTTATCATCTTTCCATACATCATTTTTTCCTAAACCAAACCTATGTTTATTAAAAATAAATATTTCCCAAAGCTGACAGTTCCCACTTCACTCACCCCTGCAAAATCTAAGTGCTGTTTATTTAGATGAACTCCAAGAGTAGTAGCTGCTCTGTAGTCTTAGGAACAGATGAAGCCATGTACATCTCCCAGTTTGCTGAGAGTAGGCAGTCAGTCAAGACGTACTCTGAACTGCAGACCTACTCTGGTGAACTAGTCATTGAATTTGTTTCCAAAAAAATTAGAGTGTCAGAGATTTCAAGTGGGAGGCAACTTTACAAATAAATGAACTCTCCCTTTGAGTTCATGCCCAGACTTGGGAATGGATGCAAATTTTGTGTGGCCTAAAGCTGATCTATTTTGGGGAGCCCTCTTTGAGAAAAATAATAAGTTGCTTTTGCACATTTTGCCAAACCATATATCCTTGTGAGTGCATTGATGGTTCTCTTCCAAGGTCTTGGAAGGAGCCTGTGCAAGGTGGGAGCTTCCTTAACTTCACTGTACATTTACATAACGATACAGCATCTTAGATGGTATTGTGTGGCATCGAGTTTAAGTAATAAAGAGTCCATGAAAGAGAGAGATGAATGTTGTAGTTGTTTGGAAAAGGAGAGTAAAAAGAACATGCTTAAAAATGTACCTACAACAATGACAATGACGATAATAAATTAGTAGAGGGGATTGGAAGTTTCATTTGTAAGTTAAGCAACCAACCTGGTACAAAACCCCAGCTCGGCCACATAAATTGTATAAATATAAATGCAATCATGATGGTCCTATGCCAGGCATTATGCTGGGGGTTTGCATTATTGTCTCACTTGATCTTTGTAATAGTGGAATGAGGCAGGCTTATTTCATTAACTAGTCCCAAATACTTTAATTAGTGAGTTTTACAGTTAGATTTACACTCAAGTCTATCAGATTTTACTTATAAATACCATTTCACATGAACTTCACAGGTTCTCAAGAAAGTTTGGGCATGGATGAAGATCTCCAAATGTATTCTGTCAGCAAATGGGAGTGGTCTAGAGTTAGTATATTTGAAAACCCATCCAATTTCCCTATACCCCTATTAAGAAACAAAATAGCTACTAGACCACATGCACACACTAGTGGGACTTGGCAAGTAAATTTAGTACAGTTTCCATAATAGGGAGTCCTACCATAAATGCAAAAAACAATTGATCCTAACAAATAATTCACCATGGAAATAGGTGATTTACTACCTTCTTTTTAACTCTGGAAATTCAAAAGTTAGTTATTAACTTGAGTACTTCTCCAGTCATTTGTAAAGCAACAAAATTATGATCATTATACAGGTAGGTTGTTTTTTAAGGTAACAGCTACACATAAATATGTTCTTAAACTTCTCTACCCACAAAAACTTCCATTCTGTTCCACACAGCTGGTAAAATACATAAAAGGAACATTCTTCATTCTTTCCCTGTTGTAGATCATTTCTGCCCTTGGGAGGTAGCTGTCTACAAAGCTGAATTATTTTGTCTTCTTGGAATATGAGTTTCCTCTCTAAATGTATTCCTAAATAAACAATGATATAGCACTGCTCTCACACAAACTTTTGCTTAAACTGATCAGCCTGTACTTTTGGAATACGAGTTTAATTGGGGCCACAGTTACTTTTCTGTTCCTGTAATCCATGCCAAAATGTGAGTGGATCTCAGCTAATTGTTCTAACAAAGCATGAAAGTAAATATTCTTCAGAATTAATTGTTTGTTTTTACATAGAAATTGATAGTTTAGCACCTATTGTCATTATAGACTTTCAAACTCTTTGCCTAAGATCCACTTGAAGAAATGTTTTGCTTCTCAGCCCCATTAATTTCCATTACTTTCTGAAATGTATCTGGTCTATTCTTTTCTGTTCTGTTCTGTTCTATTCCATACTTCTCTAATTCATTGAAAATATAATGCTTGCTCTGATACAATAAATTGATTTTATAAACTATTAAAGTCTTGACCTTCAGTGTGAAAACACTTCTAGAAAACCTTGAGTACATAATTAAGGGCAAAACAAAGTACAATAGTCAGTTAGATTTCTATAACTCTTGTATGAAAGGAATATAGCATGAGTTTTCTTAGCCTTATCTCCTTCCCTTGCTTTATTTTATTTTTTATTTTTTTCCCCTACGAAGGAGGTATTTGCAAGTTTTCAGAGATAATTCAGTAGAGTTGTATAACATAGTCAAGAAAACGGAGAGAGAGAGAGAGAGAGAGAGAGAGAGAGAGAGAGAGAGAGAGAGAGAGAGAGAGAGAGAGAGAGATTTGCTTGGAAAGGAAAAAAGATGTTACTGAGTGTTATCTCCTCCTCCCTACCCCATTTTTGGTATGTTCATATTTGTGACTGTTACTCAATATGTAGTACTTCATGAATGCTTTCCCCATAACCAGTCAATCTCTGAAAAGTAATATGTAGCTCTAAAGTATAACAAGTTTCACGTTCAGGGTGACAAGCATGGGTCAGCTCAGAAACTTTTCATTTTGTAGAGAGAGTAGATTTCACAGCTCAAGGTGGCCTTCATATATTTATTTAGTAGTGCAGTCTACAGAAATCATCCATCATTTTTCTGTGTTCAAGCTCTTCCTCTGTAAAGAAATTAAACAGTAGACACATGCCATACCTCATCCCCATTCATTTTTCTTACTGTCCTTTTCTCTAAGACATTACTAACAATCTGGAGCTTGAAGTATATTACTATATGTTTTATGTATAAAATAAATATACAACAAAAAATATACAAAGTTCTTTCATTAAGTTTATCTTAGAGAAGTCATCACCTCTGCTTTATATTACCAGTCAGCTTTAAACAAAAATATATTTTTAAAGTATAGATTTTTTTAATGATAAAGTTAAAAATTAATTTTTCTGTTTAGTAATGGAGCATGCCTTTTAAACATGTAAACTAAAAGAAGATCTCAGGTGTATGATTTCCAGGCATAGTGCAGTCTTCTTTCAGTTTTACTTCTCTTTTAATTGTTAAAAATGGCTATATCCTAGTGAACTTTATTAACCTTAATATCTGTGAGGGTTGACACTGGTGATGACAATATTTGAATTAACTTCAGAGACTGTTCTTGGGGCTGTACAGGCATCAAGACACAAAAATAAAACTTGATCCCATCCCCAACTGGAATCCCCATCTACCTCAAGTGGCAATTACCACACACACACACACACACACACACACACTCCCACTCTCACACACCCCTAACAACTATATTAAATCTCTTTTTCCCTCTCTTGACTTCTCTCTCTTGAGTACATTTAGGACAGGCTAACGTAGGTTCCATATTACAGTTTATTATCTGTACCATCAATCTCTAAAATGAGTGAACCGAATGTTAACCAAAATCAGCAGTTGCCATCAATTGAAATTCTGAAATTTATTATGCTGGGCATAAGGTTGCTCACCAGGTGATTTATGTGAACAGTTTATGTTTATTATGTCTCCTAGTATATGTATTGTCTGGTTCATAAATACTCTTTTATAAATTCATATTCATATAATAAATCCCATATTTTGAAGATAAAAATTATAAAGTTTTTATTACTTGAAAAACAATTTCTTGTTAATCTCAGGAAGTAATTAAAGAATACTGGTTTGAAGAAACAACAAATTATTAGCAAGCTGAGAATGCCCAGCTTCAAGCTGACCCTGAGTACCTGGCATAGATAGTGATTAAGAGATGGATGACATAAATGAGTAAATTTAATCATGTAACAATTTTCTACAGGACAGTGTATCTATTTTAGGAAGAGTTATAGAAGGAGATGATGGGGGTTGATGATGACTGCTTTCTCTTTTCCCACTTAATCTGGCCTCCTTCACTCTTTCATCGAATATACTCCCATTATAGCTAATTCTTGGATTTGTTTGGAGAAGAGAGTAGTGAGGGGCAAAACAGAGATTTGGAGTTGGAAAACTGATTTTAAAAGCTTCCTGACATGTGCAAGTACACCCATTCAGTAAAGTCATATTTGTCCTCTTCAGTGCCTCAGACATGTGGGGCGACACTTAAAGACATTCTAAAAGGTATTTGTAAGACTTTATGCAAAGAAAAAAAAGGAATGAATAAAGACACTACCTCATTTTCCCAAAATGATTGATATTTCGTTGACACTAGAAATGTATGACATTATTTAGAATTAGATTGCTAATATGCATTGTTTTCACCTATCCCGGGCACCGCACACTTTTTTTTTTCTTTTTTTTTTTTTTTTGTAATCCCACCTGTTACTGAAGTACAAAAACTCTGACTTCTAATTTGTTATATTTTTATAAAGGCCACAGTATGGTGACTTCTTGGTGAATATGTTTAGTGGCAAATTACTGATTATTTCTAAACTTTCAGTTCTTTATAAAATAGAGATAAAGTCCCAGGTGACCTATTCCAGCAGAGGTGACATACTTTCATGTTTATTGTTTTAGGTATCTTGGTCATAAATGTTTTTCATTGAGGATAGAATAATGGGAATAGAGAGAAAAGGAGCTGATTGATTAGAATCACGACACATTTAAAAGACAGAAAGGAATGACTTGTGTGTCTGTGTTTGAGGTTATCAGCAGGAAATACTCAAGGAAGCAGGTCCAGGGGGCAGACCCTGAGCCTCTGGGGCTAGCACAGATACAGAACAGCTCATGATAAATATTGTAAAATGGATCTGGTGACCAGGCAGATAGATATCTTTTCTCAAGTTAGAAGAGATTTGGCCCAGGATAGTCAGCTTGTTTTTATTTGACTAGTAGCATTTTCTGTTGCCTCCTTAACAGGATATGAGGACATCAATCACCAGTAAACTGAATTACATACTGTTATTTTTGTTATTCTTTTTAAGAAACTTATGACAATTCAACTTATATTTAAGGAAGCCCTGTCAGATGTGATTGATAATTGCTTAAATAATATTGTTTGTGAGATAAAACAAGGATATGAAAAACGAGAGCCACGCTGAAACAATCTTTTTTAACACCTGCTATTTGAAATGATTACAAGGTATCATGATTACCTGAAAAGAGTGAAAACATTATCTCAGCATTTTTTATTCTGTTTTTCTTTGTGTGCAGAGTTGTTTCTACATTCATGGCACAAACATGTGATGAGTGCCAGGGAAATAGATCCTGGGATACACAAATAAGTAATCTCAACTACTAAAGGAAAAATATATTAAAATCAAAATTTCAAAATGTGACAATTTATATGACCAGAATAAGCAGGGTATACTATAGAAGCATATGTGAGCAACCCTGAATCCAATAAATGCTGAGGTAATGGTAGTGGGTCCTCAGTGACAGCTTCAGTGTTGAGTCTTCAAACATGACTAGACATTAGCTAAGGCAATGAGTCGTAGAGTCTAGATACACAAAGTCAGAGAAGTTGGAGGAGAACATACAGGAAAAGGGGTCACAGAGTACCAGGAACCACTCATTCATTGGAATAATTCAGTATTTTTAGCTTTTTATCTATAAAATTAAAAAAAAAAAACATAAACAGGACGTGTGATTCTATTTAGTTCCTTTGATACAAAACAATTGTTTTGAAAAATGTTGTAGGAAGCTGACAATCAATATAAACATCCACTGAAATGTGCAATTATTCTGTTAATGTTTTTACTTCCACACACACACACACACACACACACACACACACACACACACATTCACTAGTGGTATTTTACTTTATTTGACCATAGATTTTTCTCTTGACCCACAAAATTAAGAAAACACAATCTTTTTTAGAGTAAGTCTTAATGATTTGGAATCATTCCAGCTCTCTTTAATTCATGTATCCAGCCCCATTGTGTTATATATTTCTTCATTTAAATAGTATCAACATGATAGAGCAATGATTGTAAAGCAAAGAAACTGAACTTGACTTATTTCAGTTAAGCAACACTATGCAGTTACTTTTATTTTATTATATATCTCTGCTTACAATTTAAAAGAATTATATGAAGTCCAAACTTAAGTAAAAATCTGTTTTGCCATGTTTTTCAATATTACATTCATATAATTAAACTATTACTCGATTACATCTTTCTTTTCCGTACCATGACATTTACTTTATTTTGAAATGTTAACTATTATAGTATATATTATTACACATAATTATGCTACTATACAATTATACATACTATACATATTATTATAATACCATTATATATGTAACAGGTTAATAAAAATAATTTTGTCACTGTATTTCTTTTCTGGCCATTAATATTTGCTTGTTTTCTGATTATTAATGAAAATACTTTTACCATAGGGGAAGGAAATGTTAAAAATAATCCACACTGAGTGTCCAATATGTCTGATATGTGATTGTTTAGAACAAAGTGGGTGTTAGTTTAAGAGGCTCTGGATGTGAATCTCAGCTGCACAAGTTTCCCTTGGGGTGGCCTTGGGGCCTCAGTTTCCTCCTCCTCCGAATGGGGATAATAACACCTACTGCTCAACCCATCATAAGTAAACCCTGACACAATCAATACATATCAAATCCTGGCAGCATAAATAACTGCAGCAAATGTAGGTATAAAAGAGTGACAATAAGCTTCCTTTGAATTTTTTTCTTTTGGCCCTGCCTCACTCTCTGCTGAATTAAAATGAATTATCTAATCCATAAATTAAGTTCAAATTAACCTGAGAGAATATTTGGAATTAACAAATTGAAATCAGAATATTATCTGTACCTATCATTTATAAATATGAAAAAAAATGTATAAAAATAGAATTTAGTGTAAGATTTTTAACAGTTCTGATTTTCAGAAATGTAAATGCAGGCCACATGTGACCCTTTAACAGCATACTGTTCAAATATTTTCAAAGTCTCTTATTTATTTTGGAATATCATATCAAATAAATTATAATAGTCTCATTTTACATGCGATTTCTTTGCTTAATGGTTATTGCTAATTAGGGCTCAGCATTATTTAACTGGAATGGCTATTTAACAACTAAAAATTAAGAAATAAAATTTAGTTATTTATTCAGAATAAAAGTTATATAAGAAATAAACAAGAAAATTCCTTTTAGAAAAGAAAAAGAAATAGAAGAATGGACATGTGGAAGGAAATGAAAATTATGTAATGGTAATTTTGTTCAAGGTCAGACATACTTGAGGGAAGTTAAATAATTTTGTGCAATCATATATTAATTCCTTGATCTCCAGGCTGAGTCTTAACAAAAGCTCCATTAAAAAAGGTTTCATTCATTGAAGAAACAAAAGTGTCCCATTTCTGTTCTGAAACTAGTTACTATGGATTTGTAAACCATTTAACTGACACATAATACAAGTGAGTCACATGCACAAATAATTTGTATTCCTTATATATAGGTTCTTAATTAATAATGACAATGTAATTATAAATTACTTTTAAATATTTAGTTAAAACTTTAATTATTCTGAAAACATGAATCATTTGCTATGGTAATGAGAAACAAATTATTAAATAGATGAGTTTTTTGGTTTATTTGAAATCTCATTTTTAAATTATTTGTCTCTATTTTTACCATTGGTCAGGGCTTTGAACAGTTAACTATTCCTACTAGTAAGTTGGGAAGAGTGGAGGTGATGCTATTTTAGTTCCTTCTGCGTTCAGAAAAAGAATGATTAATTTGCAACCATTTTTTTATTGAAGACAATCCAAAACACATTTTTCACAGAGCTTCTTTTAAAGCTAAATGTTTTATACAGTTCTATGAATAAATTATGCAAATGTTATATAAAAAGGTTCTTTACAATATAATATGAGCTATTTCCATTGGAATTATAGCTTAAGTCATTTAGATTATTTAGAATGATTCTGCACTTCACAGTTTCTGATATATCCAGACAACACAAAGAACTTAAATACTTCATCACACAATGAAGCTACAGGGGCTTTCATTCTCTGATGGGGGAAAAGACACGTATTGGATGAGAACAGGCAGAAAAAAATATGAATGGGACCTCAAAAGGAAATTATTAATTTAAATTAAGAACAAGGGTATAATCATTCTCATACTACACACATGTTTATTGCAATTTGAAAATTCTGCACTTGAGTATAAAAACTTCACTTTTTCCCATTTATCCACCTTAATGTTCAACTTGGACATGCCTGTGCATATAACAGTACAGGCATAATAAGATTATGTAGTGTTTTCCATTCGTCTCTAAGATCTTTAAACTCTTCTTTTAATAAAGTCCCAAATCCTGTTGGGATATATTTCTTGCTATTATAGTTGGAGCTTACAATCCATTTTCCTACAGGACTGCTATGAAATCCATCATTCAACCTCTTGGAGCTAGCTTCATCTACCTCATTTGTAAAACAAAAAATTGAACCAGATGATCACAAAATCTCTTGTGCAGTGAAAATATTCTGTTATGTTCATGAACTACACTGATTTCAGGTCACATTGGTTTTGTGAGTTAATCTGGGCACCTATTATTTTTATATTTTTCCATGAGGATGTGCATTTTAAAATCTTAAAGAGCCTTCTGGTAATGGTTTTCAAACATAACCCATGCATAAGGTTTAGATTCGTCTGTTATGAGACCACTAGTTATTAATCACCACTGGCGCTTATAACACTAATTTTCCAGGAGGTGTCACTCTGTCTTAATAAAAGACCACTTCTCAAAAATGGGATTTTACTTGTTCAGTGGATTGTTGGTTTGTTTGAACATATCTATCAATTTTCTTAAAAGGAATTAAATTGATCTGTGCCGTTTTCCACACTAGCATATTTTTTTTCTTTCTTCAGTTATGGGCAATGCAGTTTGAAATAGTTTCTAAATAGAAAAAAAATAATAATAACTGTAGAAGAAAAGTCTTTTGGGAAACTGAAACAATAAATCAGACAATTTCCCCGCTAACAGAATTCAGTGTGTTCTTTGACCAATATATATTCTGTAGATTTATTCCAACAACCCCTTTATACTCCATTTAGTAGGCGTATACTCTTTTGGGAAGGTTAGAGACTAAAAATATGTTTACAGCATCTGAAGACTTAGACTAAATAACTGATAAGACCTCTACCAAAATGCATAGTCTATGATTATTATTATTGTCATTGTTAAGATTGCTTCTGACCATTACTACTGACCAGCACATTTGACAGAATTTAAAAACTGAATGGTTAATTTATTTTATTTATAAAATCACATTTTGATTTTAAGTCTTTTTAACGGAAAAGATTAGAAAAGGTCACAGGTTGTGGTGTGTGTTTTTCTGTGTGTGTGTGAGAGAGAGAGTGGGGTACGGGTGTGTATGTTAAGCACCTGCTAGGCAAGATGCTTACAGATTAATCTTTACCATAATCCTATGGATGGGGTGTTATTTTGCAGATTAGGAAAAATATTTAGAAAGGCTTAGTAGCTCGGTCAAGGTCACACAACAGTAAGTAGCAAAGCTGGTCAAATCCAGGTTTACAGGACTGCAAATCCCAGGCTCTTTACTATAAACCTTTTATTTTGTAATATTTATGACAACAGTAGCTATTTAAGATATCCAGCTACTGCTCTGAATTCTAAAACCTA
Source organism: Rhinolophus hipposideros (assembly GCF_964194185.1). Lineage (NCBI taxonomy): Eukaryota > Metazoa > Chordata > Mammalia > Chiroptera > Rhinolophidae > Rhinolophus > Rhinolophus hipposideros. The sequence continues at coordinate 21,282,290 of NC_138059.1, forward strand.
TTCCTAAAGAGTGCTAGTAGTCTACAGAACATATAACACCTTATTTGTGAAAAATACATTTTCGTATAAATGATATGAGTATATTTTCAAGATAACAGAAATTTACTCCTGTGTTCTTAATGATACTCAATAAGTATTTGGTCATTTAGGACAAATAGATTTATAAATATATGTACTATAAAATAGCTTCCCCACCTTTCTTAACAAAATATATTTTTCCTCTTAGTTGAAAATCTTTATCATGAATCTTAATTGTAGGGTTTTGCTGTCTTAAGATTTCCTCAATGGTTTTTTTCAAAGCTACTTTATTCACTAGTACACCCCATACTAGGTTAAGAGACCAGACTCATGCTAGGTCATATTCCATGAACTCAAATTTTGGCTCTTCCCATTGCTGACTTTGTAATTTTTGATAGTTGTCTTATTTGTTTCTGTATTTTTCATATTTAAAATAGATATAACAGTGTCTACCTCAATGTTTTGAAGGTCAATATAACTGATGTGTATAAAGAGCTTAGCACAGATGCTTTCATATAGCAAGGGTACGATGGATGGTAACATTAATATTCTTAATATATCTTTTGTGTGTTTCATATACATGTTATTTATGCAGTAAATAAATGAATACACCAAATATCCCATTTTCTAAATTTCTAGCAACAGCAAATTCCCTCTTTTTAATTGGACATTTGTAACAGACACTGGTCCCAGAAAGTAAATCTCAGACTATGGTAGAATTACATCATTGTAGAATGACATCTATAATAAGAATAAGCAGGCCTGGAATTCTTTCTATTATGAAAATGTACAAGCATGACTCTCAACCAGATGAGACTAGAGCCCAAGTTGAAGAGATGACTGGTGATGATTTTATGGAAAAACTGAGAAAGTCTTTAAAAATGTTGCCCTATGATGTACTCCTTCATCTGTCATCCTAAAATAAATGCAAATCCTGCCAATTAAAGAGCTCTTATTCAGTAGAACTTTGAGAGTTGAGGGGGTTGTGGAACTGCGCCTGCAGAACAGACCTGGCATGTGTAGGAGGCAATGTGCGCAGTGTAGTTAAAGAATTCAGTGAACGCAAGAATTTGAATTCAGGCTAATGCTGAATTGTATGTGAAAGTCCCTTAAATAAAACAGAGGGAAATAAAGCTGCTCCAATTGAAATGAGACTTAGGCTGATTAGGATCCGTGTCTACAGAGAAGCCCTCTTTCCTCCAGAGATGCCCTCCAAAGTTACTTGCTTTTTAGTAATTTTATAAAATCAACTCTCTGCATACTCATAAACTAGACAGATGCCAGTAAAATTTCAATCAGTTAACTTTTATTTTATTCTCACAGACCCATGTTTTTCCATAAGTAGATGACGTTGAAAATAACACGAAGGTCATTGGTTTTATACATGAAAAGCCCCATAACACATCAACCAAATGAGATGTATAGATTTTGTTTGGATCCTGATTTGATCAAAGTAACTATCAGAATATATTTTTTGGAGAAAATCAGGAAACAGAATGAAGATATTTTTATTAAGTGATAGAAAACGTTGTTGTTAGTTTTGATAGATATGGTAATTATAATTGGGGTTGTTTTTTAAGTCCTTATCTATTAGAGATAAATACTGAATCATATATTGAAAAAAGATATGACATTGAGAGTTGCTTTAAAGCTCTCCCAGGTTGAGGATACAGAAGGGATGGGAGACAACAAATAAAACAGAACTGGCAATTGTTGATAATTTTTGAAACAGGATGATGGGTTCATGCATATTAATTTTACTGTTCTTTCAACTTTGGAAATTTCCATAATTAAAAAAAAATCCCACAAATATATGTTATAATCCATGTGAGAATATTTTCCTGACCTCTCTGGCCTTGTTGGGATTTGGCAGACTGCCAAATATGTAGAATACAATCTTAGACACAATTAAAGAAAAATTGAAATAGAGTTAAAAACAAAAGTGTTAATAAAATATTCTAACACTTTAAATTTGTCATTTTGCTTTCCTGTTTTAATTCTTTAGGCAAGCAACAGAATTGCTTATTGTGTTTTTCTTGATTTCATTGCTTTTTAAACACCAAATTAATTTTCAGCTTTTGGGAAATGTTACAACCACCAAATTGCAGGCAAGCCACTGGCTTGCAGTTGAGTAAATACTTGATACTGGAAACATTAAAGAAAATTGAAGTATAGATTCTGTAAGAGGGTATTTTACAAAGTCTATATGTTTAAATTATGTCAAATGAACAATTTTGGAATTTGAGTGGTAAGGAAATGGTCACAATACAGACAGAATGCCAGCCTTAGGGAATCCCAAAAGTAAATATTATGGATTCAGTCAGTAAACCTAGTTTATGGATTGACAGAAGTATCACACCAGAAAAATAAATTAGGATTCTGTTAACTGTTCTGAGTTCAAAGCAGGACTAGTTTTCTGTAGCTACTTAGTACTGGATAATTGGGTGTCGTGGTCAGAACCATGAAATTCTTTTTTTTTTTTAATAATATATTTCATTTTCTAATTATTACAAAATAGCAATAATAAGGCTTTGGCATATTTCTTTTCAGATCCAAACTGATCTCATTGTCCTCTGTGAGCTACTAACCTGGCACTTCTGGATTATTTTCTCCAGACCAGGATTGGCCCCAACATGTAGGCTTGTATATAGAGATTTTAATAGCCTCCTAGATAATTAGTATATGATGCACATGACTAATTAAAAATGTCATATTAACATGGATAAAGCAACTCACAATGAGTTAATAGTCACCACTATTGTACTATAATAATAAGTATGAGTATTTGGAATCTCATACAAAAAAACACAAGTTTCCAAAACACTGATAAAACTGTCACTTATTATTTTGTCAATTAATGAAACTTCTACCCTTTTCCTGTACTAGGTGACTATTTTTAAAAATAAATAGTGCACTGATTTGATTTGGGAGTGATTTTAAAAGGTCTACCTTTTGGTGCTCTTAAGAGTACATTTTCATAATATTTAACTTTTATTTATATTTTTCATAAAATTGAAGTTTTAATTGGGTACCTTGTAGTCATCTTTAAATGAGAAAGCCTTTAAAGTCATGAGGTATCCAAGTAGTATAATGGTCTCAAAATGCAACCTTGGAGTTGTTTATACAGTAAGTAGTTTTAAATTCAAAGTGTATATAGATAGCTAAGAGTTCCATCTGTGACTCATATGAAAAGGAAGACTTTAACACGTGAGCATTTTTACAATGTCTTGAAATATTTACATGAACTGAAAGCATGAGCCAAAATGCATATAAAGCTAGCTAAACTTTTTGATTACTATGTCACCAGCAGTCATTTTTTATTCTTTCGCACATAATCAAGTACAGTTCCAGACATATCTTTGATTTGCATATTCTTTATTTCTGTTTTTAGTAGTGTGGGTGCATGTGTGTTTTCTTCTGTGCTATGTCGGTCAATAAAAGGCAAGCTAAGTAAAACAGAGCTGAATTCTTTAAAAAAAAATTAGCATAGTGACCAACCAGCTGAGTTCCTAATATAATTAGAATGAACCCTGGAATACTAAAGAATGTATAGATTTTGCAAAAACAGTTCCAGGCATATTGAGAATCAAGCTTAGAGCTTAATAGGAATTTATAATATTTTTTATTTCTTTTTCTGCCCAGACACTCTTCTGTATAGGAATATGTCTTTGTAATGGAGTTTCCCTTTGCAAAAGAGGAACGAGGATTTAAGATCAAGGGGGTAAACAAAAATAAAAGTACAAAAGTAGATGATTTTATAGAAAAACTGAGAAAGTCTTTAAAAATGTTGCCCTATGATGTACTCCTTCATCTGTCATCCTAAAATAAATGCAAATCCTGTCAATTAAAGAGCTTTTTTTCAGTAGAACTTTGAGAGTTGAGGGGTTATTGGTACTGAGCCAGCAGAAGATACCTGGCGTGTGTCGGAGGCAATGTGCACAGTGTAGTTAACAAATTCAGTGAAAGCTCCTCTTTTCTTTGCCCATACAGAAAGCTGCTAATTATATATTCATATTCCACCCAAAAGGATAGAATATAAAATCAAGTAGTTAGAGAAGTGCATAGCCATTTTGAAATCATAATGAAGCTTGACCAAAATAACTGGAATGCTCTTCTAACTCAATCAGTTTTATCATTTGTTCTAAAAAAATGAGTGCATGGAAAGCAGAAGATGAGAAAGTATATGCCATTTAACATCAAAGGCCAATTAAATTTTGCCTATCAGTTAATTGAATTAGCAACAAGTATATTTATAAAGCTAAGTTATTATCAACAGTAACTACTGTGTTTCCCCAAAAATAAGATTGGGTCTTATATTAATTTTTGCTCCAAAAGATGCATTAGGGTTTATGTTCAGGGGATGTCATCCTGAAAAAAATCATGCTAAGGCTTATTTTCAGGTTAGGTCTTATTTTCGGGGAAACACGGTAATATACATATTATTTCTATGTTTCAGACACTGTTCAAAGTGTTTTACAAGTATCAATTTATATAATATTCACCTCAATCCTACTAGGTTAGGTACATTTATTATTCCTATTTTACAGATGAGGACATTAAGGCATGGAAAGTTGAAATAACTTCCCTGTGTGGTACATCCCAGATTCAGTCCTAGGGAGTCTGATTCCAGAACCTGAATCCTTAATTGTACATTAGGCAGTTTATTATAATATTCTTGAAAAGGGCATTTCAGACCCATTGAATGGTAATTTGAAAGTGTCAGTCCTTTTAAATCTGCTCGGCTGCAGATGCTGACAATCTTTAAGCTGCTTTATCCACTCTGTGGTGGAGCAAAGACACGTTGTTATGTTAGTGTATAATTATCATCATTAACACAGTATCACCCATCTGACTAGTAGAGCTACCACTGCCCACAGAGACCTACTGTCTTACCATTCTCCACCAAATTTGAACCCTTTTACATCAAAACAAGTTTCAATCACACTTGCATTTACCACAAGCTCTTAGACATTTTAATTTTAACATCACCACCACCTTCCATAGTAGTGGTTAGATCAGTTCTCTTACCCATGGCCCAGTCTGATTCTGAGTTGTTTTCCTTCTCACACTAGTGTGCCATTGGGATAGGCTGTCAGTTATTCCCTTCTAAGAGAAAAACAAAATTTACAACAAAATTGAAATCCTTTATTTGCATAAACTCAATTTTCATTTTTTATTCAATAACTCCAATCCTGGTCACTGAATAGCAGTAATCATGTCCATGTTTTTTTATTGACCTCATTTAAAATGAATTAATTGCTAAATCAGTGGGCCCCTGTATAATGCACTAGCTAGTTATTTTGATGGCACAAGAACTAAATGTAACTTCCAAAAGTTTCTGACTTGCTTAGACCGTGGCGGAACACTTCAGCAATATTCCAGAGTAAAATTTAGTGGAAAGGGGAGTGCTTAACTTCTCTCTTCTATTTATTTCTATTCTAAAATAATGTGCACTCCTCTGGACAGTAGACCATTTAGTACAGCATGTCACACCCCAGGTACCCATTATACTGTTTTCCACAATGAGACTTACGAAGTGACTGTTGAGAAGTCTAATAATTTAGTCATGTTAAAGCTCAGGAGTTTGTTTATGTCACCCAGGCATTCTCCCATCATCTGTTGACTTACATTTGGCATGGCTAAATTAAGCAGAATGAACAAAGTCTCATGAGTTACATGAATGTGGCCAAAGGATAAAGGATTTGACAGAGTTTGATGTGGAAGAGGAAACAGATACTCTTTGAAACTTACTTAAATGAACACTCATACCGTGCAAAACTTGTCAGGGAAGGGAGCCCTGCCTAGTGTCTTGGTTGGGTATGATACTGTTAAAATTAGATGTCAAATAAATATTGCTTTATCGACAAAGAAGAATAGATAGACACAATACTTTGTCTCATCTGACTTTATCATCTGACTTTATTTGCTCATGAGGAAGCAAATGAACCAGGACAAATGTCAAAGTGGGAATAAACACCCTACCAATATGATCTAAATGAAAGGTTTCCTCTATTTAAGTGATGTAATCAGAATTTTACATGAATTTTTAAAAATATAAATTATAGATTTTTTTAAAATGCAACTAAATATTGCCCAGTAGAGGACTGGTCAAAGACTTGCTTAGAAAATTGAGGTAAATGATTAACACAGCACTGATCTGCATGGAGTGTCCTGTTGTTGGTAATAGGCTAATGTAATAGGCTAATTTAATAGGCTAATTTAACATCTTTGCATAGGTAGAATAAAGGTAATGTGCCAACAAATGACTTCAAATATAATTAATGGAGTCTAAGAGCAGGGACCCTTGATGTATTGATCATGTTTTTAACCCCAGTTTCTGCTACATCACAGAAAAGAATCAACAAATGCTACTTGAATTAATAAACTGTATTCTTGAATAAAATATAGGGAAAATAAGAGGATCAGAAGTGGTTTCAGGCATGATGATAAATTATTTGCATAGGCTTATTTGTAGGGATATTTACATGTTTATTTTTACCTATTAGGCATCCCTTTTCTTACTTTTTTTAAGCTTGCAGTAATGCATATACCATTATAGAAATGGGTTTTATAACAAATGAGTTAAAACGTTATTTTTTTACATATACTATGCTTAAAGAAGGAGAAAAAATCCTTTAAAATAGTGTTTCTCATAAGAAACTGCTTCATGTTTATAGCCTACTCTAATAGCCTAAGAGCAAAGTGCTTTTCATATCTATGTGCATATCTTCAGAGAAAGGGAAAGTTGGAGCTCAGATGCATAGAATTCAGTATCTCTGTTGGAAACTAAGAAAAAGAAGATAGACCATTGGTAATCATACCAGAAGGCATAATCACCCCTGACTTTGGGAGTTAATAAAAATAACTAGAAATAGAAGGGCGGTCCATTCATTAAAGTAAAGTGTCAGCATCTAGATCAACATCAAATGTTGTTTTGTTTTGTTTTAAAGAGGGCACAATCATGACTCCTATACTAATATAAAATAAATATGCATTAACATTCTTATTTAACTCATGAATTGATGAGGGATGCAGTAAGATGTTACAGTGGTTCAGAAGACAATTCAAATGACCAAAAACAGGTAAGTAAGTAGATAGACAATAGATAGAAAGATAGATAGATAGATAGATAGATAGATAGATAGATAGATAGATAGATAGATGATAGATAGATGATAGATAGATTGATAGATAGATAGATAGATAGATAGATAGATAGATAGATAGATAGATGATAGATAGATAGATAGACAGATAGACTACTGAAATTAATTTATGAATAGAAACAAAAATCTGTCCATTGGATAATAATCCATTGCATATGCCACAGCCTCCATAAACACACGTGACTCAGAGGGTGTGCTATGCAACATCCTGCTTACTAAAAAACAGCATCTAGGTATCTTTTGATCTGCCTTAAAGTCTTTCACAATTCTTTCCTACATCAGTTTCAAACATGCAAAGAATACAGTTGGCCATTCAGAATATTTTAGCAGAAGGCCTACTCTTCTCTGAACATAAGAAAACTAAGGAGAGAGATTCTTTTGGCTGGCCTCATGAAGTGTCAGCCATACTGAGTGAGCCCACATGGCCAAGAACTGTGAAGGGATTTGCCATGGACTGAATGCTTATGTCCCCCTCAAATTTATATGTTAAATCCTAATGCCCCATGTGATAGTATTTGGAAACAGAGCTTTAGGGAGATGATTAGATTGTGAAGATAAAGCTCTCATGAATGGGACTAGGGTCCTTATAAAAGAGGCCTAAGAGAGATCCTTGCCCCTCTGCCATCCTTGCCCCTCTGTGTCACAGCAAGAAGACACATCGCCAGGGACCAGGAATGGGCCCCTCACCAGACACTGAATCTTCCAGTGCCCTGATCTTGGACTCCTAGCCTCCAGAATCGTGAGAAAGAAGTGTTGTTTATTAATCTATGGTATTTTGTTATCACAGCCCAACCTGACTAAGACAAACCTCAGAGAAACTGTAGGCAACCACTAGACCCTGAGGACAGCCTCCAACTAAGAGCCAGGAAATAGCTGAGGATAGAAATATATAGTCAAACGGTCACAACGAAATTCTGCCAACAAATTAAATGAATTTCCAGGCAGATTCTTCCCCAGTCGAGTCTCGTAATTACAATTCAGCCCAGCTGACACCCTGACTATAGCCTTATGAGATCCTGGGCAAAGAACCCAGCTAAGCTGTGCCTAGACTCCTGACCCATCAAAATGTGGAATAATAAATTTGTGTGATTTTAAGGTGCTAAGTTGGTGGTGATCTGTTACACAGCAATAGAAAAATAATACACTAATAAAGGACATCTTGTTTTTAAAATGCCACTATTTACATAATTAGAGAAAGATACTCTGTTTGCCCTTTATAATTTCCACAGAACATATATACCCTCAATCTCCACCCCCCCCCAAAAAAAAGGAAAAGAAAACTAAGTAAATTAAGACATTTACAGACAAAATGACAAAGCAAACACAAGAGATACCATTTAACTCTTGAGATTTCTGGATAAGAAAGGGGGATTTGGTTCAGAATTTTAATGTATCACTTTAGTGAGATGATAGTTAACCTGATAATATGTAAGAAATCAAACTACTATGGAAGTGTTCTTATTTCTTTAGCCTACAGATAAACTAATTAAAAACACACTTAGCTATTTTTGTTATTTTTAATATAATGATTCAGTACCCTCTCAGAGTAAAATTTATTTTGTGTCCCAATAAAAGCTATTTTTAATTTAAAATTTCCTTTGGCCAAGGGGAGGTGGTTGGGGAGATCTGTGGAAAAATGAAGGGGACTATAATCAATAATACTGTTATAACTTAGCAGTATGACATATGGTTACTGGCCCTAGTGGGGTGATTGATTACACTGTAAGATATAAAAATATCAAATGACTATATCATACTCCTGAAACTAATATAACCAATATAATATTGTATACAAACTATACTTAAACAAAAAGAGTAGTTATATGAAAACAAAAAAATAAAAATAATACAATAAAATTTCCTTGGCAATATTAACGCACAGGTATGTCACAGTTTTAAAAAAGTAGCTTTCTGATTGCTTAATATGAAAAGATTCAATACTCAACTCCTTCACCCTCAACCTTCTTGATTCTTCCCAAACTCATCCCAGACGTAGTACTACAAGACATTAATGGCACAAGTTACTAATGAAAAAAAGTCATTAGTCATGTCAAAGTCAAAGTCATTAGTCATGCCCTGCTGTTTTCTTAAGATGATGTAAATATATGGTGTTAATGGCTACACTGTTAAATTTATGGTCTACATGTCCAATTTACAGGTGACACAAAACTGGTTTATGTGTAGACAAGTAACAATTGAGAAGAAGAGGCCTACAAACAAGAAAAATGAGGGAGTTCTTTTTTTTTTTTTCTTCAGTTTTTCTTTAGAAAAAGATCCTGGATTACTGTGTATTTTGGTTGTTTTAGAAGTTGTTTGTGGAAGCAGAGTACAGCATTGGGAATAGAGACAGTGGAAATATAATGGCTCTGTGCGATGTCAGAGGGATAGTGGATGGGGGTTAGGGGGTTCACACAGTGGGAGGGATATAAATGATAAATGTCTAAGTATTGCTTTGTCTTGTGCACCTGAAACTAATAAAAAAAGGAAGTTGTTTGTAAATGTAGTAGTTTGCTTGACAATTGGGCACATTTCCTAATGAAAATTTGAGATATTTAGACATAAAAAGTTAAAGGATGTTGAATTTGAATTTTTTTTTCCTAATGACTCCCAGAAAGATACAAAGAAAGAATAAGCTATCTGTCAAGAACCTGTCACACAGTGACTTGGTATAGCCAAGTTCCTATGATGAGTTCCTGCACATGGAAAGGCAGTGGCAATATCAGCATTGTGGTAAAAACTTGTAAAGACTCATTTGAAAACAGATCATCCCAACACCAATCTCAACAAATGGAAAAACAGGAAAAAAAAAAAAAAAACTTTCTCAATATTCTTTGGAGTAGTTTTGAAATAGCTTCGGATTTGACAAAAAATATGGATCTTTTAAAAAAGTCTGAACTGAAAATGTTTCACATGACTTGCAAACCATTAAAATAATTTACTACATACATCTGATTTGGTAGAAATAAATTTGTTTTCATTATTTCTAGGAAATGTTTTAAGGAGGATTATTTATGAAATGTTTTAAGGAGGATTATTTATGAAATTTATCACTTCAATGTTCAAGGTTTGTTCAAAGCAATGAGCCTGTATCTGTGTTCATCTTCTTTCACCCCATAAAGAACTGGACTGAGATTGCCAGCTTATTTTAGCAGGCCAAGAAAATAAGTATAGCTTTGTTTACAATACTTGTGTATGTGTTCATATGCAAAACTCAGCATGTTTCAAATGAACTCGCATGTCTTCATAGGATCACCAAAGAATGACCATAACCTTAATTTAAGGTGTAAAATATAAAGAACTTTAAAAATATATATATTCATGCAGTGTAGAGTTTACTAACAATAATGAGATTTTCAATATATAGAAGTGACCTTGCTTTTTCATTATTACACTTTTAGAAAATCATACTCTTTTTAAAGCCCACAAATTTTCCACTTAGTGAAATGTTTTAAGGATAATTTTTGTTATCCATTTCATTTTTAAATCACAAAACACAAGCTGATTTCTGTTCTGGAACAGGTCCTTTGTTTTAAGTTACAGTTTGGGTAGTTTCTCCATGTAAAGTTAGTTCACAATTAAAGGAAAGTACAAAATGAAGTAAAAGCTCTCTTTTTTTTATAAAGCTCTTTTGGTAAGTGCTTCAAATTTGTACTTACCACTAAAAAACAATCACTTTGTAAAATTTTGTAATATCTCAATTGCTGAGGTTTCACAAATATTTCTTTACTTTGGCAGAAAATTAACAGTAAATGTGTAGCAATCATTTTTAACTTACAATGTGAATTAAACAGTATACCTGAAAAGTATCTTGTTTATATTCTTCTAGTGAAACTATGACTCATAATGGAATAGCAGTTAAAAGCAATCTAAAAAAAAAAAAAAAATCCCTAAATTTAAACTTTATCTCGTATAAAAGAGGAGAAAAAAAAATTAGAAAAAGAGAAGAGAGTCACAAAGTGATAAGAATCAAACTACCAATGGGAAAATAAAAAAAAAAAAAAGTAGTTATTATAAAGCATTAATCACCAACCTTATGATTTCTGATGTAAATTAAATGTTATACCCATTTCATTTACTTTTTTAAAAATTGTCTTCTTAAAATTTATTTCTTTTAGGCCATAGTCATTACTTTTCTGACCTGAAATACATGTGTCAGGCTTATCAACCAATTGGCACCTATCCTCTTTTAAAGGTAGAAAAAAAGATGACTATTATGTTGTAATACTTTGTTCTCTCTCTCCTCCTCTTTCTATTTTTTTTTGTTTGTTTGTTTTTCGTTTTTGTTTTTGGATGGTTGGTGATTTGTTTGCTTCTCCTGGTTCCTGTTGATCAGTGGTGTTTGGCCAGTTTGTATTTTTCCAGACATCACTCCACGATGTTGTTGAGGTGTATGATGGGCCAACTCAGCAATCTTCTCTGTTATCTTCCCTCTCAGGATCCCATTCAGGTATCCTTTAATAGAACTGCCATGCATCAGTTATTGATTAAAGACTAACTTTGATTGATATTGTAGAGAAAGTTGAGATTTATGTCATCCATATTAAAGATAAAATAAACAGAAAATAGACTCACTCTTTATTTTAAAAAAGAATAGAAACACAATCAATAGTAAATCAAATGCTTGAGAAAAATATAACAAACTATTTGCTGGGGTTGTAATCAAGTAAATATATTTAGTCACTTTGTCTGTGGTGTTTAATGTAATATAAATATTTAAGGATTCTTTGAAGAATGAGGCAATATGTATCAAAATGTAATTAAAGCCTGTCAGTAAAAAGGTTGCAATTGAAGCTGAACCCAAAGAAAATTTATTGTCAGTAGGATATATTAAAGTAATTTGATAGAACATAGATTGACGTTTTCAAATGACAGTGTAAATTAATATAATTTGTTAGGTTTACTGAATGAAATTATTTGTGATATCTTAGTGTCTGTTTTGTTGAGTAGGAGAATCACTTCCACTGAGTTCAGGTAATCAGATCACAATTCGATTTACTTCAGTTGGACCAATAACAGCTAAGGGATTTCACTTTGTTTATCAAGGTAAGTCACCCAGTAGTCTAGAAACACACTAAGGAATAATATCAAATTTCCATGCTGTATTCAAAGTAATTGAATGATCAGATCCTCACAAACATGTAGGAGATGTGGGTTTCTGTAGTTTTGTTTGTTTGTTTGTTTGTTTGTTTTTTTAACAGTTATGCCCTGTTCCCTCTCCCATCACTACAGCACTATTACTTTGACCAAAGTACAAAAGTACCTATTGATTTCATCATCATTCTCAAGTTAATTGTCTGATTTTTCCTTTCTTCTAGCATATTGTTTTTAAAACATCTTTTTTTTTTTCCTGGCAATCTTCACTTTCTACATATTCTATTTTCCTTATAGTCTAGCACCCTAAATTAAAAATGTATACAATTTTGTGCTGATGTACTTAGATATGTCAAGGAAATCATATTCCACTCTAGAATTTTAGCTTCTTATTCTCTTAGGAGAATTCAAGTGTTCTTCATGACTATTAAATGTTTTTGTGCAATTGAAAGTTGATATCATTTTTTTCTCACTTTTATAGACAAACTTTCACTTTAATTTAACTAAGAGCTATCATTTGAAATATTTTATTTTAGTTATATATTATCATGTAGTAGTTATTCTCAACTGTATCTTGAACTTTATTCCTAAGAAATATATATTTGATATTTTTATTAAGCCCTCTTATCCCATTTATAATATTGGTTATACTATTTTACTGTTTCATTTTTAAGTATTCCCTCTGTTAATAATATGGAGTATTATGACTTTTAAAAGGCACTATTGAAAATTGAATTACTTATACTCAAGTTACATAAAAGGACTCAATCTATTTGGAATTCATCATATCATTTTTTTTGGGCTATTGTCAAACTCTTTAATCCCATCTCTATGTGTTTTAAAAAGAAAAAAACATCCTGTTATCATTCTATTTTATTAAACCCCAAAAAAAAAAAAGTTACAATTGAAGGACATAACGATACATCCTAAAAACAATTTCGAATTTGATATTGTATGATTATTAAAGTAAAACTTTCTATTGTTGTTAATCTGTCTGACTTCTAGTTAGCCTGAATATAGTTTTTGTTTTCATCAAAACTTGTTTTGAACAACTAACTTTGTGAACATACTATGAAATTGTTGTTTGCTTTTTTAAAATCTGTGTTTTTAAGAACCTACTACTGAAAAAAAAAATCGTGACACTACCTCATATAACCTGATGCATAATTTTTGAACTTGGTATCCCAGTTTAAAAAGAAAAACAATATATCATTCAGTTATCATCCTATAAATTGAAATACACAACACAGACTGCTTTGTTATGTTACTAAGAGTTTGGGGGGGAAAATAGAAAAAAAAACTTAGTTGATATTTAAAGGATCCAAAGCAAAATGTAAAATAAAAATTTTTAAATAAAAAATTTTGATGACTATATATTTTAAATTGTATTTTATTCTGTATTAATATTGAAACTTTTAGACATGATTTCCAACTGTTAAAGTTTTAATAAAAAGTGAAGGTTTCTTTGAAATCTGTTACATTTTGAAATATGTATTTCTCAGCTAACTATGAAGTTAAAATAAATAATTCTTTGTATGCAGCTGTTCCTAGAACAAGTTCCACACAGTGCAGTTCTGTGCCTGAACCAAGATTTGGAAGAAGGATTGGCAATGAATTTGCAGTCGGTTCATTGGTTCTTTTTGAATGTAATCCAGGATATATTCTCCATGGATCCATTGCAATTAGGTGTGATACAGTGCCCAATTCTTTAGCCCAATGGAATGATTCATTACCTACCTGTATTGGTGAGTATAAAACTTTGCATGCTTTGTGCTTATACATATTTTACTACAAAATTAGTTTTCTTGAAATTTTTGTAATTTTGATTTGAGATTTAATATTATACATTAAGTTTAAAATACTCTATCAGTTTTAATGTACATAAATATGCAAATCAGAGTGGATATTTGATGCAATCCAGGTATGATACAATCAATGAAAAATATTTAGTGTTGAATTAGCTGGAAAGTTTCCTTGAGTACTGATTTATTTTGATGAAAATAAATATAATTGTTCTAGTAATAGAATTTGAATGCTACTGATATGGGATTATTGAAATAAATATTATTTTTTATTTTTAAAAGTTTATGCAAAGATTTATATCCCAGTACGTAAATAATTTACATGTCTTTTAAGAATCACAGAAGCTGATTTTTTGGGACATATTTTACTTTGGCATCAAAAGAATTACACAATATACATTAGTGAATAAATGTGTTTTTTCTCCATTATTTATAGATATGTATAAAAATATAACATAAGAGATTTTCTCAGTCTTTCACAAATGTAAGTGGTAACTCTTTGAGTGTATAGAATGCACAAGGTTAGCCAGAAATCTCATTGTTTCACTTTGCTATGTCTAACTTAAATTGGTAAATAAAATATACACTTTTTAAAGTTATAGGTCTTTTGCCCTGCTAAGTTATATAAAACAGACTAACACATTTTCTAAACAATAAAAAATAAATAATTTAGAATTGTATAGTATTTCAGAATCATTACAATGACTTTTGGTTCTTGTAATGTTCCATAGATGTGGACAATGTAGAAAGTTGGGAAGTTGCTTTTCTCTCTGTCCCAAGAACAGATATGGAAATATATATATATATATATATATATATATATATATATATATATATATATAATATATATATATTTATTTTTTTATTAATTACATGGTATTAAATTAAAGAAACAGTTGTAAAACTTAACCTCAGGTTAAGAAATATTCCTAATGAGTTCTTTCTCAAAGTTTTATTGTTGTGTGGTTTGGAAAATAAGAGGAAGACTTTTAAAAACTAAAAGATAAACAAAATTTTATTTTTATTTTCATAATCTCAATTCTCTACTTTTTTATACCGAAGACATGAGTGTACATATGTACACATATAACATAATACACTTATAGTTCATAAAATTTATTTTTAATAATATGTCTTGCCATACATGAAAATAAATTACATGTATCTGCGGTTTTTATTCTTAATATTCAAGAACACTTTTTACCATATTTTACACAGATTTAACATAATATTAGCTCATAGTTCATTAAAATAAAATATAATTTAAAATTGTGAAACAATATTGAAGATATACTCATTTCTACGGAGGAAGGAGTAGTCTTTGATATACATTCATAGCATATGTAATATGTATAGGATGAATCTGTTCTAATTAGGTAGAATTATCTTTTACCACTCAAATCAGTACAATATTAATAATTGTGCTAGGAAAATGGTATAAACCACGACTATTATAATGAAAAAAGAAGATGGGTGGTCACTTGATGTCTGGGAACTTGATATCACTGCTCCTCAAAACAGATATATGTAGCATATTTCACAGGGCATTTTTCTTACCACAATATTTTAGTTCTGCCCACAACAATTAATGGAATGTGAACTGTTATTTTATTATTCTTTTATTTGTTGAAAATCACCTAAAAATAATTTAAAACACTGAAAGTCTGTTAAGAACTCTTCAACTTTCTCATCTATCAGGTAAATAACTACAGTTTCTGACATGGTTATCATTTACTCAATGCATCCTATTTGCCAGGTTCCATTCTGAGTAATTTAAAAATACACGTTTAATTTAATCATCATAGCAAACCTATGGAGAACTGAATCTCAGAATTTACAGCTTAATAAACTGAGTCTTGGAGAGGTTAAACAGTTCTTGTTAGAGTGACATAACATAGTAAGGGATGGAGTAGGGGTGGGGTTTGAAACTCTTTCTGACTCCAAACCTCATGTCGAATGATAGAAGACTGCTTCTCTTTTAATGTTTTGATTTATAAGCTAATCCTTTCCTAATTTGATATCTACATCTTATTTGCAATGTGTAATTTCTTACCTTATTAAAATACATTTTGACAGCCAGTCAACAAGTAAAGCAGAATGAATCACTGGACTTGATATTTCTCCTATTTTGTACCCAGCATAGAGCTAGGTTAATAGAACAAACAGATTTTCCCTCCTGCATACTTTCATAGTCTCATAAAGATGAAAGTGATCATGTTTTTTCTTCTGAGCCACAATATATGTTGACTGCATACTCTATTAAAATAGTAATAAGTTATCCTAAACTAAGGAATCATGAGTCAAGAGAAATGTTGCTACATGTCTGTGAGATAATTAGTCCTGCAATATGCATATGAAATGACAAAATTGCTTTGAATCAGTTTAGTAATTGAAGGCAGACACATAATAATAATAAATCTCTTCAGCCTCACGATGGATTTTTAAATATTTCTTTATAAACGTCAGAAATCAATCATTATTTCTGCCTCACTTTTCCCAGTCATTATTTACATGATAGTTTCTGTGTCACATTCAGTTTATTGATACAGGTATTCATACAAAATGTCAATGTCGTATTATAGAAAGTAACTGAATAAGTAGTTGTCTTTGCTTAGTTTCACATGTGATGAAAATCCCTTCAAGATAAGCATCTATTATAAAAAGAGTAATATAATGAGACATGGAAACTCAGAAACTAGCTAATTATTCTTAAATATCATTGAAAAAAATCTGTGTATTCTTCCAGTTAGAGAGTTCATAGTACTTACACATGCAAAGTATTGAAGTGTAAATATGTGAAATACTCCTTAAAAGTTCTGTTTGTATACTTCTGTTAATGTCCTAATCAATGAGGAAAAGTTGTAAAAAATCAAGTGAAACTGAATAAAATTGAACCCACGGTAGTAGGTTCTCAGAATTAGGGTTAATAAAGTCTTGGGTAATAGTCTGGGCTTTGATGTTAACACTGAATTGTCATGTTCAATTCCTACATGAGCCTGGGAAATTTACATAATTTCCCATATCGATTAAAGAGGAAAGTAAGAGAACTTTTCAGACGTTTATTGTGGCTTTTAAATGATTTAAAACCTTGGCACCGTTCTTGGAAGCAAGTAAGTTTTTACTCAAAAATTAAGTTGTTTTTGTTGCCAAATCCTCCACCGTTGAATCAGGAGAAAAGATTTAAATTCTTAACGATTTGGGTCTAGAATATAGAAACTACATGCAGTGCTGATAAAGGGTTTGTTATGATTGGTTTTTACTTGTTGATATGTTGATTTAATAGCATTCATATGTATATGTAAAATTTATCTTCCACATAAGATTTTTGCATCTTAGGAAAGGCTGAAGTGTGGACTCTTGTTATTCTTTAAAATTCTATTGATTTAGGTTTCCTTGAATGCAAGATTTTTCTTTGCACTTAAAATTTGTAAGGAAGACTTTGGAGAAATAGAATGATAATTTCCTTAGAATTATAGTAATTATGCATTAGTATGTACTACTTTGAAGGACTGTAAAAAATTTTCCATCAATTGATGCATTTAAGGACAAATAGTTAAAGAGAAGCAATTTAAAACAATAGGCATATATTCATGACCTGTTTTGTTTTTATTGTCGGTGTGTGTAAAATATAAAAACAATGATCACTACAATTCTAATTGGCCTTGAAAACATACTGTATTGCCCCCAAAATAAGACCAGATCTTATATTAACTTTTGCTCCAAAAAAATGCCTTAGGGCTTATTTTCAGGTGATGTCTTTTTCATGTACAACAAGCTACATTTATTCATGTACAACAGTCTACATTTATTCATGTACAACAGTCTACATTTATTCATTTATTCATGTACAACAACCTACATTTATTCAAATACAGTCATGTCATCTTTTTCTGGAACATAGTCATAACTCTCCAAACCCCGAATTCCGGCTTGAATTTCTTGCGACTCCATTTCCTGTAGAACCATTGGCCCCAATCTCTCATGTCCAGCAGTAGAGCTCTCCTTAAATGAGCACTTCTTGTCCACGTAGCCTGCTCGTAGTGCATTGGCAACACAGCTGTCAGTGATTTTATCCCAGGAATTCTTCACCCAAGTCACAACCTCTTGCAGGCTAGGCTTCACAAAGTTTCCACGCTGATTTCTCTCCATTCTATTTTCAATGTAGTCATTGATTTCCATGTGCAAATGGTCCTTGAATGGCTTGTTTATTGCAATATCAAGATCTGGAGATAGTTATTCCTGCAGGAATCATTATTTAATCTATTTTTCTCTCTGCAAGGAAGTTCTTCGTGTCTTTAGTGTGGTAAGTGCCGGTTGAATCCAAGAATAGCAGACCTCTTTGTCCATCTCGCAAAATAAGTGGCAGTATCAGATCAGCTCACTTCCTTATAACTGCTTGTGTGCATCAGGCTTTTTCAGTTTCAAGAACATAAATGCCTTATCTTGCTTGCCCATAGTGATGATTAGAGGTGGGGCTTTCTTTCTATCCAGACTAGTTGCCAAAATACAGGTAACACGTGCATTTTCGTAACCAGTGTTGGGAACATAGATTGACGAGGCACCCCTCTGATCAATTGTCATTTGAGATCCTTGGCCCATAAACACTGCAGTTTCATCCATAGCAATCATATTGGAGAGTTGGTATTTAGAAAAGTCGATGCCATCAACAAAGGACTTGAATGCAAGTGCACGTTTAATAACATAAGTATCTTCCAGCTTGAACAGTGTTGTCGATCTTCTTAGAGACAGTTCACATCGCTGAAGGAAGCCATCCAGCCAGTGTTGTGATGCTTTGAATTCTTCTGAGGATATTTCTAGCTTGGTGCCATTACAAGGGCAAATGCTTGAATATCAGTTCTGTGCACAACCAAGCCTTTGCTCTCCTGTCAGCAATCCATTCACAAATGATGTCTTCCAGCTCAGAAAATAATGGTTGCCAACCTTATCCACACTTGTGCTTCTTAGCATTTCCCTCGTCCACCTGTTGACTGTGGTTTTTGTACTCTGCTCGCCATTTTCGGAGCATTCGGAGATACAACTTCTTCTCTTTGCAGAAAGCGGTAAGAGTCTTGTCACAGGAGTCTTCCACAATTTCTTTCTTGTATTTGATGGAATAGCTCTTTTTTTTTTTTTTGCACCCATCTTGTCTGGGGATCAAAATATTATTCCCTTTAAATCTACCATTAAATCAAGTGTTGATTGAAGACTTACAAGACAACAGGAATGGCAACAAAAATGATGACAGTTAAGAATGATGGTCCTGGGGGCAACTGGATGGCTCGGTTGGTTAGGGCGTGAGCTCTGAACAGCAGGGTTGCTGGTTTGATTCCCACATGGACCAGTACGCTGCACCCTCCACAACTAGATTGAAGACAAAGAAGTGTCGCTGAGCCTCCAGAGGGGCGGTTGGGTGGCTCAGTTGGTTAGAGTGCAAATTCTCAACAACAAAGTTGCTGGTTCAATTCCCGCATGGGATGGAGGGCTGCACCCAGGCTAATAAGATTGAAAACAGCACCTGCACTTGGAGCTAAGCTGCTCCCTCTACAGCTAGATTGGAGGACAATGACTTGGAGTTAATGGACCCTGGAGAAACACACTGTTCCCCAATATTCCCCGTTGAAACTTACAAAAAACCAATTTTTCAAATTGTACTGACAATTTAAAAAAAAAGGATGATGATCCACACAAAAGCCATGAAAAATTGCAGGCACCAAAATTCAGAAAACGTTTCTTTACTTCACACAAGTTCATTATGTATGTCCGTTACAACTCATGATGTATTGAATTATGAAGTTACATATTAGACACAACCATGTCTGTTTGTTATCAATGCACATGTTATTCGTGCATTGTTTCTGTACCCCGATTGGTCATTTGGCAGTAAGTCTCGAGTTCATCTGTTTACATAGGCGTTTAACTCTCCTCCAAAGGTGCCCACTTGGGTATTTACAAATACTTAATTATAATTTATATTATCATTTATTTTAAGCATTAATGTCAATAATATTCATTTATATTTAATTATATATTAACATTATTATTTTATAATTCAATACGTCCATTGTGTGTTGCAACGTACGTACTAAATGCATCCGTCTGGCTGACGATCTTAACTGGAGCTTATTTTTGGGGTAGTGCTTAAATTATGAGCATCCTGAAAAATCATGCTAGGGCTTATTTTCTGGGTAGATCTTATTTTTGGGGAAATATGGTATATTTAATCAAGATTTGCACTCTGTTATTCTAACTCTGGAAAATTTAAACATTGCATTATCCAAAGACATTTCTTTTGTCCATGAGGGATTGCATGCAACAGGTTTAGAAATTGTCAGAAGATAAAGGGAAGGAAAGAGCTGACAATATAAAAAAAAAAAAAAAAAAAAAAAAGAAAAGAAAGGAAAAAGGGAAAAGGAAAGAACATTTTAGGAAGAGGAAAGGAAAAAGAGAGAAAAAAAGAATATTTTGGGAGATAGAGAGTAGAGAATAAGAACTCTAAATTATAAACATAAACCAATTTTGGGCCGGCCCGGTGGCGCAGGCGGTTAGAGTTCCGTGCTCCTAACTCCGAAGGCTGCCGGTTCGATTCCCACATGGGCCAGTGGGCTCTCAACAAAAAAAATAAATAAAAAATGTATACACATTAAAAAAAAACAAACAAAAAACATAAACCAATTTTGTTTAAAACAGAAGAAAATCCCTATTCTATATTATTATTATTACAAAGCTTTTTAAAAATGTGCTAAATGTGTCAGTTGGTTATTTTCAGTGTTTTTCCCTTCAGATGTAAACATCCACGTAAATTAAAGGAAGGTCATGACATTCAATTATGGATTCATCTCAGCAAAGACAGGAGCTCCTAGCAGTCACTAGACTATGCAAGTCCATGGCTGACATTCAACTTCAAGAATAAATGTTAATATGCTGTCCCCAGCCTAGATGTATTCAGCCATAGTTTCTACTTTAAGGGCAAAAGATGACATTCTCAGAAGCCATTACAATGTCTCTATCAAAAACCCATCGATTTGTAGGTCCATGGGCCTTTTGAGAAACTTGTCATACCTCTATGGAGAGTCTTTAAACAGAACAGACTACCTTTGGTTTTGCATTGGCTTGAAAGTACACACCTAGTGATAGAAATTGTATCACATGATTTCTGTTTCCTGCCAAGATCACACGAAAAGTAACTTATACCATTTAAAACATATTGTTCACCTTATAGAATAGGTGTACATCTAGAAAACTGATATATAACAAAAAGACATAGGGGATCCATATAAGACAAGAAATATAAAGGTGATGATTCTAAATGACAGTTGGATGGTAGCTCTGCTCCGGTTTTACCATTTTGTCTCTTGGGGCCAGGAAATCAATTCCCCTTCCGCTTTAGTTCTTCTGGCTGATCAAATAATTCAAACAACATTTAGCAGATTAACAGAAGAAAATCAAAGGTTTAATATATGTGCATGGGGAATTCACATAGGCAGGAATATTCCAAAGACAGTGAGATAGCATTGGGTATAAAAGACATTTTTGGACAAAAGAGAAAGGTGGGAAAGGTTATCAGATTTCAGAAGTGAGAATGGAAGATTTTCTTGAGGAAGAGCAGAACGCACATAGCAGGAACATTCTTGTGAGCCAACTCAAACGATGAGACACAGGGCGTATCTAATGCCCTCATACGTAATTCAAATTAGACTAAGGCAGCATTCTAAACTTTCCTTCCTGAAGCAGGTTTCTGTCTGAATCTTTGGGCAGGGAAGGGGGACAGTCAAAAAATATTTTTTTTTCTTTGAGTCTTATTTCTTAATAAACAGCTTACAATCAGTACCCCAAAAGGCAGCTTCAGTGTGGCAAAAATTTGGTTCACTTCACATTCAACTGTTCTTCTTTACATAAATGAAAATTTACTTTGCAATTCTATTTTTTAACTATAAATATATTTAGCTTCAAATGTCCTAAATAAAAATCATTGCCTTAAAATAATAATTAAATTTTAAAAGAAGAAGAAAAAGAAGAAGAAAAGCCTTTATGTCTTAAAGATTTAAATATGAGAATAAAGTGCAGATTTATCTTAGGTGGATATCAAATCATTATCTTTAGTTCATGTTCGTTTTCAATATCTGTTAATGGATAAAACACTAATTGTTTCAAGTCCTTTGCACTTTGTATTTCTTTTCTTTGGAATACGCATCCATGAGATTTCTTTCGGGTGTACTGCATGAGTTCATTCAAGTCTCCACCTGATTATCTTTTTTGGACATCCTATCTGAAAATAATTTTCTGCTACTCATGCTCCATTTGTTCTCCACATCCTTACCCTGCTTTTCTTTTATGGCAGCCACCTACCCTATTATACAGTTCTTTTCGTGTGTGTGTTTCTTAAACTTTCCTGACCTCCTCTTTCCTGTCACTGTAGTTTTTATTGCTCAATCAAAAGAGGATCTGACACATAGTTGGTGTTCAATAAACATTTGTTCAATGATTGGATTTCAGGAAATAGATGGTAATTTCCTGAATTTCTGTAGAGGTGAACCACTGGCCACCATCTTTGTCCAGGGCCCGAACGTTTTCAGTTCAGTCTTTTGCCACATGGTGACGATCTTGCTCACTTTGCTTGCTAAGGACCTTTACAAACCATCTGAAGTTTCAAACTCTTCTAAGAATCCATAGGAAAGATACGCAGGCAAAACACAAACATAAGAAATAAGAAATATTTCTATTTTCAAACGTAAGAAATAAGTCTATTTCTTATGTGGGTAATTTTATTCTGAGAGAGAACAAACGATCCGTTTATACTTTACAGTTTAGATATAACCCTTCACAATCTATTTTCAGGATTTTATACATAATGATTGTATTTTCTCTGACTTCACTGTCAATGAATGCTCAGTTAACAGCTTAAGCCAAATGAGCATCCAATTGAAACAAAAACAGCTTTGCACATTCCTAATGATTTCCACCTCAATTGTATCGGTTCAGTTTCATAGTTCTTATTACTGCTATCAACACTTTCATTTTCTTTTTTTCTGTCATAGTAAAACACAATAAAGTGTTCAGTAATTTTTAAATCAAGCTGTTGACTGGAAAGCAGCCCCATTAGAGATGCTATGCAAGTTGTGCTTATAGTTAAAATGGTCAAATGCTAAGTTAGGGGATCCACAAATTCAAATAACCAGTATGAATATGAAAACAAAATTTACTAATCTTGTACAAATCTGTTATATCAAGCCATTCTTAGGTAAATTCTCATAAAGTACAGTGATATTTTGATGAGAACATTCAACTTGGAAGAAACATAAAACTGAAAAATATGCTGAAGACAGTTTTCATCTGCCAAATTTGACCTTGTTATAATTCAGATTTCTTAAAATTTGCAGTCTCATAAAACCCAAAGCTCTCCTCCCTGAGACTCTGTGATTCAAATAACCCCCTGTAGCCACTAATAGCTCTGACAATATATGGCCTTAGGCATGAGTACTTATGTCAGTGGGAGGTCTCTTTTGAAAAGTCCCTGAACCTGCCACTTCCTTGCCTTAGGCAAAAAATCTTTAATCAGTTGCTTATTCCTCTACCCACATCTGAATTTCTTTTTTCCAAGTTCTTTAGAGACTCAGAAAGAACTGCTTTACTTGTATTGGCTCCCTGGCAACACCTGCTTATATCATCTTTCTTTACGGTGGGAATGAAATAAATGATGAATTATATACTGGATCTGAACCCTCATTCTTTGATTCATTTATTCATCCATCCTTTCATTCATGAAAAAGTGGTTAACCATAATAATGAATAGTGATTTTTAGCATTCGTGTGAACCACTATTAAGCATTATTTCATTTAATATGGACACTAATACCAGAAGGTAGATTACTATTTCTGTTTTATAGATAGAAAAGCAGAATTAGGTTTTTAGTAATTCTAAAATTACTAAAGACAAAAGCAAAATGAGGATTTGAGCACAGGCTGCTTGATTCTAAAGCCTGTCCTCTTAATCCATATGTTGTGTAGTATAATACTGATCAGAAGGGAAATTTATAATATATCCTTTTTAAGATGAGAAACAAATGTTAGGTTAAGTAACATATACATGGGAAGTAAAACTTTGTAAAATATTATGTACGTGGCAATTCATATTTGGGAATACTTTTATAGTATATTTTGTTGGTAAAAAATAAAATGATTAAAGTGGATTTAAACAATTCTGGCTTGTTCAGGAAAATCCTGGGAGAAAGGCATGATGCAGACAGGAATGGTAAAGATTTAATTTGTAACCACAAGATGTATGCAGATATACAACCAGTCATTCAACAATTTATTCCACAGGCATTTATTGATTACTCAGTGTCAGGCATTATTCAAGGAACTGGCAACATACATTTAAATAAGTAGATATAACCCCTGCCTTATGGAGGTGACATTTTAATGGTGGGAATTAGATCACATCACTAAATATATTCTCTTCTTTCAGATAATGATAAGTACTATGGTGAAAAGTAAAGCAGGGTCTGGAGATTAGAGCAAGACATCCATGATATGCTGCTGTTTTATAGCCGAATGAAAGTGTTATATAGGAGTCTGGGACGTGACCAAGTGAATACAGGGTGAGAGAGATCTTGACATGTTCAACCCACAGCAGGAATCCCAGATGTCTGGAACAGAGTGAGTGATGCTGAGAGTGATAGTAGAGTTGGAAAAGGCAGAGCAGAGGTTAAGTCATATGGAGCCTTAAAGTCTGTTGGGACTTCGAATTTTTTCTAAGTGGTATGGGAATTGATTGAGCTAAGGGGTGATATGACCTTAGTTTCTAAAAAAAAAAAAAAAAACAAAAAAAAACCTCACAGTGGCTAGTGTAAGGAGGGGTGGAGTAGAAACATTAAGACTGATTAGGAGCCTATTGCAGTAGTGCAGAGGAAAGGAAGTGGTGATTTAGATAGGAAGACCAAGATCAGCAATGAGAATCTGTAACCTTTGAGATATATTTTGAAGGTAGAGCTGACAAAATTTGCTGGTAGATAGTACGTAGATGTAAATGTAAACTTAAATGTTAGAGAGAAACTGAGTCCTGTGCTTTTGGCCTAAGGACTGGATGAATGGTGTATTTCTAAGACTTGAACTAGTGTGGATGGGAGATAAGTTCAATGCATATAATAACAAAAATATCCTGGTGACTTTGACATTGTCATTTCAATAGAGTGGAGAAGACAAACATCTGTGGAAATGAGTAGAGGAGAGAATGGAGAGTGAAGGAGAGGGGATGATTTGTCACTGTGGCAGCATGGGAGGCATGCAAAGGGTAGAAGAATTACAATCTTGGCACCACAGTGAACAGAATTCCAGACAAAAAGTTGATTACTTCATCTTCTATTCAAGAGACTAATACATAAAAGCATGTGAAAACAGTGTGAGCAATACTATGACAGAGCAGTACAGGAAACCACTTGGCACTGTGGGGAATTAGGAGTTACTTAACACAGAAGGGAGTCAACAAAGGGTCGCATTAGCGTGGAATGTCCATGGATGGCAGGCTAAGTGAGAGAAGGACTCTCAAGACACAGCATTAAGGGAGGATATTAGTTTCGTAGGCTGGACTGGGATGGGGAATTGGGAGGGTGAACTCCTGAAAAATTATGGGTACATATGAGCCTGGAGATGTGGTGAGAGGCTAATTCAATTATCTATGCTTATTTGTAGAATTAAGGCAATGGTGAGATTTTTGAAGGACTTTCAGCAATGAAATAACATGATCAAATTGTCATTTGACAAAGGTCATTTAATGGAGATTATATTACATGGAAAATATACCGGTCATAGGGAAGTTCATTGATGTGTTTAATACAGTAACTTAGGGAAGAAAAGGAGAATGAAGTAGAGTACTGACAGTGAAGAGGGAGAAGAAAAGGATTGGTAAATTATTTTTTTTTCGGCTTAGCATCAGCACTTCATCAATCATTTTTATTTCCTCTTAATTTTGGGGGTAGTCTTTATTTGATAATTCTTTTTCTTCTCCTGGCATGCAATTCTCAAATCAGGCAAAACTCTTTGTTTTCTTCTTAAAAGACCTAAATTCTTTCTGACCAATTTAACCAAAGTTTGTATGTAACCCAATAACAGATTCACAAGTAAATGCAACAAAGTGACTTTCTCTAAATATATTATCATACTGTTAAAAATATTTGCAGCACTCTTTTGAGTAATTTTCCTAGCTTTTTTCATTCAGCTTTGGAAATGCCACAAAAATGTATTATTAACTTAAAAAAGAAGTATTACAAAAGATATACTCTAACATCTCACCCTTATGTAGCCACTGTGGTTCAAATGCCCGAGAATAACAGTGTCAATGGTTCCTAAAATAACAACAGTTGCCAAAGAATATACACTCTGTTGACTTCTTACTGTTTTCCAAGTTGTGTGCTAGCTTCTTTATGTGCCTTGTTATATATTTATACTGCATATTTTCACAAAAGCCCTTTGGAAACAATTGAGTTTTAGAAAGTTTAAGGAACATGTCCAATACCACACAGTATTTACAATTCTAAGTTGGCTCATGCCCAGAACCAAGCTGGTACCACTAGTGGCATGAGAATTTTACTTTAAGATTAGTAAAGCAGGTCTGCATACTTATTCTTTCATGTAGTGATTGTACTGGCAATAACCAGGCCAGCACCATGCCAAGTATTTTCCTTGGACTGATGAACATGGACTCTGGAACTAAAATACCAGGACTCAAATCCCAGATCCATCTTTACTAGCTATGTGATGTTGGACAAGTTATTTAATCTTTAATGACTTGAGTTTCTCACCTGTAAAA
This sequence comes from Rhinolophus hipposideros, assembly GCF_964194185.1. Classification (NCBI taxonomy): domain Eukaryota; kingdom Metazoa; phylum Chordata; class Mammalia; order Chiroptera; family Rhinolophidae; genus Rhinolophus; species Rhinolophus hipposideros. The sequence continues at coordinate 21,309,172 of NC_138059.1, forward strand.
TGGAGAGAATGCTTATTCATATCTCCTTGGATTGTTGGGAGTCTTGAATGAGTTAAACTACGTGAAGTGCTTACAGAAGTCTCTTGGACAATAGTAGTCTCTGTATGTCATTGTCATAAGATAATTGTCATTATCATCATTACTCCTCAAAACACCTTCTTACTCCTATTACTCCTCACAGGATGCATGCAGGGAAAAGTAAAATGTTAAATAAATTTTCAAAAAAATCTGTATCCAGGGGCGGCCCGGTGGCTCAGGGGGTTAGGGCTCCATGCTCCTAACTCCAAAGGCTGCCGGTTCGATTCCCACATGGGCCAGTGGGCTCTCACCAAAAAAAAAAAAAAATATATATATATATATAAAAAAAAAAAAAAAAAAAATCTGTATCCAAATATGAACAATTTTTAACATGAATGTGTCAATACACTTTTTAGCAATATAATACAAATGATATACTATTACCGAGTGAATTATACTATGATTTTAGGTATGGAATTGTGGGTTTATCTATTAATATGTCTGATTTTTTTTAAGTTTCTGTGGTATAGGAAGACTTAATTTTCATTGTTCTTATGAATTAAAAAAATAGTATGGCTGATTGTGTTTGCAAATCTAGCATCTGTCTAAGATGTTATCTCTAACCATTTGTTTTATTTTAATCTTTTGCATTAGAATTAACTTCCTCTCTTGAACTGCTTTACTTTTAGTTCCCTGTGGTGGAATTTTAACCAAGCGCAAAGGGACAATTTTGTCTCCTGGATACCCTGAGCCTTATGACAACAATCTGAATTGTGTATGGAAGATCACAGTGCCAGAGGGGGCTGGCATTCAAGTAAGCATATTTAAATTTCACTTCTTTTCACTGTTATGATTGAAATTTTTTTTTTTTCAGAAGTGACAGGATGTACATTATTTCTAAAGGTATAGCCAGTGCTTTTGACTGACATACTTAAATATAATAGAAAAATACGTATTATTAATGTTTTTGCTTGCAAGTACCGTGTTTCCCTGAGAATAAGACCTAGCCGGACAATAAGCTCCAATGCATCTTTTGGAGCAAAAATTAATATAAAACCTGTTCTATTTTACTGTAATATAAGACCAGGTATAATATAATTTAATGTAATATAATATAATATAATGTAATATAACATAACGTAACATAATGTAATATAATCTAATGTAAAATAATGTAATGTAATGTAATATAATATAGTATAATATAATAATATAATACCAGGTCTCATATTAAGTTTTTGCTCCAAAAGATGTGTTAGAGCTGATTGTCTCACTAGGTCCTATTTTCGGGGAAACGCGGAAACAGAAAAACAATGCAAGGTGACATAAGAAATTAGAAAAACGGTTTGCTCCACATACCCTGGAATCTTGGGGTAAAATGCTTCGAAGGCTATTTATTTCAGAGGTTGCGTTTTCTCATTCTTGACCCATGTTATTTCCATCTCTCTGCTCTGCCTTCCTTAACATATGGCCTTAGATCTCAGGCTTCCTTTCTAATGGTCTTGAAATGGCTGCAAAATCTCTAAGCATAGCAGCCTTTACACAGCAATGCCCAATGCCCAAACCTGGTTACAATGGTTAAGAGAACTTTCCAAAAAACCTTCCAGCAAACTTTTCCTCCCGTCTTGTTGATCAAAATTGCAAACATATTCATTCCTAAGCCATGTACTGAGCAATAGCAAAAGATATACTATGATTTGGGTCAAACAAATCAATATTAAGTGCCTGGATCAGGCAAGGGACTCAGCCTCCTCTGATGTACACAGCTTTGATTCGATTGAATGAAACCGGTTCTCTGTTAACAAGGAAGAGGTATGCTATTCTATAGACAATCAGTAGTATCTAATATATTATTTCAATTGTGACCATATTTTCGGAGGGGGGAGGAATTTTACTAGTTACTCTGTTTTACAAGGATATTGTTTCTGGATAAATTGATGGCATTTGACTGCTGAATAACCATATACTTCAGGGAAGGTAATTATGCTTCACAAAATATTACAGTTTGTATTTCTTAAAAATAACTTGATCTCCTCACTAATTGCATTATAAGGTTTTTCTTTAAAAACTTTAAATATATATCTGTTATGAAAAAATCAGCCAAGACATCATCCATTAAAATTGAAATTAGATAGAAGTTAATTTTCAGTAAAAAAAAAAAAAAATCAAATTTGAATTTACCTTTATAATATTTCAGAAAATTAAAAAAAAAATTACTTGACAGGTGTCAAGAGCAAAATAAGTCAGTAAATCAAATGTGTATATTTATATTATGTGAAAATCCTGTGGGGAGGAGTGTATTCATATGTTCATCTGTTTATTTTAGCAAAATATATTTGAGGAAGAATTCCAAAGGGGCTATATTCGGCAGTAATACAGTTATAAAGCAAAGAGTAATCTTTATGCAATGGACCATAGAAAAAAAATGTTGGTACTTAATTGTGTCAATTTAAAGAGTGATCATCATGAGTTAATATAACATCTCAAACAAAGTAAAATGGAATTTAGATGTCTGTATGAGGGATATCTGGTTTTCATGATTGGAACTTCATTACCTCATAAAACTATCCTGTTGTCATGATGGACAACTCCATCTAGTGCAAAGTACTTCTGAACACTGACTGAATCAGTTACTGCTTCTTTTTAATTTTTTTACTTGACCCTCAATTTGGCTTTTTGTCATAGTGGGTCCTCAATCATTTGCTTGAGTCTTCTACCCCATCTATGTGTTTATTATGCCAAAGCACATTGACAGTTTGCCCAGGTTCCTTGTAGCAAACTGCATTAGTTTTGGGGGGGCTGCTGTAACACATTACTGTGAATTGAATAGCTTAAAATGACAGAGATTTATTTTCTCACAGTGCTAGAGGCCAGAAGTCTGAAATCAACTTTACTGCACCGAAATGAGGTGCTGACAGAGCAGAGGTGTCACCCTCCACTCTCCCCCTATTTGGGTTCTAGGGGACAATCCTGTCCTTACCTCTTTAAACTTCTGGTGGCTGCCAGCGTTCTTTGGTGTCTGACTACATCCCTCCAGTTTCTGCCTCTGTTGTCATATTACCTTCTCCTCTTCTGTCTGGGTCATCTCTCCCTTTGCACCTTTCTTATAAGAGTGAATAGTTGTGATTGCATTCAAGGCCATCCGAACAATCCATGATAATGTCTCTCCTATGTCAAGATCCTTAGTTTAATCACATCTGAAAGACCATTTTTCCATAAGAGGCAATATTTACAAGCTCCAGGGATTATTTTTGGGAACCATTATTCAGTTTGCTAAACATATGTATTTGGAATTAAATGTAAGTTTGTTTGTTTTTTGTTTTGTTTTTCCGTTTAATAGGTTTTAGGTAATAGGTTTTTCTGGACATGTCTACATTTTTGTTCTTACCACCACTCTGACCTCAATAACTCAGGGAATAAAAGATAAATTATTCTTAAATCTTCCCTCTCACTTCTTCCCCTATTTGAATAACATAAAATTCAGTAGCTTTTCCCTGTAGTAGCACACAGGACATCTGGGTACCGCTTTCTATCATTACTGCCTCTAACCTGTTTTTGTCTTTCATTGCTTCTCTCACAGGCTACTGCAATAGATATTAACATTGTCGTTTCACTTGTATTTCCTTCACCCAATGCAATACAGAGAGCACCGTCCTGATGATGCTCCTTATAACCCCTTGTATAGTATTCTTGTGGAATTCTCCTCAGTTGCATAATTATTGCGGTGTTCAGTCTTTATAGTCTCTGTCCCTCAGTCTTCCTTAGCTAAGATACATTTAATCCTTCATACACATTGGGCACTATCCTAAACTGAATTTAATTTTACAGCAAAATTATGAGTCTTGGAACCTTAATTACAATATTTTATGTAACTTAAGTCATCGCAATATTAACAACTATTCAGGCGTTACATCCAGTAAAAACCAAAGAGATGCTTCGAAAGCTCAGGAGTAAAGGGAGCCAGGAAGTTGCAAACCCAGGCATTCTGCCTCTAATATCTTTTGTATTTATCCACTAAGGGCTACTCTTTCTAACTTTTCTCTATCTTTTCTAATGTGGCATGCATATTTCCTCTTATGTAAATACCCTCCACTGTGGCTAAATTGGATTACTGATGGTTCACTAAATCCCCCTCAAGGCTTGCCTCTTTTACATTTTTACTAACTCAGTAAATTCCGTTTGGTGGAAAAATCTCTCAACACATTTAGCTGATCTTTTTCCTATCCCTGAATTTAAGGGGAAAAAAATTCAGATGTGACGAGAGAATTGATCATTGTTTAAGGAGGGGGTTGTTATATTGCAGTCATACAGCTTTAATTCTGGTCTTCTTCCTGTCCTGGAACACTGCCATTGGCATAATGCCTGTCACGTAGGCAGGGTATCTGTTGCCATGTGTCACTCACCCCTGGAAAGGAGACACCAGCGTTCACTTGAATGGAAGAGTGACGATGGACTATTTTGTGGATAAGAAATTTCTAATGAATGCAATTGTTATAATTATGTAGCACGCGTTAACATCTATAACAGACTTTAACTAAATACAATGAATTTATTTTAATAACGTTATTCCTTTCCCTTCTCCAAAAGTGCAAAATATGTATTAAGCAGAGAAAAACAGATAATATCCACAGTTGTGAGGGTCCTGTGGGTTCTGACAAAGCTCAAACTGTGCCAAGTGAAGTGCAACAAAGTAACACATGCCTCTTTCTTTAAATAAAATTTAAGACATGAGAGATTTATACTCCAGTATTTCCCTTATCAACCTTAGGGACTTTCATAGTGATTTAGTTATCATGACTCCATTCATAAAAATAGTATTTGAAAGATATACCCCAATCAGTTACAAAGTATAATTTTTGGTCATTCATATTGAGACCTATTCTATTAAAAATGTGCATAGGGGATAATAATGTTAATTTCATTTTAAAATAAAATCAGGAAATTAGACAAAGCTTATACAAATAAAGAAAAAATAAAATGTATCCAAGATAGTTATAGAAAAATGTATGTTCTAAGTTCCTATATGCTTGTGAACCACAGACCTGGTTATTTCCTAATAGCTAAAACAAACTCAAATCAGTGAGCAGACTTGAACACTCCAAAACATAAAAGTTAACCAATTGTTTAGAACGTGCATTGGGATTCTAGCACTGAGATACTAGATTAACTAAAAATGTTTAATAAAGAGAATGCTCTGAGATGGTGATAGGAAAACTCAATGTTATACCTTAGTGAACACTGCTAGATCCCCACAGGCTTTTCTTATGGCAGTCAGTCCATGCAGACCACTGTCACAATGGCAAAAATCAGTCATTAAACTGTTTCTATAAGGAGCCACCATGATGTGATCCAGGCTTTGAACTTTCTCTTCCTAGGGGGTATAGACATCTACCTAGGGGGTATAGATCGACTATAGTATATAAATTTTGTTAGAAATCTGTGTTCTTAACAGTAATTATCATTTCACAGGTGCAAGTTGTCAGCTTTGCTACAGAACATAACTGGGATTCTCTGGACTTTTATGATGGGGGAGATAATAATGCTCCAAGACTTGGAAGTTATTCAGGTAAATAAGAGTTGAGCTTAGTTAAAATACTGTTCTACTTAGTCATTTTAAAGTTTCTTTTAAAAAAGTGCTCCCTGGAATTCTGACAATAATTTTAACTTGCTTTTTATAAACTATTTGCAATGAACTAAAGTTACAAAGTTAGAAGTTTGAAAGACTTGAAAGGTAATGAAGTCGAAATTGCTGTTTACTATAGTCTTATTATATTTGTGTATTTATTGATGCTTTTATGTTAATGGTAATATTTTCAGCTGTTCTTCAGCAATAGTATGTGTGATATGCCCCTTTCCCTTAAAAATAAATAAATAAATAAATAAATAAATAAATAAATAAATAAATAAATAAGCAATGATAGTTAAAAAAATAATGCCTGGTAATTATGGTATATCTACTTAATAGAATGTTATGAAGCCATTAAAATAATTATAGAGATTGTGAATCAACATGGTAAATACTACAAGGTACTGTTGATTGAGCATAAAGAGAGTATGAAATTATTTCTATGAAATGAATAAAATTATATAAAATGAATATGTACATATGTACCAAAACTAGAAGGTTTTTTAAACTTATTAAGATTTTTAAGGTAATTTATGCAGTAATCCAACACCTTCCTTTAGCATATAAAAGGTGAAATGAAGTTTTGCTTTAATTTTAACAATAAGTTTTACATTAATTTTAACTATAATTTTTAAATCTAGAAACATGAACATTGTTAACTTAATTATTAACTTACATATTTCAGGTATACTGAAGTTAGTTTGAATGGTTTTAAGTTTTTAATAATTTTTTTTTAATTAAAGTTTATTGGGGTGACAATTGTTAGTAAAGCTGATTTTTAAATGGAGTGCGATAACCAATTTGTCAACCTCATTATTGAGGAAAGGAAAGAAAAAATATCTAGAGTACGAGTGATTTGGTTTAGGGATAAAAAATAGTTTAGATAGACATTTAGACATAAATTTTTTCCTGAAAAAAAAAATTACATAAAAATTTGTGTATATGTGTGTTTATAATAGATTAGGTATAATACATTCTTAATAATGAAGATGATAAAAGTGATAAACCACATGCTACTGATTACCAAGTGCTAACTCTGTGTGAGGCTTGTCATTCATTTCCCTAATTTGATCTTTCTAGCTGTTCAGGTATGTTATTGAAGCTCAGTGAGATTAAGTTTCCCAAGGTTGTGTAGCTACTATTAGAATGAGATTGGGACCCAGCTGGTGTGACTCCAGAGAGAATCTAAGATCCTCTGAGAGACTAAAAAGACAGTTCCAGTGACCTTTGAGTTACCTCTGTCTTCAGGGATTCAGTTAGGACACCAAGGACAGAGAGCAAGTTTAGGAAAGAAAAAAAAAGCAATCGTATCTTTTGTAATCAATGCGTCCTGCTTTATTTTATAGAAGAATCACAGAGCCGTACAAAGTGTAAAGTAAGAGTTACTTACAAAAAAATGTTTGCAACACTATCAAATAAAATGTTGAACTTTATCTTACAATATAGAATTGACAATTATTTATGTGCTTTTCATTTGAAATTGCTGGAGTTACAATCTTGAGGATTTTAAGATTAAACTATTAATAACAAGTTGTCAAAACGTAATTGGTTTAAGCAGATATTTTATTTTTTCAACTGAATAATTAAAAAAAAAAACCTAAAGTTGATTTCCTTTAGAAGTTCAGAAGAACATCATTATTATGCATTTGCTGAAAGGCAAGGTTAACACTAGCTCATAACTGGGATTTTGTGAATTCTAACTACCAACTTTGCTTAGTACAAAACATATATATATATATACATATACATACTTATATATATATATATATAATATATATATTATATATATATTATATATATATATAATATATATATATATATATAATAAAGGGCAAAAATGAATATATCCTCTGAACCCTTAAAAATCTTAAGTTAGTATACCATAAAAAGCACATGGAAATTATAAAATTAAGTATATTATTAGCTTGTGCATGGAATATTGAAGTTCATACAAAATTCATAACGTTCATTTTAGGTGACCTATATTTAGTGCTTTGATTTCACTAGTTCTGGTTGCTCCTACCTATTTTTAGGGAGCAATCTAAATTGATTGCAAAGGTCTGTTTTCTTGGAGAAAGTCAGGAACAATAAAATGAAAGAGGAACATGGGGGAAATATTTCTTATTAAAAAATTATTGAAAAGCACTTGACTAATACATAATTTCAGTGATAAACTCTTGGCTGATTAGTAGTTAACTTACTTAGTTTTAGTGTAGTATTCATTATGTGATATTAACCTGCCTTTTCAATTATTATTTCAGGAACAACAATACCCCATCTTTTGAATAGTACGTCTAACAATCTGTATTTGAATTTTCAATCAGACATCAGTGTTTCTGCTGCAGGTTTTCACCTTGAATACACAGGTAAATATAACGTCATGTGCTATTCAGGAACGTTAAGAACAAGTTTATATTAATTTTTAAATATTATTTTTCGAATATATACATTAAATGGACTTTGTCAAAAGAGAACATTCAGTTTATTTAAGATTTTGATGTTTTCATTCAGTTCAATTACAAAACTATATGTATAAAGTTCTAATGATTTTCATTACAATTTGTAAGTATTTTCTTTATTTTTAATTGTAAGAACACAGCATGAAATCTACCCTCTTAATACATTTTTATGTGCACAATACAGTATTATTAACTATAGGCACAATGTTATACAGCGGATCTCTAGCATTATTCATTTTGCATAACTTAAATTTTACACTGGTTGAATAGCAACTTCCCATTTCCCCCTCCCTCCAGCCCCTGGAACCAACATGATAGTCTCTATGTCTGTGTTTGTCTGTTTTAGATCCTTCATATAAGTGGTATCATGTAATCCTTCTGTGTCTGGCTTATTTCCATTAACATAAAGTCCACCAGGTTCATCCATGTTATCAAACATATGGCAGAATTTCCATCTTTTTAAAGACTGAGTACCATTACATTGTATGTATATACCGGGTTTTCTTTACCCATTCATTTTCTAATGACATTTAGGTTGTTTTTATATCTTGGCTATTGTGAATAATGCTGAAATGAACATGGGGGAGCAGATATCTATCTGAGATTGTGATCTCAATTCTTTTCGAATTATATCCAGAAGTGGGATTGCTAAATAGGATAGTAGATGTACTTTGAACTTGTTGGGGAAACCTCCGTAGTGTTTTCCATAGTGGTAGCACCATTGTACAGTCCCACCAACAGTGTATATGCGTTCCAGTTTCTCCACATCCTCAACAACACTTATCATTTTTTTCTTAGAGAAATAAGAGCGTTTGATAGTTAACAAAAGGAGTGCAAATCATAACCAAAAGTCCAGTTTTAAGCATTTCTGCACCAAAGAACATAGCATCAAAATTCTTAAAGTGAATCATTAAAAAATATAAAGTGAAGTAAACAAAAATGCGTTATGAAAATTTCCAAAATTGACACCAGTAGACAGAAATTCTAAATAAACCATTATCATAGGAGTAATATAAAAAATAGTTATGTAAAAGCATCCTACACAAAACCATACCAGGCCAAATGGCTTCATACAGAAATATTACCAAACCTTCAAAGACCAGGTAATCCCAATGCTGTTTAAATCATTCCATATACTTTTTGTGGAGTATACCATATGTTCCCATACTAGTCTCAGTAGAAAACTACAAACTAAACTCTTTTATGACCAGGTGCAATTTTTTATTTTTATTTTTCCAGCTCATTGAGATTTAATTGATATATGACATTGTGTAAGTTTAACATATACAATGTATCAATTTGATATGTTTATCTATAGCAAAATGATTACCACAATAGGGATAGTTAATACCTCCTTTACCTCATATAATTACCATTTGGTGTGGTGAGAACATTTAAGATCTAGTCTCTTAGCAACTTTCAAGTGTATGACACAATATTGTTAACTATAGTCACAATCTGTACATTGGATCCCCAGAAACTTATTAATTTTATAACTGGAAGTTTGTAACCTTTTGACTCACATTGCCCCATGTCTCCCAGTCTCTAGCCCTGGCAACCACCATTATACTTATTATTTTTAAGAGTTCACCTTTTTTAGATTCCACATATAAATGAGTTCATACAGTATTTGTTTTCTCTGTCTGACTTATTTCACTTAGCCTAACACCCTGAAGATCCATCCATGTTGTTGCAAATATCAGGATTTCCTTCTTTTCCATAGCTTAACCATAAATATATATCACATCTTCTTTATCCATTCATCTAACGACGGACAACACTTAAGTTGTTTCTGTATCTTGGCTATTGTGAATAATGCTGCAATGAACATTGAGTACAAATGTCTCTTTGAGATCCCGATTTAATTTCCTTTGGATAAATACCCAGAAGTTGTATTACTGGATTATATGCTAGTTCTAGTTTTAATTATTATTATGTTTTTTTAGTTTTAATGTTTTGAGGAAACTCCATACTATTATTCATAGTGACGGTACCAATTTATAATCTCATCAACAGTGCACAAGGGTTTGATTTTTGCCATATCATCACCAACACTTGCCATTTTGATGATAGTCAGTTATTCTAACAGGTTTGAGATGACATCCCATCATGCTTTTGATTTACATTTCCCACAGGATTAGTGATGTTGAGTATCTGTGCATGTACAAATTGGCCATTTGTAGGTTTTCTTTGGAAATTGTCTTTTAGATCCTCTGACCATTTTTTAAAATCAGATTCCCCCCCCCCGATTTATGAGTTCTTTGTATATTTTGTATATCGACTCCTTATCAAATAGGTATTTTGCAAATTTTTTTCTCATTATGTAGGTTGCCTTTTAATTTTGTTGATTGTTACTTTTTCTGTGCAGAAGCATTTTCATTTGATGTAGCCCTTATTTATTTTGCTTTTGTAGCTTGTGTTTTGGGTGCCATATTTAAAAAATCAATGCCAAGATCAATGTCAAGGAGATTTTTTTCCCTATATTTTGTTCTAGGACTTTTATAGTATCACGTCTTATGTTTAAGTCTTTAATCTATTTCAAATTAATTTTTTTAAGTGGTGTAAGAGAGAGGTTCAATTTAATTCTTCTACATATGATCATCCCAGCACCATTTATTGAAGAGAACATCCTTTCCCTTTTGAGTAATCTTGGTTCCCTTGTCAAATGTAGTTGACTGTATATGCAATGGCTTATTACTGGGCCCTTGATTCTGTGCCATTGGTCTAAGTGTACATTTTTATGCCAGTATCATATTGTTTAGTTTACTGTAGCCCTTTTAATATAGTTTGAAGTCAAGAAGAACAGTGCCTCCAGTTTTATTCTTCTTTCTCGGGATTGCATTGGGTATTTACGGTCTTTGGGGGCTCCACATGAATTTTAGGATTTTTTTTTTTTATTTATGTGAAAAATGTCATTGGGATTTTGATAGGGTTTGTATTAAATATATAGAGGACTTTGGGCTATATGGATGTTTTAACAATATCAATCCCTCAAATCCAAGAATAAAGAATATCTTTCCATTTATTAGTATCTTCTACAGGTACTTTCATCAAACTCATAGTTTTAAGTGTACAGATCTTTTGCCTTCATGCTTAAATTTGTTCCATTATTGTGTTTTCTTTTTATGCTATTGTAAGTGGGATTGCTTTCTTTCTTTTTCACGTATTGTATTGCTAGTGTATAACAGCACAACTAATTTCTCTATGTTGATTTTGTATCCTGCAACTTTATTAAATTTGTTTATTGTAACTTTTTTTGGTGGAGTTTTTAGGATTTTCTGTATAAAAGATCATTTCATCTGCCAACACGGATAATTTTACTTTGCCTTTCTGGTTTGCAAAGGCAAACATCTGCCCAAAGGTGTTTCCTTTTTTTCCCCCCTAATTGTTCTGCCTAGGATTTCCTGTACTGTGTTGGATAAGAGTCATGAGACCCTTAGTCTTGTTCCTTGTCTTAGAGGAAAAGCTTTCAAACTTTCACCGGTGTGTGTATTAGCTGTGGGTTCTTCATATACTTTCTTTATTATGTTGAGATAGATATCTTCTAGAGCCATTTTATTGAGAGTTCTTATTGTGACAGAACATTGTATCTTGTCAAATGCTTTCTCTGCATCTATTGATGGGATCATATGATTTTTATCTTTTTTTCTATTAATATGATGTATCACATTTACTACTTTGCACATGTTGAGCCATCCTTGCATCCCAGGTATAAATACCACTTGATGATGGTATACTATCCTTTTAATGTGCTTTTGAGCTTGATTTGCTGGTATTTTACTGTGTATTTTTTGCATCTATGTTCATTAGGCATATTGTCTTGTTGTTTTCTTCTCTTGTCGTTCTTTGGCTATGGTATGACGGAAATGCTGGCCTCATAAAATAAATTTGAAATAATTCCCTCTTTAATATTTTGGAAGAGTTAGAAAAGGATCAATGTTAATTCTTTAAATGTTTGGTAGAATTGACCCATGAAGCATCTGTTCCTGTGTTTTGCTTTGCTGGGATGTTTTTAACTACTGATTCAGTCTTCTTACTCATTTTGGTCTATGCGTTATTCTATTTCTTCATGATTCTGTCTTGCCAGCTTCTATGTTTTCAGGATTTTTCTTTTTTCCTAAGTTATCCAACACGTTGCTGTAAAATTGTTTATAATACAGTCTTTTGTGATCCTTTTTATTTCTGTGGTATCAGTTCTAATGTCTCCTCTTTCATTACAAGTAATTTTTCACATTGTAAAAAAAGGAACAGGATCCTGTAGAAACTTGAAAACTGAAATAGGAGTAAGTGGCTTTTCTTTCTGGCATAGAAAATATGTATTTATCTTTCAACTTCCTACAAAATTTTAGACACAAAAAAGGTTCACATACCCAAATTAAATACATATGTAAGTGTCTATTTTGCTACATAAAGTTATCACAAGTATAATTGGGTGGTTATTGGGTAATGTAAGCTTCTTTGGGTAGTTATTGGGTAATGTAAGCTTCTGGAAGACAGGATCTGCCATTAGTACAGGACCATGTCCATTTGGGATATCCTTCTGTCTCTTGCACTGAGTCCAATCTCTGAATCTTCTTAAATATTCAAAACACATTTGTTGGCTGAATAACGAATGAGTGATACAGCACCTACAAATATAAGATAACAGATATAAAATATTGGCATATATCATTGACATCAGTATACTTACACTGATGCTGGTGTTTAAAAAGCCAATTAACAACCCAGTCTGTACACATTTTGCAATTCTGTTGGCTTCTGCTTCCTGAAGGAATCCCACTGATTATTATTTTCTCAACCTTACTTTATCTAGGCCACTCAATCCATCACTGTAACGTCATTACCTATACTGGAAGTTCTGATAGAAAAGAAACTCCCCCTGTGAGAAAAAACAAACAAATAAACAAGCAAATGAAAAAACAGAGGCTACAGTGACAAACATGTACTGAAAACAAAAAAACAAAAAAACTGGTTAATTGATTTTTGACAATATTTTTGCTTTTATATGAAGTTTATTTTCTAGTTATTGCTAACCTCAGACATAGTATCATTATAATTTGAATAGATTATAAATCAGTAAAGAAGATTTATTCATTCATTCTTTATTCAACCAATAAATATTTTAAAACACCTACTCTATGTCAGGTACTATGCTCAACATGGGAAATGCAAAGATAAATGTGTCACAGTATATTTTTCTGAAGAGATCACAGCTAGTAGAAGAGACAGAAAGGTGAAGCAATAATACAGTGCTGTGAATACAGGAATAGAGATGGTTATGGTAGAATGTACAAAAGCAATCAGCTCCATTTAGGAAGTTCAGGAAATACTTCAAACAACAGGTGACACTGGCTGAGTCTTAACAAACAAGCAGGACTTTTACAGTTAGGCAAGAAGAAGTGGGTATTTTCAGCATGAAACTTCAGACTCAGAAAGTGCTATGATAATTGCAACTGGTTCAGTAGGGTTGAGCTAAGGTTTGAGGCAGCACCAGGATCTATAGCTGCTTATATAGGTAGGAGGAGTCCTGAAAGTTATAGAATATCACAATCAGAAATTTAATTTTGTTATAAGTGATGCATTTCAAAAGCAGCTTATGTTTCGACTGTTATTCATCATACAGATTATTAAATTATCATAATTACAAAGAAATTAAAGAAACTCTTTTAAGTCCCTTGTATACAACTTTTGCATTTCTACAATGTTTTCTTGAATGTCAAAATGGTCCTTTACTTGTATAAGTAACATAAGATCATTAAAATTTAATGGGATTATTTATCCAATTATCCGTAATATTTTGAAACTCTTCTGTTGGTTAGAAACTCTTAATTATGTTCAATAAGTGAAAGAAATTGAGCTATATGCTAATTAACAGGTCGTGGGTGTTAATATATATAGTAGCTTGTAACTTAGTGAAAGAATTGAGAGTTTGAGAGCTGTTCTTAAGGGAAAGCAATGACTAGTGGATTTAAATCTCACAATTTTTGGTCTTAAAAACCAATTGGCAGAAAAGGCATACTGGAAATATAAATTAAGCATCTTTAAACATGATCTTTAATTTAAAAAGTAAAGTTGAGTACCTAACTACATCAAGAAACATCTGATAAGAACTGTAGAGGGATTGGAAGATGAATGAGATGAATCAAGTTTAACCTTGTTATATGAAATGTATTGTTTTCCTGTATTTGTAATTATTTATCCGTCTATGTCATAACTAGTTATTTCTATAAAAGGAACATTCAAGGCATGCCAAATTTTTCTAAATTAGTTATCTGAATTGAACTCAAGAATGTGGGAAAGAACTCATCATTGCTAATGAATGAGCATAAGAACAAATGATGTATCCGTGTATTTTGTGTACAGTACTTTAAATAATATGAGTAACAACTCTCCTAATGGTCTAGAGGCTACTCACAGGGAATGACATTTAATTTGTTAGCTTTGAAATCACATAATCTCAAGTAAATGTTTACAAAATGATGCTTTGTGTTTGAACTGATCCCAAGATGTTTCCTAAGAATTTTTAGATATCTGGATTTTTTTATCCAAGATAAAAACAAATCAAAAATAATTGACACCATATTTAGGCGATCTAAGGACAATTTTAACTGTATTTTTCAAAAACCAGAAGGTGCAACATTATTAGAAGATGATAAGATGATCACCATTTTTTTTTGTTTTGTTTTGTTTAACATTGTGTCAAGAGGCCTTAACTAAGACATCAAAAGATTTGCTGAATGTTTCAACTGGAAGAAATTCTGAAAAACTCCTTGGATTAAAGTAAACATAACAAAAAATACCAAAACTACCATTATTAAGAAAAATCCTGTAAAGTTCTTAAAACATTAATTTTTATTAAACCATAACTTAACAGAAGTTAAAAATATTTTCTATGTAGAAAAAGGCTTTTCTCTTTGGAGAAATTTAATGCCTTAGTAAATTGTTACTCTTAGTCATCATTACTCTCACATAAAAATACTTCAGTTACATGTGCTGTTTTTAAACAAAGTGTGTGGATTTAAATTAAAATAGGAACTATGTTAAGGAACTCAAAGGCTTCATTTTACCTGCATGCGTCAAAGCCAAAAGAACCCAGAACAGGAATTTGCAGCAAAGAAAGCTGAGGTTTTTTTAAGGAAATGGCAGGAAGCCTGGAAACACAGGTGAGCTCCCGTTCTTAAACCTGACTCCCCATGGCTTGTAGGTTACAGATGCTATAGGGCAAAATCAAAAGCCACCATGGGTTAGGGGTTTGAGGTCATGCTGGGATCTGATTGGTCAGAGGTGAGGTAAGGGTAATTAATTAATTCTTTAGATCTTGAGGACAGTTCTGAGTTCTATTCCAGAGTCCTCTGCTCCGTTTTCATGGGAAAGTAGCCACAAGTTCGTTCCACCTTAGGGCTCAGGAACTGAAACATAACTTAGGTCAAAATGTTATTTTTAGCCTGCCAGAGGCCTAGACTTTGTGACCACTAGTTAGGTCCAGGATTTTGTCTTCTGCTGCCTTGGGTGTGGCTGATTATCCAGGTAAAGGCTAGGTCTCTGAGGGGAGGATAGATATAGATATAGATATAGATATAGATATAGATATAGATATAGATTTAGATTTAGATATAGATACATAGATACATAGATATATAGATATATAGATGCATAGATATAGATAGATAGATAAATATGTATATATATCTATAGCTATAGATCTATCATCTATCTATCTATCTATCTATCTATCTATCTATCTATCTATCTATCTATCTCTCTCTCTCTCTCTCTCTCTATACATATATATATATATATATATATGTATAGAGAGAGAGAGAGAGAGAGAGAGAGAGAGAGAGATGATTCCTAGACCTAGCATTTAAAATTAAATTTAGTCAAAGACTTAAGGACCCTCGGTTTCAACTATACATTTAAAAAAAATGAAGAAGTATAGAGAAATAGATGAGAAAAAGAGAGTTACAGAGTATGGAAAAAAGAGGGGCAAGTAGGACAGAGGGACAAAGGAGAGAGGAAAGACAAAAATGATACATTTGGTGGACAGTACTGAAATCAGTACTAGTGATGTCTGATGTTCTTTTAAGTAATTAAAAAGATTTTGGAATACTCTTCATGTTTTCAAATCTATTGTCTAATTAATGACTGGGCATTAGCATAGTAGTTGCAAAATATTAAGTGCAAGAGAATGGGGGAAAGTTGAACAAGTGTTGGAAAACGGGTTCTTAGTATTGTCACAGGAAAGAATTCAAAGACACATCAAATAAGTTAAGCAAGCAATGGATTTGTTAAAAAAAAAAAAAAAAAAGAAAGATAGTACACTCCCAAAATGGTGGGACCACAGGCCTGGAGAAGAATAACTGCCCAGAAGAACAAAAAAGGCTAGGAATTTATTATTTTCAAAATGAGGGTGTGAACTATTTGTGGTTTAGAGGTGGTGTTATAGGCGTTCCTAGACAGATTCTCATTGACCACTCATTCGTGTTGGAAAGTAGGATTTCCTTGGTCCTTATTTGGCTCTTGTCAGAACTGTCATGGCGACACAGGTGGTGGAGATTTTCCCTGCTTGCAAAGATAATAATATTAGAATCCATTATAATTAGCTCAAGTTCACCTTGAGGGTCAAAATGGTGTCCTGCGTCTGCCCTGGGCCACAAAAATCTCATTCTGGCTGGTCTGGTGTAGCTGCACCTTTTCTTAAGAATGATCTCATCTCCTCCCTCCTTTATTTTCCCTGCACTTCCTCTTTTCCTTCCTCACTCTCTCTCCCAGAGGCCCTATTTTTTCTGCTATGGTAACACACGGAAATATTAAGTACAGTTTTACAGAATTAAAATAACGGATGCCTTCTGCTCTAGTCTTTCAGGACAAAGTTATAAAACAAGTTACGACAGGATGTTTGGCTACTTTATTAATAACAGATTGAAAAGCAAATATGGCGCATTTGGTGGATCAAACACTGCGTGCAGCAGCTGTGGTTTTGGTATCATGTCCAGCAGAATTAATTCAAAGGCTGCCTGATCACTCAGTGCTCACTGCAGTACACACTTTCAAGAAGCTCTAGAGAATACACCCAAGCCCAGTGTCTTTTCTTGCAAATAAGTCATCTTGTTTGTCGATAGGGCACCATCATGTTTGTCAAGTTTCAAAATGGTAATCTTCCCTTAGTGGAGAATTATCTATTTTGTGGGTAATGCAAGAATCTGTTCATTTGTGGAGGCAGGTTGTATTTAACTAGACATAAAAGTTTTAAAGAAGCGCCTTATGTATTCAGAAGCACCCAAAATTATTGGTTGAGGTACGAGAACACAATAGCGTCTGTAATAGAAAATCATGTTTTTTAATGAATAGAAACAAGGACCAAAAGGAAAATAAATAAATAAATCTAAGTTTTCATGTGAAGAAAAAGCAAAATGCTTAATAGTTGGGTGCTGGGGAAAACACGTGTGTGTGTGTGTGTGTGTGTGTGTGTGTGTGTGTGTGTGTGTGTGTTATAAACAAGGTAGTTATATTAACTTTTCCCCATTTAGAAGACACCTATTTCACTTCATATCTTTGGTATTTCATTTGTGACAGTCTCTAAGATAAAAGTTCTGCACACAGGGTAACATAAGGAAGGAATAACAATGGGCAAATAACAGTCTCATAATCACACGTCAGCCCAGTTGCAGAAGATATTAAGGTTTGCTATAAAAAGAACAGATTTCATGAGGTTTTTTTGTTGCTTGTTTTTTGTTTTTGTTTTTGTTTTCTTGTTTTTTTTTTTTTTTTTTTTAACCAAGAAAATAGACTCTTTCTATATTTCTAAAGGAATATTTTCAATAGTAAAAATTTAAGGAAACATGGCGGGTATACATCTGTCTTGGGAAACGGAAATTTGCCTGAGATTCCTTCGAGCAAGTATTTTCTATCTGATTTTTCTACTCACTCATGAGGTTTTCAGATAACAACAAAACAAAAATACCACAGATTATCTGATGGCACAGTTACTAGACAGATATGCCTTGCTTTTTATTAACTTACAAAGTAAATGATGGCAAATAGGTTGATTTTTATCTACAGTACTCTTTCCCTCCTTGAACTTGAGATTATGACATTTTAACTTTGGAATGCCTGATCACCATCATCATCATCTTCATCATCATCATCAAATAAATGTATCTCCTGACCAATCATTCTTCACATGCCTTGGTCTCATTAATATTTCTAGAGGTCCATTTTGATCATTTCATATCATTGTTCTCTATTACCTACTCAAGAAAGGCCGCAATTTATTTCCTTCCACAATTTTCCATTTCCATATTGCTTCCCAATTATAAGAAGAACCCAATTGTTTATTCATCAGATATTTATTGAGTACCTACTAAACGCTGGCTTTATTTTCTAAGTAAGTGCTACACATTTGCATAAAAGCTAGCCCTAAAATCCTTCAGACTTTTTTGAGAGTAAGGACATACAAACAAGCAATTGCAAAATTCAGTGTATTCACTGTTAAGTATTGTTTATGTAAGTCAGTACTTCTCAGATAATCATGGGTTGTAGTCATTTTGAAGTCTTGCTAAAAATCTAGATGACAATACCCCACCCCAGAAGGTCAAGTTAGTTTTTCTGAGATTCAGCCAAGCATTTATACTTTCTCCAGCTTCCTAAAATTACTCTTACAATAACCAAAGTATGAAGACATCTTGCGTAATTTAGGTGATGACACAAATAAGATAGTTATCAAATGTGTTATGGGTTTACTGGTGGTGGAGTCAGGAAAGACTTCACCCCGGGACAAACAGAAGTCCTTTTGGCATATAAGGCTTAAAGCATAGATATAGAAAGAGCTTGCTAGTTTGAAGGGACCTCCTGGAATGTAGGTGACTTTAAGAGCATTTATTCTGGAATCAAACTTAGGTTTCATCAATGTTGTATTTTTAAAAGACCTTTTTATTTTAGAAAGTGGAGAATGCATTGCAGGTAGAAAATAAGCCCAAGGAAAGGAGTTGCAATGATTCACATGAGAAACTCTGAGGTGGTTATTGTGTTCATGTAGATGAAATGTTAACAAATTCAGGAGATAAGGAGATAAAGTTGAAAAGATTTATGGCCTGTTAGATGTTGGAGATTGGAGGGAGGGAGGCATAGAGGATGGTTCACATATTTCTGGTCTTCTCTTTTCATTTTTACTTTAGATGATGCCATTTTTCTATATGATCACAGTTTTGTTTTACTCCACTGGAGAGCTGATCTTTCATTGCTTTAGACATTTTCTTGGGTAATGAATTAAATAAATCAAGATCAACATAAGCATTTTTATTTATCTGCAATAATTAGGTCTCATACCTTGCAGTGAGATCTGGGAACCAAAAGTATTTTCTAATCTAACTCATGATAATTTCAGTATAGGTATTATGTGCTTTCAGGAGTGAAACTTGGGGAGCATTTGAGATCTTGCTCCCTGGCATATGCCAGCAGTTACTTCAAATAAGCTCTTACAAAAAGAAAAAAAAGAAAAAGAATTAAACTTGTGTGGAAGGTGCATGCATATAGTGCTACTTGAAAATTAAGAAAAAAATGACAAATGGGTATGTTTATTATGTGTATATATTTTTCATATTTATAGTCATGCTGTTCAAACTGTGCTCTCATGGAGGTGATAATTGGTCCATAAATACACTGATTCAGGACATTTTTTCTAAATTATCGATATATATATATATATAGTAAGCTAGTAAACACAAATTTGAAAATTT
Organism: Rhinolophus hipposideros; assembly: GCF_964194185.1. Lineage (NCBI taxonomy): Eukaryota > Metazoa > Chordata > Mammalia > Chiroptera > Rhinolophidae > Rhinolophus > Rhinolophus hipposideros. The sequence goes on from NC_138059.1 coordinate 21,329,013, forward strand.
ACTTCAATTTTTTCCTGAAACTGTTGTTTTCTACTGATTTTATGCTAACAAATTCTAACAAATTACCTGATATATAAATATGTAACCAATATTAATTTAAAGATTAAGAAAAACAGTCAATTTTGTTTTCTGTTAATAACACAGGGATTGAATATTAAGAGAAAGAAGGCAGGCAGAATGGAAGAAGACATATTCTCCTAGTAACCTGGGGAGACACAAGGAAAAATAAAGCAAATATACCAGATCTAGAGGTTAGAGGACAAATTTCTCTCTGCACAATAAAGAGAAGCTAAAACATTAGTTAAGATAGTCTGATTACTGTTTTGCTATTTTCTGACACAAATTATCAAAAGTTGACAGAAAGCTACATTATTCTTTGTCTTGGGTATGTGTGCTGGTTTAGTAGTAATGCAAACAGATGTAGCTTCTCTGAGTCAATATATTGTTTCCAATTTTTTCCTATGTAAAGTATAATTTTTTTTTTGTCTCCTAATCTGCAAGAGCACTGGAAGGTGGGAATCGATTTTTAAATTGACAGTTTGTATTTTTTGTTTCATTTTGTTTCTAAGCATATGTGATGTTGGTTGTAATTACATGTCTTGCACAAATGTACTTTTTGTGGGGAAAATGTCCCTAGTGCATGGAATACTGTTAAATATACTGTGTTTCCTCGAAAATAAAACCTAGCTGGACCATCAGCTCTAATGGGTCTTTTGGAGCAACAATTAAGACCTGGTATCATACCATATCATATCATATCATATCATATCATATCATATCATATCATATCAAGACCCGGTCTTATTTTACTATAATTTTGAGTAGGCCTCACAAAGAGAATCTGTAATTTGTACTTGCTCTACCACTTGGATTATGGCAGAGCCTCATCATTAACAGTTTTGTAATGAATATTTGATTGTAATACACATATGTGATTTCCTTCACATTTCCTTAAATTTGTTGAGGCACAAATTTGAATTCCACTAATGAAAAATCCTAGAAGGACAGTGGAGCATCTGTAAATCAATGAGCAGTTTTTGGCTTATGCATTATAAAATGTACATGCTTGAAAAGGGGAAACTGCATTTAGTAATGGCGTTTGCAAATTTAGAGGCAGTCAAAGATCTCAGGACATAGTCTCTGAGGAAATCAGAGGCACATGTTACCATAGTGAATAAATTTTTTTCTCCCACACCTGAGAGCACGCAAGATATCTGCCACTAATAATTTTACTGTAAATACCTACTGGGAAAGCTTAGGTGGTCTGAAAAACATATTTTTTTAACCCATGCAATAGTTGGAGGGTTTGTTTGAATACTCAAAAGTATAAAAATAGTCATAAAACAGTAAACACTCAGAAATGTACCCTTTACCTCTAGGTTATAAATAGGGAAAGATTCAATTCAGCACAATAGTTTTTTTACTGCTTTCCATTCTTGAGCAATGTACTTAAGTGATAATGCATTAGTTCTTAATGAGTTTATTGTTATAATCACTAAAGATGGTTTCCTCCCTTGGGCTAATTAGATAATTGATAATTTGAGAAAAATAGTGATTTTAAGATTATATTTTTCTTGAACAAATTTTTTTCTAATTAGTTTATACACATCATCTCATAAAATATTGATTGTAGAAACACCTCCTGCCCAAATTAAATCATTAATATTTGTCATTTCTAATTTCAATTGCCATTAACTCAGAATATATTACATACAAATAAGTGTAATTGATCTTTTAAAACACGTTTTATTCATTAACCCTATAAGGCTATTGCAGTTTTATTATAGTTTGTTTCTTCTTCTTTTAATCAAAATTTATTTCATTATCATCTCATTGACTTTTGACCTCTTTATGCTGTTGATTTAGAGATGGTTTTAGCCTAAGTTTCTGAATTCTGGAAACATTGTGTTTTTGTATTCCTAAACTTTCTCTAGTTTTAGTTTTATATTGCGCCTGGTCTCCTGGGTTTTCTCACAATAAAGCCCATAATGTTTTAGTGTACATGGAAGCTTTTCATTTTGTGTCAATCATAATACTCAATGTACTTAACTTCTTGACACTTTATACAAGTGTTTATCTACTTTCTTTATGTTCCCTAGAGTATTTCTTTGAAATACGTTGACCTTAAACATACAAAAACATACTCTCATGACAACAGAAAAAAATACCCTTTATTTAGAATGCAAACTGACAACCTTACCTTCACATTTAAAACCATTTAATAATAATGTTAGTTAACATTTTCTGAGAACTTACTATGTTCCTGGCACTATTCTAAGTATTGTGTCTGTATTATTCTTTAAGTATCACAATATTCATATGAAATTGGTATTTTTCCATCCCGTTTATAGGTGAGGGACTTGTCATATAAATCACCGACTTTACAAAACAAAGCAAGAAACTAGAGTAGCCAGGTTGCACACAGAGGTTGTGATTTCTATAACTCTGAATTGTTTCTCCATACCCACAGAAGGAAACTACAACTCCCTACATTGGCTAAAGACTGTTCACAATCTATACCCTGCCTCTCTTTTCAGCTTAATATCTTGCTGCCTTTCACAAAATACTACATTGTGTTTACGGGAAAACACTCCCCCTCTTTTCCATAAAAGAAGGGAAAAATCACTTAGAACTCCATTCAGTTACCATGACATTTTGTCTGCCAGGACATCACACACCTTCCCCCTTATTATTATAAATTGGTAAAATATGTCATTTTTAAGTACTGACATAGGTTATTCTCTGTGAAATAATCATTTAAACAAAGGACAGCCTTCATTTATTGTGATTGTTCTGCTACACTGTAATCATCTTTTAAAGTAATACCCTCTCCTGCTCCAGAAAGGGTTCCTTTGGAGCATGGTTGTTTATGTTGCTAACTGAGCTGACCATTGTCATCATCTGACAGAATACACAGCATACAATAGGTGCTCACTAATAGCTTATTTAATGAAAGAATGGTACCTACATGTCATATTCCATCTATCTTTTAAAATAGCATTATTCTGTAGGCTGACATTTCATAAGTAGTATCTGATTGAATATTCACTTAGTTGTTCACAGTATTGCTAAATGTTAATTAAGATAAACATAAATAAAGTGGGTAAAAAAAAAGTTAAGGACCAAGGTAAGTATGAACATAGCCAGCACCACAACATGTTCTAAAGCACTGCTACACATCAGTGATTATTAAATATTAGACTTGTTCCTCCTAAAAAATCTTATCCACAAACATTCAAGTTACATGTTACATACTAGGTATTTCACACATATTTGTTTAGTAGGTTGATTAATTAATTCAAAAGTACATTTTGTCAGGAAAAAAGTCTGCATGCTTACTGTTGCGGTTTTCTTTAAGTTCTAAAACTAATAGACCAACTCATCTTGAATTCACGCTTTGATTATCACCAACTTCTACGTGATTCTCAAATGGTTATGATGATAAATGTTGAATGGCAAATTATAATTCTGGTATATTTAAAAACCCTCAAAAGGAGCATAAACATAGTAATAATAGTTCTTTTGCATCCATTAGTTAGAGAAAATTTTTAAATTGAGGACATGTAATATATTTAAAATAACAAGATTCTCACTTCCACTGAGTATAATCTCTTGTGCAAAGACACATGATTCAATTCCTGTTCCTATCTCACATGAATGCAAACCCATAATTTTTCATCTTTTTAGTCTTCATTTTCAATAAATTTATACATGGGTTGCCATGTAATATTCATGAAGGAGTTTTTCCTTTTACAAAACAATGTTACTGGGAGTCTTGGCAGTAATTAAGTTTTGTTCGCCTTCCTGTTTCCTTCTCTCGATGCATTAAAGACCCCTTAACGTCATTGTGAAATACTAGTACATATGCATACACACATATTATATATTATATAATACACATATTGCATATTATATATGATATGTATGTAATTGTATAATTTGAATTGTCTGATATAAATTACATGATGAATACATTTTCTACTCCAGATTGATTGCCTTGTGAACCGACTTGGAAAGATTAATATTTGGTTATGAACTGAGTTGGAAATATGAACTGAGGTTTTAATGTTTTCAGCCAGGGTAATTGCCTACAGTAATTTGACAGCGGACATAACTCTATGCGTATGATATGGATTTGTCTCTGGATTTATTTCTGTTTGTTTTTGGCTACAACGGCAAATTAATTGAACCAATTACCATTTAAAAAAAAATACCCAAAGAGCATCTTTGATTGCAAAGAACATAATTTTACAAAATTTACACTCATGAAACTAAAAATGACTCAATATTTTGATTGTCTTGGTTAAGCAAGGGAAAACCCTTTACAACATATTTTTAAAAATTAATCTTCTTTGTTGATTCCTACAAATAACCTACTGTTTTCATCACTTATAAAGAAGTAAAACATAATTCTTAAAGAAGACATTTTTAAATTATGATTTAATCACTTAGGTTTATTTGTGTAAATAAAAAAAGTGACTATAAAATGTGAACTGCTGGATTTTAACATATTTATGTTTTATTTTCTTTAGTGCACATACAATAATTGGCTTCAAAAAAATGAGAGAGGCCATTAACATGTGACTTCTCTTGCTTGTCTGATTACCCCATCACCTTACCTTCTTCCCTGAAACAATCATATTCAACAGATAACTGGTCCATCTCAATTTCTTCTAGAAAAATAGAAGGGAGAACATTCTTGTATCCCCAAATTTTCTGCTAGCACTAATTTATCCAACAGTTAAGTGATTTTATTATTTACAGAAATAATTCATATTCATTATAATAGTTTTGGAGATGCAGGGAGATACAAGGAAGGACACACAAATCACCAAAAAGTTCATGATCAAGAATAACCACTGCTACTATTTGGCATATCTTCTTTTGGTCATTTTTCTCTGTGATGATATACACATAAAATTTTTAACTTGCAAAATTGCTATCATTTTGTTTATACGAGTTTTGTATCCAATTTTTTAAGTTAAAACTCTTTCATAAGTACTTTCCTATGTCTGTATATATTAGGTTCACCTTACTTAAAAAGGAGGGTTTCAATATCTTGGCATCACTGTACCATAGTTTGATTTACCCTCCTCACAGAGGAGGAAATCATCACTTCTAGTTATTGATAGTGTTCTGTGTATATGACCATGAACGGAGAACTTGATAGAAAGCAAAGAGAAACAAACTTGCACAGAATTTGGCCTTCTCAGTAAGAATGGCTGTGAGAATGATCTTAATGGTGAAGAGTAATAGATATACTGTTTAGACTCCCAGGAAACTAAAATTGTACCCAAGGAATGTGAAATCATATCGACAAGACATATATGTTTATAACGTAACTCATTTTTTTTTTGTATTCAATAATTCCTGCAAACGACTCTATTAAATCAGATATGTAATGTGCAAGGCCCACTTATGGGTATTAAATGAGATTAAAACAAATGTAAGACAGTTCTGTCTGTTCTTGGATCACAAGATACAGTTGGGGAAGTGGCACTTTAACCCTTAAAATTTTTAAAGTAGGTCACAATTTAATGGTAACTTTCCTTTTCTAGTTCCATAAATTCAAGATTACAAAAAAATAAAAATAAAAATAAAAATCAAGAAATATGGAACATGATATATGTTTAGAGACACGGCTAATTGAGGCAGCTGGCAGTAGATTCCAGTCCACAGACTCCCTTAATCTCGTTCAGGACGGCCTCAAAAGCATTCCCCAATGATCAGTTTGCTCATCCTCTTTACTGCCTTACATTCTGATCTAATCACAACTCTATCAAGTTGCAGCTGTTATGCTATTTTCTATCCTTAAATGTCACTGAATTTGGTATGTGTTTTAGCTACTCTGATTATTCATTGGATTAGTAGATGCAAAATGTATCTTTCATTTGCAGAGACAGGAGCTTGTATTTATTTAAAAAGAATTAAGAATTCACTTTCTTTCTTATACTGTTAATTCATCCATACAACCAATGTTTATTGAGTGCTTCTTTATGATGTTGTGCTCTGAGCTGCCCTTATGGAGCTTCCATTCTCAGAGGAGAGATAAACACTGAACAACTAATTACACAATTATTTATTCCTTATTAACTTATATTAAGTGCCACAAAAGATATATAGTGATTGGTGCTATGAGAGCATCTTTCTGAGGGAAATAAGGTGGTCAAGGAGAGAAGTAATATATGAGGTATTGTGATACTTTAGGAGTTAGTTTTATTATTTGTTTTTTAATGTAATGAATATGTGTATAATAATTTTGGTGTAGTGACTATTTCATTCCATTCAGTGAATTACAATAAGCATCAGAGTAGCTTAAAAAGTGCGAATTAAAAATATAAATAGTAAACATTGGCTTTTACTGAAGATGTTAGAGCTAGGAGTTCTTAACAACAAAGTTGCCAGTTTGATCCCTGCATGGGTCAGTGAGCTGGCGTGCCCTCCATAACTAGATTGAAACAACTACTTGACTTGGAGTTGATGGGTCCTGGAAAAACACATTTAAATAAATAAAAGATTATTTATTTATTTATTTTTCAAAAAAAAAAAGTTTTTAATAATGCATAGTCCATTCACATGTTTAAAAAAATGTTTTGGCCAAAAACCCTCCCCCAAAACATCGAACCGTTCTTAAGCCTTGAAAATGAATAATTGCAGTGAAATCTTTTACATTTTGTATGTTGTTCATCTTCTATGTTTAAAAATAAATACTTAATGTAAAAATAATGAAAGTGTTTTAAATTATATTATTATTTCCCTCTCAGACATAACAGATTTCAGGTGTTACAAAATACTTTTCAGGTCTCAGTGTGATACATATTTTTCTCCTTTCTTTGGAGAACAAATCTTACTTATATTTTTAAAAATTTACATGTAATAAGTACATTAAAATACCTTATGAATTAAAAACCCTTATGAAGGAAGAAGGAACCAGGTGATATGGATGAAATCAAACTTTTTTTAGTCATTTACTAAGAATGTTTTACAAATATAATTTTATTTTCACAATAAATTATTATTTTTATTTTTATGTTGGGATTTTATTTTTAGAATTTTTTGTTTTTTGTTTTACTGTAGGATGCATTTAGGTAAGGAGTTAATAAAATAATTTAAGTATGATCACACAGGTATTTAATGGTTAGTTCCATGCAAATTCAAAGAAATAGGTTTATGGGAGAGTTCCATAGCACCACTGCTCTTAACATATACAATTAAATCTTGTTCACAGAACATTCTTTATTCTTTCTTTCTTCCTTTTTTCTTTCCTTCCTTCCTTCCTTCCTTCCTTCCTTCCTTCTTTTCTTTCTTTCTTTTTCAATTATAGTTGACATTCAATATTACTTTGTATTAGTTTCAAGTAAACAGCTTAATTGTTAGACATTTATATAATTTATAAGTGAGTCCCCCAATAATTCTAGTACACACCTGGCACTACTCATAGATATCACAATACTATTAACTATATTCCCTATACTGTACTTTACATCCTGATGACTATTTTGTAAGTACTAATTTGTACTTCTTAATCCTTTCACTTTTTTCAACCAACCCCTCAACCCCTTGCCCATCTGGGAACCAGCAGTTTGTTCTCTGTATCTATAAGTTTGTCTCTGTTTTTATTTATTTATTTTGTTCTTTAGATTCCAATAAGTGAGATCATATGATATTTGTCTCTGTCTTTCTTGCTTATTTCACTTAGCATAATACCCTCTAGGTCCACCCAGCTCCCTAATAGTAATATTTCACTTTTTATGGCTGAGTAATATTCCATTGTATTTATGTACTACAATTTCTTTATCCAGTTGTCTGTTGATGGTCATCTTGGCTGCTTCCATATCTTGACAATTGTAAATAGCACTGCTGTGAACATAGGATTGCATACATCTTGTTGAATTGGAGTTTTGGTTGTCTTCATATAAATACCCAGATGTGAAATTGCTGGGTCATAAGGTTGTTGTATTTTTAATTTTTTGAAGAAACTTCAAACTGTTTTCCATAGGAACTGCAACAGTTACACCAATGAGGGTTCCATTTTCTCCACATCCTCACAAACATTTGTTTTTTCAGTTATTGATAACACCATTCTGACAGGTGTGAGGTGGTATCTCATTGTGATTTGAATTTGCATTTCTCTGATGATTAGTGTTTTGAGCATCTTTTTATATGTCTATTGGCCATCTGTATGTCCTCTTTGGAAACTGTCTATTCAGGTCCCTTTCCCATTTGTTAATTGGATTGTTTATTTTCTGGGTGTTGAATTGTATGAGTTCATTATACATTTTGAATATTAACCCTTTCTGATGTATCATTGACAAATATCTTCAGCCATTCAGTAGGGTGTCTTTTCATTTTGTTGATTGTTTCCTTTGCTGTGCAAAAATTTTCAGTTTTATGTTGTCCTATTTGTTTACTTTTTCTTTTGTTTCTCTTGCCTGAGGAGATATATCAGGAAAAAAATATTAATAAAGGCAATGTCAAAGAGTTTGCTGCCTATGTTTTCTTCTAGAAGTTTTATGGTTTGGGATCCTATATTTAACTCTTTAATCTATTTTGAGTTTATTCTTGTATGAGGAGTAAGAAGGAGGTCCAGTTTCACTTTTTTGTATGCATTTGTCCAATTTTGCTATTCATTTATTGAATAGACTGTCTTTACCCCATTGTATATTTTTACCTCCTTTTTCATAGATCAAATGGCCATATTGATGTGCATTTATTTCTGGGGTCTCTATTCTGTTTCCATTGATCTATATCTGTTTTCATGCCAATACCATGCTGTTTTGATTACTCTAGTTTTGAGGTATAGTTTGATATCAGGTAATGTAATACCTCTAACATTGTTCTTCTTTTTCAAGATTTTTGTGGCTATTTGAGGTGTTTTATGGTTCCATATAAATTTAAGGATTATTTGTTCTAGTTTTGTGAAAAGTGCCATTGGTATTTTGATAAGGATTGCATTGAATTTGTAGATTTCTTTGGGTAACGTGGACATTTTAATGATATTCTTCCTAACCATGACCATGGTATATTTTTCCATTTATTTGTATCTTTTTAAATTTCTTTCTTCAATGTCTTATAATTTTTTGAGTACAGTTGTTTTACTTTCTTGGTTAAATTTGATCCTAGGCATTATATTTTATTTTGATGCAATTGTAAATGAGATTGTTTTCCTAATTTCTCTTTCTGATAGTTAATTATTGGTGTATAAATGTGCAACTGATTTCTTAGTATTGATTTTGTATCCTACTACTTTACAGAATTAGCTTGTCAATTCTAATAGTTTTTTGGTGTAATCTTTGGGGTTCTCTATATATAGTACCATGTCATCTGCAAATAATGGAATTTTTACTTCTTCATTTCCAGTTTTAAGGTTTTTTATTTCTTGTCTGCTTGCTGTGAATAAGACTTCCAAGATATGTTGAACAAAAGAGTTGTAAGTTGACATCCTTGTCTAGTTTCTGGTCTTAAGGAAAATGTTTTTAGTTATTCCCAATTGAGTTTGATGTTAGTGTGGGTTTGTTATATTGGGGGTGCCAAAAAAATGTATACAAAATGGACACAGTATGCAAAGCAGTAGTTTGCCATAATCAGAGATATCTAGATGCTGATGGTAACCACTTTGAGCACCTCTTGTAATTGCAGAAGTCAAACGCGACTTGTATTCATCTTTTGTTATTGGTATATATTGAGCATTACAATTTTAATACAGTTTTCTTTTCTTAAAATGTGTGTACATTTTTTGTTCATATACTCTCTGTATATGAACTTTTTTATGTTGAGGTATGTTTCCTCTATTCCCATTTTGCTGAAAGTTTTTTTTATCAATAATGGATATTGGATTTTGTCAGATGCTTTTTCTGTACATATTGATATGATCATATGGTATTTATCTTTCGTTTTGTTTATGTTGTGTATCACATTAATTGATTTGTGGATATTAAACCAACCTTGCATCCCAGGAATAAATCATACTTGATCATGGTGTGTTATCTTTTTGATGTATTGCTGAATTTGGTTTGCTAATATTTTGTTGAGGATTTTTTGCCTCCATGTTCATCAGGAATTTTGGCCTTCAGTTTTTTTTTTTGTTTGTTTGTTTTTTGTTTTGTTTTGTTTTTGTAATGTCTTTGTCTGGTGTTGGAATCAAGATAATGGTAGCCTCACAGAATGAACTTGGGAGCTTTCCCTCCTCTTGAATTTTCTTAAATAGTTTGAGAAAAATAAGTGTTAATTCTTCTTTGAATAATTGGTAAATTTCACCTGTGAAGCCATCTGGTCCAGGACTTTTGTTTGTTGGGAGCTTTTTGATTACTGATTCGATTTCATTAGTAGTAATCAATTGGTTCAGATTTTCTGTTTCTTCTTGATTCGGCCTTGGAATATTGTATGCTTCTAGCATTTTATTCATTTCTTCCAGAGTGTTTAATTTGTTGGTGTATAGCTTTTCATAGTATTTTCTTATAATTTTTTGTATTTCTGTGGTGTCCACTGTCACATCTCTTCTTTCATTCTGATTTTATTTATTTGGGTCCTCTCTCTTTTTTTTCTTGATGACTGTGGTTAAAGGCAATTTTCTTTATGTTTTCAGAGAACCAGTTCTTAATTTTGTTGATAATTCCTATTGTGTTTTTAGACTCAATTTCATTTATTTCTGCTCTGATCTTTATTATTTCCTTTCCTCTACTCACTTAGGGCTTTGTTTGCTGTTCTTTTTCTTGTTTCTTGAAGTAGGCCTGTATAAATTACCATCTTAGAACTGATTTTGCTATGTCCCATAGATTTTGGGTCATTGTATTTTCATTTTTGTTTGTCTCAAGGTATCTTTTGATTTATTTCTTGACGTCATTGTTAACCCATTAATTGTTTGGTAGCTTATTTAACCTCTATGTGTTTGTGTGTTTTGTTAGGTTTCTGTTTGTTTGTAATTGATTTCTAATTTCATACCTTTGTGGTAGGAGAAAATGCTTGATATGATTTCATACTTCTTGAATTTATTGACACTTGTTTTGTGGCCTCACATGCGGTCTGTCTTGGAAAAGGTTCTCTGTGCATTTCAAAATAATGTATACTACCTTGGGGTGAATGTTAAAAAAATATCAATTAAATCCATCCAGTTCAGTGTGTTATTTACATCTGCTGTTTTCTTGTTAATTTATTTTATTGTCTGGATGATCTGTCCATCAGTGTCAGTGTGGTGTTAAATTCCCCATACTATGACTGTATTCCTGTTGATCTCTCCTTTTATGTCAGTCAATATTTGCTTGACATATTTAGGTGTTCTGTTTTCTAGGGCTATATCCTATTGTCGGATTGATCTCTTCATCATTTTGTAATTCCCTTCTTTGTTTTTTTATTATTGTCTTGTTTTAAAGTCTATTTTGTCTGATACAATTGTTGCTACCCCAGCTCTTTTGTTTGTTTTTTTCCATTTGCCTGAAATATCTTTTCCATCCCTTTGCTCTCAGTCTATGTGTGTCTTTCAATCTGAAGTGGGTCTCTTTTAGACAGCAAATGTATGGGTCTTGTTTTCTTATCTATTTAGCTACTCTGTGTCATTTGATTTTAGTATTTAATCAATTTACATTTAACATTTAAAGTGATTATTGATAGGTACGTGCTTATTTCTATTTCATTATTCATATTTATTTTTTTGTTTGTTTGTTTATAGTTTTCTTCTTCTTAAGGAATTCTCTTTAACATTTTTTGTAGTATTGCTTGGTGGTAATGAATTTCTTTAGCTTTTTCTTGTCTGGGTAGAGTGGTCTTGATTGTAGATCTTTTCATCTCTGAATATTTTGTGCTATTCCCTTCTGGTCTGAAAAGTTTCTGTTAAGAAATCAGCTGATAGTAGTCTTATGGGAGCTCCCTTGTAAGTAAATAATTGTCTTTCTCTTGCTGCTTTTAGGACTCTCTTTATGGTTAACTTTTGCAATTTTATGATGTGTCTTAATGTGTGCCTCTTTGGGTTCATCTTGTTTGGGACTCTGCATTTCCTGGCATAGTATTTCTATTTCCTTTGCTAGGTTATCAAGTTTTCAGTCATTATTTCTTCAAATACATTCTTCATCCATTGCTCCTGCTTTTCTCCTTCTGGTTCTCCTATAATGTGGATGTTGTTACACTTGATGTTGTTTCAGAGGTCCCTTAAACTATCTTTTTTTTATTTTTCTTTTTTCTTTTTGTTGTTCCAGTTGGGTTTTTTATGCTACCTTATCATTCAAATTGCTGATTTGATCCTCTTCTTTATCTAATCTGTTGATAACTTTTTAGTAAATTCTTCCTTTCAGTTATTGTATTCTTTATTTCTGACTGGTTCTTTTTTATGGTTTCTATGTCCTTTATGCTTATTATCTCTATTGAAGTTTTCCCTAATTTCCTTAAGCATTCTTATAATCAGTATTTTGAACTCTGTCTCTGATAAGTTGATTGCCTTCATTTTATTTAATTATTTTTCTGGAATTTCCTCCCATTATTTTATTTGGAACATGTTTCTTTGTTTCTTCCTTTTATCTTCCTCTCTGTGTTTGTTTCTATGTATCAGGTAGATATCCTATGTCTCTCAGTCTTCCCTGGGTAGCCTTATGTAGTAGGAGTGCAGTGTGGCCCAGTGACATAGTTTCCCTGATCACCTGTACCATGTGGTCCAAGAGTGTCACTTGTGTGTGTTGTGTGTGCCCTCCTATTATAGTTGAGCCTTGATTGCTTTTGGTGCATCAGTGAGTAGGATAGGCTCTCAGACTGACTGTCCATGAGGACTGGCCATGTTCACAGTGTATGAGCTGATGTGTGGAGGCTGATCATTCAGAAGAGGACTTGCCCCAGCAGATTCCTGTGTCTGTTGAGATACCTCTTGGGTGTACCACCTGTGGGGCTAATTGGGTAGTACTTTGTTTTGGTCTGAAGCCAGCCTTCATGTGTGTTCTTTCTGATGCCTCTTGAGAGAGGTTCCCATGCAGGCCAAGTTCAATCTGGCCTGTGACTGGCCCAGAGCAACCTAATGGGAGCTACAAAACTATATGCAGTTGGTTGCTGCCTGTGCTTCACCTGGAGGCATGTAGGGGTGGCCAGCTGAGAACTAAGGCCTGCTGCCACCAGTATTTGGCCTTTGGCATCTTAGCAAAAAGCCCAGGGAACCTCTAGGTCTGTTGCTACCTGCCAGATACCCATAAGGCTCAGCCACTGAAAGAGCCTCCTCAGTTTCCCAGGGTCAGGCTGGTTGCTTTATTGCCAAAAGTGCCACTGTGTGAGCTGGCCTGGGCAGATTCCCAGGTTATCATTGGGGTGGAGTGGGTAGTATTCACAAAGTCAATGCAGATTCAGTTCTTTGCTCAGTGCATAGCCTGTATCCACTTGCAATATGCCCAGAGAACATTGAGGCCAGCTGCTGCTCAACTTGGGTCCGTACATCCCCAAAAAGTGTCTAAGCAAGGATGGAGCATGAGTTGATGGTGACTCCCTGCCATCTAAAGTGTCCATGGCAGCTACACTAGCTGCTTTGGGTTGTTTGCTGCTGGAAAAACCTCCACAGTATATGAGGGAGGGATGGTTGTCCATTTGCTGAGAATGCCTCCAGTGATGGTGATTGAGTTGGGTGGGGTGGGATCCCAGGGAATCACTGGAGTGGGGTGGCAGAGTTCATCAGGCCAGTGCAGTTTCAGATTTGGCTGTGTGGTGGAGGGCTCAACACAGGAAAGATGGTGCCTGCCTATAAGCTATATGTCAGGCAGGCTCTAGAAAGGGATAATTGAAATTGTTCCTCTAGCCCTCACCCTGAAGCCACATAGCTCAGTCTTACCCTGCGTGTCTCTGGCATCTCTTGAGTTACTGCTTGTCTGCAGGAGCCCAGGGTGAGTGCCTGTGAGTGAGTGAGTTTGTGCACTGACCCTTTAAGGGGATGTCTGGGTTTCCAAGTGCCTTCCACCTCACCCAGATGGGCAGAATTTTCACTGACTTTCACAGCCAGATGTGGGGATTCCTCTTCCTGGTACTGGATCCCTGGGCTGGGGAGCCCACTCTGGGGCTGGGACCCTCGCTCCTCAGGGGAACATCTGCCACTGAGGTGTCCTTGACAGTGCTCAACAACTACCCATGCGTGTGGGGCCAGTCCATTTTGCATCTCCACCCCTCCTACAAGTCTTGATGTGGCCTGTTCTTTATATCCTTATTTATAGGGGTTCTATTCAGCTAGTCTTCTGATGGCTCTCAAGGTTAATTGTTCTATAATAATTTAGTTGTAATTGTAATGTAGTCATGGGAAGTGGGACACACAGCATTTACTTATTCTGCCATCTTAGAATCTACTCCTAATTCACACATATCATTCTTAATGTCTCAATGTAAAGTGTAGTTTTAATGAGCCAGACATTCAATTTTGGTAATTTATAGTGCATGAGTTGAGCATTCATTATTTGAAACTTACTTATATTATTATCATTAAATATTCATAGCAATTGGTTTGGATTCCTGTCCTGAACCACAAACTCCTAGTAGTGGAATTAAAATTGGAGACAGATACATGGTTGGTGATGTGGTATCCTTTCAGTGTGATCAAGGCTATTCTCTTCAGGTAAATCGATTGTAAAATCATAATTTTGATTTTCATTGCTCTTTTCAAATATTTTAACAAACAAATGATTGTAATCCACAAGTTTTAAAACAATATTCATCTTGGGCTTTATAATTTAGACTAATGTCAAAAACCATTCAATTTGTCAATAAAACCTATTCATGAGAGAAATTGCTGAGATGAACTAAATTCATTTTCTTTTGCAGTAATCAAAATGATTTTTGAATCAATTAATGTTTCACTCTTCTCTCTAGTCACATAGGCTATGACAACTGAACTCCCATATTTTTAGAATTTGAAAATGAAAATAAAGCATTAAATGAAACTTCCATGATAATAAACTCCCCAAATTATTGAAACTCAACTATAAATATATTTTTCTAAGGAAGTGGATTTGCAATCTCTATTCTGTTGTTTTTGGATTTATATTGATCTTCTATTATAGGTTTTGTGGAGGGTCTCAAAATATGGTCTCATAAAATTTTTCCTAAAATATACACGTATTAAGAAACTATGAAAAAAAATGAGGCGCAAACTATGTTACATGTTAACTAAATAAATTACTTAGAGGAAGCAAAATTAAAAACAATAATTTATATAGTTATAATACAAATTATTTGTCTCAGAAGTGCAATTAGATATTTCTGGATTTCATATTTCAATTTAAAATTTAATATACCTTAATCGACCTGTTTTAGTATGTTTATGAAAGTATTTTATAATTATTTGTTAACATATCTCACCTTGAATATCACAGGAATTTATTTAAAACCACTTGTGTATATGGCCATTTTACTTGTATAATCGTACTATCTTAGTAGAACATGTATTGATAAAAAAATAAAAAAATAAAACCATAAACCTAATGTGATATGGAGTCTTAAATTTTCTACCAGGACAATGTTATTTTTTTTATATTTTATCACAATTATATACAATTACCTTTCTTATTATAAATAATACTAAAATTTCTAGTAAAAGTTAAATATATATATATATATATATATATATATATATATGACAATATATATTTAAGCTTATTTTTATAATAACCACCATTGATTATGCTGCATTTAATTTCACTTTTCAAAATGTGTACTGAACTGCATTGTCTTGTTTACATAGGGTCATTCTCACATTACATGTATGCCTGGACCTGTACGAAGATGGAATTACCCAATCCCAATTTGTTTGGGTAAGTTAAATAACTATAAATCATTTATAAGCTTTATCAAATGTTAAAGTTACACTCTGTATATGAATTTCAAAACTATAGTTTTCCTTTTAAGTTTTATGAAAATGAAACTTTGAGATAAATGTTTCTTACCATTTTAAAAAAATGTTTTTAATTTAAAAATGTTTCTAAATTTTTATCCCAATTCAATATCAATGGATTAGTTAAAACTGTAGAAACCGAAAAAAGTTATTAGGTTTTTTGATCCCCCAGAAAGTTTTCTCAGTATGATATGATAGAAGTACCCATGGATCAGGAAAATAGTAGATATTCTTATTACTGAGCCAGAGTAGATAAGGAATCTGGAATCTAACAAAGGGAGAATGACACTCCATGAGATGTCTTCAGTGGTAACAGGCAGTTGAAATATGGAACATATCAAAAGGGCTGTGAGGCTTTAAAAGTAGGGGCCCAAACTTTTGCCCTTAATTAATGCATCTTCCAATTATTTTTATCCTCCCTTTAATTTTCCCCCCTCATTTCTTGCATCTGTATTCAAACATTAATATACTCGGCTCTCGAGTATGAAAAGATAATAGTATTATCCTTATTATTAACATATCCATTTACCATTTAGGGTGGCAGATATAAAAGAAATGAAATAGAGCAATGTACTGTTAGATTATACCATTGATTACATGATGGAATTTCAGAAATATGAGACTGGTGTTGACTGAAATCATCGAGAAACATAATCCATAAAATTTGCAGAGTTTAGGATGATAAGTGTAATTAAGATAAATGGATGAAGAAAAAAACTCTTTCTGAGTAAGAAGAGGGCAAAAACAAAAGTATTGGTGTGACTTGTATAACCCCTCAGTGACCAAATCTGTAATTAGTTTTCTTGTGTTGCCATAACAGAATACCACAGACTGGATTGCTTATACAATAAAAATTAATTTTCTCACAGTTTTAGAAGCTTTGAGTTCAAGATCAAAATTGTGGCACAGTTGTTTTCTTCTGAGAGCCTCTTTCCTTGCCTTGTACATGGCTGTCTTCTCCCCACATTTTCATATGGTCTTTTCTCTGTGAGCAAGAATGTGTGTACACAGGCGCGCGCGCACACACACACACACACACACACACACACACACCTCTCCTCTTCCTGTAAAGGTACTTGTACTATTAGATTAGGGCTTAACCCTTATGATTTAATTTAACCTTAATCACCTCCTTAAAGCCTCTGTCTCCAAGTCTCCAAATACAGTCACATAGGGATTTAGGACTTTAACATATGAATATTGGGAGGACAGATTTCAGTCTGTAACACCTATGTACCACATGCACGATTCTTGTTGGAGACCACTTGAAAATAATACTTAAGAGTAAGGATGAGTTTAATTGGCAAAAGATATTGGCAACATTCCAACTTTAGATTAGATAACATTTTTTAAAGGACATATTTCTTTAAGTATTATAAGTAATTTATAAATGCATTTAATGCCAGTTATAAAATTATACATGTGCGAGCACACACACACACACACACACAATGCCTGTTGTAAAAAATTACATATACAATATAATGCCAATTATATGTTATGTGTATAGGGTGTGTATGTATATATGTATCCAACTAAGTATAAAAAATTGGGCATATAAAAGAGTACAAATAATAAAATAAATAGTATGTATATGCTGCTGATATGAGAGCAGAGAGTTTAGATCTTTTGTTCATAAATATATTTCCAAATCCTAGAAAAGTTCTTATCTTAAATAGGCATCTGATAAATATTGTTTAGTGAACAAATTAATATAAACTTTTGGGATACTATAGCATATATATATATATAGTTTCCTTCTTCACATTAACTTAGAAAAATTTCCCATCCCATAATGTGTTTTTTAAAATCTGGTTTTTAAAATGTCTTCATGGCACATAGCATTGTCTAATGTGTGTAATTATTCTCTTTTTGTTTTTCTTTAATGAATTGTCTTTTTAAATCCAGATTTGTAAGTCTTTTTCACATGCCTTTATGCACACCTCTGTTCACTTAGGATTTTACCTAAGTAGATTAATTATGTCATTGCATATAACTATTTACAAGTTATGATAAATATTGCCCAATTGCTTTAAAAAAATTGTATAATTTAAAATATCACCCAGTAGACCTCTTCAAAATTCCAACTAAACTGCATAACAATAAGTGAGAACTACGTGGAGACTACCTGAACAGAAGTATTCTAACTAAGAATGTGCAAAAGCCACTTTGAGACTAGACATGGAATGGACTTTTCCCACACCCATGTGTGCTGATTAGAAATCAGGAGGGCTGTCTCAGCTGTGGAGGTACCTACTGAGGAATGAAGGGTCCCAGTCACACACCAGGTTCCCCAGTCCGCGTCTGGGAAGAGAAGTCCCCATATCTTCTGGCTGTGAAACCCAGCAGAAATTGTGGCTGAGTGAGATAGAGGGCATATGGAGTTCCATGTGTTCCTCTTTAAAGGCCCTCATGTACTTATTCACTGTTGGATTCACTCACTGTGAGCTCCAGCACGAAGGCGAGATATTGAAAGACATGGGGGACATACAGGGAGGAACTGAATCGTTTGGCTTCAGGGTTAGGGCTGGAGGGGCAGCTTTCTCCCAGACGGAAATGCTACCAAAAGCCATTGTTCCTTTGTTGAGCCTTCCTGGTATCTGGCCTTCACATGCAGGTGGGCATAATACCTGAATCTCCATCAACCTAGCTAACAACGTCACCCTGTCCTGGTAATTCCTTGTGACCCAGCCCCACCAAACTTGCAACCTGCTTCCAATGGCTTTTTTATTCCAATGGCTTTTCCATAAAAATACCCTGCCTTGGCTCATACTGCCGACTTTCCTAAAATTTCTCAAAGTTTCACAAACCTCAAACAAGCATCAGTCCTGAGTGTGCCACTTACCTCTTGCTAAGCAGCCCCAAGTCTGGCACTAGCAGCCGCCAGCCTCACTTCACAGCTTAGCTTCTCTCTCAGACACCTCGAAATGCAGCAAAAGTAGTTGCATCTCCAAATCATTTTGTAGCTCGTATTAAGTTGCTCCATGCAGGGCACAGGCAGCAGCTGACCCTGACCTGTAACAGAGACCCTCCCAAAGACCCCAGAAACAACATGTTTTGTGACCAACTTCACACCACACCAGAGCACCATCCAACCACCTCTACAAACAACACACCTGAAGAGCAAACTGGGCAGGCATGAGAGTACTGATAAAGAAAATCCTGCTCCAGAGGGTCAGCCCCTGAAAAACAGATCTTCTTCTGTACTCAGGGCAGATCCTCATAACCAATTAGTTTAAGAATCAATTTTTCCCATTGATGTGTAGACACCAACCATGGCTCAACTACAACAGGAGGACACACACAAAACCCTCAAAGGGTGTTCTGCACCACTGGGCCCCCCACAGCACAGCTACTAGGTAAGGCCACTCTAGGAAGACCGGGAGACATAGCAGCTCTACCTAATACTAGAAAGAAACAAAAAAACATGTCCTAAATCAAACAACAAAACAAAGCTCCAGAAAAAGAACTAAAAAAAATAGAGACAAACAATTTACCAGAAGCAGAGTTTAAAATACTGGTTATAAGGATGCTCAGTGATCTCACGGAGAACTTCAACAAAGAGTTAGGTATTATAAAAATGGAGATAGGAAACATAAAAAACAAAACAAACAAACAAACAAACAAACAAACAAAAAACACAGAAAACCAAAAAAAAATAAAACACAACTAGTCAGGAATGAAGATTATAATAATGATGTAAAGAATACATTAGAATCAAAAGTAGATGAGATGAAGCAGAGGATTTAATCAACAATTTGAAAGATAAGTTTGCAGAAAACACCCAATCAGACCAGAAAAAAAGAAAAAAAAGCATCTAAAAACAGAAAAATGAGGTTAGTTTAAAGGACCTCTGGAACAATATCAAGCATACCGACATTTGTGTCATATGGGTACCAGAAGGAGAAGAGAGAGAGGGCAAGGAATTGAAAGCCTACTTGAAGAAATAATGACAGAAAATTCGTGTGTGTGTGTGTGTGTGTGTGTGTGTGTGTACATACAGTGTTAAAATTGTAATACTCAGTATATACCGATATCAAAAGATGAATACAAGTAACATTTGACTTCCGCAGTTACAAGAGGTGCTCAAAGTGGTTACTATCAGTGTAATTTAATACAGTTTTCTTTTTTTTCTTTCTTAAAATTGGTATAGTTTTTTGGGCACCATCTGTATGTGTGTATGTGTGTGTGTGTATGTGTGTGTGCATATATATATATATATATATATATATATATATATATATGTATATATATATATATATACAGAGAGAGAGAACGAGAGAGAGAGAGAGAGAGAGAGAGAGCGAGAGAGAGAGAGAGAGAGAGAGAGAGGTTGAAAATTGCTCTAGTTTAAGGATAGATGACCTGAGATTTCAGAAGGATAGAGAAGTATACAGGTATATCTTTAGATCTCAGTGGTAATTACATTTAAAATAAATATTTCTAGTATATAGACTGCAAGATTATATATATCTTCCTAGTGAAATCTGCTTGATGTCTAATTTATTCAGTGCACATAGTTAAAGATAACAGTCAAACTTGTTATTGATATCATGTAGAACATTGATAAAATTGCAATATAATTTACCTTCATGATATATATAACCTGAAGTTTGAGTATCTACACAAACTATGTTGCTATTCCTAACAAGAGATAAATTAGTGAAATTGCAAGTAACTATTTCATTTAGGTAACTTTCAAAATTGATGTTCAATCATGAAATTTAATTCTTCAACCCACAATTAGCAGATGTGTTTTTTAGTCCTTCTATGATAAAATGGTAAAAATGTTCATTTAGAAGAATTAACTTCCAAAATGCAATTCCTCTTTTAATACATGTTAAATGTTCATTTTAATCATGTGAAAAATGAAACTTGGATAATCATCTGTTTTTATAATCTTTGCTTCACTTATCAATGGTAAATCAGTATACCAGGGACTATAAAACAAATACATTGATAAATTATGCATAAATTCTCAAACTTTGTTGCATCTTTTTACATGTTTTGTACTTCCCTGTTCTTTGTCTAGATTTTTTTTAGGATAAAGTGAGGCCATATCCCATCTGTGATATGTGAATTCCTCACATATTACCGACAGATACCTGTATTTTTCCTTAAAATTCTTTAGCCTCATCACAAAAAGAGTAAATGGAGAGAAGGCTATGAAAATGTTTCCCTCTTGAACACAGTACTTAGAATGGATGTTGTTGACTTGATTGTATTCAAAATAATATTATCTTTAGAATGAATCAAAACATTACTAGGAGTACTTAAGGATTAGAAATAAACTGCCCGCTGTGAAAAAGGACATGTGCTCCTTGTTTGATTGTATTCTCTGCTCATGAGCTACTCCTTGCTGTGCTATAATTGATTTTAACTTGCACTTATTGCCGGAAAAGGAAATATGATGTTTTTATATGCTGTTTTAGAAAATGAGTTGTCAATTGATTATATTTGATTACTAGTGTGTGGTGGATGAGAGTTGACAATATTCAAATTTGTATCAAACTGTTTTAATACGGACTTGATTAAGACTTGAAATGATTTCAGTCTGTTTTTAATACAGTGAAGTTTTCCACTGATCTGGCTTATACAGGACTTCTATTATCTTGCAGCTCAGTGTGGTGGTGCTATGTCAGATTTCAGTGGTGTGATCCTCAGCCCTGGGTTTCCTGGAAACTACCCCAGCAGTTTAGATTGCACGTGGACGATAAAGCTGCCCATAGGTTTTGGTATGTATTAAAAACACATGAAAGAGTTTTCAATGTCATTAAACACATCCTTAAAAATAAATATCAATATCTAATATAAAATACTCACAAACTATAATTTAATTTGGATTACATATGGTTATGTAAATTGAGGAGTGGAATTTAGATAATTGTGCCTTAAACTAAGTACATTTCACCTGGAATACTTGGATAATTGAAAGAATATGGGCATTTCCTAATTTCATAGATAGATAGGTAAATAATTTATGATATTTTCCAGTTTTTATGTGTAGATGGCTATAACTTGAGGTAGATGTGTGTGGTAATGATAAATTCAACATGAGTTTCATGTATAATTGTTTTTGTAACTCTTTTCTTATTGTTTATACCAAGTAGTGAATAGATAAATTATTCTGGTGATCTATTTAATTCATCAAATAGTCATTGTAAATAAATTATATTTTACATTTGAAAGTAGTACACATTTTTATATTGGATTTAAATATCCATGTAAATATAGTATCTTTCTAATACTAACAACGCAAAATTCCCAGTGTTTTGGATATATTGCATCATATATTACATTGCATTTAATAAATTATTTTTCACTCATATCACAAATATGTTCTCTTGCAGCTTCTTCATATCATTAGTCTAAATGCATAAATGCAAGTGCTAAATTGAGAATATACTTGTTGATTCAATCACAGAAGAGTAGGATGAGTAGACATTCCTTGAACCACAAACCTGGCAGATTTGGAGCAATTGAAAAATTCTGTATGGTTACTTATTGAGGATTGAATTTAAGTACCTGATTACCCAAAAGCATCCATAGCTTCAGAATACAAATTCATATTTAAATGTTTTACATAATTTCACAGAAACTCATAGTTTTGACAATTCTTTACAGAGTACATATTATCCCCCAGGTACTGTGTTAAGCGCTGGGGACAAAATGCATAGTAAAACAAAATTAGTTTTGTTTTTTTTTTCCCCCAGATAAGTTAGAGTCACGATGAGGAGACAGACAGTTATAGATGCTATTAAAATAAAGTATAATAAAGACTACAGGGTTGTACTTAATGAGGACATCCAGCCTAGTCCAGGAAATGGGGAAAAGTCTTGCCTGTGGAAGTGATGCTTGAACTGTGGCTTTAAAGATAAGTAAGAGTCAGCCCAACAAAGAGAGTCATTCTATGGAGAATGGGAAAGAAATTCTAGGTAAACAGAGTGACACATGGAAAGATGCAAATGAAAAAGCTTCAGAAATTCAACAAGTTTGAACACCGTGTTACTAGCCTGAGGTTTAGAGAGAACAGAAAACCACTGAGAGAAGTATGCTTAGCGGCATTCTAATGAGGATTAGTCTGGCTACAACACAGAAACACCGTTAGTCTGAAGTAGTCAAATTGAAGTGTCTATTGACTGAAAAAGAATACTGATGTATATGAATAACAGATTTGAACCAGTATGGCTGCTCTTATGTGTCTTTTACTAGTCACTTAAGAGGGCTCATCCCATGTTGCTTGTGGAACTAAATGAATTATTTTAAAGTAAATTATTAAACATATTTTCAATAGTGCCATTATGTCATCCTCAATTTACCCGTTGCTAATTCTTCCTTGATTCCAAAACCCAACTTCATTAAAAATTAAAAAGAAGACACATCTCTGTTTCAGAAATGAAAACGTAAGACTCTGGTTCTGATTTGATTACATTGAAATAATTCTGTTTTATTTATAATTTCTGTTTAATAAAACTGTTTTATTTGAGTTTTTGCTAAATCAAATATTAGTTCTAATGTATTTCAATAAGTAACTCATAATCTTTTAAAAGAAAAATGAATACAGATCAACAGTTACTGAAGTATTTTCTCATGTTCATGAAATAAATATTGACAAGATAATTTGTGAAAAGGTTAGCTCAGGGAAAATTTTTAGAAAAAAATAGCACATCTTGGGGCTCCACATAATAAGGTAGCCTGTTCAAAGTTCTAAGAAGTTTGTGATTGTACGAGAACATGTTTAATATTTTAAAGAATTTTTTCAATATTTCCCATAGTTATTTGTCCAATAGTATTCTTTTTTCATGTAACAAGGAGTTTCCATGTTACTCTTTTTTGAGTAACAAAACGTGACTTTATTAAGTGCAGTTATTAAAAGTAAGCGCTCAAGGCTGGTGGATGTAAGTTTGCATTTCAGCTCTTTTAAGTTGTTGAAAACTGCACATTTGTTTAGCTTCTCTGTGCCTCATTTTCCTCATTCTCATTAGTAACTGTGAACAGTAAATAAGTTAGCATACATAAACACTTAAAACAGTGCCCAGTGAAAAAGAAAATGCTTAATCAATGTCAGATTTTATTAACAATTGGATAATGGTAGTTGAAAGAAAAACATCAAATCTACTAAAACAGAATATTAATTGAATTAGGCAAACATACCTTAATGAGGCTTTTATTTTATTTTTTCCATGCTAGTGACATTTCACTATTTCATATTTTAGTTTTATTTATAAAGTTGTTGAGAATATTTTGTGGCATTTGAGAACAGTAGTGTTACTTTGAACTATAGCAAATCCATGGCCCAGAGCTAGAGCGCGTGCCTCTAAACCTCAACAAAAAGATATCAAAGTGTATTAATGTGAGTGTATTTTTTGTATGTGTATTTAATTTGATGAAAAAATAAAGTATTATTATGTTTGCTATTTTTCTTTAGGTGTACATCTCCAGTTTGTGAATTTTTCTACAGAAACCATACATGATTATTTGGAAGTCAGAAGTGGATCCTCAGAAACCAGTACTGTTATTGGCCGACTTAGTGGTCCTCAAATACAATCTTCCTTATTCAGCACGACCCATGAAACCAGCCTGTATTTTCACAGTGACTATTCACAAAACAAGCAAGGGTTCCACATTGTATACCAAGGTGAGATGGATAATAAAACATGAAAGTTTATTTAGTCCCAGATCAGGTAGTAGCAATCTTCCTAACTCTAAGTATTTTCTATTTTTAGAAAGAGAAAGGAACCTAAATCAAGGCAAGCTTCAATTTGCAAGATTTTTTTTTAAATAATGTAATTTATGGGCAACTGTATAAGGGGAATGATGTCTTTCTGAGGCCTTAGAAAACTCCAATCATGAAAAAAGGATTAAATTAATCTTAAAACACAATAAATTAAGTCAAGGCAAGGTAGTTAAAGCAAAGCAAGTTGACTATCAAAGATTTATGTTTGCTTTTATATAAAAATAAGTATATTGAAAACATATTTTATAGTACTCATCTATTATATATAAAATTATTTTATTTTACTTTATGATGATAGAATAATATGACATTCCTTGATTCCATTCTATAGTCATAAGAATATAAAATAAAAATTTTGACAATCATGTATTAGGCCTATTTCTGATATAAAAGTGCTGCATAACACTGAGTAAGATTTTTATCCCTTTCGAATATGTTGGATTCTGGTAGACATAGGCTCAAATGTTGGTTCTCCATGTTTAATCTAAAGTGGCCTAGGGTTTGACTCCATTTTTTCATTGGCATGATTGAGTTAGTAATAGTATCTCCCAAAAAAGTTGTTTTGAAGTTTATATGATAAAATGAATGTAAAATATACATATGTAATGATTTATATCATCAGTACTTATTTGGTGCATTTTAGTTACTTACATTATTTCACGTCTAAAAAGTCTAAAATTTTAAATTAAACTTATGACATTTTACACAACATAATTCCAGTGACTTCAATGTTTAATCAAAGTAATTTAAAATTTAATTATTTCTCTGCTCTAATTATTAAAAGACTTCATGAGTATGTGATACTTTGAATGTGAGTTCCAGGAGAGCAGGGACTTTTGTATTATCCATTGATGTATCTTAAGTGCCTAGAACCATAACAGCACAATAAATATTTGCTTAACAAAAGTATATACACAAAATAACATTTAAGTGTAGTTAAAATAGACATGACATCCAACTGCATAGGTCTAAACTAATTACAATTTGTATTATGTTTGCGTACATAATTTAATAGCATAAGACACATCATTCTTTATATAAAATAGGAGTCATTTCTACCACCTCTCACTACACAATTAAGTATGTTCCCAGTGAATTTAATTATCTCAGAAACATTTGGGCCACTGGTTTTCTTCTTTGCTGCTAGAAAACTCAGAGCTTTATCTGTGGTCCTTCTCTTGCAAGTATATAGGGACTCATGCCAGCACTTTTTATTTCACTTAAAACCAGCTTCATTTTTTCTTCCCTGCCCTCATTTTCCCTCTGCCTCTCAAAATAATGTTCTTATTTCAATGATGTAAAACTAAAAATTGGACTTTATTAACTGCATCTTTCTGTCAGTGTCCTTGAAAAAAGATTCATTATTTACATAGTAAAAGATGTAGACTCTGTTACTGTTACTGATCTAATATGAATACCATTTACATGAGCCATAATGTATTACAGTTATCACTAGATATTATTTGTGAATTACACTGAATTTTAAAATTATCTCTTGTTTTACTGCATTTATATCATTCAGCTCCTGGCTTTTTTGAGAAATAGGTTACTTTACACAGAGTCACAGAATCAATGTTATTTTTGGATTATCTTGTGATTAGACTTTAAGAACTTTCTGAATTTTTGAAAAATGCATAGTAATCACTGGCCATACGCTCTAAATTCATCCGTGTTTATTAAGCACTTACTATGTGAAATGCAATGGGCAAGGCTTTTGGGGATAATGATAAACAACACAAATAGGAACTTTGATCTCATGGAGCTATAGAACAAGAGGAGTATGAACAAATAAATATGTAGTTATACTACAGTGCCAAAAAATATCATGTTAACTAAACAAAATTTATATTAGAAGGAAATTTGTTTACTAGTACTTTATACTGTTAAATAACTTCTTTGGAGAAACTAAACAGAGGGATATTGTGGCTTGTTTCTTTTAGATAAAAATTAGTAAAATATTCAAAAAGGCTCAGAATTAGGTTTACACACATTTAATTTATTCTATATATATGCAGTGTAAGTAGGAAGCAATTGCATTCTATGTAAAGGAATCAGAATATGCTTGATTAAAATTGTGGCTGTGAGAGTTCGTTTACATTTTCATTAAAACTTACAATTTAGGTAGATTGCACAAGCGGGTGAAGAAACTGAATGCATTTTTATGAATTGTACTACATTGCAAATATGAAAATTGTAGACATGAGAAGAAACTTATATCGTACTCTCATTGACATCATTTATTATAAACCTGAATTACTGGTTATAACCAACTGCAAGCAACACTGCCTTTATTTTGCAAGTTACAAATAGTACTCATCTGTGGTCTTCCAAAATTCAGAGAGGAAAAACATTCTTTTTCCTTTGGCAGCCTATCAGCTCCAAAGCTGTCCTGATCCACGCCCGTTTCGAAATGGCTTTGTAATTGGCAATGATTTTACTGTGGGTCAAACCGTTTCATTTGAATGTTTCCCTGGATACACACTAATTGGAAATTCAGCTCTCACTTGCCTTCATGGAGTGAGTCGTAATTGGAATCATCCACTTCCAAGGTGTGAAGGTATGCTTCATCTATATTTAATATGTTTTGTTTTGGCACTCTTTTCTGTCTTCCTTTTCAAATAGCATGCTAAACATACAGTCTCTCTTTCAGTTGAATAATTATAGTTACTACACAGGTAAAACCCTTAAAGCTCCATGAATAACTGATTTTATCATTATTGGCAGAAACCCTAACCTTCTGATTTGAGGTGAAAATAAAATTAACACTTTAGAGCTCCTCGTATGTGTGTGTCTATGTAGATGCATGCACGTGTGTTTAATAATCGTTCTTATATAAACCAATATCCCAGATACTGCTACTGAATCTGGGCTCATTTCCTCTTAAAAAAAATCTGTTAAATAAAAATGCCTTGAACCTCTTATAAGGTCATATGTTTATACATGATACAACAAAAATAAAAGGTGAACAGTGTACGTATTGATAGAGTATTTGAAAAAAGAGATGACAATGTAATAGTTAATGACTGTAGCATGCCTCATATTGAAAAAATAGATAAAAACTGACTATACAAGTATTTTGTTCATGGTTTGCAACTGCATTTTATACACCTAATTGAGATAAAAACAATGAAGATGTATTTTATAGTGCTTAAGAGGTATGCAATGTTTGTCGTTTTCTCAGTATTCAATTCACTTCTATTTTAACATTTTGCTTTGTATTTTTTCTGTAGCTCTTTGTGGAGGGAATATAACTGCGATGAATGGCACCATTTACTCTCCTGGGTATCCTGATGAATATCCTAACTTTCAAGACTGTTTTTGGCTTGTAAGAGTAGCCCCTGGGAATGGAATCTACATCAATTTCACTGTCCTTCAAACAGAGCCAATCTATGATTTCATTACTGTATGGTAAGCCAGGACCATTGTTATTGGTTGATTCAATTATATATAACAGTGAAAAAAGGTAGCAATGAAAATATATCACAACCATCTGTAAACAGAAATTGCTATCTGATATTTGAATTGGTATGAGTAACTGAGGGTGACAGTATGTGTTTTGTAGAATGAGACAAAAAAGAGAAATATGTTTTGGATTATTTGCCCATAAAGCAGCTAAACACTTTGAACAAAAACTTTACATGTGAAAAAACATTCAAATTTATTATTAAATTAATATGTAAAAACAGGGAATTAATATCAATAAGTTTAAAGGAAGAAAGTTCTCTCGAAAAAACAGTGAAAATTAAAAGCCTATGTTCAAATCACAATTTTAAATATAATTATTGAATTTCTGTCATAATAATTTGTTACAAAATAAATTTACATCATCCTGTTAATTAAAACATCTTTATTTAAAATATATTCTAAAGAAATTATCTAAAGTAATTATTGACAATTGACTAATAGAATTACTGTATGAGTTCTAAGATCCCTTCCAAATTTCACAGTCTATGATATTTAAGATTATTTTAAAGAAAATAAAATGAGGGCAAATTTCTAGCATTTTTGAGGCTCTTGGTTGTGGTCAGGAAAGCAAACACCATGTAATTGTTTGCAGCTAACATGGGTGCATTTCATTTAGGTAAAAATGTCATCTTTTTTATTTTTATTTTACATTTTTAAATATGTTATCATCTACATAAACATGAAATATACCAATATGATTGGGTGCTCATTGGTAATTTAAATTTTGCATGTTTTTCATTTCATATGTAATATTTTTATTAAACTTTATGGAAAACTCTCCAAAAATTAATCTCAATTTCTCTTTCTCCCCTCTCTGCTCTTTCTCCCCTTTCTGCTCTGTCTCTCTCTTATAGGGATGGACCTGATCAAAACTCACCTCAGATCGGCCAATTCAGTGGCAACACTGCTTTGGAATCAGTCTACAGCACTTCAAATCAGATTCTAATCAAATTTCACAGTGATTTTACAACAAGTGGCTTTTTTGTTCTCAGCTATCATGGTTCGTATTATCTAAGAGTTGATATTTCATTTGGTACTATTTAAAATTGCCCTGGAAAAATGAGTGTAAAATATATTTAACACATGATTGAAAAGATATTAAAATTTGATACTTTTTTATCATTTCAAATACATATTTATTTGCAAAGAATAATCTCTTCTAAGCTTTTAAGGACATTAAAATGTAAGCAAATGGAAATAGGAAATAAATCAGTTAGTAATTACACCGTAGAAAATAATCATTTTTCACATGGAAATCAATAAAAGAGAACCAGCTGTTCATATTTCATTGAATGTAACTGTGAGACATTAATAGATTTTTCAGTACAAATGTTTTATCTACTCAACCTGCTGTGAGTCTTTCTAAAATTAGCTTTTATCTTTATGCTTTGGATCTTATTACTCATTCATTTATACTCTTGTTTCAAAAATGTATCTACTCTAGAATCATAGTTTTAAGCGACTATTCCATATTATTAAGTTCAGAGATTTTACTACTGTGGCATAATTTATGAAGAGTTTTAATTTTAATTTTTTGTGGAGAATTATTATGGATCTTCTTAACATTAACTTTTTGAGAGAACATTCATATGGTTTCATAGCATTTTTAAAATTTTTCTTTAATTTTAAATTCATGTTATTTCATTATAAATAAAAAAAAATGTCTATTTATTTCTAATGATCACATCCCTTTATCTGCTATGACCATACTTCCATGAAACACATTCTGATTCATAATGACTTTGTCAGACAATACAGTATTTCACAGGATCAATAAGCTAAATGAAATGTGTAAGGTATATGAGAATATGCAGCATGAACATATACTTTGTGCATTACATTGATATACAATTCAATATTTTCATCCTTTTTGACACAAAGTTAATCTTTGAAACTCAAAATTTATATTCCATGAAAAATATCGTCAGTCAGATATGGTTATGCTGACATTCAAAGCACATTGGGTTTAGAAATAGTCAGATTATTGGTAAGAAAACTCTTGATTTGCTTAGTCTCAGTACTTATCAGCCACTAGATGGTACTCAGTTGGTACTTCTGTAGGGCCTACAGCTGCAGGTACACTCCAGCATAGCCAATCAGAAAGGGGGCATTCAGTTAGATGCATTTTATTCAGACTTTTTATTGTTTGATCACTCATTTGCCTTTTTTACTGACTTGGTTATTGATGCTGGCAATATGTAGAGAAAGTCTAAGGCTATAACAATAGCTTTATTACTTTGATAGATAATCATAGCTCAGGAACCAATAAATTAAATAATAGTTAAGGTCAAAGATGAATTAGTTGGTGACCTGCATATATTTGTATGTTTTTCTCTTTTCATGGTTCCCTGCATACATTTTTATTGTTTTGTGATCCCTGCCTGAACAAATGACAAAAAAAGGACTATTCATTGATGGGCTATCTGTAAGACAACCTTATAGAAGTGTAAAATTCTTGTAAAACTCAGGAGACATTGGGGAAACATTAGGAGACAAAGGGGATGTACTGTCAGAGAAGAAGGTATCTGTGTATGTGTGTGTATATTCATATAGAAAAGATTACAATTACAGGGAGTATGTACACACACACACACAATATGATTTACATGGACATTTATGTAAATGTATACAAAAATTCTTATACCAAAATATGTTTCACCTGTTGTATAACTAGGTTTTGAGTCATGTATAATAAAAATAGAATTAACTTAGGAAAAAGATGATCAAGTGTTCAGTGTTTCATTTTCTAGTTGACTTTGGACAAGTTACCTTTTGGTCTCCACTTTTTTTTTTTTTTTAGCTATAAAACAACATGGTAGGATTGCTGAGAGGATTCATGACATATTTTGTATAGAAAAATTATTCCCATTACCCTCATAAATTAGGATGAACCATATGAAAATTTTGCTCAAAAGTGCTTGGCAATTTTGCATAGCTTAATCCAAGTAATTGCTGTCAATGTTACTAGTAGTATCAGCATGATGTTGCAGAGATAATATGAGAATTGGAGGCAATGGATACCGTGTTTCCCTGAAAATAAGACTGGATCTTATATTAATTTTTGCTCCAAAAGACACATAGGCTTATGTTCAGGGAGTGTCATCCTGAAAAATCATGCTAGAGCTTATTTTCCGCTTAGATCTTATTTTCAGGGAAACACGGTAATATACAGTTAGCATAATACCTGGCAGAGTAGATATTCAGTAAATTGTTCCTTTCCTTCCCTTCCCTTATCTTACATTTTAGATTTTGCTAATAGACCATTTATTTTTATACTTTAAATTTCATAACAAGGCACAATTGCTAGAGCCTAAAGAAGCCTAACATTTGAATCAATATATCTGGGAATTTTACCTAAACCTTAAAATAACCTTGAAATTTGGAAATGTAGTCAGGGCTCATGCTAAAATTGACAAATGCTTTACATTCTACCAGTCCTCTTAGGCTAATATTCCTAAAGCACTGCTTTCATCCTGAATTACCTTTTTAAGAATGCATGATACCTACATTAAATCAATTTTAAAGCTACCTTCACTGAATCTTACTCCCTAGTGTCTACTCTGACTCCAGTCAGATTCGTTCTCTCACTGCTTCCTGAACTTCCATTCTCAAACGGTGTCTTACTCAATCTTCAATTTTGTAAGTCTCTCCATGTTAAGTCTGATTTCCTACATTTCTTCATAACTGGAATTCATAGGATCACTACCATCTTTTCTCTGATTGCACGTAACTCTTTTAACCAAATTTTTGAGAACTCAATTATGGTATGGTGTATTGTTTTATAAGCCTGTGAGTTTAATAATAGTGAATTCTTTTTTGAGGACACAGATCACATTTCTTCTGCCTCTTAAATTAATCCTTTTATATTTTGATTATTGACTGATTGATTACTTATATTTTTGTCTTACAGTGGGAATAATGTGTTCAGATTTTTTCAAAAGTTGTGGAATTTATTTGAGCAGTAATAGTGACAAGTTTCAAAAAGGTCATTTTACACTCTGTGGATATATGCCCATCCCCCCTCACAGAAACAACAAATAAATGCCTGTTTTCAAATTAGTATTAATACAATTAATACAATTTAATATAGCTAAAATATAATATTGATATCTTGTGCCCATATTCAGTACCTATAGCTTAGTGCCAAAGTGAACTCTCATAATGGTAAAAAAACATTGTTTAAGTCATTTGGTATTTTTTTGATAAGTATACCAGTAGATAATTTACTATTTAACACTTATTTTAAGCCGATTGATTATACCTAAGCTTAGAATGGTTTACTCCCATATTCAGTTTTTTTTAAATTCTCATTGATTTAATATCTCCTGTTATGCTCTTCCCTCTAAGTCAGAAGTGCTTTTCTTAGGACTTGTGTATTTATTATACAAAATTGACAGATCAATATTTTCATACATTTTCTTAAGATCACATTGATCATTTAGGTTTTATTTATTAATATATTTTAATATGTCTGATAGGAGAAAAACATGTTTTATTTTTCTCCAACCTGACTTCCTTATGAGATCCAGCCAGCCATCTGTCTTTATAAAATATCACTTTCATAAAGCCTTTCATGATCAAAAATAACATTTATAAAAAGCTTTGCAAAATGAAATTTCTGTGCAATGAAAAAAATAGGACAGGTGTAACTGTTGAGGCACTTTTTCTCATATATCACATTTCTTCTTCATCTGAGGAAATGTTTTTGTCTGTCTCTGTATTGCCATAATTGTAATTCCCTAAAGTAAGAACTGAATATTCTTGATATCTGACATACAGTCAAGATGGGGTTGGTTTATAATAAACGATAATATTCAGTCCTCACCAGGGACTCTTTGGAAGTAAATTACATAAAACCTATTTACCTATATGTTTTTGCAGACACTGACTTTGTATGATACTTACTGTAAGAGACATAGCTGCCATTTGATGAAAACAATATTCCTGGCACTATGAGAGGTACTTTCCATGTATTCTTGCTAATTTTTGTAATAACTCTGCAAGATAAGTATTATTATCCCCATTTTAATAATGAAAGAACTGAATGAAAAAATCTGTAATGGACATAAAGCCAGATATTTCTATTCTAATAAAGAGAAGTGCTGCCTGGAATTCAAAAGAGGTCTGTCTGACTCCAAAGAATGACGTATTTTTAAATAATGACAACAACAGCAATAAAATAATAGCTTAAATATATTGAGATTATACTAAGTGCCAGAGAATATCCTAAGCTAGTATTATCTTATGCATAAATTATATTTAATGGTATATAAACCTAACTTTTCTTTAAAAATTTAGCAAAAATGATTTCCATTTTTAGCAGGGTGATAGGTCATCTTTTTTTTATTTATTTTTATTTTTATTTTATTTTTTTTTTTAAGAAAACCCTTCTAATGATAACTGGAAGCTTGACACTTGTTAGTGCTTCTCTTCCCCAGGACCTAGAAGCTGACTATGCTACGTTGGCATGTTTAACGCAGCTTTGTGTGTTTTTTTGTTCATTGTTCCCCAAATGTGCTATAGTCATTGTGTAAAGATAAAATGAGTTTTATTCAAGGTCTGACTTATGCAATCAAAACAATCAGGAGGCTATAGTATAGCCAGAATGCATATCTATCGATTTACAATAGAAGGTATCATTTTACTGTTTAAATCCTTTATCCAAATTACCTCTTTTTCTAATATCAGAGTATTGGGATATTCAATTTACACTCAGATTTTCTTAATGTGATTTAATAATCAATTTACACTCGGATTGTCTTAATATGATTTAATAATTTATATTATTTGTTGTTTTCTATTATTGGCACAACTGTAAAAGACTGTGTTCATTTTATATTGACTTTCAGATTATTTTATGAATTGCATTTAAAAGGCCTGCAATGTCTCATAGGTCATCTTTTAAGGTTACATTGCCTTTATGATAAATGCTGTATTTGGGGACAAGTATATTTAATTCCACAAAGTCTCATCCTAAAAGAGATTGCTGTAGATATAAGGACACAGTTTGTATAAAACATAAATCACTATTACTTTCAACTGTGTGACCCCTTTGCCTCACAAAATCTAAAGACCTTACCTCGTTTCGTATTTCAATAGATTTTATTTTGAACTCATAAAGTGTTTCATTGTTTGATGTCCAGAGAGCATAGGGGATATAGGTATCTTACAATTATATATAAATGTACATTTTGAAGCTACACACCAAACTGCTGAAGCTGTCATGAGGAAAAGATAATGCCATTTACTATTATTTAATGACTATCTAGTGATTATTAGATATGACTAAAAGTCATGTAAAAGTGCTTACTATGTTTTGACACTTCACTTTATGTGCATACCTATTGATGAGTTATGTTATGCATTTTCTACATTATTTTACTGTCTCTCCCCTATAGCCAAAGTCCATCAGGAACACACCTTTAATTAAACAAGGTTAGGTTTATTGACTCATTGTAACAAGTGAGACACATACCATGAGTGATCCTTGGCATCTCAGTAAGAGGCTGTTAGGAGAGGCTAGTAATAGAATTTGGGCTGTGTAAGATGGTTCCGGAAAGGTTCCAAGAAGCATGCTTTTCCTCTGGATTGGGTGCTGTCAGAACATTGGAGCAGTTCTATAATTGGGTATCTTAATACTTTTTTTCTAGAAGGTAAAAGGAATGGGACACACCTAAAACTGTAATTGGTATGGAAGCAACATCCATTCATTATCTGTGATGGAAGAACCTTGGTCATTTTGAGGGTTTGGACTGTTTCTTGTTCTTGTTTTTGTTTTCTTTGCTCAGATATGATTGTGGAAAGGTCTTGTTTTTGTCTTCCTTCTTATATATAAACCTTGCATAGTTTTCACATATGTGAGTATATATATATATATATATATATATATATATATATATATATATATCTGCTCAGAGAAGGAATAAACATATTGTCTATTTTTATAGCCTATCAACTAAGAGTGTGCCAACCTCCACCACCTGTACCCAATGCTGAAATTTTGACAGAAGATGATGAATTTGAAATAGGTAAAGTCTGTTAAATTACTTTCAAAGAAAACACACTCTTAACAGAGGTACTTGCTTAAAAAGAAACAAAAATAAAGTACAGTAACAGCTTGTCTTCCACCCTCTTTCTCTGGATAGATGGGGATTGTTTATAATTCTTAAGGATGGACAGCAGTGAAAAAAGACAAGGGAGAATTCTATGTTTCCTGGATGTACAATTAGAAAACAGTGTGAGAATTTAAACCGTGTAACTGTACAATGTTGCTGTAATAAACTTTTATTATTATCATATTGATTTTGGTTAAGAAATGTAGGCAAATATCAATGACCAATGTAAATCTAATCTTATACAAAAGCAAGAACTAATAATAGTTTTTACATTTTAAATGAATAGCTTATACATTTTAAATGAATAGCTTATCTTTACCAACCAGATTATTTCCTTACTGATATTGCTTATATCCAACTGGTGTGCACCAGTACTGTCTTACTGGTGGTTCACTCTTAGCTTCAGTTCTGATTGGTCAGTGCCTGTGAAGTCCTGGTAGTTCAATATTTGGAATAGCTTCCCTGCTTACAACTAATAGGATTTTATACTGATTAAAAATGACTGAAATAAAAGAGTCTGATTTTACAATAGAAACATCTGAAAATTTTTACCTCGTTGCTTCTCTGAAACCCCCTTTGTCTGTTCGTTTTTTAATAGGTGATATTATTAGGTACCAGTGTCTTCCAGGATTTACTTTGGTTGGTAATGCAATTCTGACATGCAGATTAGGAGAACGACTCCAGATGGACGGGGCACCTCCGGTTTGTCAAGGTACCAGTTATTATGATTATTTATTTACAAATATTTGTGTTATGTTTAATTCAATGCTGGTAACATTGAGAAAAATCTATTTTATATAAATAGTCAATACTTAACAGGTAGGGTTGATGAAGTTACACAATTCATGTGTAACTTAATGTTTTTCATTCCATTATTCTCAGATTTAACTTTGAACATTTTGATTCTTCCAAAGTTTAGTCTTTGTTGTTCATCCCAAAATCAGTTCAGCTTACTGAAAGTATTTTTGCTGTGAGGGGTAGAAATGGATGTAGAAAATAAGAGAAACCATTTTAAGTAAAGGCTCCAATGTGGATTGCCTGTGCTTGGAAGTAGTTCCTGTTCTAACCACTAGATTCATTAAACTTTATTGAGCACCTGTTCAGTATGAGGATCTGAGAGGAAAACAAAGAAACAAAAACCAACTTGTAAATGGTCTCTGTTATGAAGGCCACAACATAAGGACCTATGACAGGAGACTATAGAAATGGTCTCTGTTATGAAGGCCACAACATAAGGACCTATGACAGGAGACTATAGAATTATATATATTCATATATATATATATATATATATATATATATATATATATATATGCTGTTTAACTGTTTATGGGACAGGGAAGACTCAATGGAGGCATTCCTCTCTGAGTCATGGTTTCCAAATTACTAGTGAGACTTACTCTGTTAAAATAGAGATAGGGATAAGGTGGTTCAAGTGACAAATGTATATGCAAAGACACAGAAGTGAAAGACAGTAGGTTACGGACTTCAAAGAATTCACTATGTTACAAGGAAAAGATCATAATGGACCTTGAATGATGTGTTGGAATTTGGATCTTCAAGAATCATGTATTGTTAATTTGTGTAGCTTCTAAGGCCCAGAACAGTCCCTAACATGTAGTAACTATTATAATTATAAATACTGGTTAATTTAAATGAAATTTTAATTGAATTTGATTTTCCCTTTCCAGTTTTTCTTGGATTATTTTTTTCATTGAGACTTATTCTGAGGAATGGATACCTATTTCCTGTGCAGTATATTAACTGTTATAAGCCTAAAACAAAAATTCTGCTTATTATTCCAAACATACTATAAGTGGGAATGAATATTTGATTTTCTATGTCGTTGGAGTCCTTATAAGAAGATGGAAGGATTTTTCACAAAGGGCTTTTACAGTAGCAAAAAGAAAAAAAAAAATGTTTGGAGGTATAAACCACTGCCCATGTGAGAATTTCCCTTATATTTTGTCAAAGATTTAAGAACATCTTAAAGTTGGTTGGGTATTCTGAAGTCTAGCATGTATATTCCTGATATTTAAATGCCATTTATCTAACTTTTTTCTTTACACATGACTACTTTTGTTGTATTTACAATAAATTACTTAGGATTCACTTTCAGATATTTAGATATGTGAATGCAGAAGATAGAGTCTCAGCCTTTTGGGAGTGTATACATGGGAAAATAACTTGTGTTGACACAAGAAGTTTTAAATAAACAATTACATACCAGGACTTTCTGGGCCTCAGTATATAAACTACATCATGAGCTCTTGAAGCACAACGTTTTTTTTTTTTTTTTTTAATATCTGGAACCCAATTCAATATATTTTTTCTAAATTAAAATAAAACAATTCAGATAACTTAGTTATTTCACAATCTCTCATCTCTTATACTTTCAATATCTTTTAATAAAATCAGAAATTTCTATACATTAGTAATGGCATCTCTTCTTATTCTATCTGCTGTGCAGAATATAAAAAAGACAATAAATTTTTGCCTCATAATAACATCAGATAAATAGCTAAAAATTAATAAATTATCCCTCAGAAGGAGTCCATGCTGAGTTACTATATTAATTAATAGGCACTTATTAATTAATTTAGCACTTAAGCTAAAATCTAACTTTACATTTGTGTTTGAGTTAATTCACAAGATTGCTAACAGACCTTCATTTGTAATCTTTTAGAACTAATGCACATTGTTTTTAGTTTATTTAAATTATTTGATTTTTTTTTCATTCTTCCTAAATGAGGCTGCATCATTTCTGTTATTCTTCCCTGGATCCTCTGTAGTTCTTTACCTCACACATAAAATATGGAAAGCAATTCCAAATGTGCACTTCAAAGAGTTTGATATAAATGTAACATAGTGGGTGGTTATATTTGGCGATTAAAAAGTGGGGTCCACCCAGCTGAATCTGTAAGACTGTGCACTTTAAACTTTCTGAACATCAGTTTCCTCATATATATAATGGAGATAAAAATTATACAGACTTCTTAAAGTCGTTGTGATAGATAAGTGAAATACTACACAAAAGATGCTTAACAGTGTCTAAGAAAGTTATAATCAATATGTACTTACTCAGATTTTATAGGGTGTCTTATTAGGGAGACCACTTCTCAGATGGTGCAGATGCCTGACCACTGCACTGTACACCTGAAGCTCAATAATATTGTATGTCAACTATAATTATATATGTATATATATATGGTCAAGGGATACGGAGTATAGTATAGGGAATAGAGTCAATGGCATTGTAATAGATATACACGATGCCAGAGAGGCAACAGATTGGGGGAAGGGGAGTATCACTTTGTGAGGGGTGAAATGTCTAACTATTACATTCTTTTGTACACCAGAAACTAATAATAATAATAATAATAATAATAATAATAATAATAATAATTAGGGCTTTTTTGACTGTAAGCATCAGAAAACAAATAGGGACTTATTTCAACTACAAAAAAAAAAAAAAATCCTGGAATATTTTACAGACTCAGGAAACAATTTGATCTCTTGTAGTCTTAATTCCAAAAATCCCAGAAACGGGATGAAGATCAGTAAACTGCATTGAATAAGTTGAAGGACTTTGCAGGCACATGTGGGTGGTCGGCCAGGAGCATGGGGTGGTAGGAAGTCACATCCTAGTGTTAGATAGGACAAGGGTCTCAAGGTCTGGGTGGTTCTTACTAAATGCTGTTCTTGCTGAATGTTAAAATGTAGCACAGTATTTTGCAGACACAACTGTAAACAGGATTGACTTGACAGGAACACAGCTGGATAAGTGTAGTCAACTGCAAAGAAGAAAGCAACATGTAATTAACCAAATAGTGTATATAAGCAATGGTTAAGCCTCCTTTCCAGGAGACAGAACTTTGGATGTGAATCCCCTGTTCCCTTTACTTGCTGCAAGTAAATAAAACTACCTAACGACCAAAAACAAAAAAAAAAAATACTTACTCTTATTATTAATGGTTGTCTGGCTTCTTGCTATATGTTGAATAGCATGAGAATAGATTAATTTGTGTATTTGTGATAGATTATGTTGGATCACACCAGTTTTTTTTTTTTTTGTTTGTTTGTTTGTTTGTTTTTCAAAAGTAATATGGAACATTTATTCTGTTCAGAACATTGGGGCTAAAACATTAAGTAAGACATGGCACTTGCATTCAATAACCACAGACTAGAGAGCCAAGAAAGAAAGGAAATAATAGCTATAGAATTGCTAACTGCAATAATAGAAGCCTACATTTCTACAGAGGCACTGAGAAATAAATCAACAATTCTGCTTGGGTTGATGGAGGAGAGGTTCAGGGAGTGTTCCACAGAGGACGATACATCTGAAATGCACTAACATTTCAAATACAGCAGAAAAAAGATGGACATTTGAAATAGAAGCACAAAAGAATGTACTGAGTTCAAAAGGCTGTTC
This sequence comes from Rhinolophus hipposideros, assembly GCF_964194185.1. Classification (NCBI taxonomy): domain Eukaryota; kingdom Metazoa; phylum Chordata; class Mammalia; order Chiroptera; family Rhinolophidae; genus Rhinolophus; species Rhinolophus hipposideros. The sequence continues at coordinate 21,368,600 of NC_138059.1, forward strand.
ATCTTTGTACATACGTTTGGAGCATTACATTTCAGAGGAGGAGCAGCAGGAAACAATGTTGGGGAGGTAGGCAAGGACTGAACTTGGTGGGCTTTGTATCAAATTAAGAAGCTGCTGAATGGTTTTTAGTGAGGAAGCAATCCAAACAGTTACTTAGCTAAATGTTCCAGAAGTGTTAAATATCTGTGCATACACTAAAGAAACCCTTCCTTAAAACTTTCTTCAACTTATCATGTGGTTACATACATCTTTCATTTCAATATGCCATAGCTGATATTCAATAATATTCTTCATCTTTGACACATATTTTCCGTTTCACTCTACCATTTAAGTTTATTTATTTTACATATTTTTTTTTTTGTGTGTGTGTGTGTGAAAAACAAAGTTCAGGTTTCTTTTTTAAGACTGAAAATGAGCTGATACCAAAAAAAGTACATACTCTTATATGTATATGTATATATTTTTGTGTACACAAAAACAGAAAATTTGTTACAAAAAAACATAGTTATGATGTAACAGTTTCCAAAGGACAGTAAACTTTTTAATTTTTAACATCAATAGCATTATTCAGTGACCAAATAATACAAACATCTACTTAAATACACATTGTAAATGAGAGTGTCACCAAGATGATAAAATCCTATCACTCAAAAGATTCATTGTTTTGTAATCTTAAAGTCATATTTAAGAAGCAAACTTCTCAAATTGGAGTAAAAGAAAGAGAAGTAAAAGCCAAAAAACAACAACAAACAAACAACAAACAAAACCAAAAACAACAACAGCATAGAAAACCATTCTGAGAGTTAGCTGTGCTATATTCTATAGTCAATTCTTTCAAATATTTGTGTATTACTTATGGCAGATTTTATTTTCAAGTTATTTCTTTTTAAGATATTAGCTTGGTTAAAGTGCAGTCATATGTTGCTATAAATCCCTGTTTTACTTACTCTTTTTCATCCCTACACTACTTGGAGATTTTATAACTCAAAATATTTCATTGTCCTTGTACCCAAGAAATGGTCGGTATATAAGTCCACCATCTATTCATCTATATTCCAGCAACTATATTTGGTATTTCCAAGTCTAGCTCATTTAAACAAACATTGAAAAACAAGGATTCTACTTAAGGTGGTGCTCTAATTATTTTGAAATACAATGCTATCTAACACCAAGATGGAAGTTGTATAATAATTGGATTAGGAAATAGCATGGGATGTTTGTCCATTCACCAAACCCTCAAAATTTATCTAGTCCACTCCAGTTGCTTGAATATCCTTATAGTAAAACTCAAAAATTGGTCCATCCTAAGTTTAAAAAGTCTTTAGCAATGAGGTCCATAGGAAATTTTGCCATAGTTCTCTATGGCACTATTTCCACTATTCCACTATTTCCACTATTCTCACAAGTAAAGAGGTATTTATTATATTGAACTAAATCCTGTTTGATATATATTAGTTTAATCATGCACAATGTGAGCTATACTGAGCAATTCTAGTCCTCATCCCACATCGTAGAACCCCAAATTCTTAAGAAAACCAAAGACTGAAATTGAATCTTTTGAGTGATAGGATTTTATCATCTTGGTGACACTCATTCACCATGAATATTTAAGCAGATGTTTGTATTATTTGGTCCACTGCATAATGATCCTGATGTCAACAATTAAAGTTTACTGTCCTTTGGAAACTGTTACATCTTAATTATGTTTTTTTGGTAACGAATTTTCTGTTTTTGTGTACACAAAAATATATACATATAACATACACACAAATATATACATATATACCGTGTTTCCCCGAAAAAGACCAAGTCTTATATTAATTTTTTCTCCAAAAGATGCATTATAGCTGATTGTCCAGCTAGGTCTTATTTTTGGGGAAACAGGATACATTTATATTATATTATATTATATTATATTATATTATATTATATTATATTATATTATATTATATTATATTATATTATATCATACATATATGTGTGTGTATATATGTATTATAATATATAATAGTTTGATTATGTATATTATATATAATATATACACAATATTATATGCATACATACACACACACACACACATATATACACACACACATACATACAGAGGATACCAAAACAATGTATATGTATTTTAGGAAAGGAAAAAACTGTATTAAAATTGTAATACTCAATATACACTGATAAAGATGAATACAAGTCACATTTGACTTCTGCAATTACAAGAGGTGCTCAAAGTGGTTATCATCAGTGTAATTTTAATACAGTTTTTTTTCTTTCTTAAAATGTGTATACATTTTTTAGACACCCTCTGTATATATTTGTGGAATGTACAGCATAGGTAATATTATGAAATAGGAAAAGCTTGTGCTTGTGCTTTGACTTACATTTATAGTCTGGAATAGCACAAAGAACTGAAAGGTTAATTGGTAACCCCCAAAGTGTGTTAAATTCTCATGGATTAAGCTGATTCCTGAGATCAGAAGTGGCTTTGTCTGGAATGAACTCTCTAAGAGAGAGCAGTTTCCTATCTGATCCCACAAGCCTGAGTGAGTTAAAGTTTAGGAGAGAAGAGGGTGAGGAAGAAAGTAATTAGGGGAAAGAACAGGGCAAAGACATAGATAAGAGAGGCAGAGGGGTTGGGACATAAGAAGATGAGAAAAAGTATGAAAGAACATAAAGAAATAGAAAGAAATAAATGCCTCAACTTTTAATTATTTATCTATTTATTGTCCAGAAAAGTAATGCATCTTCTATGTAATAAAAAAAAAAACACAATAGGAAATCAATACCATACATTTTTAGGTATTTCTCCAATTTTTTGAACTGCAAGCTTAATGCAAGTCTCTTCTAACACATAATTCAAGGTATTGTCTCATCTATAGTATTGAACATGAAAGCAGAGTTTCCAGTTTTGAAAATGCAGTTTTCATTTAGGCCTAAAACACTAGCATTACTTAATGATTTCTTTCTTTGACAGTGCTCTGCCCTGCCAACGAATTACGACTAGATTCTACGGGAGTCATATTGAGCCCTGGATATCCTGACAGTTACCCTAATCTTCAAATGTGTGCCTGGAGCATTTCAGTAGAAAAGGGATATAATATCAGCATGTTTGTAGAATTCTTCCAGACAGAAAAGGAATTTGATGTTCTTCAGGTGTATGATGGTAACCATGGCTTATATTTACTGGATATTCCTAAATTGAGTCCAAATATTCTATTTATACATGCAGACCTTCAGTATAAACAATCACTTATATGGTTTTATATTATACTATAGATACTTTTAGTGTATCAACATCCAATTTACTTAAATACCATATGAAAATGGTAATTGATTTTATAAGTTGTAGATTCTTTAGCTATGACATTAAAATATTTAAAACAAACATTTTATATTGTGTTTTAATTTATTGTGGATGAGGTAATTGGTTGCAGAACAATTTCACTATATTTAATACTATTCTAATGATATAAAATACTAAAAGTAAATTGGAGCATAATTATTCAGGTGTATCTAAATTGTATTATTTTCTTTCTGAAGGACCAAATATTCAAAGTCCAGTGCTTATTTCCCTCAGTGGAGATTATTCATCTGCTTTTAATATAACAAGCAATGGTCATGAAGTTTTTCTTCAATGGTCAGCAGATCATGGCAATAACAAAAAAGGCTTCCGGATAAGATATATAGGTATGTGATACTTACGACTTTAGTACAGATCTCACCTGCATGCTCAGTGTGGTTGTTTTAAAGAGCACAAACACAGATGCTCTTCAATTAGACAGGAGTTTAAATCATAGTTCCTCCACTGATGTTTCTTAGCAATTTATGGGACCTCTCTCTGTCTCAGTTTCCTCATTGCAATGATAATGATTCTACAACTCGGTCATATGATTTTTGAAAAGATTAAAAGCACTTAGAATACTAATAACAAATAAGTTCATTATCAATTAAACTTACATTTTTAATGTTTTTTCCCCCAATGGATTTGTTTCCTTTGAACTTTCACAAAATTGATAGTGGTGCTCAATTGTGTATATCTGATCTATTTAATAACTCTTTAAATGAAAAGTTTAAACAAAAGATAAACAAACAGTGGTAAAAATTTTTGCTTTCATTATTATTCATCTATTTGTGATACTTGCTAACTATATTAAATATTTAAAGAGAGAATGATGAATACATCATTTAAAATGTAAAAATAAATAATTGTTTTGTCACTACTGATTTCCGTTGAGTAATACTTAGAAAGATGTGGGCTGAAAATAATTTCAATATCAAAATGAAATAGCTTTTTCTGTCTCTTTCTGTTTATAAGGTCTACTGATGTTCAGTCAATAATTTTCTTGTTGCGTAAGTGTACATAGTTTCCCTTTATGTGAAGGTTATATTCCTTTTATTATTGCTATCCTAGTTTATGTCAGACGCCATGTGTATGTGGCTCAGTGACATAATACGTCAGAGCCAATCAGCCATCTCTTTCTGTGCAGTGTTTAGATCATGTCTTCCCAAACCACAGGTCATTGATAATCATTCAACTGAAAATTATTTTCATAAATATTTTGTAAACAATCCTGATGCAACAATTCTAGGCATAGATTTCAATAACCTTTTAATATCAGTTCTAAAAGTATACTCTCAGATTTCGCTCCAGATAAATTTGCATAAACATATAATGTACAAATAAAATAATAGTTGTCTATTGGTTTTAATTTTAAAGCCATAAGATGATAGTTTGATTCTAATTTATTAACAATGTGTATTTTACATGTTAGAAGTAACATCACTCACATCATATTATACTACTAATATGTATACAAGTTTTATCCTATAATAGACTTCTAGTCAATTTAAAAAAAATATGATTAGGCCCTAAAAAGAGAAATGCTTTAAAAAATTAAAATATGGGGCCTGCCCGGTGGCTCAGGAGGTTGGAGCTCCGTGCTCATAACACCAAAGGCTGCCGGTTCTATTCCTACATGGGCCAGTGAGCTCTCAACTTACAAGGTTGCCGGTTCAACTCCCTCAAGGGATCGTGGGCTGTGCCCCCTGCAACTAACAACAGCAGTTGGACCTAGAGCTGAGTTGCGCCCTCCACAACTAAGACTGAAAGAACAACAACTTGACGTGGAAAAAAGTCCTGGAAGTACACACTGTTCCCCAGAAAAGTCCTGTTTGCCTTCCCCAATATAATCTTAAAAAAAAAAAAAAAAAGTATGTATAGTTCTCTAAAAAAAATAAATAAATAAAATATATTATCCAGTTATAATATATGGCTAAGTACTTAAGATTTTTCATAATTGAATCTGTTTCTATCATCTGAATAGTGTAAATGTCTTTTTATTAAAATTGTGCCCAAAGACAGCATTTAAAAGTCAGCACATTAAATTTAATTTTAATGATCATAATAACTAAAGGTACACCATTCAAATCAAGCCATTATGATCATTAGATTCACTATATTATAAACTAAAGCATTATGTTGATATTCAAGACAAATTTGGATATAAATATACTGAGAACAGTACTTTTAGCCCCAAGAACAGCTTGACATATTGAATATATATTTTTCCTTTAGAAACGACAGGTTATGACTTATATATTCTAAGTCCAAGCTATTTCCTACTATTTACCCCTAAAGTCTCATTTTTCTCAAAAGAATACATTGAAGTTTCAAAGGGTAATGGATCCTGCCAGGCTGAATGGTCTCAAAAGTACATATATATGAAAATGCTATTTGACATTATCTTTGACATTTCAGACTTCAGGAGATGAAAACATTTTATTTTATTGGCATTTTTATATCACTACATGTAAGCATTCTTGACAGCATCAAAACTTTAATAAATTGGGAAGGAGGATTATGAAACGTGAGGGATCCTTTGGAGACATCAACCGAAATTAAATGCATGATCTAATATGATAATATATAGTTGTCTGGAGAGAACTTCAAAGTGACATGTAAACAACATGCTCTAAAATATTCCTACCAAGACTTTGTCATTTAGGCCCTTCAAATGACAGGAAGTACAGCTTCCAAACTCTGAAATATCTGTAAGGCTTTTAAACCTCCAGAGTGTTCAGAAAATATGATATATTTCAATTCAGAAAATATCTTTGGTGCTGATAAGAATTAGAAGAAAAAAGCCCAGAGATAGATATGTCTCATAAAAGTCATGTCAATATATTGTCAAGACGATATAAACTAATATGATGTTCAGATGAAGTAAAATTCACATAGATGGCCAAATTTTTAGTATTGATATTCACTCATAGGTTTTTATCACTCTGGGATATATAGAACTGCTGATTCGTTAATTATGCAGTGACTATTTTTTTCTTTTGAAAAGCTTTCTACTGTAGCACCCCAGAATCCCCGCCTCATGGATACATCATCAGTCAAACAGGTGGACAACTTAATAGCGTGGTCCGCTGGGCCTGTGACCGAGGATTCCGACTTGTTGGTAAAAGCAGTGCTGTGTGCAGAAAGTCTTCCTATGGGTTTCATGCGTGGGATGCTCCAGTCCCTGCTTGTCAAGGTAAAGTCTATCATTCAAAAAAATGATAAAAACATTAAGAAAAAATTAATCCTTTTAAACTTTTTCATTGGGATCACTGAAATTTCCCCAAATATAAACAAAATTCAGAATCGTATTATAGACACCTCTCATGAAAACAAGGCTTAAACACACACACACACACACACACACACACACACACACACACAGTGATAAATTTGTGGAGAAGGAGACATTGTTTTAAATTCTTCATTTGTCTTTATGTGATCTATGCCTTTGCTCTATTCACTTATATACATACTCTATTCATACATGTATGACTTCAGTTACTTCATTGTCATGCAATGATTGCCCCAGAGCTGGGTATTATATTAGTGTGGAGTCTGCAAAAAGAATAGAGGATAAGAGTAGGCAAGTGCCCTGAAGACTTTCACTCTGAGTATGCAAAAACGTGCTCTCAGAGCAAACAGTTTAAAAAAAACAAATTGTAGCTAATCACCACATGATTATTTCACTGTTCAGCTGACTCAACAAAGATATGTCTTTCATTTTTGTTTGTATTTTGTTAAAAATCAAGGCACTCTCTGAGCATTTATCCTGCTATTGCAAACTCAATGACAATCTACCTAATAGACAAATGGCATGTTGTAGAACTTTGGACTAAGTCTTGTTTTTAAAAAGTTGTTGAGTCTGTTATCTAGGTATGGTCATAAAGGCATATTCTGTATCAGTTACACAAGAATATCAAATGTCATTGGACTTTGAAAATTTTTCAAATATTTCACATATCACATTATTTTGTCAATATGGAATTTAATTTTGTATTTGATTTATTCTATCCAGAATGTGGAGGTGTATATAACAACAATGAACCCTCACATTAAAAAAAAAAAAAGTACAAAACAGTCTCAATTAATAAATAGTAGGTTTTATCTATAATCTACTTAATGGAGGCAATTTTTATAAAACAGAAAAGTATACAATAGATCGATTAAAATTTAAAATTAAACAACAGCAAGTTAAAATGAGCATAGAATAAATATTAACTGACATCCGGAATTGTTTCTTTTACCTATTAAACTATAATTTCTAATTCATGGAAAGATAGCTCTCATAGACTTGTATAAATAAATGAGAAAACAAAGATTTCTTGTTTTCTTTTTCTGTGGATTCAGGAAACTTGAACGGCATATTAGAATTGTGTACAGTGTCATAACCTTACAGGGTTGCGAACATGGAAGGCACTGGTTACATGTAGAATAAATATATTTCAATAAACTATCAAAAAATCTGCTTTCTTTTACCAATTGAATACCAAGAGTATTTACAAATTCTTAGTGTTACCTAATTTTTCTAGCACTGGTTTGGGAAAGAATCTTTGATCTCATAATTTCAGAATGATAGGAATTTAAAATGTATATAAGAACCTCTAAATCATATATATTTTAAATAAACATTAAAATGTTCTAAACTTTGGACTTTTACATTTAGTTATATATATTATACATATAATATATATTATATATTATAGTTATTATATATATTATAGTTATTATATATCCCTATATATATATATATATATATATATACCTATTTAAAATGTATAATAATCTTTAGCAAACAATAGGATAAATAATTAATTTTTGTTCAAATATAATCCTGAACTTTCTGAAAGTTTGAAATTGCTTTGTTGAGTCAGTTCTATAATTTTATTGATTTTTTTGTATATAATATGACATTTACATATGGAGTTATGTTTTTTTATTGTTCTTGATTTAAAATCATTATACAATTAGAATAGATAAATTGAAATGCAGTTTAAAAAGATGATATTTGCATAGTAAAGTGATAAATATTTATAATTCAAGAAGTTTCCAAAATTGATCTTTTACTATCACTAAAAATTTTTAATAGAGTAATTGTTTTTAAAAACATTTGTTGCATGTGACCTATCTATGTTTGGACTTAGACAATTAAACTATAATTGTTAAATATCTTTGGGAAGAGGAATTCATACAATGCAAATTTTTGTTTTGTTCCAAATTTGTTTTGCATTCTTCATTTTTATTGTTCTTGTCTCTTCAGTCTCCTCATACAGCCTCACATATTTTTACTTGAGCTATGGGTACACAATGTGAGCATGGTTAAAGACAGAAAATTTAGTCTACTATCTCTACTTGTGTTTGGTTTGCTTTTTTATTTCGTCTACACATCATAATCATTCTTTGATTTTTCCCTCTTAAATAATTAAACCATGTTCATCTCCTTCAGGAATTGAACCATTTTCATCTCACTATACAATGAGTATTATATAATTACAGAAACTGTCACTTTGTATTCTCTGCCTCATTTTTAATTTGTGCTTTTTTGGAGAGTTCTGTACAGAAACCTCCTTGACACCACTGAGTGATGATGGTCCTTCTGAAGTTAGTTCATTTTCCTTTTTTAACTGAGAAGTTAAATTGTAAGCTATCCGCAAGCACAGCTGTTGTACTACCATTTTAGTGTTTTTTGTTTTGTTTTGTTTTTGTTGTTGTTGTTCTAAAATATAGCGATTTTATACTAACCACTTATATGTAACCTATACTATTTAACCTGTGTTCCTTTTTTTAAATTTAAGTTCAATATATACTTCTCCAACAATGTATACTTTTTAAAAGATCAGTTAGTATACAATCTTGGTGTTAAAATTCCCACAAGTCATAAGTGGAAATATAAACATTTCTTTAACAGACAGACATCAGGAAACCATTTACATTTACAACACTATTTTAAAGATTCTGTAATTAGATAGCAGGGATAATAACATCATTATACTTATATACTTATATTTACTTATATTACTTATAAAATTTATTGTCAGTGTTATAATTTGCAGATTATAAAATTACAAAAGATCAAAATTTGTTCATGATTTGTAGGTTATCAAATTACAGAAGATCAAACTATTCACCAGAAGGGAATCTCCCATTCAGTTTTAAGAATTTAATATAGATTTCACTAAGATATTTTCACGTTATAGTCAATTCACATGGATTAGTTAAATTTAAACACCTTAATGATACGTTTTTGAGAGAAGTAGAAACAATTTTAGATTGAAATTGGAAATTGGTAAAGGGAACACAGCATTTGTAAACATTCACATTCATGGATCTTACCTATACTTTACTTATGTCATATCTTTCTGTTATTTATTTCTTTTGATATAAGAATAATATAGCTACCAGTCTAGAATTTCTTTGTGAAACTTACAAGATTAGGTGTTTCAGAATTCAGAAATTTCTGATTTTATAGAGGAAATACAGTACACATACCAGCATGATAACTCTAGCTTGTTCTGGTGGCTACACCAATATTCAAATACACTAATCTTTTTGCTACAGAGATATGTATAAATATTTACATATAACTGATTATAATATAAAAGACACAAATAATCTTACATTAGGGCTTTGCCAGAAAATGCATTCTTTGAACACTTACCTTTTTTTCTTTATGGAGATACAAATTGTGTACTTGTACAGCAAAGATGGAAAACAGTTGATCTTAGGGGATTTCTGTGTAGTCGTTTGAATTTATAAGATGTGGAAATATCTTATATACAATAAACTATTTAAATATAAAATTTTACTATAATTATCACATTATGATAAAACTAATTTTCACCTAAATCAGATTTATTGTAGATAAAAACCAAGACATCTAAGACATATCAATGAAATGCAGGAAGATCCAAACTAGGTTTTAAGACAATAAATCCTGGCTTTATATTTATTAAACATGTCATGCATATGATATTCCATGGATGGTGTCCAAGCATATAGAGTTTGGCTGGACCTAAGACAAAGCAATATCCAACTTCCAGGTAAAATAAATCTGTTTGTTTTATTCCTGGCCAAAGTCCTGATGAGTATTGGCTACTATCACCGTTATAATTTTTAATAATTATCTATCAAATTGAATTGACCAAGCTTGCTATGTGGTGGTCCAGTCATGGGTTAACATTAGATACACTCTATATATACCTAACTTGCATTCTAATATAATCTATATAAATGCTGATAGCCATTCACATGCTGACAAGAAACGAAGTAAGAAACGGAAAATAAAGCATACTAATGTATGATTCACCAATTAAAAAGCACATTCAATTAAGAGTTTGAAATAAATTATTCAAAGTTATGGTTCAGAAAAATGTTTTCAGGAGTTATTCTGAAATTGTTTCAGAGAAATTAATAAAATCCCAAATAGTGTTACATGCTTTACAGTTTAAAAGATTTATCTAATAAATTCAGTATTTTACTGTTTCTTTGATTCTTGTCTGCATGTATTTATTCTAGCAATTTCCTGTGGGATACCTAAAGCTCCAAAAAATGGAGGAATACTTACAACAGACTACTTGGTAGGAACCCGAGTTACCTATTTTTGTCATGATGGATATAGATTATCATCTAAGGAACTTACCACTGCTGTATGTCAATCAGATGGAACTTGGAGCAATCATAACAAGACCCCTCGCTGTGTTGGTATGTGTATTAAGGAAATTTCATCACTTGTATTTCTATTGGCATCTTATATGATCTGAAATTTTATGTATTGTTTAAATTTTAGAACTAATCCCTTAAATAAGATGTGATGTCTAACAGGGAAATAAAAGTTAATTTAGCTGTCAGCTACTACAAACAATTGGAAAACTTTGCACTAATTTTTGGAAACTCCAGAATATTTATGTCCAAAAATTGAAGTGACTCTTCACTTTATATAACGAAGTTTCATTTATTTTGTAAAAAGTAATTTATCAATCCACATGTCTTTTAATGCACAGGCTCTTGAACATTTTTTTTTTAAAGTTTACGTTAATAAAATTATATTTCAATACATTCAGCTGTGATTTTTATAAGGATTAATGATGCTGCTGAGTTGATCCATAACTTTCAATTTTTGTCAGTATTCTCTAGGTTACCTACATTTAGAATATTTCCCATTTCTGTCATTACTACTTTGAAAGGTAAAAGAATGTTATATAATGATGATATAATTCTGATAAAATATTTGGTAGGAAAAGAATTGGACAATGTTAGTTTAAATTAGATAGAAGAGACATGGCTTACTTATTAGCATTTATGTTTTTGGTTTTTGTATAGTTGTTACATGTCCAAGCATCAACTCCTTTACCTTGGAACATGGAAGATGGCGAATTGTGAATGGCTCTCACTATGAATATAAAACCAAGGTAGTTTTCAGTTGTGACCCTGGTTATCATGGGTTAGGTCCTGCTTCTATTGAATGCCTTCCTAATGGTACATGGAGTTGGAGAAATGAAAGACCATATTGCCAAAGTAAGTATAAGCTCTGCTAAACTTATTTCATAAGCTATCTTTTGTGATTGAATTGCCTGACCATTTCCTTAAACAAATACACTATAGCAATAATGAGATAATGTTATGTCAATAGTAATTTATTCTTATTACACTTTAAAAATTTCTATTTTCTTTTTTAAATTAGTAAATGCCCATATAAAAAACATAGGCTTTGTATTCAGAAATCGTACGTTTGAATTCTAAATCTATCACTTACTGTAACAACTAGATAATGTTAATTGCATACTTACAACTACCCAAACACTGCTTTTAGCCCTTTTCATGCATTACTTTATTTATTCCTTAGTTCCAATCCTGTAAATTAGTTGATATTATTAGTTTTATCAAAAAGGAAACTGATCCCAGATTTAATCATTTTACAAAAGTCACAGAGCCTATAAATGGTAGAGAAATAGGATTCAACTCATGAATCCCTCTGGCTTTTAATCACTACCTTATATAATGTTTATTCGTTTAAATCCAAATTTTTTAAACTACAAAATTACTGCAATGCCTATCAGTTGTTGTTATAAAGATTTAATGGTGTGCTGTGTTGAAAATATCAGCTAGAATCTGATTCACAGCAGGGGCTTAATAAATATTTATTGAATAAAATTGAACATATTAAGTCATTCAATCCCCATGTGTTCTAACATGGCAATATAAATGGCCAATGACTAAGTAGATAAACTAATTGAACATAGGATATTCAGATTAAATATCATAAACTCTCTTTGAACTTCCTTTGCTACATTTATTATTTACTTTGTGCCAGGAAATGTGGTAGGCTGAAAATTCATCCTTTATTTTGTGTCCAACACAACTCTGGCATTTATGGCACAGACGCTGATAATTTATAAAAAAGCTAAAAAAGGAAAAAGAAGTCTAATGATGAATAAAAAGTTAACAGGGCAGACAGCTATGTATGTGTAATAAGTACACAGGTATCTACTATTCTATTAATAGTTTATTTTGCAATTTATTTTCATAATCTCAATTTAAGCATAGGGTTTTGAGGATATCCATTTTATAAGGTAATTATATCAATGAATTAAAAATCTCAAAAATATATATCTAAATTATATTTGATATTCTAAAAATATAGATCTGTTTGGTAAAATTTTGCCCTATTTCTTTGAGATTTCTCCCAGGACTTTCCTCTGCCTTCTGCCTTATTATTCTTCCAGTATAATTTTTTTTTTTTTAAAAGGTGTATAGAATAGAGATATTCAAGGAGCTAGGAAACATTATCTACAACAGAAACATTAATCACACATTCAACAAATGTTTGTCTGGTTTCCTTGTGCTCAATCCTCTATTATGTAGAAGGATTTAATTGATAAGTACGAGCAGGTTGTTGCCCACAGCTAAGAATGAGGACCAATGAGGACTCAATCACGGTTCATTGAGAAAATGGAAAGAATAGTAATTTTTCAGGTCCTCCATGTATTCATATTTTACATTAAAGTAATGTAAATATTAGTATTGTTAATATGAATAAATATTATATGGACCTCAAGGGATTATTTAGGGGAGTAGTTCAAAACAACGAGTACATTTAAAAGTTTATATACAATTATTCAAAGTTTGAAATTTTTCTGTTTGTCTACCTAACGACCGTCTAAAGCCCAGAGCTGAAAGTTGAACCTGGAGCCAGAATAAGGCATCATGGGCTGGTGGTTAAGGATTGGATTCTGGGCTTAGATTGTTGGGTTTAAATTTTGATTTAGCTATTTGGAGACTGTGTAAACTTATTAAAGTTACTTAACTTCTATGTGATGATATTCTAGTGTATAAAACTCCGGTAATGACTATACCTACCTCATAGCGTTGTTTTGAGAATTACATAAGTGAAAGCACTAGTAATGGTGTCTGGTACAAAATAAGGACTCATTCAACATAATGTGCTATTATTTTTTATTCTATAACAATATTTTATATTTAGTCTTTAAATGTGAATCCATAAGAGCTGTGTTCTGAACGTCTTAACAAGTCTGTTAATCTCTCTTTTTCATTTTTTTGAAACCTACAAATAAAATGTGAAATATAATTATATCTAATGGTTCTTATAAGAATCAAATGACATTTTACATGCAAAGCTCTTTATAAACTCTAGGGTTCTCAACAAAAATAATTATAATTACTATCTTAGCATTGTTTTAGATAATGAGGAAACTTTGGTTCTGTTAGGTCAAAGGGATTGTCCAATTTCTCATGATAAGTCAGAGAAAAATTTTGGACTAATGAGTTATTTGCCCTTCAATCCTGATTTTTTTTCTTTTTTTCACTACAACCTGCTGAGTGACCAGATTGCCTAAACAGAAGATGCAAAGAAAATAGCTTCATAAAATTTCTGGTCAAGATAGCAGAGTAGGTAAATGCTGTGCCTGCCTTCTCTCATGACCATGTTTCAAAATTACAACTAAACTATAGAACAACCATCACTGAGAATCATCTTAAATCTAATTGAACCAAAGCCCTACAATTAAATACATACAGAAAAAGCCACCTGGATACTGATTGGAGGGGCTGAAACACGAAATGGGCTAGTCCCACACCGCGTGAGGCCATTAAAAATTGGGAGGGATATCTCAGCTGTGGAGGTCCCCCATGGAGAAGTGAGGGTTGCCAGCCTCACACCAGGTTCTGCAGTCCAGGATTTTAGTGCTGGGGAGAGAAATCTCCACCACTTCTGGTTGTGAAACCAGCAGAGATTGTGGCTGAGTGAAACAGAGGGTTCCTAGAGTCCCAGGCGATCCTCTTAAAGGGCCCACACATGGACTTACTCACTGACAGACTCACTCATTCTGAGTTCCAGTGCTGGGGCAGCAGCTCAAAAGGCGCCAAGGAAATAAAGGGAGGAACTGAGTTGTCTGGCTTCAGGAAAGGGCTAAAGGAACAGCTTTCTTCCTGACAGTAGAACGGCTGGAAGCCATTGTTTCTTTGTTGAGCCCTCCCCTCTCCAGATGTGCATTAAGAGGCACTTGCCATACTTGAGTCTCTATCAACTTGGCTACTAACACCATTTATCCAACCGACCCTGGTGATTATGAGACCCTGCCCCACCGAACTTTTGGGCTCATCCAAGCCTCCTCCAGTAGCTTTTATGTACAAATGGCCTGCCTTGACTCATGCTACAGACTTTCCTAAAATCTCTCAATGGTTCACAGAACTCATAAAAGCAGCATCTGGCTTTGGTATTTCCCTTACCTCTGGATGAACAGCCCTAACAGAGCCACTAGCAGCAGATGGCCTTAGTTTTAGCTTGACCTCTTAAGGCACCTCCAAGTGCTGCACAAGTGGTCGCCATTTGTGGATTGCTTTGTGGCTCATGCCAGGTGGCCCTAGGCAGGGCACATTCTGCGGATAAACTTGACCTGCAGTGGGTTCCCTCCTAGGAGGCCGTAGGGCTGGCATGCCCAGTAGCAAGCTTCAGACCCTGTCAGAGAATCATCCAGCTGCCTGCAAGGATGACATATCCAATGGGAAGATTGGGCAGGCACCAGAACTCTGCTAAATTGAATCCTGCTCTGTGCAGTCATCTCCTGCACCACAGCTCCTCCACTGTATTCACAGCCACTGCTCACAACCAATCGGCCTGAGGGGTAATCCCTTCTACTGATGTGCAAATAGCAACCAGGGCTCAACTACAACACAAGGGACACACAACACACGAAAGGGATACACCTGGTGACCCAGATCTGGTGACAAAGAGACTGTACCACTGAGCCTGACAGTACACTTACTTCATAAGGCCACTCTACTAAGTCAGTGAGATGTAGGAGCCCTACCTGAATCATAGAAACAAATACAGGAAGGCAGCCAAAACGGGTTGACAAATATGTCACAAATAAGAGAACAGAACAAAGCTCCAGAAAAAGAACTAAAAATGGAGACAAGCAATCTACCAGATGCCAACTTGAAAAACACTGGTTATAAGCATGCTCAGTGATCTCAGGGAGAACTTGAACAAAGAGTTAAGAAACGCAAAAATGGAGATAGAACATAAAAAAGAACCAGTCATAAACAAAGAATGCAATAACTGAAATGAAGAATATATTAGAGAGAATCAACAGTAGATTAGATAAAGCAGAGAATTGAATCATCACTTTAGAAGATAAGGTAGCAGAAAACACCCAATCAGAACAACATTAAGAAAAGGGAATCCAAAAATATGAGGACAGTTTAAGGGGCCTCTGGGACAATATCAAGCCTACCAACATTTGCATTATAGGGGTACCAGAAGAAGACGACAATTAAAAACCTATTTGAAGAAATAATGATGGAAAACTTCCCTAATCTGGTGAAAGAAATGGATATCCAAGCCCAGGAAGCACAGAGAGTCCCAAACAAGATGAACCTAAAGAGGCCCACATCAAGACATATCATAATTCAAATGCCAAAAGTTAAAGACTAAGAGAGAATCTTAAAAGCAGCAAGAGAAAAATAGTTAATTAACCAAAAGGGAGCTCCCATAAGACTGTCAGCTGATTTCTCCACAGAAACTCTGCAGGTCAAAATGGAGTGGCACAAAATATTCAAAGTGATAAAAAGCAAGGATCTATAACCAAGATTATTCTACCCAGCAAAGCTATCATTTAAAATTGAAAGACAGATAAAGAGCTTTCCAGACAAGATAAAGCTAAAGGCGTCCATCACCACCAAACCAGTATAACAAGGAATGTTAGAGGGACTTATTTAAGTTAAAAAAAAAAAAAAAAAATAATAATAATAATAATAAAATGGCAATACCTACATATCTGTTAACAATTACTTTAAATTTAAGTAGGTTATGTGTTCCAGTCCAAACACATAGGGCTGAATGGATAAGAAGACAAAACCCTTACATATGCTGCCAAAACCCTTGCATATGCTGCCTACTTCAAATTGAAAAACACACAGACTAAAAGTAAAAGGATGGAAAAAGATATTTCATAAACATGGAAAAAAACAAAAACAAAAACAGCAAATCTGAAGTAGCAATACTTATACCAGACTAATAAATAAATAAATAAATAAATAAATAAATAAATAAATAAATAAATAAAACTTTAAAATAAAGGCTATAACAGAGACAAAGATGGACCCAGTCATCCCACTTCTGGGTATTTATCCAAAAAACCTCAAAATGCTATATCAAGGGACATGTACCTTCATATGCACATTTCAGCATTGTTTACAATATCCACGAAATGAAGGCAACCTAGGTGTCCCTGAATCCAAAAACGAATAAAGACGAGGTGGTACAAATACATACAAAGGGATGTTACTCACCCTTGAAAAAATAGAATGAAAGCTTGCCATTTGCAACAACATGAATAAACCTAGAGAGTATTGTGCTGAGTGTAGTAAGTCAGACAGAAAGACACATATCATATGATTTCTCTTATAAGTAGAATCTAAAGAACAAAATAAACAAATGAAACAAAAGAAAATAGCTTCACTTGTTACTGTAACAGAGGTTTTATGGGAACTTAAAGAGGATACATTTTAAATTATGTCATCTATTTTCTCTACATTTTCACACTCATTCAAACATGTTTTACAGATGTCAGTTTCAATGTAAATATGTCAAATCATAGGGAGTTCAAAACATTAAAAACATGGTTTTGTTACAAGTGCATATTGACTATGTTTTTAACTTTTTTATTGTTTTGAAGTTATTTCTTGTGGAGAACTACCTACACCTCCAAATGGAAATAAGATTGGAACTCAAACTTCATATGGCTCCACAGCCATTTTTACCTGTGATTCAGGATTCATGCTTGTGGGCTCTGCTGTACGGGAATGCCTTTCTTCAGGTCTTTGGAGTGGATCTGAAACCAGATGCCTAGGTACAGATTTTGAAGTTATTTTAACCAACCTCTTCCCCATTCCTCCTTCGCACCCCTCCCCCTGGAAGGAAGGCAGCCCTTTTTTCCATAATATGAGGTGACAGCTGATATACATCAGTAAGGATTCTAAATAATTTGATATTATTTAAGTGGAAAAAAAAAGTCTCATAGTAGAAAAGCTATTAAACAGATGACTCTTAAAGCTAATCAACTAGTATTCCAAATGAGAATCTTGTGGCATTAAGGAGAGACATTGTCTTTCAAGCATGGTGAAAATAAAAAGGTGAAAACTAATTGCTGATAATTATATGTTTGCATGCTCAGCTGGATTAATTGGTGTAGCAGTTAATTCATTGTAAACCATAGTCAATTCTCCTTTCACCTATTTGCTTAAGGTTAAAGACCAAAGAAGAAAAATAATTTCCACATTTAAAAATCTTTCTCCATTTTTATTTCACAAGATTTTGAACATGTGTAATATTACTTTTCATTGAAACTTTAATTATATATTTTTTAAACTTGATTTTAGGGCTAATAGGATTTTTTCCCTTTGGGGTTCTTTGAATTCATTATAAAAAACTGCATTAAAAGAAACCGCACTAGCCTTTTCTTCCTTCACCTCCTCTTTTATTATTAAAATAACATTATGATTTATACTTTATCTCTTTTTTCAAAGATTTCAATAATTTCTTTAACATTACAAGAAGAGTATAATTTATATGCCTTTTTTTCTCTAAAATGATATCAATATCTGTCAGCCAGTGTGGAATTAGGTATAATGGAAATTGTTCTAATTATTCGCTTGTCTGTTGGGAACAACACATAATCTTTGTGTTTCCTAATTTAAAAATTGTTGATTATTATGAAGAGGGTATTGAAAAATTTGCACAATATTTTCTCTCTAAAATTTTACTTTTAAATATATGATGCATGCACTTGAAAATATTCATGGTAATGCAATTATTATTTGAAACTTAAAAAGTGTAGCTAGAGGTTTCGGTAAAATTCTTTTTTTCCTCCCGCTTAGGCATATTTGTTAATAAGCATATTTGGAAATCTAACAACAGTGGTTTCTTTATAAGATCATATATATGTAAATATGTATAAAAATAAAATAGTAAATAATAAATATATATTAATGTATGATTAAATGATCAAACCATTTCCTAATACTTCTTAAATTGATTTTGGTTATGCTGATTTCAATGACAGATTACTTAGTTCACTCATAAATTTGAAAATGTATATGTAAACTAAATCTAAAGTATTGTATTTTATGGACCTATGCCCTGATGAACTGTTATTGGATATTATTTATTGAATATTGTATAGAGAGGGGAAGAGTTATTTTATTTAGAATTCTGAGTCAGTTCTCTGAAGAGTCAGGCATAAAAGGAATATTTATGAACAAACATTTCCTCTCAGTCTGTGAAGACAACATCATCATCATCCATTATGAAGTACATAGTGTTGACATCAGATATAAATTTAAAAGGATGTTGGTACTGGTGGTAGGGAAGTGCAGCTGCCAAACAAGCAAATCCTAACCAACATCTTATGCTTGGAATGAGCTTTTGAATTCATGTAGTCCAGTCATTCTTCTCACATGTGAAAGTATGTGATTGAATTTATCAGTGACAACGTTTGAATCTGAGTGTTTTTTTTTTTTTTTTTTGTGGGAAGGGTTTTAAGGTTTGAAATATTTTAATAGATAAAGGACTATTGAAGTATTCTGTTTAATATTATGTTTCTTCTTGTATGATATGATTTTCAAAGCAATTGCCTTTTTTCTTTTTTTTAAAATGATTTTTATTAAAATGTAGCTAACATACAATGCTATATTACTTTTGGGGGTACACCATAATTATTCAATATTATATACCTAAAGAAGTGATCACCATGTTAAGTCCAGCAACCATCTGACACCATACCACGCTATCACCATATTATTAACTATATTCCCTGTGCTGTACTTTACATCTTTGTAACTTACTTGTTTCGTACCTGGAAATTTGGACTTCTTATCCCCCTTTATCTTCTCTCCTTTTTTAATTTTTCAGTTACAGTTAATATCCATTATTATTTTATATTAGTATCAGATGTACAGCATAGTAGTTAAATATTTATATAATTTACGAAGTGATCCCCCTGACTAGTCTAGTACCCACCTGGCACTATTGCAACATTATTGACTATATTCTCTATGCTGTACTTTACATCCCCATTACTATTTTGTAACTACCAATTTGTATTTCTTGATCCCTTCACCTTTTTCACCCTGTCCTCCAGCCCCCCTCCCATCTCACAACCATCAGCTTGTTCCCAGCACCTGTCAGTCTGTTTCTTTTTTGTGTGTTCGTTTATGTTGTCCTCTAAAATCCACATGTGAGATCATATTGTATTTGTCTTTCTCAGTCTGACTTATTTCACTTAGCATAATACCCTCTAGGTCCATCCATGTTGTCTCACGTGGTAAGATTTCATTCTTATTTATTGCTGAATAATAAACATTTTATTGTATATACGTACCGCCTCTTCTTTATGCATTTATCTATTGATGAGCACTTAGATTGCTTCCATATCTTCACTGTTCTTTTTATCTGAAACTGTTAAAAGTATTGGCATAATTTTTTTCTTCACATTTCCTTATACTTTTATTATAATTTCTTTAAGCTTGTAATTCTATCACTTTATTCATTCCTGTTATTGGTAATTTTGTTCTCTTGCGTTGATAGAATTAGCTAGTAGGAGTTTAACAACTTTGTTGCTGATTTTAAAGAAAGAATGTGTAGCTCAGATAATGTTCTCTATAGTTTTTCGCTTTTCAATTTTCTTCATTTCTTAAACTGTTTGTAATGTCTTCCCATCTACTTATTTTAACTTTATTTTCTCCTCTTTATTTTGCTGCTCTTTTTCCTCTTCTTAGCATGGAATTTGAGGTCATTGATCATATATATATATTCCTAATAAAAACATTTAATGCTGTAAATTTCCACACTAAGCACTGCTTTGTCTGTATTCTTCAAATTTTGATGTTGTATTGTTTTTTACACAGATTGAAATGTTTTCTAATTTCTTCTAGACCCAACTGTTACTAGAAGTAGATTTTCTTTCAATTCTCTGATATATGGCATTTTACTGTAGTTATATTTATGCCATATAATCATGTTTGCATTATTTGTGTCATGTTTCTAAGTAAACTTGAAAAGTTTAGTAATGTTACATATGTATATAAACACACAAATAAACTTAGATCACAATATTAAAAATCCTTCTTTCTGACTCATTTCAGCGGGTCACTGTGGAATTCCAGAACTCATTGTGAACGGTCAAGTCATTGGAGAAAACTACGGATACAGAGACACAGTTGTTTATCAATGTAATCCTGGTTTTCGATTGATAGGTTCCTCAGTGAGAATATGTCAACAGGATCACAACTGGTCTGGTCAGCTCCCATCCTGTGTGCGTAAGTAAGCATGGCAGAAGTAATTAGAGACATCTGTTCCAAACCAATTACCAATAATTGTATTCTTACGTAAGATATGTAAGTATACAAACACACACACACACACACACACACACACACACACACACACACACACACGTCTTTAGGTAAATCTATATATATATATATATATATATACAGAGGGTACCAAAAAAACATATACACATTTTAAGATAGGAAAAAACTGTATTAAAATAACGCTGATGGTAACCACTTTGAGCACCTCTTGTAATTGCAGAAGTCAAATGTGACTTGTAGTCATCTTTTGTTAACGGCATACATTGAGTATTATAATTTTAATACAGTTTTTTCCTTTCTTAAAATGTGTATACTTTTTTTTGGCACCCTCTGTATATGTTTACAGATGAAGACTTACTAAATTCTCACAATTCTTTTTTTATACTAGTATGCACTCGTCTTTGAAGCGGAATGTGTTCAGAGGCACATAAAACCAGGAAGAAAATATTAGAATGCCTGTTATTACTTATGTTTTATCATAAAGACAATAAATTAAATTCAGCTTTTCTGGTATTTAATATAAATATGAACTATTTATAAATCGAAATTTCTGTATAGAAGGTGCATTCTTGACTAATTTTTAGTTATAACGCCTTTAATTTCTTGAGACCACTGTGGAATAGCATAAATATTGCAATATGATACTATGGAACTTTTTATAGTGGAAAATACTTTGGATAATTTTTTTATAATAATTATTATTCTATGACTGTCACATCAAAATCAGATCATCATGAAGTGTAATTTGTCTGTGGAGGAGTCATCAGATGTGACCTGAAAAACTGTTCTCATTTCAGTCCACTCTTATCTCTAGGCTCTAATTCCCTTATATGAGTATATAAAGTGAATGATTGAAAGCGTTTATCATTATGGCCCCTTTTTGTTTCAAAATCCATAGTATGCTTAAATGCATCAAGACTACATATACACAGCTGGTGTCATTATAATGTTTTGTCATAAAAGATTATAAAATATTTAAAATTTATTTAAAAACTTGTTTTCAATCACTCTACTATTTTTAAATTCATACAAAATTGTATAACCATATGTAATTTTGGAATAGTTTTAATAAATTCAACAAAATAAATTCTCACAAATTCAACAAATATCCATTTGATCTTTTTAAAGTTAATTTAGTTAGGAATTCATACATGAAAAATAAAATGGATTTTAAAATAATACTTTCATATTATTATTATTATCATTATTATTTAAATACACCTGCTGTGCTCTATGTTTCCCATATATATGATATAGATTTGCCCTTTGTGCATTTATTATGACTGTTATACATACTCCTAAAATCATAATATAGTTGAATATTAATAACGCTGTTACTTTTTCTTACCCTACTGAATCCCCAGCGGTACATAATATTTCACATCATAATCTATCCCATTTTGGACCTGAAAGTCAATTATCAAAGGTTTTCTTTTTTTTTCCTTATTTCCATCCCCATTACTGAAATTTAAATTTAAATTGGTGTTAGAAAATGAGAATAAACTCAGCAAATATGCTGTAATTGTAATATCATAGGATCACACTATAGAGATTTTGGAGGCTTCAGATAAATAATGCCTGGGACTTTTTGTCAACAGAAAATGCTCCCTTTATTCTGTGACTTAATTATATCCATATGTATAAATTTCATCACTGTCAAAGTTTTATCCAAACAGCAGAAATTTATTTGAGTTCTGTTTTCATGGAGAATTATTTTGTGGGTTGAGATTTAATAGGATAATAGATCATATAGTGAACAATTAAAATTACTTTTCTAAGGTGTGTGTGTGTATGCATATGCTTTTGCACATGAGTGCACACACACACACACACAAACATTGTCTGGTGATTTAAAAACAGCAGTGCTATGCTTCTATGGATCCTAGATTTTTTCCCCCCTTTCATTTATATTGAAGCATAACCAACTAATACCCCTGTTTTCCTTGTTAAATAATTGATACTATAAATGAAAATTGGTCCATAGTGTAAAACTGATTGCTTTGTTGATAATTTTAGCAAGAATTTAGCAGTTAAATTTCCATATGAGTAGGTTTACATTAACAATACAGCTGAAAAATAATTGCTCTTGGTAATTTCAAAAGTACTATAAATGACTATATGTTTTTGCTGTGCCCTATAATGAAGCACTGTTACTGGAGTTGCTCTGATTAATAGAGTGAGATAATGCAGTAAAACAACTCATAGAAATACAATGTTTGGGAAAAGCCAGAACTCCATAAAATCTAGAATAGAGCTGTAACACTAAAAGAGTTTAAATAATTCATCTAATTGATACCATTATTCCCAAACAAAATTGTGCTAAATTATCAAATATCAATTGTGAAGAAAATAAACCAGTAATAATAATTCTAATATAGCATCATTTTGTTGTCCATATTATGTAGTCACATTAAATTATTCTTCAAACACACTTTTGCTCATCAATTTATTATTTGTAAAAATTGATTGTATAAATATTAAAATAATTTCAAGGTTGAGTGCAAACAACAGGCGCATCTTCCAATTCTTAAATCTTAATTAGAAAAGGAAAATTCATCAGTTTCATTCCTTTCTGCTATTAACTAATTACATGAAGTTAAGTCATTCCCAGATCTTATTGTTCAGTATTATTCCCTTAAAAATATAGAGAGAATAAAAAGGTACTATGATTTTTACACATCTCAGCACCACTTGCATAAAATTACCACAATTGTAAATAATTGTATCTTGCTAGTATAATATTTTTATTACACAGTTCATTTTGGCATTCTAAATTGTTCCTTTGCATTAGTAAATATATATATATATATATATATATATATATATATATATATATATACACATATATATACATATACATATATATATACACACACACACATATATATATATATATATATATATATATGTTTGCATAAAAGTGATTGTCTTTCTACATTGTTTGAGATGATTAAGGGTAATTGTCATATGATAATTGATAACCAAATATTCTGTTTTGTGCTTCCCCTGCCCCCACTCACTGCTATTAGCTGTCAGCTGTGGTCATCCTGGTAGTCCAATTTATGGAAGAACAAGTGGAAATGGATTCAACTTTAATGATGTGGTCACATTCTCCTGCAATATTGGGTACCTTATGCAAGGGCCAACAAAGGCACAGTGCCAGGCCAACAGACAGTGGAGCCATCCTCCACCAATGTGCAAAGGTAAAAGTCTAACTGTATTCCAGCTTAGCGCATGGTAATAATGTGTCTATGTAAACATAGGTGATAACATGAAACAGCTTGGGTAGAACAGGGGAAAGTTTTCAGTTAATAAAACAAGAAGATTCAGTGTTGATGTCATCTCATTAGTGATGCTTTCCTTTTTCCTTACTTTCTAACTTATTTATTTATTTTTTTTTAAGTTAAAGCTGGCAGGCTTTGTTTCAACTGCATAACCTTATTATCTTGTACCTATTTTATGGCTGCATGTAAAAAGTCATTAAGTCCGTTTTACTTGCAATTTGCTTCATAATTAGGGGATCTTACCTTTGACATTTATTTTCCTCATATTTTTAGAAAAATATACTCGAGGCCTGGATTACCTAATACCTGTATGGGGGAGGGGTTATTTATTGTTTTTGCTGTGAGAAAAGATTAAAGATAATTTTTTGGTGTTTTCCATTTTGCAAAGAAGTGTGGTGTAGTTCATATTGTTCGATAAAATACAACCAAATCATCATTATTTTTACATTTCTTAGGGTTTAACTAGAGCTTATAAAGTATCATTTAAAAAATTTGTACTCAGCGTAATACTTATAGAGTTGCTATTAAAAAAATTGCACCACAATTTTTATGTTTTCTATATTTCCAACCACAAAGATTTGACTTCATTACCTTAGATAGTCCAAGTATTAATTTTATTCCTTGAATCTTTGATTTGTTTAAGTTTACCACTGAAACTAAATTTCTTATGGAATTCAATGTAGATGTATGCATGTTAATTCAAACATACCTTTTAACGTTTGTCATTTGTTTAGTGGTGAACTGTTCTGATCCTGGAATTCCAGCCAATTCCAAAAGAGAAAGTAAAATAGAACATGGAAATTTCACCTATGGTACTGTGGTATTCTATGACTGCAATCCTGGATATTTCTTATTTGGGTCTTCAGTTTTGATATGTCAACCAAATGGACAGTGGGACAAACCTTTACCAGAATGTATCAGTAAGTAGATAATGTGAATTATTTCTCGAGAAGTGCGATGGAAGCAACATGGATGATTTATTGTCTTATAATAAAATATCTAGAGGTGTATATCAGAAGGGTTTTGTTCGTAATAATTATTTTAATGTAATGTTTAATTTTATTGTTTCATTGTTTTGAAACTATACTTTTTTATAGTGTGCCAATTCAATGACCAAATGTCCTTTTAATTAATATTAATATTTAATTTTTAATTTAATATATATTTAATTTAATTAATGTTAATGAATATCTTTCTATCATTCTTTCATTTTGAACTTTGATAGAGCATATGAAAAGCAGACATCTTTCATATCTATGATATTACCATAAGAGGCAACTAAATTTTTAGTTACTTTTGTGCTAATATTTCTAATTGAATTTAAGGCAATATTACTAGTTTTAATCTAAACAGCCACCAGAGCTTCAGAATACTTGAGGATTTAGACAAACATGTTACTTAAAATTTATTGATCATAAATATTTATTATAGTGAGACATATTCACATATGAATGCAGTTAGTGTTAGTATACATTATCTTTCAAGCCAGTGAACATTTAATGAGCACATTTTATTATATGTTATGTTTGAGTTGTAGAAAATAAATAAGATAAATTATAGCAATTATGCATATAATTGACATTGTGTAGTGAGAAAATAAATTAGCAGAAAAAAATGAAAATTATGTAAGGAGATGTAAACACTAAATTTTTGGAATTTAGTCAGTTTATAGATTTCAAATATACATATGTTTCTCGAAGAGTTGGTGAATCCTGGATATAATAAGAAAGAAAACCATAGATTGGAGGAGTAGTGTGTCAAGAAATCATTGTGCAAGTAATTTTTGGGAATGCCTAATTTTAAAATTATAAAATTATTTTATGATCATATTTTACCTGAAGGAACTTTCTTCATGTTCATGAGGTGGGATTTTTGAAATTTTTGTAACATCATTTATGCCCTGAGGAAGAAACAAAATTTTATGCAGTGTCTATTAAATTTCAGATTCTATTCAAATAATTAAGGCAATCGTCGATCACTTTCTTAAAATGTATTTGACTTCTTATTGTAGACTGACTGGTCTCATAGTTTGACTAATTTAATAACTTGGCCTTATGTGGTTATCGCATTAAAATTAAAAATCCTTCATAGGACATGTAAACATGAACTTTTTCAGATTTTCGTAGCTCTCATATACCTTTTTGCCTTTATTTCCTGTAGCACTCCCTGATAGTGTGCTAAGTACTCAATGGTTTTTATTAGGTTTATGTCCCCTTGTGTGCTATTTAATACTCTAGTCATGTTGCACTCAATATTTTTCCAAGTTTCATTAGTAAGTGGACACATAGCAAGTTCCCAAGCTACCTCTAGGTTATAAAGAAAATTCTACAATGTAGTGACATCTTATTCTGCTGTGCTTAGGTTAACAGACCACTGAGTATTTTCTTTATACACTGTAATTGATTCATTAGTGCTCTGGAATGGGATTATTCAAGACCACATATTAGATTGTGTGTCACAGATCCATCTTTACTCCCTGTCCTTTACCCTCAAAGTTCTTTCCTTTTAACTTTTCTATGGGCTTATTTTGAATCATATTGGCACCCTATGTCTTTATTTAGCCAATCTTTGTGATGTTTTATAGGCAATTCAGACCCATGCACATAAGCATGTGAATGTACACTCACCACCCCCACACATGCTGACTTATACTTAATCATTCATGCTTACTTACTCAGGGTGAGTGGGTTAACAGAATTGCTCCGATAACTGAAACTCCCATTTTTTTTCTTTTTTTTTTTTTGGAAAGCGAGCTTTCACATAGATGTTTGACTTCTGGATGTTGTATATATTTGAGCATATAATTTATTTCTGGTTTATTTTGTAAAAAGTTGGTGCAGGTTGTTTGATAGGAGATATAAAAAATTTTATATTCAATAATTATGTATTGTAGTGATTGACTGTGGACACCCTGGCGTTCCTCCTAATGCAGTCCTGTCTGGTGAGAAGTATACCTTTGGGTCTACTGTTCACTATTCCTGCACAGGAAAGCGTATCCTTCTAGGCCATTCATCGAGGACTTGCCAATTAAATGGCCATTGGAGTGGATCACAACCTCATTGTTCAGGTATCACTTGAGAAATTGGATGGTGTTTGTTGGAAATTACACTATTATTATTATTATTATTATTATTATTATCATTATTAGAAATATCTACACAAAAAATCTAAAGAGATAAAATAATGTATTTCTTTTGTAAAAATCTAAGAGAAGCTATAACATCATTTATATATTTATTGGAATTCTTAAGGTACTATAAGTTCAGCGCGTGAATACTTATCTTGTAGATGGTAAATTCCAGATATGTTTTGAATTGTGCTTTGCCTAATGTAAAGAATTAAGTGGTATTAGGATGCTACTCTGTGTAAAGTGTTTTTGTTCATTAAAATGGTGAACCACTGAAGTTTAACTAGCTATTCTATTTTATCAGATGCCAAATATAATTTTCTCCAGAAGGCAATGTTATATCAGTGATTTTCTGATAGAATTCAGTTCTATTAAACTTTCTAAACAATTGATTTTTATAGCATAATTTTAAATAAAGCCTTAAATGTCTTAAGTTAAACTAAGACAAGTTTTATGAAAGATTTTTATCTTTCCTCTCGTTGTTATTAAAAGGCAACATGTAACTTCTGAGTTTCTATAACCCCATGGTGCTCTATATTATTCATATATTAGAAAAAAAGAATATGAAGGCTTTTTAAAATTAGTAATTTTCACAGAGTGCTTGATAAATCTTTTTCGAGCTGTTTAAACTATTGCTTTTCATCAAAACTGTCATTTAAGTTTAGATCTGTGATGCCTCCCTATTTGATACTATCTATTGTATTTGTTTTTACCAGATATCGCTGCTTATTTTTCTGCCTTTTTAAAAAATTAATATAGTGTTCATTATCTTTATGTTATTTTATCTCTGTGGAGATCATGGCAAACATTTATTAGGAATTGTTTTACTTTGTTTACCCTTTAGAGATAAAAGTTGTGAAGTGATTATTTATTTCAGAATGCCCTTGTAACTGGTAGTTAATCCCTGTGAAGTAACTTCCTGGAACTTCAAATTTAATCTACAGATTTTAAAAAACTATCGTTTTTAATGTGACTGTAAAATTGATTTTAATGAGAATTAAAATCCTTATGTTGAAATAACTCATAATTAATTCACTCAGGTAACTGATTATACATAAAAACACATAAACTCACACATATATACCACAGTATGTTAGGAAACTGCTACTGAATTGTGAAAAAAAATGTACATGGATATTTATATGTGAAATGATTATCTTTAAGTTTTGTGTGGTTGTTAATATTACATCACATGAAAATGAGAAAGTGTAAATAAGGATTCTAAATACACAGGACATGTTAAAAAAGGCATCTAGAGAGAGAGCCTTTTCAATGCTTATGTATTCAACTTTCTCTCTCTCTCTTTCTCTCAACATCTCCTAATATAGTGGCAACTTTGAGGAGAATTATTTAAAAAATGATAAAAGGACTGTGTAAATTCTTAACGCTAAATCAAAAGATGAACACACAATTATGAACAAAATCGTTATTAGGAACTTAAGTCACAGTTTCTAATCGTATTCACAATTTATTTTTATATTACATGTATGAGAAATAAGCGGTTCATTTATCTTGGTCAATTTTCATTGGTAAAGAAAATTAGGGGGTGAAAATTTAGGGTACATTAAATACTATATTGTAACCTTTACATTTTTCCAGCAAAAAAGAAAAAAATCACAGTTCTAATTTAACAACAAAAACAAGATTTTCAGTACTTATAAAATTCAGAGAAGGAAACATAAAAATTACCAAATCCATTTTTTAATTTTTTTTAATAAAAACATTGTTATTTGAGCCCATAATACTGTCAATTATAAAATTTCCATTTACTTGATCATTAACCAAGTTCTGGAAATACTAATAAAAGGTCCTTAACCTATTTGATAAGAGTAGATATTACTGATAAGGAAAATAACACCATACTCTGCAACTATTTTCTTTTTCATTTATGGTGTTTTCTTATGACTGGAGTTAGATGGGAAATATGAATTATGATCTTACCCAATCAACTTATCAGGTTAAAAACAGCATGCATAAAAGTAAATGTATACAAGAAATTTGGACTAAATCATAAACATTGTAAATGTTTGTTGAAATAAATTAACTTGAACTGTACTGAATTGCAGGTGATGCTACTGGTACATGTGGGGATCCAGGTACGCCCGGTCATGGTTCTAGACAGGAAAGCAATTTCAGAACCCAAAGTTCTGTACGTTTTGCTTGCGATACTGGTTATATTCTTCATGGCTCGGAAGAAAGAACATGTTTAGCTAATGGCAGTTGGACTGGAAGGCAGCCAGAATGCAAAGGTAATATCAAGCAGAAGTTAAATATATTGAAAGTGCTGGAACTTAATGTATATCCAAATTCAGTTGGTTACTACTACTAGTGAAATTACTCCTGTCAGTTCTTTGTGTCCCCAACCATGGAATAAAAGCAGTAGTATTCCAGTTTTACTGACAGTATCCTGTAAGAGAACTGTGTTATGTAATAATTATTAAAAATATATATTTTTCATATATATATAATATATATATATATCATATATATTTCATATATATATTTCATATATATATATATATATCAACCAAACATTGTTTGTATTACCAGGGACTCAGTGGGAGAAAAGCTTAGCTCAAAGGAATGAAATTAAAGATGTAGACTATTAAAGCTGAATTCAACACACACACACACACACACACACACACACACACACACACACTATATATATATATATATACATCGTACAGGTAATTTACATACAAAAATTTTTCACATCTTGGCAAACATCTGGAATGGAAAAGTTAAAAATTATTTGGTAAAAAGTTTTATTTTTTTCCCATTTATCCTAGTACTCTTATGTTGTAGACACTAACAGGAAAAAAATAGGTTGCCCCTACATCAACATTACCTGAAGATCTGTTATAGGTTTTAGACCTGTAGAAATGGAAAGATATAGAAAGATGCCTACATATAAAAGAGGTTTTTATTTATAGAACACATTGCTTATAACTAGAATTTTTAAAATTTCATATATTTGAGTAAAATTATTAATTGTTCTTACTGACTCAGTTAACATAACTAAACCTTTATAAGATTGGCTAGAAAATGAAATGTTGCTACAAAATTATCCTTGTAATTTAAATCGTTCTTTTTGAGATGATTTTAGTGCAAAAAAATAAACTTACAAAAGTATTTATAAAACTTACTTGATGTTATATCTAATGTATTGGTTTTATAAATAAGAAATAATTCCCAATAGAACCTCTTGATAGTTTTTTGATTGATTATATTTTGGAAGCTTTTATTGTGTTTATAATTTGTATCCATATTCTAGGAAAGATAATTATCTTTTTAAAAAGGAACCAAATTTAATTATCTTAAGTAAGAGAGAGTTGCAACTCAACTCCGTTGCTATTATGGGGAAAGGAGTTCATGAACAAAGTTGCTGAGCAAAAGATGCTAAGTAAGACTTAACTGTTCACTTTATTTCTCAAACTTGTTTACTTTCCAAAGGCAAAGTCTCTGTAATGATGTCATACATTACATGGGTGATATCTTAGCCAGCCCATTGTTCAGCTGAACTACAAAATATTTTTACATGAAATATAATCTGGTGCTCACTGTGTTTTGTTAGTATGCACTTTGTAGATAAAAAAGAACTAGAAGTTGTAGAAAATATAACAGAATTAATGTTTTTCTCATAGTTGGAGCTCATATAAATCATTTAGGAAAACAGATTTCTGTAGATGAAGGGACAGAGAAAATGAACAGAAAATGCAGGAGAGCAAAAAAATTGCAATGTACAAAAAAATAGTCTACACAACTATGTATAAGAAAATTATAATAAACATCAAAACATCATTTTCTATCTGTCTTAATATGAAATTCTGGTGTATGTGCAGCAAAACTAAAACTTTAATACATTTCTAGAGGTATTTTTTATTGTTATAATATATTTAGAGTAATTTGACCAAAATTCATATATAGTCACAGAATATATACAGGTTTGACTTAACTCCACTTCTATAAATAAATAAATAAATAAATAAAATATTAAAGAAAATCAATAATAGTAAAGAGACAATTTTTATTTCTAATTGATTTAACAAGCAACAGGACATACTTGAACACTAGGGATAATATGACATATCAACTGTATATTTTTATGATGTAATAATGTATAGTCAATAAAATATTAGAAACAGGACACGGGCAATATGAGAAAATATAAATCATATAAAACTCAGTTTAAAAATAAGATTCAAAATTATGCACCCTATTACAATCATGGGAAATGATATTCGTTTAAGGAAAGCATAAAAGGCAGTGCACAAAAAATGATAACAGAAATAACGGTGAAATTTGAAGTATTTTTATTATTTTTATTCCAAATATGCTGATGTTATATTACTTTAGCATTTACCACAAAATATAAAAGCTTTCCTTGCATGTGATGAATAAAACATGTAAAAATAAAAATGTTCAATTACTGTGTTATACCTTAACTTAATATATAAAGTCACACAAATTTAAAGAAAATAGCATTTTTTGACAAACTGACAGGTTTTTAATGGTGATGACACATGGCATTGAACAAGATGTGGAAACAAGCAAACCTTTACACTGTTGATCAAATTGTGTATTGTGATAATATCTTCAGTAATTATATATATTTTTAATTAAAAATGTTTTTTTAAATAAAAAATACCCTAAAATTCCACTCTCAGAAATTTAGTGTACACAGTTGTATATATAAACTAGAGTATATTTTAATTGAAAATTATAAACAAAACTAAACTAAAACAAGTTTCATGTTTATCTATAGGGGATTTGTTAGGTAAATGATGAATATACGTATAATGGAAAACTATCCAGTTACTAAACTTTATAAAAGAAAGATGCCGATTGTTACATTATGTAAAAAAAAGAAAATAAGATTATAAAACAGCATGCATAGCATAGTTCTATTTAAGAAAAAGGTACTATTTCACTATTGTGTATTGTGTACTTTGCATAGTGCCTGCAATAAACTTCAAAATGAATACATATTCACATTTATTTATACATATTCATTTAAGTATTCATATAAATATTTTATTACCTTACCTCTTAGTGATGGATTTATAAACGATCTTTAATTTCTTCCATATACTTTCATTTATTTTTGAGTTTTTGATATGGCTACTTATCACCTTGATAAAAAGAAAAAAAATGGTATAATAATTATAAAATAAAAATTATCTCTAGCAACAAAAGAAAAGGCAAACATATAAAATACTCTTTGTATAACTTATCTAACACAAAAAATGGTGAGTTGACAAAAATATATTGCATTTAAGCCATTCATTTACTAACCTGAATAAGATCCAACCTTCTCATTATATGCTATCAGAATTTTCTTGAAGAACTTGTACTAGATGAAAATCTATTATTACATAGCCGTGGGACCTTGGCCAAGTTACTTCATCTCTCTGTGCCTCAGTTTCCAACCCCAAAATGGTGGTGATATTAATATTAACTTATAGCATTAGTTGTGAGTTTAAAAAATTATGTGGCTGTCACATAATTTCTGAATGAATGTCAACTATCATTTACATTAGTTAGGTGAATTGAGAGCTGTAAATGACTCTTTCTAGGAGAGATGTCAGCGAGTACAAAACATAAATGAGACTATGTTCACAGGAATCAATAAACCCTTCTTCCCCCAAATATCAATATGACAGAAGCAAAGTAGTTGCTCATCTCTTCACTGTGTCCACAGAGCTTTCATCCCTTACTCATGATAGATGATGCACTTACCTCTTTTCATTTTAAGTTATTTTTACTTAGGTCTAATTCAAATAATGCTCTAGGTAAGAAAAATGTGTGTATTAAGGGTGGAGGAATTAAAGACAAGAGAATAGGTATAGCAGTATGATTTGTCCATATTTGGAAACCACCCTAACTAGAGAATTTCTTAATTTTTATTGTGAATAAAATAATTGACTGAGCCTGGATCCCTGTTTCGAAATTCAAAAACAAGGATGATACTTTTCAAATCCTTCTTGGGATGTGTCAAGATTATGGATTGTGATACATAAATACATATTACCAGATTGTTACTTTAGGCAGGTACTAATGAATGTAAAAGAGGGTAATTACTCTTGACAGTGGAAGTAGAAATATTTTCTATCTTATAGGTTCTCCTGAAAATATTACCTAGTCTTGTTGTAATTGTATGTGTAAGTTTCCTATCTACATACACATACAAACATACAGCACCACTGTAAAGGATAAGCAAAATTAAATGTTTAAGAGACAGCAAGTGATATAGATGGTATTTTCTGAAACTGTAGTTACCCTTCATATTCATAGGATAGCTTTACATTCCATAAAATACTACAATGTCTTCTTATGTTACAACAAGTTTAGTATTATATTCGACATAGCCTTGTTTTTAAGGTATTTCAAAAGTTCACTATGGCACTGATGGCAAATAAATATAATACAGAGTAATCATATAAGGCATTGTGTTTTTGACTCTTGTTTACAAAATGTTGAAAACTCAATGAAAATAATTTCTAGAACTTGGTCACTTTGTTTTTACTCAGTTTATTTTTTGTATGCCTCGGGCCAGAGATAGAGATGATAAAGTTTTAATGCAAATCAGTAATATACTTAGATAAATAAAAATATACATAGGTGTCTAAAATATTTAAATTGTTTATTTTATATATGTCCTCTTGGAAGTATAATTATAATAAATCTCTATTGCATCTCATTGTTACATATCTTCCAATTTTACATTAGTGGCTTTTTAGGCAGAAACTTTTATAATTATTCCTTGAAAGATTTTTATGGTACCCCAAGGCACTACTCTTCAGTAATTACTTTGCATCCCAGTAATTACGCAATAAAATCAATATTTATTCATCTTGAATTTCCACCACTTATAAAAGATAATTCAATGCTTATTTTAGAGGATTTTATAGCTACTTTGGATAATTTAAAACAAACATTCAGCCATTAACTCTTTGTGAGAAAATTTCTACTTTCACTATTTTTACATATACTCTTAACTATTTTGTTTTATAGCTGTGCAGTGTGGTAACCCAGGAACAACTGCCAATGGCAAAGTCTTTCGGATTGATGGCACAACATTTTCTAGTTCAATAATTTATTCCTGCATGGAGGGATATATCCTTTCTGGACCTTCAGTTAGACAGTGCACAGCCAATGGAACGTGGTCTGGAACTTTGCCTAACTGTACAAGTAAGCTTCTTGTCAATAATTTTACACATCACTAGTTATATGAAAATATGGGATACGTTGTGTGTATTTTGTAATCCGTCAAACCATGCAATGTTTTCAATATTTGTATTGTCTTCAGATTAAAAGATGATAGTACTATTATAGTTATAGTTTACACTAATGACTTTAAGAATCAGTAGGCTTACTCACTATGTTGTTACACTGGCAGAGGAAAAAGAGATCACAGAAAAGTAGTGCTATTAAATGTTGTTAAACAGTATTTTGAGATAGAGATGAATTATCTGCTGTAATCAAGACTAATAATACAATGAACACAATTTCCTTTTGCCATTCTGACACATGTCAATAACTGACTTGGTTTTTAAAGAAGCTTACTAACTATTGATGGGTGCTTGCACTACCCTAGAAAGTTCTCATAGCTGATTTGTCCTCTTGATATGTTTATAAAAAGATGGCATTTTTGAGAATCAGTATTATAATTAAATAAACCACTTAAAGAAAATTTTAAAAGTTTATTTAAAATTCCTATATATAAATTAATGCTTATGTATGGAATAAAATAGAATTTATTTAATCAACAATAATACATCCATTGGAAAATCATGGTTGCTTTTATTTATTAAAAAAAAAAAACTTTAGTGGCATCATGTAAATCATGAAATTTTTAAAAAGAAGAGCTATTTAGGATGTGTGCAGAGACTCTAGGAGTCATGAGAAGTTGCTAAGCTGCTATAATAAAAGAGACTCTGGGGTGAATAATGGGCGTGCTTTGGGTATTACAATTTAGGCAGGTTTTAAATCCTTTCGCTGTAAGGGGCCTCAGTAAGAGTAGGCAAGTTTGTGAATAACAACGTAATGGGCTTAAGTAAAATTTGTCAGTGAGGAATGTGTTGCTTCCAGACCCAAAAGGTGTTGGGTTTATTTTAACATGTGGTGTTAAGAAGGTCAGTAGGTGATCTTGAGAGTGTCGGTGGTGGAGCTGCCCATGACTGACCTACTAATTCTCAGAAATTTAACTGAGAAGACAGACCTGTGCTAGGTGTGGGTCAATGATCCATTCCCCTCTTTTTTTCTTTATTCCCCCTTTAAATCCTTTGTGAGTATTTCTATTTCCTGAATGAGGGACTCAAATGAATCTACTCTTAGAAAGATGTCATCAGAGTAATGTCATTCACATCTGTGACTCTGGAGAAAATTGGTTGTAGTTAATATCTTGCATGCAAAATTGTGTGTCTTGACAGGGTTATTGAGGTAGCCTGTGCGTATGGTGTCTCTGCAAAGATGAAGGCAAACTATGGATGGCTTGGAGGCTCTTGAAATAAGCACTGATTAGAACATATTAGCCAAATCCAGATCAGCAAAAATTTTCCCATTGTTGATTGGAGTCAGTAACAAGTAATATTTCAGGCCCTGTGTCAGCATCAAATGCTGTTACATCTGATCTTTTGGCAGTTCTTTACTTCACTTTAGGCAGTCCCCTCACAGGCTGACCAGTATTCAGCGGAATACTCAAGGAGTTCTCCCTCTAGATCTCCAGAGCACTCTTTCTGTGTGTGACCTCTCTGGTATTCTGTCTAACCAACTCTGTCCACCTTGTTCTCTCCTGACTCTCAGATCCATCTTTTCAATTCAGGGAGTTGGCTGGGCTTTGCATAGGGTCCTCCTCCCTGTGCTTCAGCTTGGAAACTCTTAAAGAAGGAAGATGGGGTAGTCATAGGACTGATCTCATTTGTTTCCTGTCGCTCAAGGATCACTCTGCTTTGCTGCCTTTTGAAACCCATTTTTTGTTGTTGTTGTTGTTGTTTTTGTTTTGTTTCCAGATTGTGTCTTTTTTTTTTTCTGGTTGTTTCAAACGGAGAATAAATTCTTCCCTGTTTCTCCATCTTGAAGGAAAGAAGTCCTCCTACTTACTTTGAAAATGTCTCAATTTTACAAGACTGAACCATCTAACATTTAACAAATAGGCTTTATTGTTTCCATACTACACCACCCCATCTGAGCCTTAAAATTCTTAGCTGGTACCCTACCTTTTAAGTATCAGCTCAAATGATACCTTGGCAAAATACTTCTCAGGACAGGACTTTCTCAGATACATTTTAGCTAAAAGTGATCGCTGTATGCTGTATAAATCTTTTATAGCAATTACCTGTCCTGCTTGCTAAACCGTAGACTTCACAGGGCGGTAGTTATCGGATCTGTTTATCTCATTTACCTTCGAGGGCAGAGCACAGTACCTAACACCTAAGAGTGACTCAGTAGATAGTTGTTGATGGATTCAAATATATCATATGAATTTTATTTTAGCTATAGGTATACATGACTTCTCATTTCAGTCCATTTTAAAGTACTTGCAGAGAGGGTTTGTCATTTTATAGGGCACACAGCACTTAGTTTCTAATAGATAATGTTTTCAACATATACTTAATAAGACTGAAATAATGAGTATATTCAGAGTTAAATAAATCTGCTGAGTAATATATCTCTTTTTTTCACAATTTTATTTAAGTATGGATAAATAGCTAAGTAGTTTATTTTTTTTAAAGATATTTTCCAGTTTTAGTAAAGATATACACATAGACATATCCCAGTCCTTGAGATTGAAAATTACATCATTTTAGTTAAATCATCTTAGTTTTTCCTTAGGAATTTTAAGTCAAATTAAAAATCATTCAACTCAAAACAAACTGATTGCAAACAGCATCAAAAATATAAAGAAAGTCTCTTTTTTAACTTCAGTTCTTCAAGGAGAAATATTGTATTGAGTGAGGTATTTCAAGCATTAGCTTAAATTGTGAATTGCTATTTTAAAAATGAGGATTTACAACAGTTGACTTCTTAAGTAAAAACAGTACTAACACCCTAGAAGCAACTCAAAAATATCCCCAAAAAGAGATCACAGAGAGAGGTTTTGGTGGAAATTAAACCAGACTAAACTTCTGTAATTAAAGAATCTAACGTACTGATAATATTTATATATTGTGATCAAAGTGAATTAGAACCAATGTTTCAGATTCCTTCTCATTAATTTGCAGTGGAAGTTAATTTAAATATGTGTTTCATAGAATTGTATAATTGCGGAGCTGGAAGAGATTATGTTATATACTTACATGTATAGATAAGGGAACTAAGACACCAAATCTTTTTGTTGACTTACTGGCTATTCGCAGAGCTCACCAATAAATAGTTATTTCTCTCACACAAATGGATGGAATTTAATTTAATTATTCCCTGTACATACCAGGAAGGTTAAATTCAAATAAAAATATTTTATATTTTAAAAATAAATTTTGATTTAATATAATTGCCTTTTCCTGGTGTCTATAAGCAAGACCTAAATATGAATTTGAAATGAATTAAATTAATTATGGAAAAAAAAATTAAAAGTACCTGAACTAAATTTCCAAATCTAAGCCCTTATAGTAATTTTTGGAAAACATACCTAAACAAAACTTTCCTTTTTTTCTTTCCATTGAAATTGTACCCAATTTTATTCATAAAGAATATCTGTCATATAGTGTTGGCCATTTGTTAGGATTTATGCTAAGTGCTTTACATAAATTCTCTCATTTATTTCTAACAACAAATCTATGAGTTATATATTATTATCTTTTCTATTTCACATTTAAAGAAATAGTATCTTACCTAGAAAACAGAATTTCCTTTCCCATGGTAACACAGCTAGTATATGTAGAAAATAAGATTTTAAACCAAGTCTATTTGAAATAATTTTCTCAAGTTCATTTTCTCTATTTTAATTTTTTCTCCTTTTTCATTCTTGCTTTATTTCCTAACTTTTTAAATGGTAAGTATAAATATAAATATAGGACATATAAATATAATATAAATATAGGGCATTGCTTATTCTGCATATGGAAATGTTAATTTATAGTATATTCATCTTCAAATTTTCTAATTCCCCTGTTTTAACAAGCCTTTCTGCTTAAAATTACAATGTCCTCTATATATCTTCTCAATTATTTTGTTGTTTTCTTAAGATGAATCTCTTAATATAGAGTACAAATATATAAGTAAATGATAGATTTGCAATCTTGCAAGAGATGAAATATTTTAATGTGATGCATCAAAGGAAATGAACCAGAGTACTGCTGAATCACATGCATAATCATTGATAAAGGGGATCTGCTAGAAATAGGACAGTATCAATGAAAGAGAGAAAATCAACAAGATTAATGATGTGACAGATGTTTCAATATAGGATTATTTGAATATGAAAGAACTAATAGAGACCGTTGAATAAATTAATAAAGTCCTTGAAATATAGTTGAAAAAATTACCCATCTACAATGGTACGGTGAAAGTAAATATAAAGAATTAAATTCTATTTGGATTTTTTCCCAAATAGAATTTAATGGTCACTTTAAGTGTTTTTTTCCTGTACTAGTTCTTAGGCAACTAGTCCTTCATGCATAGTGAAAATCAGAGGAGAGACCAAGTTATTAGAATACAATTTTTAACTTATAGCAATATATTTTATAATCTAAAACTACAGTTAAAATGATATAGAGAACTGTCAATATATAATATGATTGGACTACTTATAGATTCCGTTAATAAAGCATCATTTACACAAAACCTACTATCTTTGGGCACTATGCCAGGAACTGAGATTAGAGTTCAGTAAAGTCACTGGTCTAGGCAGTGGAGTAGGTTTGTTATTCTAAGCATTTTTGCTCTGTGAGAATATCCCACCAGTGTAATTTGAAAATATACCTTTCATGTGTTTGCCCAGCAGCACACGAGCACACACACACACACACACACACACACACACACACACACTCCTTTTCTGTTCCTTAAAAACCCAGTTCAATCACATGTGTAGATGCATCAGCTGGAACTTGTCCATTTTAAGAAACATTTTTGGAATAAATGTTATTTGATAATAATGGTATTTTCCTCCCTTTCCCATTTATGTTTAGCCATAGTACAGATTTTGGTAAAAGAGTAAAATTTTCCTCACATAAATTCTATCTGCTAATATTCAACCAGCTTCGCATTTTAAATGAGTTGAGAAGTTGTGCACTTAATAATCTTTCTCTAAAATTATGCTTCATAAACCCATCTTTCTGCACCCATCTTTTTGCAACTCCAGACAGGTCCTTAACAAACCTACTGCCAGTGCTGGAATGTGAAGCTTCCACAAAATAATAAGTTTTCTCATGGGAAGGTAAAAGCATGTATCATGAGATCAAGGTCATGCATTCCAACATCATGCCCACTTTGGAATTATAAAGGTTAAGAAACATCCATGGAACTAAACCAAGCTGGAGGGAAAATATATTTGCCATAATACCAGAAAGCTATTAACAGCACTCTCATTATACAATTCAGTTAAGTTCTTTTCTATGAATTTCAGTCTGAAATAAAATATTTAAAAACTAAGTGCAGGTAAATACTCATTCAAAAATAGCAGGGTTTGTTTTGTTTTATTGTGGCTTTTTTTTTCTCTCTTTTTTTTTTTTTTTTGCCTGTTTCTTACTTTTGTCAGCATACAAACCTCTCAGGATATATATAGTGCAGGATCTTCAGCTTTCAATGTCTAACAGGGAGAGAGCCACCTCCTATACCTAAAGCACGTAGTGTTTTGGGAAGAAGATACAATCTGCACCAGGATAGAGCTTGTCAAGAGGAGTAAGGATTGGTTTTCGGGTTTAAAAGGAAATACATTCATTTTTTTTTTTTCCCATCTACCAAGACTTCTTCCAAAATAATCAATGCCCTGCATCTGGCAGGTCTTGTCATTTGGTCCAGGAACAGAGTACTGAATCTGATCCAGTGATAAACGAATCTAAGCCTTTTTCCCCAAAAATAACTAGGACAGAAATGGATCTTTGTTTAATTGATCTTTGTTAATTGATCATCTCCCTGGATCTTTGTTACCAACCTGAGAATTCTCAGAGTTTTTTGTTTGCCTTTCGGTTTGTTTTGCTTTTGTGGAGGACAGGTCAGGGAGATGGCTCTAGTCTCACACAAGACAAAGGTGGGGGATATCCCAGCATGAAACTGGGTGAAGTGAAGCTAAAAATCATCTAAATCTCCTCAAGGAGAGCTATCACTTAGTGCAGTGGTTCTCAGATAGGGGCGGTTTTGCTTCCCACAGGACATTTGATAACGTCTGGGGATATTTTTGGCTGTCACAGTGCAGGTGAGTGGAGTATGCTATCAGTATCGAACAGGCAGAGGTCAATGCTAAACATCCTCAAGGCATAAAACAGCCCCATACAATCAAGAATTAATTGGTCCCAAATGTCAATAATGCCAAGGTTAAGGTTGAGAAAGTCTACCTTACTGAGATCTAAAAAGAAAACAAACTTTTGAATTCAGAAATCCTGTAAACTCTGGAGCGTTCTCAGAGAAATGGTTCTCTGACAACTTCATCCGACTCTAGATGAATTTTTATCCAGGCTTGAAATCTGGTAATGTACATGTGTAATGAATGATTCCTGAGCAAGCATGTTCATTTCTGCATTGTATCTAATAGGAAAACAGTGGGATAACTCAAACATCATGTTACCGAAACTCCATTTTTTTCCCCTTGCATCTGCCTACCTGCACGCAGTGGCCCAAAGAAATTCATGAACAGCGGTTTGAAGTATAGAAAGAAAAAATGTTTAATATTGAATTGGCCAATACAGAGGCAGGTAGCTAATGCTCAAAACTTGACTTCCTGATGGTGTGCAAGTTACAGATTCTATAGGGCAAAATCACAAGACATCTGTGGGTTAGGAGCCCAGGGTTGTGCTGGGAGCAGATTAGAGGGACGTGTGGGAAGTATAATAAATCATCACTTCAGGTCTTCAGGACAGCCCTGAGGTCTGTTCTGGCATCCCTCTGTCTGGTTTCATGGGAAAGTAGCCAGGGGTTCGTTACACCTCAGGGCTCAGGAGCTGAAACAACCTCAGTCAAAATGCTATCTTTAGCCTGTCAGAGGTTCTGACCATGTGACCATCCATTAGTCAGGTCCCAACTGCTGTCTTCTGCTACCTCACGGGTGGCTGATTATCAGGGGAAAGGCTAGGTCTCTGAGGGGTATATATAGAGAGAAGAATATGATTTCTAGAACTAGGATTTAAATCTAAATTTGATCAATGTCACAGAGATCCTCGGTTTCAATAGTTCACAGGGTTTTGGTTTCATGAATTATACTACATGTATATCCATTTAAGAAAATATCATGTCATTAAAAATGTCACTTGGATCTGCGTATTAACGTGAAAAAATCCATTAGATATTGAGTAAAAAATGAATTCTGTTATAAAAGTGTGGGTAGCGTGATCCTATTTTAGTTAAAAATACATATTTATAATACTTATTTAAAAAGATAAAAAAGTTTCGAAGTGGCATAGATTAGAATTACCACAATTACGTTTTACTTTTATAATAGAGGTTATCTGTTTAGCTTTATCAAAAATAATGCCAAATGGGCATCAATTACATGAAGGAAGCTATGAAAATAACCTTCCATGGAAACAAATTCAAGTCTTTAAAACAATAAATGTATTTTTGTGAATTTGAGCTATTTAATCATTCTTTACATCCTCATTTACTGATTTATTCTTTAAACAAATATTTACTTAATCTCTCATGATGAGTCATGCAGTAGACTAGGCTCTGAGGGTGTAACAGTGTAGAAAGAGACAAAATATCTGTCTTCAGGCAGTTGATTGGTGTGTGTGTGTGTGTGTGTGTGTGTGTGTGTGTGTGTGTGTGTGTATACACAAGAGCTGTGTCCTTAGGGATTTTTGTGACCTTAGAAAAGATTTTCTTGCCCTAAAGATATACTATTCTAAGGTTTTTTCCAGAAAAGACCAAAAGACTCTTTTTATTGTTGAAGACAGGCCTGTGGTGAATGAATTGACTTGTGGAGCAGGTGCTGTTTACAGAGACTGTTGCTATTGGAAACTGCCTCTTTGACTGGCCTTTGCTTCATTAGGAAGCCACCAAACAAAAGCTCCTGAAGTTGTTGTCAGGCATTCATGGTGCTGCCACAATGTGCAGAACTCTGTCTTAGTTCCTCTGCAAAATAAAGCCTCTGTCCTCTCTTTTGGTGGATGCGTCTCAGCTCTTGTGCCTTTCCACAAATTAGCTGTTCTTTCTTGCAAAGATTCTAAGTCACTCTGTAAAGCGCTGCCCACAAAATAGTTATTGGTGGGTGTTCTCTCTGAGTTTCCTCTTCTTGATTGTAATCTAGGTTAAAAATGTAAAATAACATAACATTAAGTAAAATGAAATAAATTGACGGCTTATACTCACCTTTATACATTTTGAAACTGCAAAATATATAAATGATATTCTGGTAAATAAGCAGGATTTGATTTCCTATCCAACTCAGTTGTATAATTTAAAAAAAAAATTCTCATCAATAATTAAAAGAACAAAAATCACCCTATATGCAAAACTCTTATTAGGAGTTTGATAGAAACACTCAACGAGTGTGACTTCAGCAAACTGTCTCCAGGGTTTTGAGGATTAGCAGGTGGAATGCCGTGAATAGTGTCCTTTAATTTAATTGTCAATATTTATTTTCTGAAAACTTCTTAGACAACCAATTCAAATAATATGAAAGAAATCTTCACATTTATAATTTTTAATGGTAACTTAACAGATACAGTATAATTGAAATGCTATTAAGATTCCATGAGTTAATCAATTTCCAGTTTTTAACACTAGACCTCCAGAATTCTGGGAAGAATTAAATAAAAAATAAAAATGAGTATATAACCCAGATGTACCTGGTAAAATTATTCACCCTTCTATGAACAAAAACATTCAAA
Organism: Rhinolophus hipposideros; assembly: GCF_964194185.1. Lineage (NCBI taxonomy): Eukaryota > Metazoa > Chordata > Mammalia > Chiroptera > Rhinolophidae > Rhinolophus > Rhinolophus hipposideros. The sequence goes on from NC_138059.1 coordinate 21,412,235, forward strand.
AGGCAAAAAAAAAGATACTCAAAAGCAAATATGCCATGTTTTTTACCTCCCGGAAAGTGTACCCTTCTGTTTTTGTTTTTTTCGTTTTTGCTTTTTTTTCTTTTAGCTGCCAGAAAGCTTTTAGCCATTCATTGCCGAAATCATGCTTAAATCGTGTACCTCAGAACATCAAGTGTTTTCGTGGCTTATGTATAATCTGTTACGTCTTATTCATAACTGTCATATTTAGAATTATTATTATTTTCTATGCTATCTCAAGTGTTTCTAAAAGTTTTTAGGTGGCATTATAAGTGTTAATATATGTAATTAGAAGATGCTTTGTGGAGCAGTACAGTTAAGAGGACCTCACACTCAAAGTGCCTGGGGTTTCATGCTGTGTTTTACTGTCTCAAAATTCTCAATAACTGCATCTTTGAATTTGTGTTTTGTAACTGAAGTCCACGGGGACAGTGGAGCCTGTGCTAAGTGTTTGCAGCCTCTGCTTATGCACAGTCTGCCTCCCTGATGCCCTCTCTTCCTAAGATGGGTTATAGACCTTTTGCTTCCTACCACCTGTACCCTGTCCCTGCCCAGCCTCCCCATTCCCATTCCTGCTTAGGAGCCACTGATGCTCTCTGATTAGTTGGTCTATTGTGTCATCAGTAGAGGGAAGCTCACATCACACCTTCTTTCTCCACCCCATTTTCTGGATCTGGGTGCAAGTAGGAGCTGGGTGTATTCATCGAGTCTTGGTGCAGAGTAGGCGAGTAGCTATGTCGGTCCTGGGCTAGCAACACCGAAGCATAATCAGCAAGCACTTGATGGAAGCCTTTATGTAGACCTTTCACTCACATCCAATCCAGGAAACAAGAGCGTTCCAGACTGAATGCAAGATGGCACACTTTTTTCTGGGTTTGTTCTTTCACTTGAGTTGGCAATAAGTTAGTGGAAGTGGGAAATTCATCTTTCTCTCTCTAGCTGTTGTCCTTTTCATTTCTCACTGGGCCCCACAAATTATGTATCCCACCCTGTATGTGATAAATTCACACTTTATAGTTTATTCATTCTTTCATTTATTCAATCAAAATTGTTGGGTACCTAACATTGTTTTAATTAAAAACAATTATACTATTGGGTTGAGTAACAAACACTGTGCAGACAATAAGCTTTCAGTCCAGCAAGCCTGATAAATTTGAGATTTCAGTGGCCATACATAGGAAGACAGACTTTAAATATTTTGTTAGAAGTCTTGATTGTATAGGATGGCTTCTCTATGATCATATAATGCACTTTAAAACAGGTTACCACATCAGAATTTCTGGTAGCATATTAACCTAGCCATTTCAGAGCCTAAATGACAATTTCTGAACCATATGTATAGAATCCTCAATGAGCATACCAGATCATAATCAGGAATTGCTAGTATGTGCTTTAAATATGATTATGCTTTATGATTAAAAGTGAACAGAATAACCAATCGTCCCTACTTCATATATCTTTCTACTCTTCTTTATTAAATATCTGCCACATTAACCATCTGCTCTTCTAACCCAACGCTGATAGTAATTAGTTGTGGAGACCCAGGTATACCAGCCAATGGACTGAGATATGGAGATAATTATGTGGTTGGACAAAATGTTTCGTACATGTGCCAGCCAGGCTATACAATGGAATTGAATGGTTCCAGAATCAGGACTTGTACCACTAATGGCACCTGGAGTGGAGTAATGCCAACCTGTAGAGGTATAGTGATTTCTTCAATTATCTAGAAGTCGCTATGTATTTCCTTTCTTAATATGTAAATTTATGGTAAATTTAAATAATATTGTATGTATTGTTTCAATTTTTTGATACTGAGAAATGACTGCTTCTGTGTTTTTTTCAAACCATATAGATAACAATTTATAGAATTTTAAAATTGTATTACAATAAAAATGTTATATCCTATTTTGAGTGATGACAGTGAACTCTATTGCAATCAAAACAACAGAAATATCATGTACTCTTGATATGTAAGCACCATAATCATTTATATTCATTGATGAATATTTAAAAGAGAATATAACCTTAGTGAATTAGAACTTTTATTTGATGATCTACTTGGGTCAAGTATTTCGAGGATGGGGAGAAACACTTCCAGTAGTTTGAGAACAGTAAGCCTGAATTATAAAACTGTAATTTTTTAAAAAAAGAAAACGCCACACTGTATATTTAACGAATGCAATCTAGAATTAACCTTTTAGTCAATATAAGCATAGACTTGCTATCTTATGCTATTTGTTTTTCATTGGAAATATTTTTGTATTTTTTACCAATTTTTCTGATTACTTGTGGAATACTGTAGATTCAATGTCAGGTAGTTTACATTGTTCTATAATACTATTGATTTTTAATGATGGAGATTTCTCATTCAGGAGTTTTTCTAAACATCTATAAGTTGACAGTTTAATATCTTCCTGACATAATCATATAACCAAAAAGAATAATTCTAATGTGTGTTTTTCTTCTTGATTTCAGTTTCTGAATCAGTTCACTATAAATATTTAATACATGAAAATATATGAACAGACATTTTATATTTTAGAAGTTATTTTATACATAATTAATCGATCCTGATAATGACAGTGTTATACAATTCCAAAAATTATTCATATATATGGCTAATCATCAAAATATAATCATTCATCATTTTTAGATTTGGCAGGTGGTACCCTTCTTTCCCCCTCATCTCTGTCTTTCCAACCTATATCTGCTTAAAGACAGCTTAAAATAATTTTTCAAATTAATGTTTAAAAATTTAATCATACATTTAAAAATTCTACACTAAGTTTTAACATATGAATCTAAGTGGTTAATAGAATCAATTTGGATATTTTAAGGTGATATATGATTTTTATTTCAAAAATGTCACAGAGTTACTACCATATACCTTGCTCTAATGCCGATACACTACATATCGTCAAACAACCCTGCACTTCAATCTGTCTGAAGGTCACTGGAAAATAATATAAAACCAATAATTTATCAGTTACAGTATATTGGATGGAAGATCACCCTCTATTTGCCTTCCCTTAGATGTCAGGCAGCTTGTTATTCTGTAAGAGAATCTGTGACACCCAGTAGCCATTATGTTGCCAAGAAATAGTTGCATTCTAGAGGGATTAATTCCAGGGATGTTTCAGAAATACTACCAGGAGAATAAAACATGTCAGGCCGTACTGTCCTCCAAAAGGTTAAATTAGGACATATGCTTCTTCTAATGATATTTATTTATTTGTTTTATACCCAAGATATTTCAACAGCTGTGTCTAATTGCTTTTAATGTAATTGCAGCTGTTACCTGCCCAACTCCTCCCCAGATCTCTAATGGAAGGTTAGAAGGAACAAATTTCGACTGGGGCTTTAGTATTAGCTACATCTGTTCTCCGGGCTATGAACTATCCTTTCCTGCTGTTTTGACCTGTGTAGGGAATGGTACCTGGAGTGGAGAAGTACCACAGTGCTTACGTAAGTATAATTTCCATGCTTAAAATTGTATTTTCCCATTTTCACTGTCTTAGATCTATTTACTGAGATTGTAACTGTTACATAAATTTTCAAACTTTGCTAGAATAAATATGAAATTGTTAAACTCCTTCCAATGTGTAATTAAAGTTCAATGAAAAATAAGTATTTACCTATGGAGCTACTTTTTATGTAATCTAACCATTATGTTTCTTCTGCTCTAACTCTAAAATTTAGGCTAAATTTCCTTGTTTGCAAATTCCTGAATTTCCAAAACTATTTCATCAAATACAGGCACTCCAATATTAATCTGCCAGAAAAGTATTTTTATTTAGGTCAAGTTTATCTCAACTGAATGCTCTAATTTCACCCCAGATCTCTTTCTGCAAAAATTCATATCACTTTTACATGTTCATTCAAACTAAGTTCTTATGGTGGTATTTGCCATGATAATGATTGTGATTGTGCATCTAAAATTACCCAGGTAAGTTTAGAGACAGATACTTTTTTTTTAACTGAGATTATTCTATAGTATATATCCCAGTAAATATTACTTCAAGATAAATTTGCCAGATTACAAAAGTCATATTTATGTTTTACACAAATTTCTGTAGCACATAATATGGGCAGTACTCTTTCAGACATGTTGAATGCAATCATGTTCCTCGTCTTTTCCTGCCCAGTACAGGGTCAAGGAGCACGCTGCTTGTCCCCGAGGCCTTGAAACTAGGCAGAGCTAACTGACTAAACTGTGCAGAATTCTACAAAGTCTGGTCATCTCATTCAGAGTAAAGGCCAAATTGCCTGCAGGGGCATACGTACAACCCTTTTCTTAGTTCCTTCTAATCGCATCATATCCTGTTATTCTCCCCTTCATCCACTCTACTCTGGGCACACACCCTTCCTTACTCTTCTTTGAGCATTCAGCCATGCTTTGACTTCAGGGCATATTGTCTTCACTAGGTACATTTTCTGGAAATTTCCTTTTATTCTTTTGGCTTTTTATTCAGAATCCCTCTTCTCAGTATTGTCTTCTCTGATCACCATATTTAAAATTTAATATGTCAACATATAATATTGCCCTTTTACACTTTTTTTCTCCTTCATTGTCTCCTTTCATCACTTACGTTTTCTTCTCATAACACACTATACATTTTACTTATCATGTGTGTTTGCAGGTAAACTCAGGTTCACCTTCCTTGAAGGCAGAGATTTTGTTTTTCTTCACTGCTGTATATAGTACAGTTCTTGGCAGATATCAATGCTTAGAATGCTATAGTAATTAAGACAGGTTGGTACTGATGCAGAGATAGAAGGTAAACCAATGTTATAGAAGAGAGAGTACAGATTCGTTTATTGATACTCGATACATTATGGAACAAATCAGTGGGGAAAGAACAGATATTTCAATTAATGCAACACACACACAATCTCTATCTCATGTTAAATAACAGATCAATGCCAAATTTTTTCAGGACTTAAATAGAAAAGTTTTAAAGACTAAGAGACTATCTAAATGATTTTGGAGTAAGAAAAGATTTCTGAAGATGCAAAAGCTCCACCCCTAAATGAAAATTGAAAAAAACACACAAAACAACCAGCTACATTAAAAATTTTTAATTTCTCATTATGAAATGATCAGCCAGAAACTTAGATAATATAATCAATATGCATGAAAAGTAATAATATATAGAATATATAAAGATTTTCTAAAACATAAAAGGCAAAACAATAAACATGGGCAAAAGTCATGGATAGCTATTTACTCATAGGACTGAAAAAAAAAAGTTGGACAATATAAAGTGTTAGTAAGGATGTGGAGCCATGGATACTTTTACACACCAATGATGGATGTTTAAATTGACTGAATCATTTGCAAAATTTGTTGTTATTATATAGTGAAATTAAAGATGTGCAGAGTCTATGGCCCAGAAATCATATTCCTAGGTGTACACCCTACATAAATTTTATGCATGTGCATAAGGAGACATGTACAAGAACATTAACATCAGCATTGTTATTAGTTGTTAAGCTAAATAAGTCACTGCTTAAGCATGCATGTGAATGTGATACATTTATCAAGAAATATATGGAACTGAGAAACCTAGAATTCAGGATGAGAAAAGAGATACTATGTGGGAGGATTTCATAAGGAGATTCAACAGTACCGGCAAGCTTCAGTGTGTGAACCCAACACCCAACTTTAGTATCTAGATGGGGACAATGAGGTATTACAGAAATTAGTCTATGGTAAAGTTTGTTTAATATGACTGAAAAAAAATCTCAATCAACAAGTTTCTTAATATGTTTTATTTTGGGATCTATGAAAATGCAAATAATAAAATTCTTACTATTGACATTTAAATTATAATAATTATCCAGATATAATAGGGCTAACTTTGTCCCAATTGCTTTACACATATTATTTCTACTACACAAAGCAGGGCTCCTGGGTATGTTTAGTCATGACGTTTTAATAGATAATGACACTTAGGCTCAGAGGGAGGAGATCAAATTATAAGGACACTATATAATTCTGTCATCATTTAGGGAACCAGCTACTTTGTTATGTGGCCTAAGGTCACACTGCTAGTAAATGGCAGAATATGAATTCCAATGTAGAGAAGGTAGACTTAAGAGACAATTCCCTTATCCATTGTATATCCAAATTCATTCATTTCCAAGGTTTTATAAAGAGGAAAGCCTTTTCTCTTTAAATGTGTTTAAAGTGTGCCTTTTTATGTTAAAGTTTATGGCATTGTGATCTGAAGCCTTTGAAAATAACCTAGTTTCTGAAGCCGCTACACTTGACATCAATAAGTTGTTTGGTTTAGTACATCTGCAGATACAAAAAGATGGATGATGGGGGTGACGATAAAATTGAGGAGTTTATATGGATGCATATCAATCCTTTCTTTTTTGTTGTTGTTGAAAAAAGACAAGATTTCAAGATGAGTAACCCAGCAGAAATATACAAAAATAACTCTTCAGAAATAAGTTATGAATGAACGTAGCAATAGACACAATTGCTAAAGCTGTTAATGCCCATTGATAATGATCACTAAGGAAATATGCATTCAGTTCAAAATGTGCTACAGATACAAAGTAGTACGACAAGGGCTCTGGCATTTATGGTTTGGTGTTATTAATATGTTGCTAGAAGTGTTTGTATGTCAAGTAGCACTGAGGTTTAGAATATACAAAATATCGTGAAAATTTAAAAGAAGCAAAAAAAACCCACAATAAATAATGTTTATTTTACCTGTGTTACTTTATTCTTAATTTCACTCCAATTTAGTTTGTTTTAATATTTATTTAATGATTACTTTTGATTTTAGCTGTTTTAAAAAGAAAAAAAAATGTTTCTAAAAAGAAGTTGAAAATTTAAGTTTCTTGTAGAGTCTTGAATTTCAGGCAAGGTCTTTCTTTAAACATTGAGTTTAAGACTAGGTATGCTACAGTTAGGGTATTCATACATTGCAATTTGCTTGGCACATTCCTGTTAGTAGTTTATTCTCATTGTCCTGGTAGTTGTCCTATCCAGTTAAAGGCCCCCTTTCACTCTCAAAAGTGTCTTGGTTTAGATGATTTATTGTATGGTCACTCAGCCTATAGCCATCTTAAGGCAGAATTTATATTTAGAAACATAATTGTTTGTTTGCTTTGTAGGGAAATAAGCTTTCAGTTCCAGAATCTATAAATTTAAAAATTGAGTAGACTTAAAAATAGTTAAAATGACAAATTATGTGTACATGTTTTTTACTACAATAAAAAAGCATGCTATATAAATGGTCTACTGGATTTGAAACCATCTTATTTCAACTCCTATTACATATCTGTGTGCTCACTCTGCTGCAGCCCTCACTGACCTCATTCTTCTTCCAACATGCTAGACTTGCCCCAGCATATAGGGCTTTGGCAATGCCATCCTCTCTATCTGGAATATTTTCCCTAGGGATATCAGCATGGATTGATGTTTTGTTTCCTCCAAATCCATTCTTAGTAAGGGACACCCTTGCCACCTCGTTTAAAATCTACTCCTATCCCTCACCATCTATCACATCCGCACATCCACACTCCTGATTTCCTCCTCCCACAATATTTTTCCACATACCATGTTTCTCCAAAAATAAGACCTAGCCAGACCATCAGCTCTAATACATCTTTTGGAGCAAAAATCAATATGAGACCTGGTCTTATATAAGACCGGGTTATAATGTTATATTATACCCAGCATTATATTACATTACGTTACATTGTATTATATTATATTATATTATATTACATTACATTACATTACATTACATTATATTATATTATATTATATTATATTGTATTGTATTGTATTGTATTTATTATACCCAGTCTTATATTACATAATATAAGACCCGGTCTTATATAAATTTTTGCTCCAAAAGATGCATTAGAGCTGATGGTCCACCTACGTCTTATTTTCGGTGAAACACAGTAGGACTTATCATCTTCCTATATGCTACCTTGTTTTTACTTATTAATTATGTTTATTGTTTTTTTGGTTTCCTCACAAATACATAAACTCCACAAGGGCAGGAATCTTTATTTGTTTACTGATAATTCCAAGTGCCTAAGCCTATTTAGAATAACGTCTTTCAGTAGTTAAACATCTTACATGTTGAACAGAATCACCTAATCAATTTGTTTAGAAAGCCTGTCAAGTTGATATCTTCAGAGGTTGTTGTAGAACATTGAGGCTCCTTAGTTTTGTTTAGATTTGGACTCCAATGGTCTTCTTTTCTCTTAAAACAAAACAAAATACAGTAGTATCCAGGGTTTTGAACGTCCCCATTGGTGAATATTTCAGTTTACAAACTCCATAAACCCAAAAGTAAATGCTTCGCTTTTCATGCCTCAGAAGTCGAACATGTTGCAAGTCTTCTGCTGAGTTCAAGATCCCGAGTTCTAGCTTTTGGCTGTTTTCGAATGTTTCAGAGCTTGAACAGTCTTCCAGAAGGGATTACATTCGAAAACCGAGGTACCAATGTAAAACAAAACACTCAAAACCCCCACAGTATTTTGAAGAAGAAGGCATCAAAATACTGGGATATGTGCTCACACTATTCAACAGAGTCCAGCAAAACAAATAACCCTGTATTTCATATACATATAAAACGACAGACTAATCTAGAGAGTACAATCTAGACATCATGGGTTGGTTCTTTCTCACAGAGGCATCTGTGAGTCACATGCCATTTCAGAAATACTTCCGCTTGACAGCCTATATGTACAAATATGTGGTTTGATTCTGGTCAATATAAAAAACAAAACAAAACACTACAGTTATTAAGGTAGGCTACTAGGTGGAAATATCTAAGTCTGACTAATTTTTTAAATATGCTGAACTCAAATTCAGTATTTATTTATGTAAACAAAAGTTAAAAAAATTCATTGGGACAGATTAACATGGATAGCATGTCACTTTAGTGCAATATTCCAGTTGTCGTCATTTTTCTCAATTGTTTACTCTGATATTTTTAAATCTGTGTTATAATTGTCTTTTTTTCACTTCCAGCAAAATTTTGTGGTGATCCTGGTATACCTGCCCAAGGAAAAAGAGAAGGCAAAAGCTTTATATACCAGTCAGAAGTTTCATTCAGCTGCAATTCTCCTTTCATACTAGTGGGATCAAGCACCAGATTATGTCAACCAGATGGCACTTGGAGTGGTTCGTCACCTCACTGCATAGGTAATATTAATGAAAGGTTGATTATATTCAGTAACTTTGGATATAACAGGTAGTGGTGACATTTAATGGTTTTCTTTATCCTATAAACTATAGTTGACTAAATATGAAAACAAATATAAAATATAGAAGCAATTAGAAGACACTAAAAATGAATATTGGTAAAACGTATGGTATTATTTTTAGCATGGAAAATTTCCAGAAGAAACACACGAAATATTCTTTTTTGTTTAACAGTAAAATGAAAAAGAAAAGAGATTTCCGATGAATAGCGTTAAGTATTAACATCAGTATAGGTCTTTAAAGTTAAGAAAGCATGTTCAAATGAAATTAAACTTGACTGCCAAATATAAAAAAGACACATTGATTTCAAAATGGCTCTAAGTACATTTCTTTTTTCTTTTTAATTTATGTTTCAATTATAGTTTACATACAATATTATATTAGTTTCTGGTGTACAACATAGTGACTAGACATTTATATACCTTTCAAAGTGGTCACCCCGATAATCTAGTACCTATCTGGCACCATACATAGTTATTACAATATTATTGACTATACTTCCTATGCTTACTTTACATCCCCATTACTTTTTTTTAATAACTGGCAGTTTGTATAAGTACATTTCTTTAATCCTAATATTAAATACCACATTTGGTAAATTAACCAGATAAACTGTCATACAAACCATCCTAAACTGTCATACAAACTAGCCAACTTGGAGACTGCCCTACCATTCTTATGTGTGAATCTCCTACAGATGTCACTTCAAAATCCAAATAACTAAGTCCTGTTTCTAGAAAAAAAAAACTTACTTCTTGAGGGTAATATTACACTACCTGAGATTATCATTTAGCAAAGTCCTTGAGCAATGTTTTATGCATGTGTTCTTCTTTCATATTCTTCATTTTTCCTCAAATTTTTATCCACAGAGTTATTTTGATATCAAGTGCTTTTATATTGCAAGTTTTCAAAGTTCAAGAATTGCATACTTTATATAAAATGCAGTCTACCTGAATGTCTTGCTTTAAGATTAGCAGACTTCTGTCCATGGTGAGATGCTATTAGATTTACAGTCTTTATTATTACCCAGGGCCCTTTCATTAAACCTGAGATCACTGAAAATTGTTTCATGTGAGAGAAATACACATTTAAATATAATTATAAATTTTAAAGGAACAATATGTTTTCAATCTTTGTTTTAGAACCCACTCGTACCTCATGTGAAAACCCGGGAGTGCCACGGCATGGATCTCAGAACAGTACGTTTGGTTTTCAAGTAGGTACTTTAAATATTTCCATTTAGAATAAAACTAGACCATAAGGCTTCTTTGGTTCATGTGCATATAGACCTGTTGATGTAAACAGAAAAAATGTCACACTTATATCTATATTTATAAACATATTTCTAAAAAGGTAAGAGGCAACAAAAGAGTGGAAGTAAAAGGAAATTAGGAGAAGAAAAATATACTTCGAGAATAATAGCCCAACTGACAGTGAAGATAAAAGAAAAGAAAAGTTGGAGATAGCTGTGAGCATAGGAAAGTCCATAAGCAGCAGTTAGTACCAGTTAGAGTGTAAGTAAGAGTGATAGAGGAAATGAGTAAAAGATGTGGGAACAGTGAGGAAAAATACAGAGGAAAATAGAGATTTCTGAGAATAAGAGTCAGCTAATATGTTAAAACGTGGTTATTCAATAAGGTAATAAGACTAAAATAGTTTTTTTTCTTTTATAATATATAAAACTAAATGTGGGAAATATCTTAAAAAATAATGTAACCGTAACCTATTATTACACAACACATAGCTGGATTGTTCTGTTACAATTCTTTAGCATGCCCTGTCATGTGTGTCTGAACTTCTTATTCTCTCTTTACTCAGTTTAGATTTTATATAGAGATTCTGCAAGTTTTTCATTACAGGGGCCTAAGGGGAGCCAAAGTGCATACTTGATTACAAAAGGAAATAGTCAATTTACACATTATCCAACTGCCTGGTGTTGCAGAGTTTTCTAAATTGTGCTATTTTGTGTGACATTCAGTGTGAACCTGAGAAACATCCATTTCTAAAGAAAGTGTTCATCAAAGGTGCCATATTTTTGTTGCTAAAAATAGTTTTCATTTATCTACAGTTCAAGTATAGTATGAACATTGATTTAATAGTGTTTCCAATTCTGGCTTGCCTCAGGCCTGTCTAGAAACACAAAAGTGTAAAAAATTGTCTCAGTTTCAATTATATTGATGTTAAAAAACTTAAGATTCATACGTACATATGCACATAAAATGGTTTATCAATTGATCTAAATCTATAAAAATGCACAACTAGCTAAGCAGCACTAGTCCTCAGCATACACACAAAGCAACTGAAACAGAATGTGACTTGGCTTTAATCTAGGTGAGACTCATCAAGCCCAGAATTTAGAAACTGAATGACAGTAATAAGTCTTTTCTACTACTCTGTGTTTATCTACTTTGTTCTCTCTCTGCATATTGGCCATCTGGCCAAGGGTATATCATGTCTATTTATATCTCAGCCACATACAGAAAGTGATTAATTCCTTCAATCTCAGTTCCAAATTTCCAGAGAGAAAATTGGAATGTTCCAACTTTATAGTATCCACCCCTGATTTTATCAGGTGGCCAATAGTGACTAAAATAAAAACAGGGGTTAGGAACCCCACATCTGGGAGGGAAAAGAAAAAGGAGGACGTTGTGAATTCTAGAGGCATTCAAATCATTTCCTTAATTTTCTGTTTACGTGTTTATGTGTTTACTCTCCTTTTCTATACAGATTTATATAAATTTTTTGACACAGATATAATTATTAATATATAAGAATATATCACCTCTTGCCGGAAAACTCTAGTGCTGAAAAAATAACATAATTTATCTCTGTATCCAAAATATCGAAAATTAGAACAATTTTTTGCTAGAAATAGGTTACTAGTGAAGGGAGTAGCTGTCAAAATGATTGATACAACATCTAGTTTAATTATGGGGTAAATGCCAAACACACATTTCGTTAACTGTTGTATCACTCTTTAAATTGAGCTCTGGGCTTTGGGAGACACATTATTTAGATTTAGGGCTTGTTACATAAAGCTATTATAGGCATGAAATGTTTTAAAACTAACTCTTAGATGTTTAACCCCAAGATATTTAACATTAAGATATTTAACCCTACCAAAATAACTGTAATGATTATGTGTGATTTCTAGTTTATAATCCAAATTAGTACATAAGTACATTTAATGAGGCACTATTAGTGTTTTATTAACTTTAAATGATGAATATGATGACATGAATTTTGAAACAAAAAATCCCACAACATTCAAAATTTTAAATTAAAATCTTCTGATTATTTTTTAATACAAACTCACAAGATACCTTGAAATTCAATTTTTATTAAACCAGAAAGTTCAGGGTCAAAACTGATCCTGATACAGGATAGTTAACATGTCCCTAGGTAGGCAGGGAGGTCCCTGGTGGAATAAACAAAGATAGCTATATCCTAAATCTCCACATTTTGAAATCACTTCTCACTCCAGGACAAAATGTAACAAGGCCTTCGGGTTAATCATAAAATTCCTTTTGGCCTGATAAATGGAACAGATCTGATAGATAAGAGTGGGTTACTTTGCTAATTCCTTTAGGATGGGCAAGCAGAACAAACCTGGTAGACAAATTTCATTAGAAGGTACCAGTTCCCTTCTTCAAACAGTTCCCTTCTTCAAACAACTTCCCTTCCCCAAGCAGGCAAGGGAAGGTATAAAAGTAAGAGCTTTTACCTCAGTCATGGGGTTCCAGACCCCCTACTGCTTTAGGAGCTCTGACTCTTTTTGCTCTCAATAAACTATCCTCTTTTTAAAACTCTTTGTCACTCCTGGGTCCATGTTTCCATTCTTCCATCTCACGAGATATGATCCCAGCCTACACCCAGAAACTGCCTGCAGATTCAAAATCATCTACTTCATTTGGGGAATCACAGGAAAAATATTCCTACATCAATGCTAGGCGAAAACCTTTTGCATCTTATCTTAAGTGCATGTGTTTGTTATCCCTTTATTTTTATGATTTTGCCTTTCTACTTCAATTTTATTAACCTTAATTTACGTATAACTTTTATTACCCATTTTGGGGGGTAAAATGTTTAATACAACATAATATAAACATAAAAGTAGTTGTTTAAAATATCTTACAGAGAGAGCATATAAAATTTTGAAGTCCTAATTATAAATACATTTTGAAAGTTGTTAGTAACTCTATTGCATACTCCAGTTAAACAAAATGTGATATTAAAAATCAGACATATAAATATAGTGATGAAAATTCTAGCAAAGTGAAAGTGATTTACTATGAAATACCATAAAAGGGTTAGAAAGATATTATTTAGAAAATTCTAAATTTGGGCAAAATTTTAAGTAATCCTACAATTAGCCCTCTAAATTTCATGACTTAGGTACTCTTATATAACATTTAAAAGAGGGAATAAGAAGTTTAAGAAGTGAAGTAATATTTATTAATTAAACATATCTTAATATTTCATACTGCATTTGCACATAACATGCTAATTTGGGCCAATCTAAAATAATTGTTATTTAAACATTGGCTTAATTAAAACTTGAATATGGATGATTTTAAAATCCTGACATAAAATAATTTTCAATATTTACTTTCACATTGTATATAATTGCTTATACAATGAGCACTTTCTATTAGTAAATGTTGGTGGGAAAATTTAAATAAATTATTTTTCCAAGAATTATTTGAATTAGATAATGGAAATATTTATGATGTTACTAATTTTTCTACAAATAATCAAATTACATTATGTATATTAGAAGTTATTCAGAGTCATGAAGTTATTCACCTAGCATGGCAAGTCAAAAAAGGATGGTAGCTAGGTAAAATATTCTATTCAGTGGATTTATCACTGACAAAATTGTTAATTAATGTACTACTATTTGGAAAATATTTTGGTGAGTATAATACAAAAGATTATGAATAAAAAATTAGTTATTAAATTTGTATAACTACCTATATTAGATATCTGGTATAAACATTTCTGAATTTGACAAAAATCTTGATATTAAGTGTGTTAGTGACATAGAAAACATCTTTAAATAGATTGTAGTTCTATAGTATCTGGTTAATATCTAATGCAGTACTTATGGTAACTTTAGAAACGTTCACAGGAATGAGGAAATAAACTCTTAAGAGCAAAAAAAGAAAAAGAAAAATATTTTCCAACATGTTCCTCATATCTCTCTTTTTTTTTTTTTGAACACTCTTTATTTTAAGCCGCCAAGTGCGGCATGAACGCTGTTTCTTGGACAAAGTGCTTTGAGAAGCCAAGGCAGGCAGTAGACATGCCCCTGCCACCCATCATCCCCCACCCCACCCCACATGACCCTCAGCTGCTCTGGAGCTGCCAGGCCTGGCATGACTTCTCTCTGGCTGGGTGGGACCTGGGCTGGCTCAGGATATCTGAGTCTCAGCTCCTGCCAGTTGCTACTTTTGGTAGCTTGGAGGAGGATTCCTCTCATATCTTACTAATATAAAGATCTGAGTAAATAACCCAAATGTACCCTTCAAGAAACAAATAACTATTAACTTTATGTTAATTAAAGTATACAGGGAATATTATGGCACCTTAAATAATAGATAGACATATTAAATACCTAAAGTAATCAAATATTTTTATATTAAATTATCAGTCCCCATTCCTTCAGTTGATCCAATATGTTCAAGACACTTTTTTGTTTTAGTTTCTGTTTTTTTTTTTTTCTTTTTCTTTTTGGTTAACTGGTAAATTTCATTTTTATTCCCTCCACAGAAATAATTAGAGAAACTTGGAACCAAACATACATGCTGACTTTCTGCAAAATGTATAAAAGGTTCTTTTTTTATTATGTATAACATAGGCACAATTATTTTAAAGTTAATGAATTTTTATTTAAGCAATTCCCCGTTATTAAAGTGGTTACTTCCATTGCCTTAGTTTCTGAGTTTGAGTCTCAATTTCTTTCAAAAATAATTTTTGCGCAACCCCATTTGTCAGGTCAGTCAGTCCACAATTCTTTTAGTGGGGCTTCTTTGATCTCCACTTGAATGTGGACGTACTTCAAATATTCCCCAACTGTAATCATTGTGACCCTATTTCTTCAAGTTTACATTAGGGTCCTTTAAGTCCTTATTTTATGTTCTCAAGATAAAACCCTTGTTTTATATACATATATGCTTTATAACCCATATTCCTGTATCTCTTTCAGGTTGTTCTCTGTCTTCTGTCCAATATTTTTTGACTTTGTTACTCTTTTTAAACACGGCAGCTCCTTCACTATGTTCTTGGTCTAAATATATATATACCTTCTTTGGTAATTCAGAACTTATTATGAAATAATTATTCTCCATCAATTTGATATCACATTCATCGTCATGTTCAAGATTTGTTGCAAACACATCCTCTCCTGCTGACTCTACAATAGGAGAGATAGATTCATCGTCAACCAAATATTTGTATCTATGACTATCAAGGTCTTATTTTTTTCTAAATCTTCACCAATATTCATCTGTTTCAAGGATTCCTTCAGGTGGTATTCTCACTTCAGTTTTTCAAGGCAGTTAACACATCCTCTTGCCACAGCTTACTCAAAAGTTAAAGTTTTTCTCCAAGTAATAATTTTCTTTCATTCTCTGATTCTAAAAATGGAAATGGAAACCCAGGTCCTTTATCTTTAAATTGTTTAGTTACTTGTGATCTTCTAGTGTTTCTCCTTCCTTTTGACCTTCTTGTTGGTCTTCCTACAGGCTTATATTCCCCCTTTTTACATTTCTTTTTAACAAAATATTTCAAAAACAGCTTTTAAAGTCAATGGTGTTTGTTCAAAAGATGAGTCACTGGATGAATCTCTTGCTTAAACACTTTCAAGTGAATGAATAAACTTTCTAATAGTGTTTCTTTGCCTCTGTTTATGTGAGTAAGGAGCACATTGAGGTTTTTTTTTTTTTTCAATTAAAGTTTATTGGGGTACAATTGTTAGTAAAGTTACATAGATTTCAGGTGTACAATTCTGTATTACATCATCTATAAATCGCATTGTGTGTTCACCACCCAGAGTCAGTTCTCCTTCCATCACCATATATTTGATCTCCCTTACCCTCATCTAGCACCCGTCTCCCCCTTACTCCCTGATAACCACTAAACTATTGTTTGTGTCTATGAGTTTTTGTTTCTCATTTGTTTGTCTTGTTCTTTTGTTGTTTTTGGTTTATATACCACATACCAGTGAAATCATATGGTTCTCTATTTTTTTCAGTCTGACTTATTGTCGTGCAGGGTCTCAGCTCCCACTCCCCGCCCAAGAACGCAGGACACAGTAAGGCCAAAAAGGAACACCCACGGAGCCATAGATAGGGGAATCAAACCAATATATTCTCGCTGGCGGCTGGGCTGGAGACACAGGAAGCAGGATCTACACAATCTGCCTAACAGCAGTCCGTGCTTGCCAGCCACCACCTTCTTGCTAGCCCCATTCCTTTCCTGCTAGCGTAGCCACAGCCGTTATATTAGTGGCCAATGGCCTACGGGTTACAGCTGACGGCCAACTAGCCACAGCTGCTGGCATCTGATCACAGTTGATGGCCATTTACTACCCGAGCCAGCACCTTTGTATGTGAGGCCGAGAGCCTGGAAACTGTTTTTTGGGGTTTTGTCCCCACACTTATTTTGCTTAACATTATAATCCCAAGATCCATCCATGTTGTCACAAATGGTCCTTTTTCATCTTTTCTTACCCCCGAATAGTATTCCATTGTGTATATATACCACAACTTCTTTCTCCATTCATCTATCGAAGGGCATTTTTGTTGTTTCCTTGTCTTGGCCACTGTAAATAAAGCTGCAATGAATATTGGAGCACACTTGTCTTTATGTATAAATGTTTTCAGATTTTTTGGTAGATACCCAGGAGAGGGATTGCTGGGTTATATGGTAATCCTATTCGTAATTTTTTGAGGAATCTCCACACTGCCTTCCATAGAGGCTGCACCTGTCTGCATTCCCACCAGCATTGTATGAGGGTTCCTTTTCTCCACAGCCTCTCCAACACCTGTTACTATTTGTCTTGTTGATGATAGCCATTCTGACTGGGGTGAGGTGTTATCTCATTGTGGTTTTTATTTGCATTTCTCTGATGATTAGTGACATTGAGTATTTTTTCATATGTCTATTTGCCATTTATGTGTCCTCTTTGGATAAATGTCTCTTCAGGTCCTCTGCCCATTGTTCAATTGGATTGTTTCCTTTTCTGTTATTGAGTTGTATGAGATCCTTATATATTTTGGATATTAGCCCCTTATCAGAGTAACTGTTTGCAAAAATCTTCTCCCATTCAGTTGGTTGCTTCTTTATTTTGTCGATGGTTTCTTTTGTTGTGCAGAAGCTTTTAAGTTTGATATAGTCCCATTCATTTATTTTAGCTTTTACTTCCCTTGCCTTTGCATTCAAATTCATAAAAAAAATGCTCTTTGAACCCAAGATCCATAAATTTAGTACCTGTGTTTTCTTCTATGCAGTTTATTGTTTCAGGTCTTATGCTTAGGTCTTTGATCCATTTTGAATCAATTTTGGTACATGGAGATAGACAGCAGTCCAGTTTCATTTTTTTCACATGGCTTTCCAATTCTTCCAGCACCAATTATTGAAGATACTGTCTTTACTCCATTGTGTGTTTTTTGCTTCTTTGTCAAAAATTATCTGTCCATATTTATGTGGTTTTATTTCTGGGTTCTCAGTTATATTCCATTGATATACGTGTGTGTTTTTCTTCCAGTACTATGCTGTTTGATTTTTGTTGCCCTGTAGTGCAAAGCAAAGTCAGGGAATGGGATAACTCCAGCATTGTTCTTTTTTCTTAAGATTTCTTTGGCTATTTGGGGTCTTTGGTGGTTCCAAACAAATCTGATGATTTTTTGTTCTATTTCTTTAAAAAATGCCATGGGATTTTGATGGGGATCACATTAAATCTGTATATTGCTTTGGGTAATGTGGCCATTTTAACCATGTTGATTCTTCCAATACATGAGCACAGAATGTCTTTTCATTTGTTTGTGTCTTCTTCAATTTCTTTTAGAAATGTCTTATAGTTTTCAGCATATACGTCTTTCACATCCTTGGTTAAGTTTATTCCTAGATATTTTATTCTTTTTGCTGCAATTGCAAAAGGAATTGTTTTTGTTTGTTTGTTTGTTTTTATTTCTATTTCTGAGATTTCATTGTTAGTATATAGGAATGCAATGGACTTTTGTATGTTAATTTTGTAGTCAGCAACTTTACTGTATTCATTGATTGTTTCTAATAGCTTTTTGGTGGAGTCTTTAGGATTTTCTATGTATAGCATCATGGCATCTGCAAAGAGTGATAATTTAACTTCTTCATGCCAAATTTGGATGCCTTTTATTTTTTTCTCTTGCCTGATTGCTCTGGCAAGGACTTCCAACACTATGTTGAAAAGCAGAGGTGATAGGGGACAGCCCTGTCGTGTTCCTGAACATAGAGCAAAGGGTTTCAGTTTTTCACCATTAATTATGAGATTAGCTGAGGATTTGTCATATATAGCCTTAATTATGTTAAGGTGCTTTCCTTCTATACCTGTTTTATTAAGTATTTTAATCATAAATGGATGTTGTATCTTGTCAAATGCTTTTTCTGCATCAATTGATGCAATCATATGATTTTTGTCCTTTATTTTGTTTATGTGATGTGTCACATTGATAGATCTGCATATGTTGAACCATCTTTCTGCCCCTGGGATAAACCCCACTTGGTCGTGATGAATAACCTTTTTAATGTATTGCTACATTCGATTTGCTTGATTTTTTAAGGATTTTTGCATCAGTATTCATTGAGATATTGGTCTGTAATTTTCTTTTTTTTGTGTTATCCTTACCAGGTTTTGGTATCAGGATAATGTTGGCCTCATAAAATGAGTTAGGGAGTGCTGTTTTTTCTTCTATTTTTTGGAAGAGTTTGAGCAGGGTTGGTATTAGATCCTCTTTGAAGGTTTGGTAGAATTCACTAGTTAAGCCATCTGGTCCCGGACTTTTGCTTTTGGGAAGGTTTTTGATGACTGATTCAATTTCATTACTGGTCATCTTTCTATTTAGATTTTCCAGTTTTTCATGGTTCAGCCTAGGAAGGCTATATGTTTCTAACAACTTGTCCATTTCTCTAGATTATTGAAATTGGTGGCATATAGTCCTTCATAGAATTTTTGGATGATCCTTTGTATTTCTGTGGCATCTGTAATGTCTTCCCATTTTTCATTTCTGATTTTGTGTTTTAGAGTCTTTTCTCTTTTTATGTTAGTGAGTGTAGCTAAAGGTTTGCCAATTTTGTTAATCTTTTCAAAGAACCAGCTGTTTGTCATATTAATTTTTTCTGTTGTCTTTTTGTTCTTTATTTCATTTAATTCTGCTCTGATTTTTATTATTTCCTTTCTTCTGCTGAATTTGGGTTTTACTTGTTCTTCTTTTTCTACTTCTTTAAGGTGTAACATGAGGTTATTTATTTTGGATTTTTCTTTTTTCTTGAGATAGGCCTGTAATGGTATAAATTTCCCTCTTAAAACTGCTTTCGCTGCATTCCAAAAAATTTGGTAGGATGTATTTTCATTGTCATTTGTTTCTATATATCTTTTGATCTCTCCTCTAATTTCTTCTTTGACCTGTTCGTTCTTTAAAAGTATGTTGTTTAATCTCCATGTATTTGTGGTTTTTCCAGCTTTCTTTTTGCAGTTGATATCCAATTTCAAAGACTTGTGATCAGAGAATATGCTTGGTATGATTTCAATCTTCTAAAATTTGTTGAGGCTAGTTTTATGTCCCAATATATGGTCTGTCAATGAGAATGCTCCATGTACACTAGAAAATAATTCATAGCCTAATTCATAGTTTTAGAATGAAGTGCTCTATAAATGTCAATTATATCCATTTCATCTAATTTGTCATTTAGGGCTAC
Source organism: Rhinolophus hipposideros (assembly GCF_964194185.1). NCBI lineage: Eukaryota > Metazoa > Chordata > Mammalia > Chiroptera > Rhinolophidae > Rhinolophus > Rhinolophus hipposideros. Next base: position 21,432,456 of record NC_138059.1, read on the forward strand.
TCTTATGTTATTTATGTTCTGTTTGGATGATCTATCTATAGCAATAAATGATGTATTTAGGTCCCCTACTATAATTGTGTTGTGGTTAATTTCTCCCTTTAGTTCTGTTAGTAGTTGCTTGGTGTATTTTGATGCTCCCTGATTGGGGGCATAAATATTGATGACTGTTATGTTTTCTTGTTGTATAATCCCCTTTACCATTATGGAATGTCCATTTTTGTCTCTTGTTACCTTTTTAACCCTGAAGTCAGTTTCATCTGATATCAGTAGGGCTACACCTGATTTTCTCTGGATACAATTTGCTTGGAGTGTCAATTTCCACCCTTTCACTTTGAGTCTATGCTTGTCCTTGTACCTGAGATGTGTCTCTGGGAGGCAGCATATGGTTGGGTTTAGTTTTTTGATCCAATCTGCTACTCTGTGCCTTTTAATTGGTGAGTTCAATTCATTTACATTTATGGTTATTATTGATGTAGGATTGATAGGATTTCCTATCATTCTATCTTTGATTTTCTGGTAAGACTGTGTCTCTATTGTTTCTTTGCCTTTTTGTTGTCTATTATTTCTGTGTGGTGTTATTCTGTTATTTTTCCCTCTGTTTCTTCTGTTATTGCAGTATATATTTCAGGTCTGGATTTTTTTTTTCTTTTTTTTGAGTGGTTACCATTAAGTTTATGTAAAAGATAGTTTGATATTTAGAGTATTCCATTTTCTTCAGCACACTTACTTTCTCCATTCCCATATTCTTGTTCAGGCCTTTAGTCTCCCCTTTGTTATGTTTTGGTTGCCACAAATTGTCCCTGTTGATGGTGGTTGAATAGCCTCCTTTAGTATTTCTTGTAGTGCAGGTCGTGTATTAGAAAATTTCCTCAGCTTCTGTATGTCTGGAAAGGTCTTACTCCTCTTTCATATCTAAAGGATATCTTTTCTGGGTATATTATTCTTGGCTCATAATTTCTCTCTTTCAATAGTTTGAATATTTGTTTCCACTCCCTCCTGGCTTATAGAGTTTCTGCTGAAAAATCTGATGACATTCTAATGGGCTTTCCTTTGTAGGTTATCATCTTCTTTTCCTTGGCTGCCTTGAGGATTCTTTCTTTGTCATTGATTATTGACAGCTTCAATACAATGTGCCTTGAAGAAAACCTGTTGTGGTTGAGGTAATTATATGTTCTATTTGCTTCTTGGTTTCAAAGATCCAGTTCTTTCCACAAGTTTGGGAAGTTCTCATCGACTATTTGTTTGAATATACTCTCTGTTCCCTTCTCCTTTTCTTCTCCTTCAGGTATGCCCATTATTCTTATATTGCTCTTTGTGATGGAGTAACAAATTTCTTGTAGAGTTCTTTCATTTCTTTTAAGTCTCAAATCTCTTTCTTCTTCCATCTGTGTAATTTCCAGGTTTCTATCTTTGATGTCACTGATTCTTTCCTCCATCCGGTCAACTGTATTACCTAAGCTGGCTATTTCATTCTTCATTTCTTCCATTGAGTTCTTAATCTCCAGAAATTCCATTTGGTTATTTTTAAAATTTCAATCTCTTTGGTAAAATGTTCATGTTGTTCTTTGATTGTGTTTCTGAGTTCATTAAGCTGCCTGTCTGTTTTCCTGCATTTCATTGAGTTTTTAAAGAACTACAATCTTGAATTCTCTGTCATTTAAGTCACATATTTCCATATCCTTAAGTTCCTTTTATGGAGAGTTTTCACTTTGTTTCTGAGTTGTCTTGTTGCCTTGGTTATTCCTGGCAATTAATGATTTATTGTTTCTCTTCCTAGATGTCTACAGGAATGGGTTCTGCAACAGGTTTATAGGAAGAGGTCTTTCTTTTGTTTCCCAGTACATGTTGGTAGAATGTTTTATTTTCTCTCTGACTGCAGTCTTTTTCTCTTTCTCACACTATAGTTATGTTTTCTCTACACTATTCCAGCTTCTCACACAATGGGGGGATTCCCTGGAAGGCAGGCTTCTCTCTGTGAACAGTTCTCCTGGGTCATAGGGCTCCACGTCCATGTGGGGATGTGGAGAGCTTTCGAAGTTCCAAAGCTCTTCCTGCACCAGATTCAGAGCCCATGTGTTTCAGCAGTTCTGTTTACTGCTGCAGCTATCTGCCCAGATAGGTGGGAACAGGGGCGGGGTGGTTGTGAGAGGTGGCCCAGAGTAATGGCGGCGACCATCATCACAGCCATTGCTGCTTCCACAGCTCCCTTCTTTTTGCCGAAACTTGTTGGGCTACAAATCTGTGTCTGTGGTCCACAGTTCTCAGAACTGCAAATATTCTGGTCTTTTGATCTGACACTGCTACTTTATCGCTTCTAGCACCGGGCAGGTGGGGGCGGGGCAAGCTCTGGGAGGGTAGGGAGGGTTTGGCTAGTCTCAGTGCCTAAGGCTTCCCTTCTCTGCACCAGTGAGGGCTTAAACTACTGTTTTTCAGCCTTCTTCCCTCAGTCTTTTCTCCAAGGTCTCTACTGTGAGTGTTGGGTTCAGCCATGATATATGCTGTGTCCTCAGTCCTGTGGGCCATAAACGGAGCCCTAACAGTCCGACTTCTTCCCTATCTCGCAGTTGCAGTAGTTCCAGGATGCAGGGAGCTCAGAGCATGAGCTAGGTCTGCATCCTGCGTCCATGCGGTTCCATCTCTGCACTTCTCCTTTCCCTCCTCCCCTGCTAGTGCAATTTAACCACCTTTAGGTTATTTCTGTTGTGTGTCTCTTAGTCTTGCCTGTCTGCTGCACAGGGATTCCCTTTTGGAGTTATAGTTGTTCTACTTTTTGTAAATTCTAGGGGAGATTTCAAGAGGCTCACCTCATGCTGCCATTTTTATGACATTACTCCACATTGAGTTTTAAATAAGCTTCTACCAGAGGAAGAGTTATCACAAATAATCTTTCAAGAAAAATACAAGTTCCACACAGGCAGTCTTGTTCACTGATGGAGGCTCCTTTGATTTTCAATTTCCATAACCAAATCAGATGCTATTATATAGTCAAAAGAAACCTTTCCTGATATGCATTCCCCAAGTCCCTTTCAAAACTGTTTTATCCATCACTTGTTTTTTTGCTTTAACCAAATTTCCATCCAGGTTAGCAAACAGCTGGTACCAACAAGGAGAGGCTCAATATGGGGCTCAGTAACATATTCGAAGCCTGTAGCCCAGGCCTCAGAGGTCTGCATCCAGCAACCTCCCAGGCTCAGCACTCCAACAGTCCGGCAACCACCAACTTCTACAACTGAGTGGAAAACATGTCATGATTCTTTTGTAAGCTCTTGGTTCATAGGGTTGAGCAACACACAGTCCCTGGCCTAGAGAAACTAACATTTTGGTATATGGGTCAGATGGAATAGATGACTTCATAGGATAAGTGATATCATTGATACCATTGAAAGGTGCTAAGGAAGCACATAGAAAGGACAGTTTCCCTAATCCTTTGCTGCTGAGATAGCTTTCTAGAAATATTGCCTCAGCTAAATCTTTTGGGTAAGACTAAGGAAAGAAAGTTGGGAAAGCCATTCTATGTAGGAAGAATAGAATGATAATATGCATGCATTCAGAGGAGTACAAAAATTCAATATTATATGAGCACGATTTGACTAAAAGTTAAGTGGCTAATGATGATGCTAGAGATATGGTCAGTGGTCAGATTATGGAAGTTTTTATCTGCCAAGTTAACATGAAGTAACTTTATCCTTTGGGTGATAAGCCTATAAAAGTTTTAAGAAGGATAATGATATGGTCAAACTTTCAGGTTAAATAAATCATTCTGAACTTTAGTGTGGAAAATACATTTGATGGATTCAAGACTGAAAAAATGGAGACAAGTTAGACGATTATTGTAATAGACATATGACAATAGTTCTCAAAGTGTGGACCCTGACCAGCAGTAGCAGTATTACCTGGGGACTTGTTGAAAATGCAGATTCTTGGGTCTTCCCTAGATCTACAAAGTCAGAAAGTCTAGACGGGGGCTCAGCTCTCTGTGTTGTGTTAAGTCCTCCTGGTGATTATTATATCAGACAAAGCTTGAGAACGAAAGCTTGTAGAAAAGATGTTGAGGCCTAAAACAGGATATATAAGTGAGGAGAGAGAGAGAAGGGGATAGTTTGAGAAAGATTTAGGTGGTAAAATTCTCAGTATTTGCGGGTAGATGAAATGAGAGAAGATTTATGGATGAAAGTTGGCATGATCAACTGAGATCTAGCCTAAAGCAGGATTTTTAGATTAATAGAAGTGATAGATTTTATAAAACTCTTTGACTAACGGACAAAATTACAAAATCTGCTTGATCAGTCACACAATCGAGGCAATACAAGACAAAATCTGAAGCACCAGATTGCATAATCTCAGGGAGCATGTGAATGACATGCTTTGAGCACAATTTGGACAACATTTATATTGCATACAGCCTGAAAAGTGCTCCCTGGGTTGAACAATATAGTAGTCCTGGACAAAAATAGGGCACTAAGAAGGTAAGAGGTCTCCTAGAGGCTAAAGTGAACATGTTATGGAAGACACAATGCGAGATAACTGGAAGGATAAAGGTTGTTCTAAGAGAATTACTATTGGAATTGAATGTTTCTGGTGTAGCATAGTTCTGGGAAATGATGAGAATATGATAAATGGTAGAATACAGCTAACTTTTAAATTGAATCTTCTAATAAATTAAGTTACAGTAGGCTTAGCCTCATGTTGCTTTAGTAGGTGTGCGTAGGAAAGAAGAGGGAAAGCAGAAAACAGGGTCTCTGTGATAAGCACTAAGGAAACAATGAAGCAGTCTCAGAATCCAATTGTTTGGGAAGGCTAAAGTGGCAGATCCTAAACACCCCTGATCTTGTCCTCCACCTCTAATCATTTAATAAATCCTGATGTTTTTCTTTGTAATATATTTTGAGTAAACCATGTTTTTCCCTGCTTCCACAAGTTTGTTCAACTTTTATCCATTCAAATCTAAAATGGCAGCACCAGCCTCATAATTACTGTTTATCATTCTTTTTGTTTAATAGTTTCTCCATACAGTGACTAGTTCATTTTCCAATTATTTTCTACACAAATTTTACTTGCTCTGAACGCTGTAGCAGCTTTGTTTCTATTTAAAAAAGATCTCAAATGCTGTAGCCTGCCATTTGAGACCCTTCAGAAACTGATTTTTACTTATGTTTCTGATTTAATATTTATAGCTAGAACTTATTTAAAACATAATGTGCCATCCCATTGTGGAGTGGATTATATATCCTATTTTATTTAATCCTTAACACAAATTTCAAGACAAATAATGCTATCATCTTTATTTCTATATGGGAAATTAAGTCTCAAAGATGATATATACATACATGTATACATATATATATATATATATGTATATATATATATACACGTATATATATACACATATATATATGTATGTGTGTATATATATATATTCCATTCATGTAAGATCAGGACCAAAGTTAAAGTCAAGTATACATTTCTCTGGGGTCTGTTTTTTTTTTTTTTCTACTCTATTTTACTGTGTCCCATTTTACCCCCAACTTCTTTGATCACTGTGCGAATTATCTATGCCAACCAATGAAATGTACTCTCTTTATTCCTAAACAATACGATGCATATTTTAAACTCCAGACATTTTCTCATTGTTTTCTTATATTTTCTACTTTTGTATTAGTTGCTCTCAAATTTCAGTGTTCATTACATCACCTAGAAGCTTGTTAAAATACAAGTTAATCTCTACCTTAAGAGTTTCTGATTCAGTGGGTCTGGGGTAAGGTCTGACAAATTCCTAGGCAATACTGAGGTTACTGGTCTGGGGACCAAATTTTTTTTTTTTTTTCTGTTCACCAGAGGTGTCTTTATTTTATTTTATTTTATTTTTAATTTTGAGGGTAATCTTTTCTTTTTTTTTTTATTAGTTTCAGGTGTACAAGACAAGGCAATACTTAGACGTTCATCATTTATATCCCTCACACTGTGAACCCCCCTCCCCCATCCATTATCCCTCCGACCTAGCATGAGCCATCACATTATACATATAAAATTATAGTTGGCATTCATTAATGTTTAGCTTCTGGTGTACAATACCATGATCAGGCATCCACCTTATCTCTGAGGTGGTCTCCCAAATAGGACGCATGTCCATCGGATACCCAACAAAATCTTTACGACATTATTGAATAAGTTCCCCAAATTAATTTTCAGAAAACCCTGAGGCCATCTTGTGGTTACCAGCTGCTTCCTAATCCCTTCACCTTTCCCCTTATCCCCAACCCCCCCACCCCGCCCCCACCCATCTAACAACTCTCGTTTTTTCTTTGTGCCCTCAAAACTGTCTCTGATTAGTTCATTCACATAGTCTTTTCTTTAGATTTCACATATAAGTGAGATCATATGGTACTTGTCTTTGTCTTTCTGGCTTATTTCACTTAACATAATGTTCTCTAGATCCATCCATGTTGTTGCAAATGACAAGATTTCTTTCTTCTTTATGGCTGTGTAATACTCCATTGTATAAATTTACCACAGCTTCTTAATCCAGTCATCTACCGATGGACATTTTGGTTGTTTCCATATCTTGGCTATTGTGTAAAGTGCTGCAATAAACATAGGGATGCATACTGATTTTTGAATTGGAGTTTTGGATTTCTCCGGGTAGATGCCTAGGAGTGGAATTACTGGATCATAGGGTAGTTCCATTGCACTGTTGGTGGGATTGCAGATTAGTGCAGCCACTATGGAAAACAGTATGGAGGTATCTCAGGAATCTGAAAATGGGGACCAAATTTTGAGAACCGTTGTTCTATATATTTATATAAATTCCACATTTTTAAAAACTTAGTTCAAACGGCACGTCTTCCATCGCATAATTCCATTACCTTTACCATCAGTAAACTATTTCATCTAATCTCATATTACATTTACTGTCTTCCATATTCATTTGCCCTTTAGGTTAATTATCTTTATTTCCACATCTACTTTTATTCACCGTCATTTTCTATCTTTAACTGTCTGTCTGTCTGTCTATCTTGTATTTATATGTAGCTCATTGTCTTTTTGCTGTCATATATTTTCTTCATATTATGGCAAACAGTTTGGCACTTATGTGTACATTTGGGTAATTAAATATTTGATTATCATATGTAGAAAAAGAGATCTCAGTTTTTTTCTTCAGTCTTGATATTCCTCTCCCAATTTTACTTTAAATCATATTTCAAATTATTTTCCTTACAACTTCTACTATGCATAATTTCTTTCCAAAGCAATTTCTCATCCAAAGTTTTTTTCTGTTTGTTACTATATTTGAAGTTGAATTGGGACATTTGTTTTTTCTCTGTAATTTGATACAGGTAGGAAGTGTTGTACAGTTTCATTGCAAAAAAGGACACCTTCTCCAGGGGTCTACAACACGCACTTGCCTTCCTGACCTTACATGGAGTGGAATTCAGCCTGAGTGCACACGTAAGTACTGTGGCTTAGAAACTCTATTTATCATGGGTAAGAATTTATATGCATTTTTTCTAATTGTGAAAATAAATTTATGTCCACACAACAAATGTATCATGTTGATTTTTATACTATTATAAAACATAATTCATGTATATAATTTTATTACTATATCATAACCTTGTGCTCATTGGGAAGCATTCTTTCTAAAGGAATCAGATGGCATGAGGCACAATTTTATTCTTTTTGAAAAGCTCTTGTAATGGTGGTCAGTTTGGTCACCTGATAATTTTAGATGATGATTATAGTTTAGATTCTTAGATCTGCACTATGAAGCTGAAATACTCTGAGATACAGGAAGCTCCAGCATAATGAGTCTTAATTTTATCACTTGTGAAACTCTCTGAGAATCTGAGGAAAGCTAGAAATATATACATGGAACAAAATATGCATGAACACCTGGACCTAAATTTTTAATACTACTTCAGGATTTCCTGGAGCTTGTGAATGTGCAATATCCTTAAGTTGAGAACACTTGCTATTAACAGATTCAATTTTAACAAAGTGCCAGGTCACTAAACAGTCTTTTCTGATTTATAATTAAAAATAGATTTTAATTGTTGAATTACTTATCTCTTCTTTCCCTTTCAGTTCCTCTTTTAATCTCCTCCCCATCTTTTAAAATTATTATCCTCTTGGGGGGGTGAATAAAGAGTAAGCAGAAGTAGAATAATTTATAGCTTTTAGGATTTGCCAAAGTCCAAGTAAGTACTCTAAATGTACACTACCCCTCTTCAAAACCACCCAAATAATTACAGGAACCTCTATGGACCTGCAGCTTACTGAAAAGCAGTAGAATACTCCACTGAATCATGTCACATGTCTGCTTGGTTTACATTTAAAAATGGCAAAATATAAAAGAGAATTATTCAGAGTGTGAACAGCTGTGTGGGATGTAACTAGGTATTTCATAGTAAACTAAGATTCTTTGATGATCTACATTTGGGATATGATGATTTAAATGCAGTTAAACAGCTTCTGCTATTGCAAAGCATATCAGAATTTTATTAAGTGCATAATGTGGGGTTAAGAATGCAGCAGAGACAGACGATTTGTGTTTATCCTTCGCACTATTTCCCCCATTGGGATTAAATTTCATTAACTGAATTACATTAAATATAAACCATGTTCTACAATATTTATTACATTATGTAATAATTGTTAGATGTTGTTTATAGCTTTGTAAATGTCCAACAAAGGGAAATTTTTTTCCAAGCAAATTTGTCCACAGAACACTTTTTTTCAGAGACCACCTTTAAGAATCTTTATGAACAAATAATCAGAAATATCGTCTTGTTTAGGGGGAAATTTTTGTAGCGTCTATTTCTAATTGGGAAAGGGATAACCTTTAAAAGATACAGAACAAGTAAACTGGGGAAAGGGGGGAGGTCGAAGAAGTGCCTTAAGTATAGGTACAGTGGAATCAAGGTAGAAAATTAAGAGTGGGAGGAAACTTGGAGAAAAGGAGACTAAAAGTTAAATGAATACAAAAACACTGTTAGCAAAGAAACCCCCAAATTCAGCAAATTCCATATGTGAAAAAAATATTATTTTTTTTAAATTAAAGTTTATTGGGGTGACAATTGTTAGTAAAGTTACATAGATTTCAGGTGTACAATTCTGTATTACATCATCTATAATTCCCATTGTGTGTTCACCACCCAGAATCAGTGCTCCTTCCATCACCATATGTTTGATCCCCTTTACCCTCATCTACCACTGCCCGCCCCCTTTTCCCTCTGGTAACCACTAAACTATTGTCTGTGTCTATGAGTTTTTTTTTTTTAATTAATTTTATTGGGGTGACAATTGTTAGTAAATTTACATAGATTTCAGGTGTACAATTCTGTATTACATCGTCTATAAATCCCATTGCGTGTTCACCACCCAGAGTCAGTTCTCCTTTCATCACTATATATTTGATCCCCTTTACCCTCATCACCCACCCCCCACCCCCTTACCCTCTGGTAACCACTAAATTATTGTCTGTGTCTATGAGTTTTTGTTTCTCATTTGTTTGTCTTGTTCTTTTTGGTTTATATACCACATATCAGTGAAATCATAGGGTTCTCTGCTTTTTCTGTCTGACTTATTTCACTTAGCATTATTCTCTTGAGATCCATCCATGTTGTCACAAATGCTCCTATATCATCTTTCCTTAACGCCGAATAGTATTCCATTGTGTATATGTACCACAACTTCTTTATCCATTCATCTATCGAAGGACATTTTGGTTGTTTCCATGTCTTGGCCACCGTAAACAAAGCTGCAATGAACATTGGAGTACACGTGTCTCTATGGAGAAATGCTTTTATATTTTTGGGGTAGATACCCAGGAGAGCGATTGCTGGGTCATACGCTAATTCTATTCGTAATTTTTTGAGAAACCTCCACACGGCCTTCCATAGCTGCTGCGCCAATCTGCATTCCCAACAACAATGTATGAGGGTTCCTTTTTCTCCACAGCCTCTCCAACACTTGTTAGTATTTGTCTTGTTGATGATAGCCATTCTGACTGGGGTGAGGAGATATCTCATTGTGGTTTTTATTTGCATTTCTCTGATGATTAGTGATGTTGAGCATTTTTTCATATATCTATTTGCTGTTTGTATGTCATCTTTGGAGAAATGTCTCTTCAGGTCCTCTGCCCATTTTTCAATTGGTTTGTTTGTTTTTTTGTTTTTGAGTTGCATGAGTTCCTTGTATATTTTGATTATTAGCCCCTTATCTGAGGCACTGTTTACAAAAATCTTCTCCCATTCAGTTGGTTGCTTCTTTATTCTGTCGATGGTTTCTTTTGTTGTGCAGAAGCTTTTAACTGTGATATAGTCCCATTCATTTATTTTAGCTTTTATTTCCCTTGCCTTTGGAGTCAAATTCTAAAATGCTCTTTGAACCCAAGGTCCATAAGTTTAGTACCTATGTTTTCTTCTATGCAGTTTATTGTTTCAGGTCTTATGCTTAAGTCTTTGATCCATTTTGAATTAATTTTGATACATGGAGACAGATAGCATTCCAGTTTCATTCTTTTGCACGTGGCTTTCCAGTTCTCTCAGCACCATTTATTGAAGAGGCCATCTTTTCTCCATTGTATGTTTTTTGCTTCTTTGTTGAAAAAATTATTAAGGTGTACTTTCCACATTAGGAAGTTTTAACATCATAGCAACTTAATGAGTTGTGGTTAGATTTAACTTTAGAAAACCTGTTTTTGTGTGTGTTTTTTTTTAATTTACGATAAATATAATACAAATCACAAAATAATATTGCCTAAATTGATATAGAAAAATCTGAATTTGACAGACATTGAAAGGTATCTTATTGTGGGAGATTTTAGGTCCTTTAAAATGCTAATATAATATTGTAACGCTTTAAAATAATGATATTTAAAATAATACATTTATGAGCTTATCTTTTCACAGTCTTTTTTTCTCCTCAGGTTACCTATTAATATAATGTTCCACAGATGATTATTTAAGAAATGCTAGTCTACGAAATCAAAATGTGTATTTATATTCATACATTTCCCTTGAGTCATTAGAATAACTATTTAACAGTATATTTGTATGAAGGTATTAACAAACCTCTAATAATGTATCTTGATTCCAGTCTCAAAATTTTCTTAACATGTCTATTTTTTTAAAAAATGACTTTTTTTTTTTCTCTTTTCTTAATATAGCCCACAGCTGTAAACAGCCGGATACTCCTGCTCACGCGAATGTAGTAGGAATGGACCTTCCATCCCATGGGTATACGCTAATTTATACCTGCCAGCCTGGCTTTTTCTTAGCAGGTGGAACAGAACATAGAGTATGTAGGTCTGATAACACTTGGACTGGAAAAGTTCCTGTTTGTGAAGGTAAGTTTTCTCTATAAAAGCTTTCGCAGAAGATGTGTATTTTGACTTTCCTCAGATGCAAAAGACATAAGAATTAATTCAAATTACTTAGAAAGAACGGAAATTTGTTGGCCAACTCAAAAATAGGAGTGAGGTAGACACTTCTGGACCCAGAGGCACAAACACATATTATTCAGGTTTTTATAGCTTCTTGACCATGGTCTGTTTTTCCTTCTTTCCTTTATTATTTCTTATAGTTTTCTATCCACAGTAGGGGTACTAGTTATCTAGGGCCAACCATACAAAGTACCACAAGCTGGGTGGCTTAAAATAACAGAACTTTATTCTTTCATTTCTGGAGGTCAGAAGTCCAAAATCAAGGTGTCAGCAGGGCCATGTGTCCTCTGAAGGGTATGGGGAAGAATAATTCCTTATGTCTTCCTGATGGCTTTTGGCTATTTTTGGCATTTGTTCACTCATAGCTACCTCATTCCAATTTCTCTTTCCATGTTCTCATGTCCTTCCCTATGAATCTTTGTATGTCCTCCCTTCATCTTTTAAAGACACTGGTCATTAGTTAGCAATTATTTCAGGATTATTTCACCTCAAGCTCCCCAACTAATTATATCTTCAAAGACCTTATTTTCAAATAAAGTCATATTTTGAAGTTCCTAGTGAACATACATTTTGGAGGTACACTAGTCAACCCACCATAATAGGGAAAATTGCTGCCAGCATCCCCGGGTTCAACCCTTCTGGAAGCGTAACCTTGGTAGAAAAGGTCTTTCCCAAAGCGTCGTCATGGGAACTCTATTCAGGAATCTGAATATTACAGTTTTGAACAGTGTTCATTTTCAAATTCATTACTTAACTAGAGTGATATGGTATGTTCACCAATTCTAGGTGAAGTTTGCAACCCTGTTGTTGCTTGATCAAGACAATCCCTATCTGAATAAGATGTAAGGAGTTTGCCACAGGAATAGACTTATGTTTCCAGAAAAAGGAATAAAAAGAGCTTTTTTTTTTTTTTTAAGAATTCTTTATAAGGTCATTAATAAACTTCTTTTCCTTTTATTTTTTCAATTTTTTTTCAGACCTTCTAATTCTTGATCTCTTACAGCATTCACAAGTGTTAAAAACTTTATCCTTCTTTAAATGTGTTTACTCTTTTCTCTTAGAACCATACTCAGTTTTTTAATTTAAAAAAAAAAAAGGTTTTGTGATAGAAATTCCTACAATATGAGGTCTTATTCTGACTTGTTTGCTTGTCATTGTCTTTCTCTACTCTCCTTTCCTTTCATCTGCCATTCCCTAAAGAATATAATCACAATAAAAACAGAAACTTTGTTCAAAGTGTTTACAACTATAATTTTAACATCGAGATCAGTGCCTTGTATATGAAAAGTGTTCAATAAATATTTGTTGAGTAAATAAATGTGTTATTCCCTCATGATTTTGGCTATTGATTCTCCATTTCTTTTATAAACTTATTATTTTTTACCCATGATTTTCGAATCATGGTTCTTAGCCATCTATTCCTTTTACTCTATGTTATCTCTGTAGGTGACTTCATTCAAGTCACTGGCTTCAACAGTACTGGCTTCTCTATGGAGATTATTTACAAATTAATATTACTAACCCATTTATCTTAGCTTCAGACTTATATGTTCAGTTGCTTATTTGACATCTCTTCTTGAATTCTTCACAGACACCTAAATAGTCAATAAATGCAAATCCGAACTTATACATTTCCCTTCACCATACTCTTCTTTTGGGCCCTATCTCAGTGGTGCTGTCACTATACAGTACATAGAAATCTAGTAGTTATCTTTGACATCTTCCTAACCTCATAAATCCACCTTGGTTTCAATAGCTTTTTTGTCTTTCCACTTTTCTGTTTTTATCATCCTACTATAGTAGTCTAAGTCAGCATTCTCTTTACTAGGACTACTGTAGCAACCTCTTAACTTCTCTGCCCATATCAATACCCATTCCTTTCCAAATTGTTCTCCATCTTTCAGCCAGAGTGATCTTCACCCACATTGCTCCCCCTTCAAACCTTTGAAAGACGCTACATTGCCCTTAGGATAAAGACCTAAGATTTTACATGGTCTATAAGCACTGTCTGTCACAATTCCTGACACACAATTCCTGACACATGATTCCTGACACACAATTCCACACCGCACATGATTTCCTTGGTTTTGGACTACCATTTGTTTGACTTAAAACTTTAGTTTTAGGTTTTCACCATTGAGTCCACCCAATTTCTTACGACACCACAAGCTATCTTAATAATTTTTATTTCTTAAACATGAATCCTGCACAAATGATTTCTGCCCTTTTACAACAGGAACATACTCTCAGCCCTCAGCTTTTATTATGAAATTGACTGTGGGGGTCCATGTTAGTTTATTCCTCTAAAATAAGAAACGATATCTCAAAATGATATGGCACCACTAATCTTCCCCTTATACCACTGGTCTATAATGGGGGTAATTGCTGACATTAACTCTGCAACAGGAGTGTTGATTGGGGACCAAGATGCTATGATGAACAGGACATTTTTCAGAAAACTGTATGCTATGTCAGAGAGAAAAAAGTGACAGTGCATTACATTGTGTGTGTGTGTGTGTGTGTGTGTGTGTGTGTGTGTTATTAATTATATTAACTTTTCAAAACATTTTTCATTTCTTTACCTAGCTGGTTCCAAAATATTGGTGAAAGATCCTAGACCCGCGCTAGGAACACCCAGCCCAAAGCTAAGCGGTTAGTAATTTCAGTTGTTACTCTAGATGTTATGATTTCTAAAAGTAATCTACTATTTTCTTGACAAAATGACTATATACTTAGAAAAATACGTTTTAGTATGCAAAAATTATGCATTTGTTTTTTGGAATTTGATAATTCATATTATAAGATGTTGAATTTTAAGCAGTGTAATACTGTGGTATTAATACTGTAACACTGAAATATTAATATTTCAAAATATTATTTATAGTTCTTTCTATATAATTTCATTTTAGGAGTATCTGAAAATGACTAAATAATAATAGCAATATTTTATTTAAAATATTAAAATAAAAAATGAGATGTTATATAAAATTTTTAAATGCGGGCTTTTCTTTTTTTTTGCAAAGGAAACAAAGGAACAAAATACAATTGGTATGAGAGTAAAAGTTTAGGAACTTCTAGAATTTTTCCAACGTATTTTCAATTATTTGATTTAAAGAGCAAATTTTAAAATCTAGTATAGTCATTAAATATGGGCTTTGAAGTCCTATAACCTTGATGTAATTCCCATGTTATACACTCCCTACCCTGTGACCTTGGAAAAGTTATTTTATATATCTTAGCCTCCATTTCTTTATCTGTACAAAAGAAATGATGATTTGATTATTATAAATGAACTTTATGGAAGTGAAGTGCAAAGTGCTTAACAAATAATAAGGGCTCAATTTATGAGAGCTGTGTTTTTAATATTCTTCACTACTAATAAAGTACTAATAAAATTACAGGCTTAACATCTAATCTTTACTCTGGAGACATTTTGGCCCCATCTTACTGAGCCAGGAACAGTGATAGGATTTAATTTCACTTGGGTTCAGAAGTTCTCAAGGAACATGCTATAAAACTAGAGCACCCACAAAACTTTGAGACGCTGATTTATTTGACATTGAGCGAAAACAGACTGTCACTAAGGCAGTCAAATAATAAGTCACATAACAGAGGAAGGTTAGCAATGCAATTAGAAAAACATAACAATCAATCAATACACAGAAATTTCCAAGAGAGATGCTTTACCTGGGAGCACATGAGTGCTCTGCATAATAGCTCCAGCACATCAAGTGTAAACCTGGCACGTCCTGGGCGAAACATGGCCAGTAGTCACCAATAACAAATCAGGCAGACAAAAAATAAAAAAATGAAAAAAGAATATGGAAAAACTTCACAAGACGATTTTAAAAATTTGGCCAATATGCAAATATAAGGATTTCTGCATGAAATAATTAAAGAGTATATACTTTCCTTAAATGCACATGGAATAGCTCTAACAATTGATTGTATATTAAGTAATACATATATCTACACAAAATTTAAAGCAAAGTTAGTCTCACCATGATGCAATTGAAAGTTAATAAAAATTAGATAAATGTTTAAAATTCCTGAATATTTGCAAATTAAGAACAAAAGTAATACTGATGAATACATCATGAATTAAAGACAGAATTGAAATGAAAAGAAAAATAACACTAGAACTTAGTTATACTGAAATCTAAATATCAAAATTTGGGAACTGAAATAAAAGAAAGTTGTGAGGGGAATTTATACCCTTGAATTCGTACAGTAGAAAAGAAGAAAGCTTCAGAATTAGTGAGCTAAGTTTCCCTGTTAAGAAAATATAGAAGTGTAACAGAACAACCAAAACAAAGCAGAAATCAATGTAATAAAAACGAACAAACAAATAAACCTCAAAGATTCAATAGAAAATTGTAAACAAAGACAAAGTAGTTCTATAAAAAAAAACAAAGTGAAAATTTTCTGGTTACTAAAACTCATTATTGACTCTGAGTCAATAAAACTCATTCTATGAGTCCATCATAACTCTAATAACTCAGATAAATACATTAAAAAGAGAAATTAGAGGCTCATTTGACTCAAGATTATAGATGAAAAAAATCTACATAAAATCTTAGTAAATCAAATAAATTGTAGTAATGATGGCACCTCATTACTAAATTGGGTTCATGATAGAGGTACAGGAGTATTTTTGTTAAATAATCCTTAAAAAGTAATAGATCACATTAAGAGATTTATATGCATAAAATATGATCATTTCAATGCTTTCACAGGAAGTGTTTTATGATTCACCATCTATTTATAATTTTTTAGGAAGTCTGTTAATTTAGAAAAGAGTTTCTTTAACCTGAGTAAAGATATCTATAGTGCTCTAGAGCAATGTCGTCTTAAATGGCAAAACATTTGAAGTATTTCATTTAAAATCACAGTAAAAAGAATGAAATACAATAACATTTCAAAGTTAGGAGAATAATACTCTATTTGTAACACTGTGAAGCCTATGAAGCAAAGTTTAAGTTCAAATATGTCTTGGAAGAAAAGATCATGACCATCGTGTTTCTCCTTTTCATTGATATCCACATCAATGGCAGTTAGATGACACTTTTGTTTGCAGAGAACTGCCAAATACACAATCACATTTAAATCTCAAAATAAACTCAGTAATCGAAAGGAGTATTTTCATTTCCATTGTACATAGATATATAAATGACCAAATATTGTCTGTTTCTCCTAATCTATGGTGAGTCACATTTCTCAGTTCTATGTGAGAAAGAGGGAGGGAGGTGTTGGCATGAGAAAAGGAGAGCAAGGTAGAGGCTCATCATGGCCCATTCTGTGCATTCTTCCCCACATTAAGTGATTTCATGTTGGTAGTTTGAAATCTGCCGTTATGGGAATATTTACACCATAAAAATCAGCAGACTACATTTTTTTTTTCTGGAGAGTCTGTTGTTAAATATTCACTATCACATCAATGATTAATCCTGATACAATGTACTTTGCTGCAGCTGCTACCTACTTCTTTCCATTATTATTTTCTCCTGACATTGAGGTTCTTTTTCATCTCCTTCAGTCAACACTCCTTAATTTCCCCAAGCACCATGGACAAGATCATTAGGTGTAGCAGATTTTCATTTAAAGTTCGTAGGTGGCAAAGGATAATCGCAGTACCTGCCAGGGGAAATGAACAGTCAGAGAAACAACATTTATTGATCACCTACTCTTTGCCAGGCACTGCTGTTACAATATATCTCTCTCTGGCTCCTCCTCTTATCTCTACAGCTAAGAGCCTATTACTTCCAAATTTCACATTTTTGTAATGCAGGCCAATTTAGCTTGTTACTCCCTCCTGCAAACTTGTTCTAGATATACTTCTTTTAAGCTGAAAAAAATTTAAGCTATGTAACAATCAAGGGCTTTTTACCCATATACTATGTCAATTTTTTTTTTTTAATTAAGCCCCCCCTATATACAGAGCATAGCTGTGTAGTGTGAGGTTTGGGGAGGGAGTGTCACTAAAAGGATGACTTGGAAAATGTCACAGGATTATGGACTTTTCATGATACTAACTACATGTCTACAAATATGTTTGTTAGCAACTATATAAGTATTGAGCTATACTGTACTGTATACTGTATTGAACTATATAAGTAGTGAGCTATAAAAATCTACAGTTTCCCTATTTTATCTTCATAATAATATTAATGATAGCAACTAGTACTTAGCTAAACTCTTCACATTCATTATGTCATTTAATCTTCTTAAAAATTCTATGTTAATACTATGTTAATCATGTGGAAATTCAGGTTTAGAGAGTGAAGTAATCTCCTGCAAAACCACACAGTTTATTATGGGAGAAGAAGTACTTAAATGCAACCAGCCTAACTCCGGCACCTGCATTTTTAACCCTTGTGTTATATTGCTTTGAAATTATCATAAAAAGCAATCACGTTGGTTGAAAGAGTCAGTAAAAACTCAGCTGCTGAGGGTGTTTTATGTTCATCCTTCACTGTTGTTTTTGCTTTATTGGTTTGCTGAGTAGAATTCGGGGAACGCAGAATTTGTAACCCCAGCCTCTGTGATCTGAGTAGTAAAAAGTGTGATGTGTGTAGAAAAGATCAGGTGACAAACGTGCTAGGGAAAAAAAAAGTCTTTATCCTAAATTCATGTCATTTACTCACCCAAATAAATAGGCATGGCTCCCTTGAATAGCTGATTTTTGTGGATGGGCTTTATTATGATGTATAGGATTAATGGAAGCTTGTCTCAGCCTCTTCCCAGGATATCAGAAGACTTTGACATACCTCACTTATACAACTATAAGTTACACTAATTTATATAAATATAACTAAGTCTTATTTGGCTGTATCTAACATTCTTTGGATGAACGTTCTATAACATTTAGCATATTCTTTGATTCTGCCACATTTCACCTCTCTCCCATGACAGGAAAGTCTAATGACGATTCTTTTATTTCTAAAAATACCTGTAAACCTAATAGTAAATGTTAGAATAGAATATTAAAGTTCTGTTCCTCTTACAAAAAAATGAAATAAAAATACCTATAAACCTCAAAGGTGTCAATTTGGTGGAGACCTGCTTCTCCTCAGGAAGTCTATTAGTGGAATGACTGAACTAGTATTCTGTAAGGGGGACAAAGGACTATCCCTCCTGACAGTCTTCCAGGGCTATTCTGCAAGGGGGGTTAACTCTACATTCTTCCTCTGGTACATCTGTTCCCACTGCTAGGAGAAAAGCAACCCTCTTGGGACTTGTATATGGACTAACTTGGCTCAGTAAAATCATTCTATCTTCCTCCTGAGATAAAGATATTATTAGAGGAGACCAAATATAAGTAAACTTGATGCTTCACTGGATTCTAAATATAAGTCTCCTATCTTTAATTGGTGTTGTTTTTATTTCTAGCTGATGGATGACTAGTGCACAAGTCTAGGTTTTTACAATTTTGGTTTATTCTAAAGCAATGGAAACCCTTTTATGTGAAGAATTCATTTTGTTATATGCATTTCTCATTTTGTATAATTAGCAAATAGCATTATTCAATAAATGAAAATTTGTCGATCTACATAAGGCTTGTATTTACAGGACACTGTAAAATGAATGCATCTGTTAATTTAATCTGTTCACAGTGCCTGATGATGTGTTTGCCCAAAATTATATATGGAAAGGCTCTTACAATTTCAAAGGAAGGAAACAACCCATGACCTTGACCGTTACAAGTTTTAATGCTTCAACTGGGAGAGTCAATGCAACACTTAGCAATAGCAACATGGACCTGCTACTTTCAGGTATCACATTATACAGCAACAAATAATGCTTTCATTTCCATTATTTCCATCATTTCATAACTTGTATTAGTGCTTTTCATACTGTGAAATATGTGTTACGTTTTATAACATTCATAATTCATTCAGAAGCAAGGCTTTCTGGTTGTTGGATTGATACATGGATATTACTAAACAAATATTAAATTCTGTCATACTGAAATAAGCTCCCTCAAGAATATTTTAATGTTGCTAGAATGAGACATCATGAAATAGAACAGAACTTTTAATTTGAATATACCTAAACCTTTCTCTAGTCTCATAACACCAGAGAGAGCAGATCAGTGATTTGCTAGCTATTTTATGGTCACAACATTATTTCTTCAAATGAAAATGGGTAGGTGGATATCATAAATTAAAACAGAAAAGATAGAGCTACACTATTTTAAACAGGCAAAGGGGACCCAGGCACGATCCACCTGCTCGACCTTCTCAAGCTTCCTTTTCCTCAACTTAGTGCACACTTCCCTCATTATCTTTCATTACTCTGTTTTTTCTGACTTTCCAGTGTTTTCTCAAATGACATCTCAACAGACCTCCTGATGACCCTACTAAAATAACCTTCACATTACAAACACTGTCAGACACTTTTTGTCTTAGGCAGTCTTATCCTGTTTCATTTTATTTTTTGCACTATTTGAAATTTAGCATCGTATAGTATAGTATACTGTGGTATGACATGGATAGACATGACATTATTTATTTGTCTATACTCCAATAACATAAGCCATTCATTACTATATCCCAGAGGTTAGAAAAGCATCTGTAACAAAATAGGCCTCATTTAAAACATATTTTAAAAAATTGATATTGAAAATATGAAATATATATGTATATATACACATATATACATACATGTGTATATACATACATGTATATATGCATATATGTATATACATGTATGTATATATGTGTATATACATATATATGTATATATGTATATATATGTATATATGCACATATACATATATATATGTATATATATATATATATGTATAAACTTCTTGGTTATGTATATATCCTAAATACAGTAGTCTTATCTGCAGTTTCACTATCCCTGCTTTCAGTTACCTAAGGTCAGTTGAGGTCCAAAAATATTAAATGGAAAATTCCAGAAGTAAATACTTTGTAAGTTTTAAATTACACATTGTTCTGTGTAGCCTGATAAAATCCCGCACTGTCCTGCTCCATCCCTCCTGTCCAGGAAATGGTTCATACCTTTGTCTAGTATATTTCTGCTGTATGCTGTGCTCCTTTAGTTACTTAGTAGCCATATTATCAGAAGGTCAACAGTAGCCTCACACTAAATGAGAATGCCTATGTCATTCACCTCACTTCATCTCATCATACAGACATTGTAACATCAGCGTAAGGAGGGTAAGGAGACATCAGGGTAAGTAGAAAAAGGGTGAGCACACTGCAATAACATATTTTGAGAGAGATCATATTCACATAACTTTTATTACAATACATTGTTATAATTATTCTATTTTATAGTTATTGTTGTTAATCTCTTTCTGTGACTAATTTGTAATTTAATTTTTATCATAGGTATGTATGTATAGGAAAAACATAGTACTTATAGGGTTGAGTACTATCTGCAATTCCAGGCATCCACTGGGTTCTTGGAATGTGTCCCCCATCAATGGGGGGATGCTACTATAATTACTAATAATGAAATAATTTGTGGTATAAGTAGAATGGAAAATACAATTCTATTTATCGATTTTGAAAATTTTAGAACTATCAAGCATCATTCTGTATTAGTGAATGATCCTGCATTAAACCCAGAGTAAAAGTATTGGAAGTGAATATGTGTTATATTTATAAAAACATATATAGTTGCATGATATAATTTGAAAGAAGCTTTATATGAATAAAATAATGCATTTAAATTGTAATTACTAATTTATTTAACTTTAAAACATAAATAATTTTTTCTTTGGTTTCTGTAAAAGAGCACAAAATAAGTGTATATCGTTGACTCTTGAGCAACACAGATTCGAACTTTACAGGCCCACTTATATGCAGATTGTTTTCTGTTTGACTCAGGCCGTTCAATACGGAGTTGTTCAAGGGTCAACTGGTGGTTGGGAGTCTGCCTATGTGGAGGGCTGACATAAGTTATACAAGGAATTTTAACTGCACATGGGCAGTCAATGCCTCTAACCCCCATGTGGTTCAAGGGTCAACTGTACTTATTTTAATCTAGAAAAATTTCAAAGCAAAATGTTACAAATATACAAAAACAAACATGAATAATTAATTTAATTAATTTAATTAGTTTTCACTATCTCCATATAAATCAATTATACCATTTTCCCAACAATATTATTTTTGATTACTCATGTCTTTTTCCTATTAATTATAATTTATATTTATGTCAAGATCTATTTATCATTCTCTTTCTATTCCCAGAATATTCTTCTTTTTTTTTTTAAAATTATTTTCAGGTATACAAAACAATGTAATAGTTAGACATTTACATTCCTCACAAAGTGATACCCCTCTCCCCCAATCTACTACATCTCTGGTAGCATATATAGATGTTATAATTCCACTGACTCTATTCCCTATGCTGTACTCCACATCCCGTGACTGTATATATATATATAGTCAATGTATTTAATTATATTTAATTATATATTTAATTATATTTGATATTAATACTTATTTAATTATAGTTGATATTCAGTATTATTCAGCTTCAGTTGTACAGCACAGTGGTCAGACATCTACACAGTCCATAAAGTGGCCTTTCTAATAAGACAAGTGCCCATCTGACCCCCTTTACAACACTATTGATTATAGTCCCCAAAATGTGTTTCATATCCCCATGGCTATATCGTGATTACTAATTTGTACTTTCTAATCCCTTTACCTTCTCTCCCTTCCCCAGCCCCCTTCCATCTAGCAACCCCCTATATTTCTGAGTCTATTTCTGTTTTATTTGTTCATATATTCTGTTCATTCCATGTATAAGTGAGATCATATGGTATATGTCTTTCTCTGCGTGACTTATTTCACTTAGCATAATATTCTCCAGGTCCATCCATGTCGTTGCAAATGGTAACATTTCATTCTTTTTTTATGACAGAGTAATAGTCCATTATATTGATGGACTCAGTATAATCAGTTATTATTATATAATCAGTTTCTTTATCCAATCATATCAATATAATGGACTATTATGCTGCCATAAAAATGAGCATTTAGGTTGTTTCTGTATCTATTCTTATGAAAACTGATTTCATAGGTGAAAGATTATGTGAATGAATGAATGAGTCAAATTTCAGCCATCACTTAATCAAAAAATTTTTCCTTAGAACCCTATTTACTTATTCCCCTAAACACATTTACAATCTAGCTTATTTCAACTTTTAAAATATTCACCATTTAAGAAAAAAAATCATCATGTGTATTTTTGCTTCTCTTTTTTGTGTCATCACTCTATGTTGACTTTGTGAACTAAAAATCCTATTTGATTTTCAAGACCCAGCTAAAATCCTTTTATTTATTTTTTTTTTAAATAAGCCTTTCCTGATCTTTCTAGTGTGAAGGGATCCCTCTCTCTTCTGATATTTTATTTATCATATTCTCTCATGTATTTTGGTTAATTGTGTACCTGACATACCTCCTATTTAATCAAAAATGCTTTTAAGCATCATATCTTTATATAGGAACAACATCTATTTGTCGTTGTGGCTCTAGTTGCACCTAGAATCTCTCTTTCACATGGTTGGCACCCAATTTATTTTAAGGAAAATAAAAAGAATTTTAACATTTGACTCACACCCTTAAAGATTTTATATCTGATTGGGGAGGAGAACATTTTGTTTACTTCATGTATTGAATGATGTTACTAAGAACGGTGATAATTTTAATAGCATAGGCTATTTAACCCCACAATTAAGATTTAGGTTGAGAATTGCAGATGTAAGAGAGATCAATATATACTGCATGATTTGTAAATAGCATTATGGGTAAAACTAGCCTTGACTCAGTCTTGTTTTATTTTTTTCGTATCATATGTATTACATGAAACATTTAAGGAGTTATACATAATAAAATGAAGTGTAACTATTTTTACAGGCGTATATAAAAGCCAAGAAGCTCGCCTAATGTTACACATCTATCTTATTAAAGTACCAGTTCATGCTTCTGCAAAGAAAATGAAAGAGGAAAACTGGGCCATGGATGGCTTTGTAAGTATAGTTCTTTAAAAGTCTGCTGCTTGTTTTAATCCCAAATTCTTGCTTTGATTTGTCATTAATATTCCAGAAAAAGGTAATTTTCTAAATTTAGCTATTTGTGAACACAAACACACACACACACACACAAAATGACATAATTATTATTATGGGTATTTTTTTAAATGACTCGTTACAAATGTTTAATAATCTATAGTGTTAAACCTTAGATTATTGGATTCTGGTGAACTTTGCTCACTTTTGTAATACTTATGTGTGCAGGGGGCATATAGTTTTTCATTGGTTTCATCAAATGTATTTTGATAGCACAAATTTATTTATAACAATCAGTGCTATGATAAACAAATCTGGATAAAATATAAATCAATCTTTGTCTGGAACCACTGTTTAAGACATATGCAACACGTTAACAAAATGCATCAGAAAAATTAAGTATGCTCATTAAATTTAAACAAAGATTTAGAATATTTTGTAAAATTGTCTATCAAGAAGAGATTCCAAGTCTGCAAATTGTTTCATGTGGAGAGCTAGTTGCCAATGCTTCACTATGGAGTCACTCTGTCCTATTCAACCACCAAATTTCCCCAAAAATAAGACCTAGCCAGACAATCAGCTCTAATGCATCTTTTGGAGAAGAAATTAATATAAGACCTGGTCTTATTTTACCATAATATAAGACCGGGTATAATATAATATAATATAACATAACATAACATAACATAACATAACATAACATAACATAACATAACATAACATAACATAACATAATACCTGGTCTTATATTAATGTTTGATCCAAAAGATGCATTAGAGCTAATTGTCTGGCTAGGTCTTATTTTCGGGGAAACATGACACATGTGAATGGAGTTACTAAATTGGGAGTTGGAAACCAGTTATATTCACATACTGCCCAGGAGCCTTTGCTAAAAAATGAGCATGAGATCTCTGACCATAGTCTCTCAAGTAAAAAGCCTTCTTTTACAAGGAAGAACTAGCAGGAAAGAAGATGGATAGTATGTCATGGCTTCACTAAGTTTGTTTCCTGAGGGAAAAAGGTACATTTAGTTTCCCTGTCTGTGCCATTTATTCATGGAGTTGGGACTAACTCATGTCTTCAATGCAATGCACTCAGAGTGTTTAATTGCATTATTTCATCTAGGAAACAAATAAAGTGAATGCGTTCATTTAAATATTAGAGTTTGAGCTATACTTCTTAGAAGCATTTCATTTTTAAAACAGCCATGCTGAGTATGATGTCTGATAATAAGGAATAAATGTTATCACCTGTTGTGATATATCACTCGTGTGGATAATTTGTAAGATATTTTGATTTTAAGGGAGAAGTTTTAAGGTTTTTTTGTTTTTTTGGTTTTCTTTGTTTTTACAACTTTTATAATAACATACATGACAGAGGTAGCTAATTGCAACTAATTAGAACAAGCATCAGGGTAACTTCATATTACTACTTATCAGGAACACAGAAATGTTTCAATTATTATTATATCTATGAGATCAAATGACACTAGGCAATTAAACTATTTTTAAAATATATTAATAGTCAGCATTTATAGCATTAGACATAGCCACAAAATCTCAGAGTCAAACAACAAGTACGTATTTACTTCTTTCTAATGTGTCTGAGGTTGGTGGTAGATAGACCTATTGTCAAGTCCACACAGATTCCATTGGCTCTACTTGAAGCTAGGGTAGCAAGTTCAAATCTGCTCCAGGTGTCTGATTCTGGGACCCAGGCTGGAGGGACAGCAGCTACCATGGGCACACTCAGAGGTCAGAAGCACTGAGAGGCACATTAGAAAACATGCCACCATTTTTAAACAGCTCTGTTGAAATATAATTCACATACCCTACAATTCACCCATTTAAAGCGTGAAATTCAGTGGTTTTTACTATATTTACAGATGTGTAACCATCATCACAGTTGATTTTAGAATATTTTGACCACCTCAAAAAGAAATTCCAAATCCTTTAGTTATCATCCCACCCAGCCACCTCTTATCCCCACTCCAGCCCTAAGCAACCACAAATATATCTTCTGTCTCTACAGATTTCCCTGTTCTGGACTTTCATATTTATGGACTCTTATAATATGTGGTCTTTTGTGACTGACGTATTTCACTTGTTATAATGGGAAACATACCTCTTAAGACCCAGGCTAGGCACTGAATTATTTTCAATCCTACCCACATTCCATTGGCCAAAGCAAGTCACAGAACCAAACCCAATTCAAGTCACAGAACCAAACCCAAGTAACTCTTCCCATGAAAGTTGGTGGGAGGGGGAAGAAGAAATGCATATATGCCGAACAGTAATCTAACCTAAGAAGTACAGTGCTATTATACTTTAATTTTTTATTGACCTTTTGCCTCATTCAGTTTCATTATTATTGACCTTTTCTTGACAGTAAGTTTCTTAGCATAAAAGAATTATATATGTATATCTATATCGATATACATAAGTAAGCAACCCACTTTTTTCTAACATCATAATATTTTGAAATGAAAATTTTGATTTTGCTTTTAATGATGACAGATTTGCACAATGTGCTGTGTTTTACATATGAGGAAGATCTATAGGGAAGCACTTTACATAATATTCATTTCAGAATAAAATTTAATATTTATTAAGGATGGGAAAATATAGCTGTGGCCATTCTTCAGATTTAATCAAATTATAAATATTTTTAGGTTTCTGCTGAGCCTGATGGAGCTACTTATGTGTTTCAAGGATTTATTCAGGGCAAAGATTATGGGCAATTTGGACTACAAAGACTGGGTAATGTATTCATTTTCATTTTCCTGTAGGTCCTTTATTACTCCAGACATCATAGGAAATACAGTGGATTCTGTACCCCAGGCACACTTACTACATTTTGAATTTTGCATTGTCAAGACTATACATTGATCCTTTTGATAGCCTTTTAAATAATCACATTCTTCAAAATATTGGCTCTCTGTGGACCACCTCTGTACGATGTTTGGTTTTTCATCATATTTCTAATAAACATGGCACACTGTCTTGCCCTTAAGCAAGTAAAAAGGAGGAGAAGTGATAGAGATAGGAAGGGAAATATTAAACTGTAAATTATCTTATCTTATCTTATCTCATGAAAACTGTAATAAGTCTCCTCAGCTTGAATATTGCTGCAATTTTCTTACTCCTTGGAAAATATAGTGGCACTTTGAAAAACTCATAGGGTCTGAAAAGGGAAAATAACTTTGATGAATGGGTCCCTTTTCAGGGCTTTGTGCTCTTCAGATATGTAAATCTGCTGTGGCGGGAGGCACAAGGTTTAGCCATTCTTATTTCTAACTCTTCTAAAATGTGTGTAAGTGTTGAATGGTCTTATTTAAAATGTATTTATTAACAGTTTTTGGTGTATAATTTTTCTAAGATATACTGTCTCCCATTATATCACATTGTGGTATTGATACATAAAGAATAAATTCAGTTTCTAAAAACTACCATTTTACATTTATCTTACAAATTCCATTACTTTGAACTTTTGTATAAATATTCTGAGCCCATGGATGAAATAAGGTACTAAATTTTTTAACCCGGCCTAAGGCACGGCTTAGTTGACTATAACTATTTATCAAAAAGTGAAATTAGCTTTCCCTACATGAATAATAATAATAATAATAATAATAATAATAATAATAATATGCCATTTCAGATACTATCTTCCCTAAAATTTTGATAGTTTTAAAGACAGGATAAAACATTAACTCAGTACATTAACACAGCCATATAATTGAATACAAGATGTTTTCACATAATAATCCCAAAATCATCTCAAACACTGTATGTCTAAAACAGAACCCATAAAAAAAGGAACTATTTCTTTCTGAAAACAGTTATTTCCTCTTCCACATGTGCTAACGCATTGGCAAACCTGAGTTTTTTTGTCATTTTCTAACTGATAATGTCATCACCATTTACTCAGCCCCAAGTAAAACACTTCTAAGCCTTTTCCTTCCTACCTCTTTCATCCACACAAACAAGTTCTGTTGATTTTAATTACAAAATGTTTTCCTAAATCCGTCTTTCATGGTTCTCTTCCTACTGCTCTAATTCACATCTCAATTTTGTTTTATCTGGTTTGTTACTACAACCTTCAAACTACTCTGGCTTCCAGTCTGGACTCTCTCAAGCCCATCCCACCCCAGTCACTGTTCTAATTCATGTATCTTATTACGGGGCCCTTTATTTAAAACACCTTCAGGTATCCCTCACTCCAAGTGAGTAGTAGGTTTGAGTTCTTTAGAATATTTGTACCTTTTCAGAGTCTAGCCATAATTTACCATTTCAGTTTGCTACTTCTACAACATGTCCTTTGCACACATATCTGCTTAATATTCGTCATGTGCCAGTTACCTTACAATTTTTAGGTTTAAGATGGTCCTGCTTTTTCCTCCATTTGTTGTTCTACTATCTCTTAGTTAGCTTTTTTTTTTTTTTTCCCACTTTTTTTTTTCTTTTGGCCCATGCAGGGATTGAACCAACAACCTTGGTGTTATTAGCACCGTGCTCTAACCAACTGAGCTACTGGCCACCCCAATGTTCTACTGACTCTTGAAGGCCTAGCTTATATTATATATCCTCCAGAAAACATCCTTACATACCACCAGATTGGAATGATTCTTTGCCTTCTGAAAGCACATTGATTATTAATTCATGCTTCATGCATCCACTTATTTATGTCTCTGTTCTTTCCACAATTGTATACATTCTTCAGTTCAGAGACATTGCTTATTTTTTAATTCGGTATCCTTTCCTGGAAAAATATCTTATGCATAGCATGTATCGTGTAAAACTGTGTGGAAATGAGTTGAAGGAGTTTCATAAATTATTGTTCTACCCTAGGTACGTTTCCAAGAAAGGTAAAAAATTATTAGTTCATAACATAAAATCTCAATTGTGATAACATAGAGTTGATTCTGTACTTACAATTTATTTTATTTTATTTTATAGGACTAAACATGTCAGAAGGTTTAAATTCTTCAAATCAACCTCATGGTACAAATAGTAGTTCGGTGGCCATTGCTATTCTTGTGCCTTTTTTTGCACTTATATTTGCAGGATTTGGATTTTATCTTTATAAACAAAGGTAAGTTTGTTGATTTTAACTACAAGTGATTCCCAACTCTTTTTGTCATGTTCTTTTCACTGCTCTAGTTCAAATCCTAATTTCCTTCCCCCCCCCCCCCCCCGGATTGTTGCAATCTCTGTGTGCCAAATATTTCAACAGTTGTTGAAAACCATCTTTCCCCTGTCTGCCCTTCACCACCCCTACATACATACAACAAAAATTGCTCCGTTATATTGCACAAACATTCAACTTAACCCCTTCTCTTTTTGCTTGTCAGTTTTCTAGCACATGACTAATCATTTAAGTTATTTTTACATCACTTTAGAGATACAAACACTAGGTGAAGTTTTCCATTGAATAAGTGATATCTACTGTCAGACATATTGAAAGAACTTTTTCGATTGAATTAGTGATATTTGCTGTCAGACATATTGAGAGAACTAGGAAGAAACTTATGTCCAAAACTTTAGTTCACATGAGAATACTGACTGATTTTACCTAGGCAGCCAGTTGGTGAAATCCTCTAATTTTCTTATTTATCTTCTTTAGCTTTCAGAAGACTATACAGTTAATGTGATATTTGTGTTGTATCTAGTATAGGACTATGCATATTATTAGTTGGCCCCTGTTCACCATATATATATATTACAACATCCTGGTGAGGGGCTTTACTATGCAATTTTCCATTATTTAGGACCATCCCTTATCAAGAAGAAAATAAAAATGTAGATAACCAGGTAATTAAATGAATAATACTAAATGTATTTTTTTCTAAAATTGATTTTTTATAACAAATGTCAATCTCTGTTATCTGAGGATGATTTATTTAACATTACATAAATTTGTAAGAATAGTGTATAAGCAGCTGTTTAGTCCTTGTTAATATTAAACTTTATTAATAATAAAATCATCACCAAATTTATTTCTAAAGCAAGCTATGCAACTCTTTTTTATTATTGTGGTAAAATACCAATAACATAAAACCATTTAAACCATTCCAGGTGTACAATTCAGTGGTATTTAGTATTTTCCCAATGTCATGGAACCATGTCTGCTGGTTCTAGAATATTTTCATCACCCCAAAGGAAACTCTGTTCCCATTAAGCACTCACTCCTCATTCCTCTCACCCCGCCCTTGGCAACTACGAATCTGTTTTCTGCATTGATTCACCTATTCTGGATCTCTCATATAATTAGAGTCATGCACTATGTGACATTCTTATATCTGGCTTCTTAAAATTATTATTATTTTTTTAAGTTTCATCCATGTTATATTGTGCATCAGTACTTTACAGGGATAAATAATATTCCATCGTATGTTTAAATGTGTTCTGTTTGAATATGTCCATTTATCAGTCGATGGGCATTTGGACGGTTCTTACTGTTTGGCTACATGAATAGTGCTGCCATGTACATCCATGTACAGATTTTTGTTTGGACACCCATTTCAATTTTTTTGAGTATATATACACCCATGAATTGAATTGCTAGGTTGGATGGTAATTCTATGCTTAACTTACTGAGAAAACACTAAGCTGTTTTGCACAGCAGCTGCAGCATTTTGCATTTTCACCAGCAATGTATGAGGGTGCCACTTTCTCCACATCCTTGTCAACACATTATTTTCTGTTTCCTTTTTTTGTTTTGTTTTGTTTTGTTATAGCCATCCTAGTGTGTGTGAAGTGGTATCTCATTGTGGTTTTCATTTGCATCTCCCTAATTACTAATGACATTGAGCTTTTTTTTTTTTTTTTCATGTGCTTGTTGGCCATTTGTCTATCTTCTTGGAGAAATGCCTGTTCAGGTGTTTTACTCATTTTTAAACTGGGTTATTTGTCTTCTTGTTGAGTTATAAGAGTTTTTTATGTATTCTGGATACTCTTATCAGATTTATGGATTGCAAATATTTCTCCTGTTCTGTGGGTTGTATTTCCACTTTATAGTGTCTTTTGATGTACAAAAGTTTTTATTTTGATGAAGTCCAATTTATCTGTTTTTTCCCCCCATTTTTTTACTTGTTCTTTTAGTGTCATATCTAAGAAACCATTGCCAAAATCAAGGTAACAAAGATTTACCTGAATGTTTTATCCTAAGAGTTTTATAGATTTAGCTCTTATATTTAGAACTTTGATTCATTTCAAGTTAATTTATTGATGGTATAAATGTTTTTTCCTGAAGCTTGATGATATTATTTTCCTTAAATCTGTTGCTCAAAATTACAAACAAATCCCATTACATCTTCATGTTTCTTACCTAATGGAAAGGAAATGATGTTGCTTTTAATGATTTTTAATGTAAATCTAGCTTGAAAAAAGAGAGACAAATATGCTCCATTAGAGTTATGTTCCTGGCAAAAACACGTTGTGAGCAATATAATTATATAGGTGATGCCATTGAAAGAAACTTAAGATAGCTTTTAAAAAAAATGTCTTGCAAATTACCCAACAATTTTTAGTATAGAGAAAAGTTTAGAAAATACGTTAGGGATAGTAAAACAATATAATGACAAATAATTAATTATGGTAAAATATAGTTGAAATTTTGGTGCTTGGTGTAAACAAAGGAATTGAGAAATGCACACACACACACACACACAGATACACATACACACACATAACTTTTAATAGGAATTTGGTCCTCAAAACAAGTAGGGACAATTATGCTTTGTGTTTATTACATATATCAGCAAATTATGCAGTGGGATGTGGGAAAAGGAAACTAGAAATAAGCATTAGTCAAAGGTGAGAGAAATTGAAAAAAAAAATTAAGCAGTAATGAAAACCAGCTTAAAGCAGCCAGTCAAGACTTTGTACGTTTTTTTAACTAACGGGAAAATTCAGTTATCAGTTGCTTTTTGGACTTGAGTATCTATATAGTTATTTTCATGACTTGAGTATCTATATAGTTATTTTGTCTTTGAGATTTTGAATTTACTTGCTCTAATGTATATCATTTTAAAACACATTCTGTATTTATGTTTTTGGTATAACCCAAGTACCTTCACAAATTAATCCTCAGTGTGAGCTGGCTACTGCTATTGAATCCCTTTCTGATTAGTGCAGAACCAATTCCTTCTTGTCCTTCAGGTCTCAGATTAAATTTTTCTTCCTCAGACATGTATCTCCTTATTACTTAAAGTGGCTCCCAGTTACTTCCTGTCATATCAACCATTTTCCTTTTCATCTATACAATTCTCATTACCTATTATTTTTTTGTTTGTTTATTTGTAATTTATTTATTATTTTCTGTCACTACAATATGAGCTCCCTGAGAGCAATGACTTTGTATGCTTAAAAAACAAACAAGCTATATATTTAATGCCTAGGATCATACCTGGCACATAACTGATGCTCAGTAAATATTTGATGAATGAATGATTAGTAATGAGATTTAAATTCATCACCATCATCATCACAAATCATTTAGATTATACATGCTAATTCATAATAACATTATTTAATAAGAAAGTTTATGAGAATAGCCATAAAATATCACTATTTATATCTGTATTACTTGCATTGGAACTGTATATAAATATCTATTATATGTAAATAAGGTCAGGATTTAAAAGTGACAGATAAATTGTACAAATTGGATGTATTGAGTTTGATTTCTCAGTAAACACTTTCAAGTTCCATTACCCATTAACAACAAAGACTCAAGTATATGTTGTTTCAGCCCTACAATGCTGCTTCTAGAAGAAAGCTAACACCTAGCTAATCAATGTTCTCATCCACAGGACTGCACCCAAAACACAGTATACAGGATGTTCAGTTCATGAAAATAACAATGGCCAAGCAGCTTTTGAAAACCCCATGTACGACACCAATGCGAAGTCAGTGGAAGGGAAGGCAGTGCGATTCGATCCCAACTTGAACACGGTCTGCACAATGGTATAACACGGCAACCCTTGGCCTTCTTCTGAAGCTTGGAAATCGACACACAAAACAGTGCCCACTAGTTCACTGCTCAACAAATTAAAGCACACTTTTCAGGACTTGCTGGGTCACCTTTTCCTGAGGAATGATAGAGAAGAGTGTTTTTTCATAAACTGGACCATAATTCTTCTTCATGTTTACCATGGAGCGTTTTACAGCAATTCGGCTGCACTCTGAGAGTGCTTACTCACAGTTTATTTGCTTTTTTAAAAAAGGAGATTATTCTAAAACATAAACTTATTTGCATATATTGGAGGAGCATCCACTATGAGTATTTCTGTGCTTTATAAACTATATTAGATGGACTGGGTTAAAAAAGAAAAAGATGTAGGGTAGACAATAAGAGCTATACTTACCTGAGTCAGTAGATCCCTGGCTTCTCTTTAACTGTCATGCACTACATCACACCCGTAATTGTGTTATTTCACACCATTCTACTGGCTCTTCGTTATTCATCCATTCTTTTCCTTATTTCCATGGTTATTTGAGATTGAGTCAAGCCCTGAAATGTTTATGAGCTAATTTATACCACAGAAGAGACACAATTACTCTCTCTGATTTAACTCTTTTTAGTTTTCGTTCTTCAGTATCATGTTGCTATTCTTTTTTTTTTTTTTTTGGACTAGTTGTCATAATTTCTACAAATGGCAAGATCATCATGCCATCCTCCTGATTTCTCTCATGATGTTGTAACTAGTAGTATTCTGTGAGTCATGGGTTAGAGTTTAACTTCTTGCTTCAATCTGTTTTGTCACCCAGAAACCACTTTAGCTGGCAAAAGTTATCTATGATAATGATTGTTGTGTAGTTATCTGAGACACCAAGCTTATCATCTTTTACCAAACTTGCTGATGTTTTTGAAAGACCAAGTAGAACCTACTAATCTATTGTGTTTAATTTATGATGCATCTACTTTTCCTTCCAGTTGAGCTTTCAAATTTATTTGACATTGTTTTGAATTTTTATCTAACAAAATGAGTTAGACATATATTTTGGATCAGCCCCTAAACATGACAAAAAATCTACTCTTTCTAATCACCAATATAAAGTTGTCTCCTAAAGTTGTGGATTTACCAAATTTTTATATATTTTTAATTTTTTATACTCTTATTCTTAAGAAATAGGTTTCAGATATGACAGGTTACTTTCATTATCAAATTATGGTGTGTATTTGCAAGTTATTGGTGGCTCATTTACAACTATCTCACAGTAATGCCAGCATTTTGATTTAATAGGTCATTGTCTTCCCCTCTGGCATGTTTCATTTCATTGAATAAATCATGTACCCACTATGAACTCTCTGTTATATTTTCTTTCAAATATGGATAACTCTGTAAACAGTCCTGACTTTTTCTATCATGAGACAGAGTGCCTAAGAGAAATCAATGCTCCTGGAGCGCTGCTTGGATCTATCTCGACAACATTTAGTGAATTTCTTGTAAACCACTTTGAGATACTTTGTTTTGGAAATTCATACAATTTTCTGAACATTGTACTCTACTGACAGGATGCTGTTTTAAATTTTATGCCATCAGTTATTTATTCTTGTTTATTCAAATGACTGCAATAACAATGATTCATTCATTAATGTTAAGGTTAATACATCTATGATCTTGTTTAAACAATTTCTTCTGCAACTGGCTACTCCTCTTATATTAATGCATACACTTTTGTAAAGAAGTATATTTTTATGAAAAAAAAACTTTGTAAAAGTATGATGTAAATTTTCAGTGCAATGTAAACAAAATAAAAATGGATAATTGCTTTTGTAAAACGAGTATTCTTTTAAAAAATTGTCAAACAGTCTACTGGTCAGTAAAAGGAATGAAGAGCCCATATTTATTTGGTGTTTTAAAGTTCCAAAACTTTATACACACTTAAGTGTGTATAAAGTGAGTATTATACACACTTAGCAACATATAATGAAATGTGTTTTTAATCTTTATATTCTATAGTTCCCCAAATCTGACACTCTTTTAGAAGTGCATTGATTCCCAGTAAAAATAATAGTATAAGAACTTCATCTTTGAATTTTTCTTGAATGTAAACATTTTAATACCATCTAAATTAATGTATACCTGATGATTTCTAATCTTTCTGTAGTGTATTTTCTTAGAGATACTTAAGTTTAATGTGGTGCATTAAGTATGAACTCAATAACTACATTTGAATAGCTACATTAAACTAATACTCTAAAACAAATCTACCTTTCCAGGATGGAACAAGTGAACTTTTGTAGTCAAGAAAGTTGTTAAGTTTCTATAAATTTCAAATCACAAGTTAAGTTCAATTTTATTAGAGAACTCTTGTTCACAAAATATGTTGTCTTTCTTTATATTTCAAAACCTTTATAGTCCTTCTCTGCTTTTTACACTTTCATTTTAGAAATAAATGCTTCTTAATATAATCATAATTTCTTATTTAATTTTGTTAAATATTACCTCCATCTTTCACTCATGGCATGCCTTCTATATTTTCCTCTGTTGTTATTTGTCTTATTTTTATTCCTCTCTGTGTTTTCTCTTTTTCTTACTTTTTCTACTTTTTGTTCTCTCTCTCTTCCGAAGCTTTTCTTAATATTCTTTCCTTGTTTTACATGTCTTCTTTTTAACTTTTTATTATTTCTCATCTTTTTCTATGCTCTTTATCCTTAACACTCTCAAAACTTATCAGCAATGTTAGAGGAACTAATTTTATTTTTCCCAGCTTTATTGAAGCAAAATTAGCAAAATTATAAGATATTTAAAGTGTACAATGTGATGATTTGATAAATGTATACTTTTTTTTGTTAGAAAATTTAAATTCTACTCTTAGCAAATTTTAATTAAGGAAGTAATTTTAAAAAGTCTTTCTGTATTTCTCTTATATATAAGAACATTAAAGCCATAGGTTTCACCCAGGATCATTTAATACTGGGGC
Source organism: Rhinolophus hipposideros (assembly GCF_964194185.1). NCBI lineage: Eukaryota > Metazoa > Chordata > Mammalia > Chiroptera > Rhinolophidae > Rhinolophus > Rhinolophus hipposideros. Next base: position 21,467,884 of record NC_138059.1, read on the forward strand.
CTGATGATAATGACTGTGGAAATAGATGAAAGGGTCAGCTTTATTTTGTCTGTCCTTTCACTTACAAGTAAGAAGAAAAAAAGGACATAACATTGGCTAAAAAAACAAACAAAAAAAATCAATAAATATAAGTAGATAATTCTCTTTTAAAGAGAATAAGAGAATGGATTGCCTATCAAAGTATTAATCTGTGCACATCTATAAATTTAAAATAGCCATAAAGTCAGTTAAAAAAATCTCTTCTATGGAATTATAGAAGTTGAAATTTGAAAGAAATACTAATTTTCTTCTTCTTCTTCTTCTTCTTCTTCTTCTTCTTCTTCTTCTTCTTCTTCTTCTTCTTCTTCTTCTTCTTCTATGAGTATTGATCTGAGAAGAAATACATGTTGTAAAAATATGAGAAATATTGTCATCACCTTCATGATCTTAGTATTCTAAAGTCATCTAAGACCAGATTTAATTGCTGCTGGGGGAATAGAAATGTCCACGGGACATTAGATTTCATTCTTTCATTTACAAAGCAATGGAACCAGTGAACACATGGAGATACTTTGCCAACATTTAATAGATTCCCGTGGGTAATAATTTTATTTTTCTTGAAAAAGAAGTATATTCTGTACATTCAAATTTCTAGCTATAAATTGTATTGCAAAACACAATACCAGAAATCTGTGTTTAATCTCTCATAAGATGTAAACCTTGCTTTTAACTAGGACTAGCATACCTATGAAAACAGAGATGGACCTGTGTGTGTTGACAGGACCAATGAGATATATAGATATGGAGAAAAATATAAAACCCTGCACATGGTATAAACTAAAAGAAACCAAAAGGCCTTCCTCCTCAACAAGTATCTCCTTCACACCCTTGAGTTAAGATTTTATATCTCCTTAAGGAACTTATTAGAATGAAATATGTTATCTGGAGAATATCATGTTATAGCATTGTAATCCCTATAAGCAAATTAACAAAGTCATTACAGAGCAAGCAAATAGAGCAAACGTTCCTATTGTTTTCATATTTTTTTATTTTTTATTTTATTTTTACATCCCTCACACCGTGAACCCCCCTCCCCCCATCCACCACCACCCCGACCTCACACCGAGCCATCACATTATACACATAAAATTATAGTTGGCATTCATTAATGTCCAGCCTCTGGTGTACAATGCCATGACCAGGCATCCACAGCATCCCTGAGGTGGTCTCCCAAACAGGACACATGTCCATCGGATACCCAACAAAATCCCCAAACACTATTGAATAAGTTCCCCAAAGTAATTCTCAAAAAACCCTGAGGCCATATTGTTTTCATATTTAAACCAGGACTTTCCCCAGGCTGTGGCACTCTTTTAAGAATGATGTTTTTGAAAGTACAAAATGAAATACAAAATGAATTAATCATAATAAAATACTTACAAAAATATTTTACAACATATTTTAGCATACATTCTAATATGCATGTAAGTATATAATATATAGAGAGATACTAAGTATATATATATTTCTAATGATTAAGGAGTATGTGTGTGTGTGTATATATATATACATATATATGTGTATATGTATATATATATACACACACTTCTGATGCATTAAATACACAGAGGGACTAATAATTACTGTAATTCTGAAAAGTGTCATCGGTAATATTTTGAGATACAACATTTAACATGACATGAAAATATCTAGTTTTTATTGCCCAAAAAAACAGAGATTATTGTTGCTCAACTACTAAAGCAAATACTATATTTTAATTAGAAGATCAGTGAAGAGAAAAATATAATCTTTTTTCATCCAAGTTTACAAACTCTTTGAATTCTATCTGCATACCAGAACCTTGCCTTAGATGTTGGAATTTACATCAAATACAAGTACATTGTGATGGGTGAAGGAAGAAAGTACTGTTTGTTCTTTTATGCTATTGGCAATGAAAATAGAGTGCTTAATTTGGATTTTGATTACCAAATAACAGCATAAAGTCTTACAAAAAATACCTAATGGGAAGGAGTGAGTATAAATAGTAAAATGTCCCCAAACACTTAATTTGTTAACACAACAAATATTTCCTAACATTAAACATGTGTATACTACTCTATTATGAAGTATAATGGATAGTAGGTGAATCAAAATATAAGAAACATATGGACCTTATCCTGCAGCAACGTAGTCTTGTCAAGCTATAAAAATTATTAAAGTGTATTTAAAAGATGTTCTACAATGATTTTGTGTAATATCTATTGTATGTCTATGTATGTGTGCACTTTTCCATTACTTCCTACAAATTTGAATTGACTTTTATAGAATTATAAGTGAGATATTTTTAAATTTTTAGTTTGCTGAATAAGATACTACATTTTGGGGGTCTAATGACTAAAGAGTATTGAAGTGATTTGGGTTATATGACATTAATATATATTCTTCAGACTATCCAAAATTTGATGGATTTCATTTGAAAGTTGCATGTTAGGTCAATTTAATGTCAGGGAAAACTTGGACATTTCTTGACAAAATGATCATAGGCTCTTCATAATTTCAGTGGGTATATATGTCTTACTTTTTTTTTTTAATTTCATTTGTATATGTTTCCTTAGGAATCTTTATTAGTTGAAGTTTCACCTATAAAATATTATTTGCAGTTCAATTTAAGAAAAAAAAGTGTACCAATTTCCATAGAACTCAATTAGCAAAGTTAAGACAAAGGTCAGCTTATGTTTAATGACATGCTATCTAGTGGATAAGTAGAATCAGTATCCTTTTCATCTAGTAATTCTACTCAATAGGCTATTCAAAAGAAATAATCAAGAGAGGAGTATTTGATATGGCTTTTCAAATCACTCATTATTTGTATATGGTGAAAAATATATCACTAGTTACCAGTGTGTCAGCAACATAAATATTCACAGATCTGGTGTTGTCTTAGAAATAACCTTACATTTATAAGTAATTATTAAAAATTAAATTTGAAGTTTAATGATATAGAGACTTCAGTGTTCAAAACAAAAATGACTCTTTTTTTTCTTCCTTTTTTTCCTCACTTTTTCTCTTCCTTCCGAAGACACATATATACAAACACAAATGTCTTGAAGCAAGGAAATAAAATGTAAGTAGTTGGTAGATATGATTATCAGGAGTGTTCTGAATGATTGTGATTTTTTTGTTTTACTTTTTTCTAGAGTGCAAATTTGTTAATTTAATTATAAATAATAATAGCTTTAAATAAAAAAAATAGTTTAAAATTTAAATAGTAGATTTTACTTGAGGGTTTTTGAGCTCCTCTATTCTAGGACTCTTGGTCCTACAAAAAATGACTCTTTTAACAGATAAACTGTGGTAAGATACATTAGAGGTATAGAGTATGCTTTGTATGTATAGTTTGATGAAGAAAAGGATAAGATTGTTAAACTTCATGAGGGCCCAAATCATGATCGTTGCCAACAGATGTGTAATGTTTAAAGCACTGAAATCATTGGTGGGGTTAAAGAGGTCTTTCTGTATGTAGATTTCTATCCCTGAATCATTGTCTCCCATACAAATTCTCTCCAGTTCTTTCTCCTATAACCTTCACCCAAACTTCACCCAATTTCAACTGGTCTTCAGAGCTCAGCTGAGCCACTGATTTCTCTCGAAGCCTCTTCCGAGGTATGGGCCTGGTTTCGGCTAACGTATATCCCTATTTCAACCAGTGCTAGCCCTATTAGGGAATTTATGACATTACATTTTAATTGGCTGGCTCTTTGTTTACAATCTACAATACCTAAAACAATGTCAAGCACATAACAGGCGCCCAATAAATATTTGTTGGAAAAAATAAGTAGATTTTACTTTGATGATAACTTTGCTTAGACAAATATCCAGACTGAGAAGTGATAATTGAACAGTTCAGGAGACTCACTCACATCAACTGCGTCAATATGAAAACAAACAAACAAACAAACAAATGAAAAACCCCTAAGAATTAAAAGGCATAATATCTATACACAGCAAATTGTTTAAATGAGTTAAATAAATGAAAAAAAATGTATTGAATAATAGATGATTTTTGTTACATATCTATATATTTTGAATTTCTTTAAGTTGTTCACAGTTTCAGAAACATACTTATGATCTTTTTCAAGGTAAAATACTATATTGTAGTACACATGCAGTTTTGGGCCTTAGTACAGTTATACACATGCACTAAATATGTGAATAACTGCACTATCATTTTTATTAGGCATCTATGTTTATTTTTCATGTTCTGCTGAAAAATTGAGTGAATACCCCTAACCCTATTTTTCCTCACAAACCTTGTGGCTTTTTATTGCATGATTTTTGCCGACCATGGTGATTTTAATAACACATATATCACATTACAGCAGAACTGATTGTAATTATTTGTTTTTCCATTTATAATGCATTACTATGCTTCAATCATTAGAAAGAATAAAATAATTTAAAGTGAAAGACTCCTTCTTATCCTTGTCCCATGAACCTCACTCAGTCAAATTAATTTGTTCTTTACCCTTGCAGAAATAGTTTTATGCATACAGAAGTTAATAATTGCTCTCCTGGGTTTTACCTAATGACAGAATACTCTACATACTTTTCTGCTTTTAGATTTTTAATTTGATCATATCTTGAGGATCTTATCCAGACACAAAAAGCTTTTTTGTTCTACTGCATGCAGACATACCACAATTTATATATCAATGGACGTGTACATGGGCATTCCCATTTCAGGTTATTATAAATAATACCACAATAAATAACTTTGTACTTTTGTTATTTTGTACATGTGCCGATAGATACATGGGTTAACTTCCTAGAACTGAAATTGCTTGGTCAAGGATGTGATGCATTGGAAATTTTGGTGGGACTGTAAAATCAGTTTATGACATTTTGTGCTCCCACTAGTCATGAATGACATTGATTGTTTTCCTACATCTTTGAATGTAACTACTTTTCCATATTCTCAATACACAACATTACTACTTCCACTATTTTCAACAGGTCACAATCAGTCTATTGACAAGCATCTATGACAGTTTCTCATATTGTGTTCCATAGGTACCATTATCCATCCAAATACTCAATAGATTTATTATTATTATTTTTTTTGGAAATAAAAATTCCACAGCCAAAAATAATTTAGGAAACTTTGAAGAGAACAGTTTTCCTCTAGAAATTCTCAGGACATGTAACGTGTTAATGTGTGTATTGAATATTGAAAATGAGAATGTAAATGAGATATTTCTGAAAATACTTAAATATGGAATACTTATTATTTGCATTACATAGATCACCAGCATTTCTTAGAACATAATTTAGAAGGAAAAAAAAAGACTAATATGACCTTTGGCATGTTGGGAAGATATATATAAACATAAATATTCAGGGTTATAATTTGTCTGGAGGTTAGGTTCTCTATAAGCTAGCCCAATATCTGAAGCAGATTATTAATCTTGATTAATATATCTTGTTTAATACCTGCTGCTGTAGACTGGGAACAACACAGTGTAAGTCAAAAAAGATTTAATTACAAATTTTGATGTTTCAGTGTGAGTTTTAGTCACAGTGAAAAGATTTTACCACCCTAATTATTGTAGTTCACAAAAGTGACTGGGTGAAGAAAAAGCATTAGTGTTTTCAATGCATTAGTTTGAAATTCACTAAAGCATCAAAAATAAGAACACACAAATCTTTCAGAAACAATAAAAAATAATATCTTTATTCTAAATTTATTTTATTAACAAAAAATACTCAAGTAAGAGAAACTGCACAGAAATATGTATTCTTTTGACATTCTTTCCCAATTACTTTATGGTCTTTATCACCTATCCAGAGTAGCTTTCAAAAGCAAAGTGATTTTGTTAATTCCTTTATGCTCTTATAATCCTTCTTATCTACATTATTTATAGCTAATATATTAATGTATTTATGTGATGAAAGGTCTGACTCTTATATAAATTATGTGAACCCTTCCAAGGTCAAATCTTTTTCATCTTTTTAGCTTACTCCACTGAGTAAGTCTGCAATTGAAGTGGGAAGAAAATTATTTGTTGACATCCATTATCCATTATTTACCTTGGGAGATAATAGGTATATGTATATAATACATTATGTATACAATGTATTGTATTTAATGCTTTTGTTGCAATTCTATATTTAAATCTTTGAGTATTGTAACTTGCACAAAATTAAATCAGTCTTTTTTTGATAAATAAAGTCAATCCTGCATTTCTCTCCTGACTAAAGGGCTGACTTTGTGAAATCAGTCTGCTTTGTGTTAAGTCATTATAAATTTTAAGAAGGATTTGTAATGATCTTTCTTGAAAGTATATTCTGGTAAACATAATAATGACTAAGACAGAAATGACATTAAAAATATTATGAAGATAAATTGTCCTTTCAAGAGTGTTTCATAGCACTTCATCCGTGCTCTTCAGGTAACTTCTTTTCTTTCAGCAATTTTTTTCTTCTACAAAGTATGTCAGTAACTAACCAACATCAACTCTTTAATGAAATAAAATTATTCAATATTATTTTCTTTGTAATGAAACATGCTTTAATATTGTGTTTTTCTCATCTGATATAATACAACTTTTTTGCATTTACTTGATTTTAACTATGTTAATATCATTGTCCTTCAGAGAATACACATGTTTGAAAAAATTTTCAATGTGTCAGTTTCACTGTCCTTCAGGAGAAGACTGCCAGGAACACACATATGTTTGAAGACATTTGTTTTCTTACTTGTCTTGGTGAAGTTTCATGCACACCATGGAGAATCATCATGTATCTCAGTAAGAGGGTATTAGAATGCACTTATTGTAGTATTTGGGCTTGTGTTAGATGTTTTGGGTGAATGTTTACAGAAGTGGGTTAGTATTGAAAGCAGGGGTAATTCTACAATTGGGCATTTTAATAAATCTTGAGGAGGAGAAAACATTAGACTGGAGTTTAGTCATAATTGGTAAAGGAGTAACAGTTACTCATAGTGGTTAGAATACGGGGATGTTTGGTTATTTTTGTGATTTGGATAATGTTCATGTTTTGTCTTTGTTCAGACATGATTATAGAGTGGTCTTACTTTTACCATCATAGTCATCTATTATTGACTGTGAAATTGTCCATTTTTAACAGGAAAACATTAGGTTCTATCTGTAATGCGAGGCTAACTTGTAGCCACACCCAATCCTATCTGATTGTACCAGGCCAGCTTCTGAAGGTCAGTGGCTGTTTTTCTCTTTCTCAGATGTATTTTTTTTGGACTCAATGGTAATATGAGTTGCAGCAAAATTTAGGCTCAGATTAAAAAAAAAAAGTGCAGCTCTTTCATTTCTTCTTTTAGCTTTAATTGGTGGAATATGTTAATTTAATTGCAAGATGTTTCAGTAATGCTATCAATTAAAACATTTTTTTTAAAGCTGATTGTCTTAAGGAATTATTTGTTATCCCACTGTACATATTTTTGATTATTGCATTTATTACAATTTATCATAAGAGATGTTTACTAAACTATCATAGCTTTATAAACCTTAAATGTATATTTAGGAAAGATTTAAATAGCATAGGTATGTATTAGTTTCATAACATGAGAACTGCTAGATGCCCATTAAAAAAGAGGTTGCAAACAAATACATTTAGTGTGAAAATACGTATAGTGTGAAATTTCTAGATAATGTGTATGTGATCATATACCGTAGGTTAAAGTTGATTTTTGTCTACATTATTAGCATCCCTGAGGAACAATGTTTTGCTTACTTAAAAATCTTTTTTAAAGCTTTCAATTATTTGCCTTCACCTAAAATTCAGCATATCAAAACTGGACAGTTTCCAAATTTTATGGCATCTATCTTAATAATTTGCACCCCAACTATTACATTTATCATGCCAGTAATGGGGGGTGTCACCCCCAACAAATATTTCACCTTCATTTCCCATGGGCCAGTGTATGCTAATGTCATGTCAGTTTTCGTTACTAAATATTTCTTAGATTTATTAATTCTTCTCTCATCCCCTCACCAACATCTTAGTCTAAAGTAACATTATCTTTTCTTGGACTACTCAGGGCAATTGCCTGCTAAGTCCGATCTTCACATCTAGTCCCGTTTTTCTAACCTGTTCTCTATAAAGCAGCCACAGTGAGGTTTCAAATCACAAAAGTTGTCTGTGGTAAGTGTTAAAGTCTGTGCTAAGGATTAATAAAGCAAGGAGGAAGAAGTGATTATCTTTGTTGGATGAAGCTGATTCTAAAGTAAAATATTTTTAGTTGATTCTTGAAGGATGAGTAAATGTCCAAAAGGTAGATAGATGGTGATGGAAAAGTGAAGTAAAGGGAAGATTCAGGTAGCATAGCAGCACATGGATATAATATAGAGAGACACAGTTATGCTAAAATAAATGTAGTTTAGAAACCGTGAAGCCTAAGGTACATTTGGAGGAATGATAAAAAATAAAACAGGAAACTTTAGAAGTACAGATCAAGAAAATCCCTGTCTGCAAGGCTATCGAAATTCAACTCTTCTCTATATTACACTGGGAAATCTTCAGTGAAGATTGTAGACTTAGTGACTGTATTTAATTTTTGTTTAAGGAAAAACATATCGCTCTGAAAGCAGAGAAAAGCAGCATTAAGGGAGATGAAGTTAGAAGAAAACGTCAGGTTGCAAAGACATTACAGTATTCCAATGAAGTGGGTCAGGAATGTGATGTAAAGTAATTCTACGTAGTTGGCTTGGAGAGAAAGAGTGAATTGGGGTGGGAGAGGGGACATGGACTTAGGAAAATGTGGGAAAGGCTGAGTTTGCTATAGAGATAACAAAGGATTAAAGGAGAATTCTAAATGGACTCTCCAATTTTCTGGGATGGAGAGAACGGATGGAGAATAGTAACGCTGGCCAATATGAAGTACCAGAGAAAACAAGTAAGTTGATCTAATAAGAGAGGATGTCTTAAGCCCAATTTTAAATATAGTGAGACTCTGGGATTCATTCATATCTCAAATAAGTGGTTAGAAATATGGATCACCCTCGAGCATATGAATCGGGCAAGCAATTTTTATTTATAGCTAGATGTAGGGTGGGATTCTCTATGAGAATATGAAAAGAAGATAGTAAAGACAAGCAGAACACTACAGACAACTTCTCTTTACAAACAACTACTAGTCTGGAATGATTTCACACAGTTTTACATATGCAATGTTTATTTTTATATTTCCTTTGGTATTTTTTAACATCTGCTTTTTATTTTTGAGGTTTTGTTTTTGTTGTTATTTTAACATCAGTCTATTTTAACTATGCTAAAAGGAAAAAAAATAAAGACCACTTTTTGCAATAGAGCATTAGGAGTTAGTGTATGAAACTAAAGCCCCAAGAGCCTGAAACTTTGTGAAAACAAGAATCAAAATTAGAGAAATCTAAGGAGCTAATTTTTAATTTAGTGGAGAAAGTTAAGGTCATTTTATTAGCTTTATTTTTCCTGTCTGGTAGATTCTCTTACCAGGGTAAAAATACATTCACAAGTAAGGAGATTTACTTAAATTATAGCTCTACTTTAATCAGGTAAGTTCTTAAAGGTGATTGGCAACTTTCATCCTAAAAAATGGGTAGCTACAATACGATGGACCAGTTGTAAGCAAGCTTACAAATTATTTATCAATTACCTTTGATTTCATATATAGATGTAGAAAGCCCTTAAGGACAGAGATTTTATATATATATTAATATTTATATTTAAATATATCTTTATATACATAAATATATGTAAATATATCCTTTGAAAATATGTGGGAATAGTTCAAAGTATGCTCCCTCTGATTTGATGGAAATGTGTGTTTCAGAATTTCATTTATAGAAGTGGATGTACCTAGTTCTTTGGGCCATTATGAGGTTTAAATACGTTCCTACTAGTAATGTACTTAGATTATTACATAACCCAATAAAAGTGATCAATGAATACTAGTTATTATTGTTGTTTTATTTTTATTTACATCCCAAGTGGTACATGGGGTACGGATTGTGGCTGGAACAAGGTCGAAGCACATTTGTTAAAGATTTCACTGGCAGTCATTTGGGAAAATGTCCTGGTGAAGGGAAATAACCATGCCGATGCAATGATTCAGGTATTTGAAAGGTATGGAAGATCAATATATAAAAGGCAGGTGGAATTGGCTGTTTATTACTAAGTTGTATTGATGCTTCTCATGGAGGAATAATACTTTCTTAATAGTAAAATATCAGAATAATTTATTTTAATTGCTCTTTACTATTAAAAATAAGTATCATTATAACATGCTTCAAATTATTTATGCTAGTCAACTGATCAAATTAGTGGGAATTGTTTCTAGTATTTACACTGTTATGACAAGTTCTCAAATTTTATTGTTATCAGACTCTCCTGAGACCTTATTTGAAATGTGTAAAATTCAACCGGATATTCTGATTTAATAGATCTACTCAAAAGTTAAGTAGCCGTTCCAGAGTATAGGCTTTGAAGAAATTATAATTGATTTGGAATTGAAAGTTATCCTCAATAATGTATCAGAATATAAATACTATTCATTTTTAAGTTGTTTTATGTAAAATTTGGAACTCTAATGGTCTCATTTTTTTTTTGAGTAATGAAATTAATTAGGATTTTGCAAAGATTGTCCAAGTCTTTAATCTTCTCATGTGTTCACAACTTTGTTCTGATCTAATGAAGCTTGAAAGAGTCCAGTGGATGCCCTAAATATATCTCTGATATATTTAGTAGCGATCAAATTAACCAAATTCCACTTGGTTCTTTTGGTGAGCTGATGGTATACACAGCTCACCATGACAACTAATAGGCCCTTTAAAGACAGCAGAATAATCTTCCCCACTCAGAATGTGTTACCAGAAAAGGTTGATAGAAAGTTAATTGTGGCATTCCAAAATAAATATTTTTGTTAACGAAAAGTTTACTGTTTTAAATAAAATAAAGGAGGATTGTTTTGGAAGAAAATTTTTTTTTGCCTAATAGACCACAATTCCTAAATATGTCTGTTAAGTCAGTATTTTGTATGCAGGAAATCATAAGAACAGAGAGGAAAGCTTTAATGGAACTTTGTAATGTTTTACAGTTTCTCATATTTGCTTGAGAAATTATGGAAACCTCAAATACCATTGCATTGTATTAGTGCGGGCTGCCATCTTCTCTTAATTGTATTATCACAAGAGCTTCCTAGCTCTCTGTCTTCTTTCACTCTTTTCTGCTTCCAGTTTATTGTCTAAAGGGGATATATTGATCTTTCTAGAGTGCTGATTAAGTCACTCCACTTATTGTTTTCAGGATAAATTTTATATTTCCTATCAGTCATTATTTTACTCTTGTTTATCTCTCTAGCAACATTTAAGGTGCATTTCCCTGAACCATTATAAGCTTATACCATACTAAACAATTCCCTATTTATTTCTTCTAAGCCCCTGAGCACCCTCTTTCCTCTAGTTGAAACGCACTACCTTTCTTCACCCCTCACCCCCAAGCCTATTTCATCTAATTTTTGTGTTTTATCTAATTTCATCTAATACTTTGTGTTATCTTATGTACATTGTGAGGACAGAGCCCCAGAAAGCAGTTTCCAGGCTCTCAGCCTCATGTGGAGAGGTGCTGGCTCAGATAGTGGATGGCCGTCAGCTGTGGCTGGTTGGCCATCAGCTGTAGCCATTAAGCCATTGGTCACTGATATAACTGCCGCGGCTATGGAGGGGAACCGAGGAGAGTGAAGGAGGAGACTGAAGGAGAGTAAGGAGAGTCGAGGAGAGTTGGTCGGTTGGCAGCAAAGCGGACAGCAGATCGCACGTCGTGTAAACCCAGCCTCCAGTGAGACCATAGTGGTATGACTTCCCTACCTATGGCTCCGTGGGTGTTCCTTTTTGGCCTCACCATGTCCTGCATTCTTATGTGGGGAGCGGGAGCAGAGACCCCACAGGCCGCCCCGCCGGACACCCCACACGACACACATCTTCTGAGAAGCCTTCCCAAGGTTGTGACCTTACTATGTGCTTTCAAATACCATCTCCTACTGCTCTCTTTTCATTTATATCATTGTAATTGAATTTACTATTTACTTTAATGCCTTTACTGGATAGGTATAACCTGGTCCCTGACCTCACTCCTCTCTTGTGTTCTGATTTCCTTTTATGTCTGCCGTTTGTAAAGGCAACCAGTGTCTTTTATTAATTCCTAACCCTGAAGTAACAAAATAAATGTTTAAGAAGAAGTTAAGATCCCATAGGAAGAGTATCTCATTTAAAAGGTTTCAGTTGAAAAGTTTTATTCCCAAGGAATTAGAATTATTTCTGTAGATACACACACACACACACACACACACACACACACACACACCATACATTTCTGTAGGGTAATATACATACATATGAAAGAGTACCTCAAAAATGTATACACATTTTAAGAAAGGAAAATTGTATTAAAATTCTAATACTCAATATATACTGATAACAAGAGATGGATACAAGTCATGTTTCACTTCTGCAAGTACAAGAGGTGCTCAAAGTGGTTACCAGCATCCTCCAGACACTTCTGATTACAGCAAACTACTGTTTGAGCAATGGACCAAAGTGTCCACTGGTAGACATTTTTTGGCACCCCTGGCATATGTAATTTCGTTACATTTATAATAATTGTGTATATAGATAGTTAGATATAATTTTGGCCTACCTAACAAAAAATGTATATTAAAAAGTATAAATAAAAATATGTTATTTCTATAATATAGCTTTTTAAATTAAATTTTACCCCCTTCATCCATTTCTCCCACTTCCCATCCCCTCCATCTGATAGCCACCATTCTGTTCTCTGTATCCATGAGCTTGGTTTATGTGACTTTCAGCAACTCATACAGGCCTTTAAGCCTTAGTTTCTTTGCCTATAGATTAAAAATATATTTAATATCTATACCAAAAAAGTCATGAAGATTAAAATAAAAATATGTAAAATCATAACATAGTATCTGGAATAATGAACACTCAGCAAATGTTTGCTGTGACTACTCTCACTACTATAACTATTATTAATAGCATTATTATTATTATTCTATTTCCTGTATTACTAATTCTACTAATACTGCTGTTATTTTTAGTACTAATACTACACCATTATTATCATCAGTCAGTCTATTTGTTTTTAATCCAGTAGTGTGATATCAAAAGTGAGTTGTATCTATTCTAGACAGAATGATTTTGGAATTGAGGGAAGTAAATGTAGCTTAGTTTTATATTTAATTTTTCCAATAATTTTAAATTCTATTGGGTTAGTATGTCCTAAAGTACCTATGGTACTTTAGCACAATACTGCATGTTTATTATATCTAAATAAATACAATGAATTTCAGAATGTATGTTCAAAATATTTTTCTCATAGAAATGTATAATCAAATAAATTTGCAAAGTGACAGTAAGAATACATGCAAGTAAGCAACACATTGTAAATTTTATAATAAATCCTATGGCAGACATGTGGATATGAAATTCCCATTTAAGCGAAAATATGTAACCTACAATGCTTACGTTTAATCTAAGGGGTGATGGCTGGTGAGCACCAAAAAGTCTGTCCAATTGGATACAAAGGTAAATAACTGGGTCAATCATATTCTATCAGGAATTCGAATTGGAAATGCAGAAGTAGAATATGACCACTTATAGTGGGAGCAGAAGCTGAAAAGAAAGAGAACTCACTATGAAGCAGGAGATTACATCTATTAACTGAAGACATAAGTAGGTAAAAGTGGTAACAACACAGATGATGTAGGTGGATAATAGAGGAAAAGAAAAATGTGAGGTGATTATTAGCAGTAGGAACAATAGAAACAGAGATAGAGAAAAGGTGAGTCACCACAAAGAAAAGTAATAAATTCTTACTATTGAGGGCATATAGAGATAACCTGTTCCTTACAGTTTTTGTGTATCTTTCAGTTTCTAAATTATATTTTATGTTTCCTGAGGCCCTGGTATATCGCAAGTCCTAGAATTCTGAGATTTTGTTGTCTTTATTTCCATGTGTATATTCTTCAATGTACCTCCAGTTATGTGAGGTAGCTTGATTGATTCCCAAGTCTTTGTTTAGCAGGTTCACATCTCAGGTCACAAAAGCAAGTGTATAAGAAATATAACTTCCATTATTTTCATATAACTCAACTTAATCTCTGTTTTGAGCCGCAATTCTACTATGTAGCAGAAATGAAATGGATGAAGCTTGAGAGTATTATGCTAAGTGAAAGAAATCAGATAGAAAAGGACAAGAACCAAGTGCTTTCACTCATATGTAGGATATAAAACAAAAAGTAACAAATGAGCAAAACAAACTCATAGATGCGGACAACAGATTTTCAGAAAGTCATGCCATTTTCCACTTAAGAAATGAAAATTATTTTGAGTGAATATCAGGAAATTAGATTGAGTTATTTGGTTCATATTAGTCTAACATGCTGACCCAGACTCTTAAAGTAAATTTGGTAAGCCTTAACGTAAATGTAAAACCATAGTGACAAAATTTCAAAAGAGTTATATATTTATCCACAAATATTTTGAGGTCTTCAGTATTATACTTTCTATCAATCTATTGACAGACATCATCGTTTTGTGAGATGGTAAGACTTGGTTTTGCAGAGATACTTTTAAGAAAATCAACATGGTAAGGTAGTTTCACAAAGGTGGATATTTAACCACAATTTTATAATGCTAATTATCTCTTTATCACCACAGTATTACATGAAATCAAATCTACAAATGCATTATATATATCTAAAATGATGACAGGCTTTTGTAGTTATTTACTTTAGTTAGTGTTTATTTCCTTTTCAGGGACAGGCATTTATGTGATGGAAATAACCATTCAACCTCTATAGTTATTAAGATTTTAGTAATTCAAATCTAACACATTCCTCAAATTTAGATCAGCAAAATGGTAACTATTATGAGAATAGAGGTTTTAGTGAATTCTTCACTCTTTCCTGAGGGAAATATTTTCTTTAACTATATACCAGTTTTTAACAGAAACTAATTTTGATTGCCCTTAGTAGAGAAAGGATTTGTTTTCTATTCTTTTGAAGGTGGCTAGAAAGATTAGAGAATAAAATGCCTTTAATCAGTTACCACACATGGAATATGTGAGAATCCAACAAAGGTTTGAAGTCCATCTAGTATAAGTGTAGGTGTGTTTCCCAGTGCCATTTGTAAATGTACCCTGCTGTTTGCTTTATACATTGTGTGAAAATTACCTGATTTTGACCTCTTGGACTAGCTCATTTTCTTTTTGATAGTGGGCTTTACAGTTTATTTATAACCTACCAAGTGCCTAGCTCAGTGCCTGATTACAATGGAAAGCCATTAATCCCCCTCCCACACCAAATAAATGTAGAGATAACTCTTAAATATGTTTCTTTTTTTGTAAAATATTACTTAAAATGATCATGGCAGCAAATTTAACAATCTTTTGATATGCACGTATGTAATATATTGTGGACTGAACTATTTAATAGTAATGTAAATATTTTAATAATCTTTTTTATGTAGTCTATGTCCTTATAATTCTTTTAAAATCAGAATTCGAAGTGGGGTTCTTGTGGCTGATCTGATTCTGTCCTAAGCAGTTTTTAAGTAGACCTGGATCACAGAATACTTTCTTTCCAATTTATATCTGTAATACATATGTGGGATAGAAAACAAAAAGCAACTTTTGACTATTTAAATATTTGATTAATTTGACCATTTGATTAATTTGCTCTATGTCCACATTTATTCACCTGACTTAGTAAGCTGACATTTACTGAACAGCTGATTGACATATGATAATCACAGAACTAATTTCAGAGTTCATAAAGTGAAATAAATTCAGTCTGAACATGCCTGCAATGCGGTAAGAGTAAAAAGGAAAAGACATGGATACAAATAGAAGAATAATATTATTGAGGTTAAGACATCACTGTGTAGCCAACTAAAAGAGGAGAGGTTAGTTTTAAGACAAGGGAAAAGAATGTGTGATAAATGAAACTAGAATGAGAGGCAAAATTAGATCACAGATGATACCTCTTAAGAGCGTTTAGTAGTAAAATCCCACATATTAATAGTTCCTACTATTCTTATTAATATGAGCATTTATGCTTCTTTTTTGCTTTTTTTATTATTCACAGTATCTTTACTGATGTCTGCCCATTTTCTATTCTGTCCACACTGTTTTAATTACTCTGGTATTAAGGAGTCATTGGCATTATGACTTCATTATTGCCACAAAGAGAATCTCATAGTAATTTAATAAGACTAAAATGCTCAGTCAGTATTCTCCAATATCTAAGGAGGCTAATGTAGTAGGTAGAATAATGGTCCTATCAAGATATCTATGCATTAATCCCTGGAACCTGTGACTATGTTAGGTTACATGGCAGAGAACAATGAAGGGTACAAATGAAACTAATATTGTTATTGAACAGACTGGTGAGAGTAATCTGGATTTTCCAGGTGGGTTCAATATAATCACACAGGTATGTGAGAGTAGAAGAATCAGAAGAGAGAGAGGAGAGAAAAGAGAGACGAGAGAAGGGAGAAAAGAGAAGGGAGAAGAGAGTAGAGAGATGGTAGCATAAGAAGGACTCAACCCAGTGTCACTGAGCACTGAAGACAAGCGAGAAATATGAGCCAGGTTAAGCAGGTAGCGTCTAGGAGCTGGAAAAGACAAGGAAATGACTTCTCCCCTAGAGCCTCCAGGAAATAATGCAGGGTTGCCTACATCTTGATTATAGGCCACTGAGAAACATGTGAGAGATTCTGATCCACGGAATGATAAAATAATAATCATGTTATTTTAAGCTCTAAATTGGAGATAATTTGTTACAGCAACCACAGAAAACTAAAAGAGTGATCTTCAATAACCTCTTCTCATTTAGGAACTAGAAGTGTACTTTTTTGTTATCTGATACTCATCCCCAAACTCTAAAATCCAGTAAATATTACCACAGGCCAATCTGGTTCAAAAAAAAAAAAAAAAAAAATCTAGCTTTGATTTAATCAGCAGATATGTCTGGGGCACTTAATGTAGACTCCTAGTCCCTTGCCTCATGGAGCTTAAAGTCTGATGAGGCAGTAGGATAAAACCAAAACAATGACTTGTTGATATTAAGAGCAACCAAAGAGCCCCATTTGCAACAAACAATTAAAACCAGAGAACCTAGCTGGAGAGGAGTTAGACAGGTTTCCATGAAAAAGTGATGTTTAGGTAGTGAGCTCAATATCTAAATAGAAATAGATAAATAGAAATGATCTGTAAGTAGGGCTGGTTTGCAGAATTCCAGAAATTGGGAACTCCAATACCCTCAAGTGGGAAGGAAGTCAGAAATTTCAATTCAGGGGAGTGAAAGGAACCATGCTCTCTCCTCTAACATAACTGCTTGCTGAGTCTTGACCAATATTCTCCCCTGGCCAGTGTTTACTACTTTTACTAGTCTGCTTAGAATGCCTCTTCCCTTCTCCTAGTCATACATCCATAGTTTATCTACTTTTCAAGGTCTGTGTAAGAAGCTCTCACATCTCACAGCTGGAAACAATCTTTTTTCCTACTTCTTTAGCACTTTATCTGTTCCTATCCTATGGCATTTATCACTCTCTCCTTTGTGGTGTAGTTATTTTTGAGCATTTCTTCCTTCCCAGACGAGGCTATAGATTTTAGCTTTTCACGTGTTCTTGAAAAGTGTGAAAGGGCAGAAAGCAGCATATGGTGAGACAGCAACTGGGTGTGATATTGAGACTGAGTCTGAAAAAAAAGTTGGGAAGCTGAAAAACATGAACATGCTGAAAAGGAAGAGGGGCGGAATGGAGCCCTGGTAGCATTTTAGCCTTTTCAATTTCTCACAAGCCCTTAGCTACATATGGATAATCGTTTCTCAGTTAAATAATTGTTATGACTGCTATTTTCAGTTTTCTGCCAATTACTTCAATCTGGAGATAAACTACAATGATCTATTTAAGTAAATTGTATCTAAAGGATTTGCAACTCTTCCACCAAGTGAGCTAGCACATTCTCGTTGCAAGCATATACCTCATGTGAGAACATATGGAAGAACAGTAAAAAATATATATATATATATAAAGAGTTAATTGATTTTTCACTGCTTTGTACAGAATATCTGAATATTTGAAAACACTCCCATATTGCATGTGGATATTTTAGTGATGGGCAAATTCTGAAGTCATAATTATAAAACTCCTCTGGAAGATATTATACAATACCTCACCATATATATCAGGATATGCTAAGTTATATTGTAATAAAACTAAACAGAATTAATGTTTTAAAGCAATAAAAAAGATTTCTCACTCTTAACTACATATAATTCAAAACTTGCATGGGAGGTCTACTTGTAGTTCTCATCTAGGTACAAGAAAATGAAACCCTACCAGCTAGACTGATAATATTTGCTACTGCTGGGGGGAAAGTAAGCATGGAGAATTCAATTTGTAGTACTTCTCAACTGCATCTTATTTATCTGATAATCTCAATTAGATCATCCCATACTCCAAGGGAGTGAGGAATCCAGTCCTCTCAGACTCAGAAGAAGAGGGATAGCAGACACATCGGTGAGTAACAATGCCACTTTGTTTATTTATTGATATACACTATTGTGATTATGGTACAAGTTACTTCTGAAAAATGATCATTAAAGGTAAGAATTAAGCACATCTTCTAACTTTTTAATGAGAACCATATTGGGTAATTAAAAAGACCATAGTTGAGAAAGGAAGGTACTTATTTACAGAGGAATTGTCATGCAGGGTGTGGGGACAGAGTCTTGGAGAGCAGTTTCCAGGCTCTCAGCATCACGTGGAGGGGTGCTGGTTCGGGTAGTAGATGGCTGTCAGCTGTGGCTAAATGGCTGTCAGCTATAACCAATTAGCCAATTAGCCACTGATATAACTGCCACCGTTGTTCTGGTTGGTGAGTCGAGTCGGTTGGTTGATAGGCAGAGAAGCGGACAGCAGGTTGCAGGTCGTGTGACTCCAGCCTCCAGGGAGACTATAGTGCCACCAGTGAGACTATAGTGGTATGACACCCCTGTCTATGGCTCCGTGGGTGTTCCTTTTTGGCCTAGCCATATCCTGAGTTCTTATGTGGGGAGTGGGACTAGAAACCCTGCAGACTGCCTGGCACGACAAATGGCGCAGCAAGCAGGGTCTCCCGCATGACACATGGTGTCATGCAGCGTCTCTGGTCCCGCTCCCCACGTAAGAACGCAGGACATAGTGAGGCCAAAACAGATCACCCATGGAGCCATAGATAGAGGAGTCATACCACTATAATCTCGCTGGCGGCTGGGTTGGAGATACAGGAAGCAGAAACCACACTATCTGCAACCTGCCATCCATTTCTCTCTGCCAACTAACTTCACTTGCTAGCTGCAATCCTCTCTTGCTAGCTCATCCACCATCTTCTTGCTAGTCCCCCATTTTCTGCTAGCATAGCCACGGCAGTTATATTAGTGGCCAATGGCTCACTGGTTACAGCTGACGGCCAACTAGCCATAGCTGATGGCCATCTGATCACAATTGATGGCCATTTACTACCTGAGCCAGCACCTTTCCATGTGAGGCCGAGAACCTGGAAACTGCTCTCTGGGACTCTGTCCCCACACGAATGGCAACTAATAATAATAGAAAGAATTTCAATAAGCAATTAGTAGTTAGCAACACTACTAAAATTATGGACTCCAGGAAGGAAGGCATTGAATGAGAGGTTAACTGGATCTTGATGTTCCCATGAAAATGGATTTTCACCACACATATAACTGCTGCTCACAGAATGGAAAATGTGGCTTCACAATAGAGCTAGTACATCCTAACCCTGTCAAAATCTTGTCATTGCAGTGGGGGAAAAAACAAAACAAAAAATGTCTTCATTATACAGTATCACCTGTGAATTTTTTTGGCCAAATACATGTATCCTGTGTTAATACCTTCTTATCTAATTTAGATTGTATATTGCTCAAAAAATAAAGATGAAGTGTTTTTTGTTGTTCTTTTTTTTTGTCATTTACCTGTTATCTAAATTACTAAATTGATTATTTATTAACTTCCAAAGATGAGACATTCTGCAGGATAATATCCCAGACTCAACAAATTAATGTCATAGGTAAAGAAAACTTAAGCGGAGATTATTCTAGATAAAAAGTGTTTTAAGAGATATAATATGCAAATGAAAACTATGTGGTATTTGATTGAATCCTATGTTCAAATCTTTGACTGGAAAATTTGAATATACTATTCTATAGGAAATTGTTACTAATTTTTATGTATTGTAATGGTTTAGTGGTTATGTCCAAGTAGTGGAAGTAGATCAAACTTGTTTTATAGCGATACACACTAATATCTTTAGGGATGAATGCAGTGGTGTATTTAATCTATGTTAAAATATTTTGGCCAACATTAAGAAAATATGGAAAAATGTTAACAACAATTGTTCACTCTAAGAGGAGGCTTTATTGGTCTTTTGATTAGGAAGATTGAGAAAAATGGCCAAGCCTGAGTCTTGTTTTGTCCACACTTGCGGATGGAAATAGGTGATCAGCCCAACTCAAAGACATGAACAAAGAATAAAAGGGGCTTGTTCCCCAAAGAGAGTCAAGGTGTGATTACTGAAGAAATATAAATATATTCTGGAAAGGGAAAAAAAAAAAAACACTCTAAACTGGGTCAGGTCAGATCCATGATTAAAATTTAGGTCTGTCTGGAAAAAAAAAAATAGGTCTGTCTGTCTAACAAAGTACCACATACTTCCAACCATACCTCACTAGGGAATTAATTAATCACTCCCTCTTCTGAGCACATCTCACATATCCCTTTGACCATAGTAAATAGAATATACACGACATCTTTTATTGTATACATTTACTCTGTACTATTATATGTGAGAAGAAGCGGAGTCATATTCATCATCTTCATATATTCACCATCTAGCATGTGAGTAGCCAACAGTGACATCCAATGGTATGCGGTACTGATGCCGAATGAATACTTGTTAGTTACTGTTACTGTGAGTGTGCTTGTAATAATAAATTCACATACAGTTATAAAAATGTTTCAGAGTTCCATGGTAGATTCAGCAACTTTTTTTCACCACAGTAAAAAATGGAATTGAATAGTATCTGGTGAAAGTTGTAAGATGTTTCTGTACTAAGCCATTTAAATACATGTATTGAAGTTTTTAACCGAATGAACTTTATTTGCTTGACAATTTTAATAGATTTAATTATACTGACTTTTCTACAAAACTGGAATTAATAGGCTCTGATCTCACTCAATGTTTATGACTCTGTCTAAAGAAATGCAATTTCTTTAATTTCATATTTTGGGGAATAAGAAGGTACTACAATAATTATTCCCATGAATAAACTATAATTGCCCTTACCTACATGTCTATGTTAATATTCTAAGATGTTTACTTATCTCTACCAAGTCTATATCATGTATCACATTAATTCATGAATTAATCTCCACAGTTTATTCTGTCACACAAAAACAACTTTGAGTATATTCTAAGGCTTACTTGGCATTTATATTACCCCAATATTTGATCTGAAGTTTTTAGGTAAATGTGTACATGCATGAGCATATCAGACCTTTTCTGGCAGCATCAGATAAACTGGCCTAAAATGGATAAAATTTGTATTGCTAGAAATAAATTACATCACTTAGCTAGCTTCCTATTTAATGCTTTTCTACCTCAGCAAGTACACTAAATATTACTTACAAAAATATTTATTGACTGTTTGCTCCATCACCCAATATTCATAAATACCTGAAGGAGAAACATTTACTACCTCATTACATAGATAAAGAAACTTATATAACTAATTAGAGCCACTCAGCTTCTAAGTGGCAGGCGGTTGAATGCCTTCATGCTCAGCCTATAAAAACTTGGAATTTGCTGAAGAGCAAGCAGGCAGGCATTGTTCTCACAAATGACCACCTTGGTTTGATGGTGGATGTACCCAACAACACCAACAAGGAGACTTAGATGAACGAGGTGAATAAAAAGGGCTGCTCAGCTGATATGCCAATCTCCATCAGATGCAGTGGCAGATGTAGTAACCTAGCAGGGAAAGCATAATAGCAGCAGAACCCCCAGCATCCATTTTGCTTTTAAACACAGGTGGACCAGTCTCCAGAATCTCCTGATATATTAGGTTGGTGCAAAAGTATTGCAACTTTCACAAATTTTAACCTTTTAAACAGCAATTACTTTTGCACCAACCTAATAATTGGCAAATACATTACAGGTGAAGGTGGTGGTTGGGGATGAGCAAGTAGAGTCAAGATCCTCAAAATCTCATCATATTGTATTGTTGTCTCATCTGAAGAAACAGGGATAGTTCTACCAGTTAATATTGGTGTACTTCTACCAGAATATTCTACAGATTAGTCACTAATAAGTATACCTGTTTTCATTCCTAATAGTAAAATCCATTCATCTCTAGAAATCTTCTAAAATATAAGAATCCCGTAGATTTTCCTTTTTGATGTTTATACAATGGCAAGGCTATTAGATAGAAATGAATGGAAGAAGTTAGAAAAATATTGGAAACCATGTAAAAAACAAAAGGACTTAAATCAGAATTTTCAATAAACAAGAAGATAATTTTGAAATTAAATACAGAGGGTGCCAAAAAAAATGTACACACATATTAAGAAAGGAAAACTGGGGGCTGGTCCGGTGGCTCAGGCTGTTAGAGATCCATGCTCCTAACTCCAAAGGCCACCGGTTCAATTCCCACATGGGTCAGTGGGCTCTCAACCACAAGGTTGCTGGTTCAACTCTTTGAGTCCCGCAAGGGATGGTGGGTAGCACCCCCTGCAACTAAGATTGAAAACGGCACCTTGAGCTGAGCTGCTGCTGAACTCCCAGATGGCTCAGTTGGTTGGAGCGAGTCCTCTCAACCACAAGGTTGCCAGTTCGACTCCCGCAAGGGATGGTGGGCTGTGCTCCCTGCAACTAGAAAAAATGGCAACGGGACCTGGAGCTGAGCTGCGCCCTCCACAACTAAGACTAAAAGGACAACTTGAAGCTGAATGGCACCCTGCAAAACTAAGATTGAAAGGACAAGAACTTGACTTGGAAAAAAGGCCTGGAAGTACACACTGTTCCCCAATAAAGTCCTGTTCCCCTTCCCCAATTAAAAAAATATTTTTTTAAAAAAGAAAGGAAAACTGTATTAAAATTGCAATACTCAATATATACTGATAACAGAAATGAATACCAGTCACATTTGACATCTGCAATTACAAGAGATGCTCAAAGTGGTTACTATCAGCATCCAGAGATTTCTAATTACAGCGAACTACTGCTTGAGCAACACTGACCAAAGCTTTCACCTTTATACCTTTTTTTGGCACCACTGTCCCCAACAACCGTCCCTAAATTATGATGGTTTGACTTATGCTTTTTAAACATTATAACGGTGCAAAAGTCATATACAATGAAGCAGAAACCATACTTCAAATTTTGAAGGTTTTTCTGGGCTATGTAATTTTATTTAGTTACTTGTTTGATACCCCTGACCATTCACAGAACATGAAAAAAACGAGACTCAGAAAAGTAGGAAAACAAGAAAAAGTTTATTGAAAGTCAGGCAGCGAGGATGTCATTGAAAGTGTCTAGAGAAGATGTCGGCACCCAGACAGAGGGACAGAAGTCAGAGAGAAGCATTGCAGAGACATTGTCGGGGCAGAGTCTTGAATAGAGAGCTGCAGTGGGTTTCTGTTTAGCTGGGTTTTATATTTTTCTATGCAGAATGTTGTCAGCTTGCAAGGTGTTTCTGTTGGCTTCATAGAGGAAGCAAAGGGTCCCAGCGCAAGGTTTCAGTGCTGAGTAGGTAAGTCCCCATAACTTCTGGCTGTGAAAGCAAGCAGAGATTGTGGCTCAGCGACATAGAGGGCTGCTGCAGTCCCAGGTGATCCTCTTAAAGGGCCTGCACACAGACTGATTTACTGACAGACTCACTCGTTCTGAGCTCCAGCACTGGGATAGCAGCTCGAAAGGCACCAGGGACATATGAGGAAGAACAGAAATATCTAGCTTCAGGGCAAGGACTAGAGGGGAATCTTACTCCTGGATGGAGAAGCTGGTGGAAGTCTTGTTTCATTGTTGTGTTCTCCCCCTCCCTGTGTGCAGACTCAGGCAGCCACCACATCTGAGTTCATTCAAACTGGCTATCATCTTTTATCTGCCCTGCCCTAGTGATTCCCTGAGACCATGCTTCACCCAACTTTCAGGTTCACCCAAACCACTTTCAGTGGCTTTTCCATACAATCAGCCTCCACTGGATCATGCTACAGACATTCCTCTCAAAGGTTCACAAAACCCAAGCAAGCAGCATCTGGACTTAAGTGTGACCCATATCTCTGCTGAGCAGCACTAAACCCAGCACTAGCAGTAGCTTGCCTTGGTTTGTGACTTAGACTCTCAAGGCACCTCCAAACACAGGGTGAGCAACAGCCATCTCTCCATTTCTTGTGGCTCATGCCAGATGGACCTGCGCAGAGCATAGGCCACAGCTGAACTTGGACTGCAGTTGGTCCCCTCCCAGGAGGCCCAGAGACTGGCAGGCCCAGAGGCTGACTTTGGACAGGACTGAAACATCACATGGCCACCTCTAAGGATGACAAAACCAAAGGGAAGATTGGGCAGGCACCAGAACCCTGATAAAGTGAACCCTGCTCTGTAGGGTTAGCTGTAGCACAATAGCTCCTCCACTGTAGTCACAGCAAGACCTCAGGACAAATCAGCCTGAGGATCAATCCCTTGCACTGACATGCAAATAACAATCAAGTCTCAATTACAACAGGAGGGTACATACAACCCATACAAGGTACATACCCAGCTCTGGTGACCGGGGAGACTGCACCCACAGGATACCTACAACACAAGGCCACGCTACTAAGACCAGGAGGCATACCAGCCCTACATAGAAATAAACACAAGGAGGCAGCCAAAATGGGGAGACAAAGAAACATGTCTCAAATAAAAGAACAGAACAAAGAAAAGAACAAAAAAATAACTAAACAAAATGGAGATGAGCAATCTACCAGATGCACAGTTCCAAACACTGGTTATAAAGATGCTGAATGATATCAGACAGAACTTCAACAAAGAGATAAGAAATATAAAAATGGAGATAGAAAACATAAAAAAGAACCAGTCTTAAATAAAGACTGCAATAACTGAAATAAAGAATATATTAAAGGAAATCAACAATAGACTACATGAAGCAGAGGATCAACTCAGTATTTTAGAAAATATGGTAGCAGAAAACACTCAACCAGAACAGCAAAAAGAAAAAGAATCCAAAAAAATGAGGATAGTTTAAGGGGTCTCTGGGATGATATCAAGCATACCAACGTTCACATCATTGGGCTACCAAAGGAGAAGAGAGTGAGCAAGGAATTGAAAACATATTTGAAGAAATAATGACAGAAAACTTCCCTAAACTGGTCCAAAAACTGGATATAGAAGCCCAAGAATTGCCGGGTCCCAAACAAGATTAACCCTAAGAGGTCCACATGAAGAGACATTATAATTAAAATGCCAAAGGTTACAGACAAAGAGAGAATCTTAAAAGTAGCAAGGGAAAAGCAGTTAGTTACCTACAAGGGACATCCAATAAGACTGTCAGCAGATTTCTTAGCAAAATTTACAGGCCAGAAGGTATTGGCATGAAATATTCAAAGTTATGAAAAGCAACGACCTACAATCAAGATTACTCTACCCAGCAAAACTATCATTTAGAATCGAAGGACAGGTAAAGAGTTTCCCAAACAAGAAAAAGCTAAAGGAGTTCACTACCACCAAACCAGCACTACAAGGAATCTTATCAGGACTTCTATAAGACCAAAAACAACAAATAAACAAACACACAAAAATTAAAATGGAAATAACTACATATCTATCAATAAATGTAAATGAATTAAATTATCCAATCAAAAAATAGAGTGGCTGAATGGATAAGAAAAGAAGACCCATATTTAATGCTGCCTAAAAGAGACTTCAGATAAAAGATACAGATCAAAAGATACAGACTGAAAGTCAAGTGATGGGAAAATTTTATTTTATGAAAATGGAAACAAACAAACAAAAAAGCTTGTGTAGCAATACTTATACCAGGCAAAATAAACTTTAAAGCAAAGTCTATTCCGATTGACCAAAGGACCCAGTAATCCCACTTCTGAGTAATTATCTGAGAAACCCAAAATGCTACTTCAAGGGGATCCATATGCTCATTACAGCATTGTTTACAATGGCCCAGATGAGAGGGCAGCATGGATGTCTGTTGATGGATGAATGGATAAAGAGTAGGTAGTACATATATACAAGGAATATTGCTCATCCATGGAAGGAAATGGGTTCTTGCTATCTGTGGTGGCATGAATAGACCCGAAGGGTTTTGAGCTGAATGAAGAATGTCAGACAGTGAAAGAGAGATGCAATATGATTTTGCTTATATGTGAAATCTAAAAAATAAAATAAACAAAAAACAATACAGAAACAAACTTATAGATAAAGAGGACATTTTGATGGTTGACAGATAGGGGATGTTGGGAATGGGTGAAAAAGGAGAAGGGATTAAGCAGTAAAAATTGGTTGTTACAAAGTAGTCATGTGGATGTAGGGTATAACATAAGGAATATAATCAATAATGTTGTAATAACTATGCATAGTGACAGATGGGTAGTCGACTTATTCAGGTTATAGATGGGAGAGGGTTTGGGGGACAGGGTGGAAAAGGTAAAGGCATTAATAGGTACAAATTGGTAGTTACAAAATAGTCATGGGGATGTAAAATAAATCCTAGGCAATATAGTCAATAAATTGGTGATAACTGCATAGTGCTATGTGGGTACTAGACTAATCAGCGGGATCACTTTTTAAATTATTGAAATGTCTAACTACTTTGCTGTACACCTGAAATTAATATACACAGTGTGATCAAACAATACAGTGAATGTTTAAATTAAAAAAATATTACTGTAAAAGACACATTGTCATTAACCACCTCAAAATACCACCCCCTCACTTTGAACGCACTAATCCCATATTTCTTACAACTTTCTGAAGCGCTTGTGGAAGTCCTTTTTTGAGTGTCTTTAGTTGTGTTGTTGTGTCTGCTTGGATGTCCTGAATCATTTTGACTTCGGGGAAGAGCCAAAAGTCATGTGGTGCCAGATCTAATGAATAACGTGGATGAGGACACACCGTAAATGTTTTTATTTGACAGAAATTACTGTATACCAGAAGCAATGTGTGACACAATACATTATCATGATGGAGGATGATTTACAGCACACTTTAAAACACACCTTTTCTCAATCATAGCTCACACCCAACTGACCGCACTGAACAAGTTGAGTGATGTCACACATTGTTACTAAGATTCGAAGTGCAGCTTCCTGTATTGAAGATCCCTGCCTTTCCATTGGATGGTATTCGGCAGCAACATTCATCATAGCTAATGATAACAATGGAAAGGCTCCATGTTGCACATTGCTTCTGGTATGGCAATCTGTCAAATAAAGCATTATGGGTGTCCTCACTCACCTTATTCACTGGATCTGGCACCGTGCGACTTCTGGCTCTTCCCCAAAGTCAAAATGACCATGAAAGGTAAACGTTTTGAATCAATTCAGGACATGAAGACAGCCAGGACAGAACAACTAAAGTACGTTCATGAAAGAGAACTTCCAGAATTGCTTCAGAAAGTGGCAAAAATGATCGGATAAGTGTGTTCAAAGGGAGGGGAATTTTTCAGGGGAATTAATGGTAATGTGTCTTTTACTGTAATAGTTGTTGTTTTTTAATTTAAACATTCACTGTAGTTTTTATCACACCTTTAAATTAATATTGAAATGTCAACTGTAATTGAAAAATTTTGAAAGGGGGGAAATGTTGAAAGGGAATAAGAGGTTTAAATTTCCAGGTATAAAATAAATAAGTCATGGGGATGTAATGGACAGCATAGGAAATATAGTAAATAATATTGTGATAGTGTGGTGCAGTGTTACATGGCTGCTGGACTTATGGTGATAAGTTCTTTAGGTATATAAATGTTGAGTAACTCTTGTATACACTTGAAACTTTATAATATTATAGATTAGCTATATTTTAATAAAAATCTGCATCTATGTATTTAGAAAACAAGTGAAATACAATTCGAAATTTTCTCATTATTTATATGAAATAACTCATCCATCTCTCTAATAGGAGATCCTTGTTTCATTTTGGACTAAGCCTAAGTCCATATCTGGGTCTCTATTTAGATTTTAACCCTGCTATCATAAAATGACTATTTATTAATAACTAAGTCTTCCAGGTTTATATACAGTTCTGCATCTTATTTCTACAGTATTAAGAATCTTGTTATCAATTCATGCAAAATTACTGAGCAAAGGACAGATATAAAAATATTTATGCTATAAATGATAAACAATTTTAATGATTACTTTAAAATTAATACATAAAATACTCAATATAAACAAGACTAATATTGGATTGTTAATATTTGTGTAACTGGGTGGTTAGTGTATAAAATAACAAAGACTGTGCCAAGATTAACTCCTAAAAAGGTATAGAACACAGGAAAATGAAAGCATGAAAATCCTCTGGAATATAATTTATATCAGTAATAAATAACCTTTAATGTCTGGAGAGAAAAGACACAAGAATATACAACATTCAGAGATATATAATTAATATAACATTGGAGGAGAAACTGTGTATACTTTGTTCAGTGAAAATCTTAAATATCTCACTAAATGAGGCACAACTGAATATTATCTTTGTTTCACAGATGTTCAAAATTCTTTACAACAAAAGTCTTAATGATCATATCCCTTATAAAACTCTTTCAGAAGATTATGACAAAAGGTACAACAATGTTTCTCAGATACACTAAAGATTTCTAAAAATTCTGAAAATGTCTAGCTCTGTCACTACATGCAGGTCAAAGCATTTGGCAAACCAAGACTTCACTGGGTAACAGAGTATTTCTCTTATGATAAATCATCATATATATATATATATATATATATATATATATATATATATATATGAAGTCTGTTGCAAATATCTATGTATTGTAAAACAAAAGTAAACATTTTGATACATCTTGGATATAAATCAAAACTTAACAGGAGTTTTAGAAATTGTTAACACAATTCCTAAAGGTGAAGTTGGATAATTTTATCATTTCCATGAAGATTTCAAGACCCATAAAGTGCATTTTATGATAAACAAATGGTGCTTAGCTGAACAAAGCATGATTAACAACTTAAAGAACAACAACTAAGCAAAAACAAAACAAAACAAAACAATAAAACCTCTTTAACTCAGCCTTCTCCAACACAGTGTTTTTTAAAAAAATAGTGTCAGTATTTTGATTTCATATTTGTTTTTCTATTATCATTAAATAATTACCATGAATAAATTACAATAAAATGTAATTTAAGAAAATAAATTGGTTATATTTTTTTATAAGTTCTTCACTCAGCAATGCACATAAAGATGTATATAAACTTCAACGTTATAAAAATGATTCTTTAAGAAAAGCCTTCTTAAATTAGACATTCTTTTCCTAGAAATTAGAATAGATTAAACAACCATTTATTGCATTTTTATTTTATAATACATTTCATTAAGAAACCACTGTATTGAGAAGTAGTTGGTTGGCTCAGTGGTTGAAGTGCGGTGTTCATAACACCAAGGTCACTGGTTCGATTCCCACATGGGCCAGTGAGCTATGAACTCCACAACTAGATTCAAAACTTCACTTGTAGCTGAGCTGCGCCCCCCACAACTACACTGAAAAAAAAAAAAGACGACTTGGAGATAATGGGTCCTGGAAAAGCACTGTTTCCCAATATTACCCATAAAAAAAGAGAAGTTTTAAAAAAGAAACTATATTGAAATCTTTGGTCATTTGTATTTAATACTATAGAATTAGAAGGGCAAAGGAATGCTGAAAACAAAATTTCTTGAAATTGTCTACCTCTCTGAATCTTTAAATGCAAAGGTTTGCCCATAATTTCTAATTGTTTATTTGTTCCACTAATGTTTTTTGAACATGTACTAATGCTGGGGACTATTAAGATATTAGAACATACACAGTGAACAACACCAAGTCTTACACTCACACAGCATACATTGCAGTCAGAAAGACAAACAAGAAACTATAATATGTCACATGCTCTGCAGAAAAAATAAAGCAAGTATAGAGAGTGATACACATGTGAAGTTTATTTAAAATTAAGTGGCCTCTTTAGGAAGTGATATTGAGCAGAAATCTGTATCAAGTGAGGGAATGTGCCGTATAAAGACTTCAGAAAGTACCACTTCCAGTAAAAGAAACAGCAAGTGCAGGAAACTTGATTCAGGAGAGTCTGGCTAACTAGAAAAAAAAGAAGATCAAAATGGCTGGGGTTCAATGAATGAGGAAAGAAAGAGACAGGGTAAGGCCAGATAATGTAGTGGTCTGTAGGCCAGAATGAAGTTTGGGCTTTAATTCTGAGTGTGTTGGTAATCTATTTCAGAGTATTGAAGGAGAGAATGACTTGGTATGATTTACATTTTTAGAAGATCACTCTGGTTATATGTTTGCAAATTTATAGTGGGATAGAAGAAAACATTTGCAAACAATGTATCTGATAAGTGGTTAATGTCAAAAATATTTAAGGAACTCACTTACGTCAATAGCAAAAAGTGAAATAACCCAATTAAAAATGGGCAAAATATCTGAATAGATATTTCTTAAAAGACAGCATATAAATGGCCAGCAAGTACATGAAAATGTTCTCAACATCATGAATCATGAGGGAAATGCAAATCAAAACCACGATGATATATCAACTCACACTTGTTAGGACAGCTATTTTCAAAAATCAAAAGATAACAAGTATTGGCAAGGGTGTGGAGAAAAGGGATGGACTATTGTTGGGAATTTAAATTGGTATGGCCATTATGAAAAACACTATGGAGGTTGTTCGAAAATTTAAAATAAAAATATCTATGTTCCGGCAATCTTACTTTTGGGTATATATCCAAATAAATGAAATCTGGATCTGAAAGAAATATCTACGTTCCCATGTTCATTGCAGCATTATTCACAATAACCAAAATATGGAAACAACCTAGGTGTCTGTTGATGGATGAATGGATAAAGAACATGACATACAGACACTCACACACACTCACACACTCACACACAAATTCATCCTTAAAGAAGGAAATCCTGCTGTTTTTGTCCTACAATCCTGGAAGACAATAGGTCAAATCATGATGTCGTACACTTTAAATACATTTTTTTTAATTGTAATTTTAATCTCAAGGCTTAGGGGAGAGAGAGGAATTTGGAGTAGGAAAACATGAGTGGAATCTGGGAGACCCAGGAAGTCAACAGGTTGTTTTAAACTAGGAGAGTGACAATGATGATTTGAGTTAAAGTAGTAATAGTGGAATATTGAGAAGTGCTTAGATGTAGATATAGGAAACATTCAAAGGCCAAACCAAAAGGACTGGCTGATATGGTGTGGAAGGAAGAGAGAGAGAGAGGGCAAAGATAACTGAAGATTTTTGAGCTGAATAATTAAAGGTGCTATTTACTGAGTTTAGGGAAAGCCAGGGGATGTAATTAGTGATGAAGAAACAAGAATTCTGTTTTGGACATGTTAAATTCAAAGTAGCAGTCCAAGTGGAGTTGTTACATAGGCGGTTGGATTTATGTATTTGGTATTTCAGGTAGATGGGGAGAACTAAATATATACATTTCAGTCATCAGCATATGTGTACTTTTCTGTGTAATTTTTTAGAAGACTTGCATTTCCTTCACATTGATTTTTTTCTTTTTTTGAATTTTAACTTTTCCTTTACATTTGCATATTTTGCCGGATCAGATAACAATTCAAATCCAGCATAACTCCCAATGACTGGAAAATTCTTAGCCCTCTGCCTCATAAATCACCTTTCAGACCTCTTTCTTTGGAGAACAGTATTTGAATACAACTGAAGGAGAAACAGACAAATTTGAGAAATAGTTGAGAAATAACTGAATAGTTCATTGCTTAATAAAAAGCATCCCAAAACATGCGATGTTAATCTTCTTTAAAAAAAGAAAACACTGTAAAAATATATGCAATTTTGATGTTTAAGCTATTATGAACTTGTAAATTCACAATATTTGGAAGCTACATAAGTCATTTATATTTAAGAATGTTCTTTGTCAGTTAATGAGAACTAATTATTCTTAATTACTCGCATTGCTTCACAAAACTCCTCTTGTGACCATTGGCACATATTGATAAATTGATGCCTATGGCTAGAGATACAAATTTTAGTTACAAACAGAATAAAGTATTTGTTTATTAAAAGTTTAGTTTTGAACTCCTTATTTCAGTTTTACCTATTATAAATAAATGTAACTAAAAGTTCAATAAGATATTGTATAATCTATTATCATCTAAGTTCACATCATCTTTAGGAGAGAGACAGAAACTGTATTGTTTCTAGTGCTTTGTGAAAGTCAAGGTTCATTCATTCAATAGTCAACAAATATTTCTTGAATACCTATTCTGGGTTGAATAATGTTTTGGTATTTGAAATGCATCAGGAATAAATGATATCCAAAAATCAATTTATTTATCATTTAGTGGCAGACTTAGCCCTTCTAGCAATCCTATATGATATATGAATTAGCCATTTTTACAGAAATGCTAAGTAACCATCTACGTAAAACTTTGTGACTTTAAACAAATATGTGTGTGTGTGTGTGTATATATATATATATATATATATATATATATATTTTTTTTTTTTTTTTTTTTTTTTTTTCAAGCTCAGAGTTCTGCAAGTCACTTGTGGATATGATGTTGTGGGTTGGTCTCAGCTGAGTGGCTCTGCCTCAAGTGATAGGTTGATTGGACATGGGTCTTGGCTGTGGTTTGGGTTCAGGTTTTTCTATGTGTTTTTGTTCTTGAGCCCACACTGAAATGATATCAAACAGCAAAATCATGCTCTTCTCATGGTGGATTACAGAGTGCGTAGCACATTGCATAATCCTTTTATGTCACATTGGCCAAAGCAAACCATGATGACCAGTCTAAAGTCAATAAACATGAATTCATGGCAAGAATCAGGACACATTATACGGAAGAGAAGATTTTGGAAAAAGAATTAATTCTACCAGAGTAATTGGTACAAACATTATTACCATTTTAAGGTAATTTATTGTGAGGCTATTGGCTGTTCCAAGGTCACACTGCTAAAAAATAGCATGACAGAAATCCAGGATTGTCTGATCCCAGAGATTGTGATTTTAACCACTGTACTATACTGCTTAAGAATTTTTTAAATACATTTTTGATTACTTACCCATAAATAGAATCATATTTATTATAGATTTATCATTAAATTGATTGCAAAAATAGTCATGTTATGTATGCTCATAAGTTTAGTCCAAAATACTGTTTCTCTGTCTCTCTCATATCTCTGTGTGTTTCTTCGTCTGTATGTGTGTATGTACAATTTTCTGACATAGAATATTGTAGAATCTAAGAGCATTATTAACAATATGAACAATAAGGAAGTAAGCCTACTATAATAGAAAGAGTAAAATATGAAATAAAAATCAAAGATGAGTTTGTATACTGGCTTGGCTACTACACAGCTGTATGATCTTCAGTAACATGTCCCTCTGAATCTTGGTCTTATTTATTTTCAACTGAAGTCATTTCCTA
This sequence comes from Rhinolophus hipposideros, assembly GCF_964194185.1. Lineage (NCBI taxonomy): Eukaryota > Metazoa > Chordata > Mammalia > Chiroptera > Rhinolophidae > Rhinolophus > Rhinolophus hipposideros. The sequence goes on from NC_138059.1 coordinate 21,501,666, forward strand.
GTTGAAATGTTTGTAATTAAGACTAAATAGAGAATTTATTCAGTCTTCCAGGTAGTTCATAGTTCCTGATTCATAGTTTCTGCCCTCTCCCCTTCCAGGTAATAAATTAAGTTGGTCTGTTAGACAAATACCATCTGAGGGAGAAAGATTTTAAAGTTCAGAAGAAGTATATTATAGGTACAGTGATATATTAAATATAAGACCTTGTGACATCAACAATAGCTCTTGTAAATCCAACTTGAGTGTTTGTGTCTTAGATATTGATACCATTTTATATATTGTAAAACTGTTCAAATTATTGTGTTGATATTTCCCCCACAATTGCATCTGCAAATGTAATGAAATATTTTCTAATTTTGAATTTTAAGACTAAGCTCTCCATCCTGATGGCTAGGAAATTTGAAACTTTTATTAGTGGTTAGAAGAAAATTTGTGTTTCCAATAAATTTAATTCATGGATTATTTCTTGAATTTCTTAAACCTAAATTATCAGATTTTAAAAGAATTTTTAAATATGAATGCACACAGACTTACAGGCACACCTTTCCTTAAGTCCCTATTCTGTTACCATAATGACAGCCAACCATTCATTTCTCCCATTATGTAAAAATTAACTTGTAAGATTTATGATTTAAAAAGAAAAAAACAAAATGTGGAATTTACAGGAGCAACAAGGATACTTGTTTTATTAATTTAAGTAAATATTCATAAGAGTTTCTATATCAAGAACCCCCCTGGCATATTTAGATGATGCTTACAAGATATGAAAGATTTATTGGGTGAATATCAATATTGTTTGTATGTATTCAGATGGAATTGCATGTTAAATATTTCTATGACTTTAAATAGTTCTAGTCAATTGAGTTAGCATACAAAGAAGAGGGCTAATTCTGGTTAACCTTGTTTCATATTTTGCAGTCAATGATCATTTGAGGAGATGTGTATTTCCTATAGTTAAAGTGTAAGACAAATAAAAAGTTAACTGTGGATAATAAGATCCATTTTAAGAGTAAGAAAAAATCTTCCTATGAAATCCTGGGATGTGAATAAATAATCTCGCAAAAGCGATGTTAAAGGGGGGAACACAGGGTTTGCTCACTAACTGGGGACTTTTGAGATGTGAATTCTTTAGCTGAGTATTAAACCTCTGATTTAAAATAAACAAAATAATTTCATAGAATAGCATGAAACATATTGTGCAAATAAATTTTAAATCTTAGTTTAAATTGATTATTCCCTATAAAAATAAAATTTTCAAATCTATTTATATAGAGATAACTGAATAAACAATAAACACTAATGGTATTTAATTATCTCAACCTACTCACACACAACAATAGTTCCAAATGGTTTTGCAGACACAAAGGAGTAAAAACTACAAATGAATAAAACACCTCTCTTTTAGGAAATATAAAAAGATAAAAAAGATAAAACTGTCTGTACATTCAGTTTTGAGGCTTATGTAACAATTATTGTAAAATCATATACAAACAGTATGAGAAAGGAAAATTATTGGCTGATCTCAGTTATAAACATAAACATTATATTATATAAACAGATGTTACCAGAAAATAAATAGTAAATAAAATCCAGTAGTGTGTGTGTATGCATATTTAAGTGAGTATGTGTGTGTAAATACATCACGTCAAAATAAGGTTTATTGTTGAAATACAAAGGTGATTTAATATTAGAAATTCCATTGGTAGAACTTGGTAGAATTCAGATTGTGATTTAATTTAATTTATTAACAAATTAAAAGAAAACTCATATTATCTTTTGAACAGATATATAAAATGTACTTTGACAAACAAAGAGTATAAAATAATATATGTTTTACTTAATTAGGGATATGACTAAATCCATGTACATGGGATGTCTTTCAATTTGTGTCTTAAGTTCTTTCATCAGTGTTTTGTAGTTTTTAGTGTACAAGTCTTTTACCTCCTTGGTTAACTATATTTCTAAAATTTTATTATTTTTATGCTATTGTAAATTTTTTTTTCTTAATTTCCTTTTTGGACAGTTTAGTGTTAGTGTATAGAAACAACTGATTTTTGTATGTTGATTTTGTATTGTGCAACTTTACTGAATTAAATTATTAGTACTAACAGTTGTCTGTGTGTGTGCATGTTTGGTGTCTTTAGTGTTATATACATATAAGATAACTGTCTGTAAACAGTTACTTTTACTTTTCCCTTTACAATTTGAATGCCTTCAATTTATTTGTCTTGCCTACTTGCTCTGGCTAGGACTTCTACTACCATGTTATATAGAAGATGTGAAGGTGAGAATCCTTATCTTGTCTCTTAGAGGAAAAGTTTTCAGTTTTTCACCAGTAAGTGTGATGTTAACTGTGGGAGTCTCATACATGTAACATTTCTTATGTTGAGATTAATTCTTTCTGTACTTAATTTGTTGAGAGTTTTTATCATGAGGAGATATTGAATTTTCTCAAGTAAATATTTTTTACATCTATTGAGATGATCATGTGATCTTTAACCTTCAATCTGTTAATGCAGTATATCATATCAATTGATTTTCGTTTGTTGAAACATCCTTTCATCCCAGGGGTGAATCACACTTGATTATAGTGTATGATCCTTCTAATGTTCTGTTGAATTCAGTTTACTAGTATTTTGTTGAGGAATTTTGCACCTATATTCATCAGGAATATTGGTCTGTAGTCTTCTCTGGGGAGGTCTTTGTCTGGATTTGGTCTCCAAGTAATGCTGGGGTCATAAATGAGTTTTGAAGTGTTCTCTCTTCTTAAATATTTTAGAAGAGTTTAAGGATTAGTGTTAATGCTTCCTTAAATATTTGACAGAATTCACCAGTGAACCCATCTGGGCACTTGTTGCTGCTGCTGTTGTTGGAAGCGTTTTCGTTAGTGATTGACTCTCATCACTCATTATTTCTCTGTTCCAATTTTTTATGTCTTTGTGATTCAGTCTTGATAAATTGTAGGTTTCTAGACAGACTTAATATTGCTAAAATATCTATACTACCAAAAACAGTCTATAGATTTATTTACCACTATCAAAATCCTGACAGCATTCTTTACACAAATGAAAAAAAGTCCTAAAATTCATATGAAACCACAAAATTTTTAATTAAATTTATTGGGGTGACATTCTTTAGTAAAATTATATAGGTTTCAAGTGTAAAATTCTATAATATATCATCTATATGTTGTATTATGTATTCACCACTCCAAGTCAATTCCCCTCTATCACCATATATTTGGCTTCTTTTACCCTCGTCTACCACCCTCTCTCCATCCTTACACTCTGGTAATCACTAAACTGTTGCCCTGTTGTCTATATCTATGAGGTTTTGCTTATTTGTTTATTTGGTACTTCTAATTTTATATCCCTCATATAAGTGAAATCATATTATTCTCAACTTTTTCTGTCTGACTTGTTTTGCTTGGCACAATAATCTCAAGATATATCCATATTGTTGCAGATGGCAGTATTTCATATTTTGTTATGGCTGAGTAATATTCCATTGTATATATACCATATTTCCCCGAAAATGAGACCTAGCCAGACAATCAGCTGTAATGCATCTTTTTGAGCAAAATTTAATATTAGACCTGGTCTTATATTATGTTATATTATATAAGACCCGGTCTTATACTGAAATAAGACCGGGTCTTATATTTATTTTTGCTCCAAAAGACACATTAGAGCTGATTGTCTGGCTAGGTCTTATTTTTGGGGAAACACTTGTGTACCACATCTTTTTTATTCAATCATCTGTCAAAGACACTTTGATTGTTTCCGTATCTTGGCCACACCATGAATAATGCTGCAATGAACATAGTGGTGCATATATACTTATGGAAAAATGTTTTCAGATTTTTTGGGGTAGATACCCAGAAGGGGGATGGCTAAGTCATATAATAATTCTATTCTTAAATTTTTGAGGAACTTCCATACTTTTTCCATAGTGCCTATACCAGTTTACATTCTGACCACCAGTGTATGAGGGAATACAAAGCTGGAGGTATCACACTTCCTGATTTCAAAATATATTAAAAGTGTACAGTAATCCAAACAGTATGGCATGGCCAATAAAACAGGCATGTAGACCAATAAAACAGAATAGAGAGGTCAGAAAGAAACCCATGCATATTCAATTAGTTGATCCTCAAAAGGGCTGCCAAGAATACACAATGGCAAAAAAGATAGTCTCTTCAACAAATGTGTTGGAAAAACTGAAAGTCCACATGCAAAAGAATGAAATTAGACTCTTATTTTACACCATACACAAAAATAAACTCAAATAGATTAAACATAAGCCTTGAAACTGTAAAAAATGGGCAAAGAACTTGACTTGACATTGCTCCAAAGAAGACAAACAAATGGCCAACAGGTACATGAAAAAGTGTTCAGTCTCATCAGGGAAATGCAAATCAAAACTACCATGAGATGCTACCTCACACCTATAAGGGTGGCTGTGGTCCAAGAAACAGTATCAAATAAACAAACAAACAAACAAACACCCACGTATTAGTGAAGGTGTGGATCATTTGGAATTTTTGTGCACTATTGTAGAAATGTCAACTCTTTCAGCCACTATACAAAACTTTATGGAGACTCCTCAAACGATTAAACATAAAGTACTGTGTGATCCAGGAATCTCGTTTCAGGGTATATATCCAAAATAATTAAAATCATGATCTCAAACAGATATCTGCACTCCCATGTTTACTGCAGCATTATTTACAATAGCCAAGATATGGAAACAACTTAAATGTCCATCAATGGATGAATGAATAATGAAAATGTGACATGCATATATAATGGAATAGTGTCTTAAAAAAGAAAGAAATCCTGCCACACATGACAATATGGACAAACCAAGTAGACATTATGCTAAGTGAAATTAAGATTGTCTTAGAAGAACAAATACTGCATGATTCCACTTTAATAAGGTATCTAAAATAGACTCATTGAACCAGAGAGTAGAATGATAATTGCCAAAGATTGAGGGAAGAAGAAAATAGGGAGTTGTTGTTCAGTAGGTATAAATTTTCAGTCAGGCAAGGTGAGTAAGTTCTCAAAATGTGCTGAATGACCAAGTGCCCACAGTAAACAATATGTACTGTGAACTTAAAAATTTGGCAAGAGGGTAGATATCATATTAAGTGTTCTTAACCTGCCACCCCCAACAAATGTAGAGGAGGAAACTTTTGAAGGTAATAGATATATCTATTACCTAGCCTGTAGTGATGGTTTTAGAGCTATATGCATTCATCCAAACTCATAAAATTGCATACATTAAATATGTGAAGTTTTGTTTATGTCAATTATACTTTAATAAAGCTATTTTTTAATAAAAAGAAAACTACTACAATGATAGCAAATATTCGTGGTAAATGATTAGATGAAATCCCTTTAAAATCAGATACATATAAGCCAGCTTGCCGTTTTTATTTATTAGTAGGGTAGGAATGTGTATAATGGCTAAGGGCATGAGTTATAGGTCAGGCTACAAGGTGGAAACCTTGTCCTGTCATTTTTTAGCTCTGAAGCGTATTTATCTTCTTTTCACCTCATTTTCTCATTTGTAAAATTGATATTATTATAGTATTATCTATCTCATCTAGGATGTTATGAGATTTAAATAAATTACATGTGATTTGAATAAAATCTGGGAAATAGCAAGCTCTCAATAAATTTTATCCATTATCATTATTTATATTTTTATTAAACATGACATTGGAGGTCTTACTTAGTGCAATATTTTTTTAAATTAAATTAAAGAAATAAAGATTCAACAAATAAATTTTGTCATTATGATACAATTTTCTGAAGATTTTCTTGAATTTTCTAATTTACAAGAAAAGCTCATATTCACTGGCAGTAAATGCATTCAGTATTTAGGCATACATGTTACAAATTATGGGCAAGACATTTATAAAATTACAAAACTCAATGGAATAAAAGAAGAACTAAATACATGTAGAGATATACCATGTTAAAGGATGTGATGACTTAATGTGTTAAAAATAGAAAATACTCTCTTTTTAAAATAATCAATAACTGAAATTAAAATGAAATAGAGAATATGTGTGTTTACATACATGTAACTTGAACAGCTGGTTTTGAGAGGTCTGCAGAGGATATGCAAAAAGAATTAAGGTGATTTTGAATATCACATATGCGTACCTTAGTATATGTCTTACTCTACTAGATACTAAAGTATATAGTAATTCTGTGGGTTTAAAATACATGGCTTTTATGTATGATTAACATAAGTGGACCAATGGGATAGAACAGAGAGAACAGAAGCAGTCATACAAAAATATAGGTCATTGATATATACAGATCATTTGGGGAGAGGGAAGACTGGTCTATTTAATAAATCATGTTAAAATAATTAGCTATCTTCCTAGAAGTACAATAAATTTAGCTCTCTATTCCATTCTATAAACAAAGACAAATTCTATATTATCAAAATGTGAAAAGTACTTCTTTGAAACATTTCTTCACGAAATATAAAAAAGCATTAATCACATAGAAAATTACAACGTTATTTGAACTGAAAAATTCTGTACTGCAAAGATACCAGTATCAATGTTAAAAAAGCCACAAAAACAAAGCAACAACAAAAATAAAAACAAGTCATAGATTGGCAGATGATTTCAAGGCATCAAAGGGCAACAAACTCAGAATACAGTAAGAAAAAAGCAGCCACATTACCATTTCAAAAATTTCAAATATACAAATAGGCAATTCACAGAAGAGGAAACAGGAATGGCCAAAACTAAAAGTGACGATCTTTCTATTATATATGAAAGGTGAATTTATATACTGATATAACATATTATATTGAACAGATTGACACAATTTTATACTGTTAATATAAAATTCTGTTGAGGATGAAGGGAAACAAGAATGCAAATCCATTACTTCAACATTACTCGCTCATGAAGTGGCTCCCTCCTGAGAGGGTATATTTCAGGCATTCCTCAGGATATACAGAAAACTCCATCTAAATGATTTTCTCAACTCTTTATTATGTGAATGTCATCCTCTGATTTAAAAATAATGTTCAAAAACACCCTCTGATTTAAAAACAATGTTAAAAACAAAGCTATAATTTGTCTATTGAACACACTTCCTGTCATATAAATTTAAAGTAAGGGTTTACCTTCCTGGAGTTACAATCCTTCAAGAATAAAAAAGAAATAAATAGAGCATTCTCTGTAAAAGGGAATTATGAACTAACATGACTAACCATTGCTCTGATTTACATCATATATATAACATAATCTTTACACACTTGGTATTCTGTGGTCCTCATTTTTTAATACATAATATCCTGTTTCAAGATTAAAACTTCAGAAATGAGTGATAATCCTAACATCAGCAAACAGATATGCAGAAGATTACAGTCCCCTAACAACTATATGATCAGACAATATACTATATTATGATATTTTCAGGAACATAAACTAGAATTTATATATGTGTGTGTGTCTACGTGTGTGTAAACACATTCGTGTGTGTATATGTATATATATATATATATATATATATATATATATATATATATATATATATATATATATATATATATATATACTTCAATCCAAAGAAGATAAAGATCAAGCCGATCAGATATTTCCACAATACTAATTAGTTTTGTGGACTCTTACAGGGTTCACAAAAGTATGTGGCAATTTTCAGGGATCATTCAACACCATTTCAAGGTTCTCAATTCTTCAGTTTTAAAATGCCAACTGATGAATTTAGTGACAGTTGAACTGAATTGTTTATGTTGCTTATAATTTTTTTACATTAATTACATTTCTCTGAATAGGAAAATTCTATTTTGTGTGTTTTACATGAAATTAGTAGACATAGCTGAAATATTTGTTACTATTAATGTATTTGAATTGTAAAGCATAAGGAAAACACTCCCAAGACAGGAAAGAAGATAGATAGTTTGGCTTTCTAAAGAAAAGCATTAAAGTCAAAATAGCAAGCAATATAGGATTTAAAGCAAAAAAAAAAAAAAAAAAAAAAAAAAAAAAGCAGAGATTGGATAGTGGCTCTACTACCTATCAGTTATATCTTACATAAGGTACTTTTCTTTGCTTATTCTCTGTTACCAGTAATATTTAATGGTAACACTTAAGTTTCTTTAATTTTCTTACTTTCTGTTACCTCATTGTAAAAATGGGAATATTATTCCCAACCCTTCAATCTGGTTTGATTATGTTGAGTTATGCTGTACTGGTACATAAAAATTGTGTAGGCCTTCCCCACATTCAATCTGGACTGGCCTGTGGTTTGAAGGAAACTAGGCTACATGATTCCTTCCACCATTCTAAACAATGAAGGTTTTTTGTCTACCTCACTGCCCAAATTTTGGAAATGAACATCATGGTACAATATGAGAACTTCCTCAGGACTCATTGTTATTCACAATTGCTGATCACTTCCATACACACCTGCAGGTTCTGGGACCACTGAACAAAACAGGCCTCCAAGCATGTTTCAAAGAAGTTAAAATCCCACTAAAATCTAAATAAAGAATCAGGATACATGGATTCATTTACCAGAGAAGAATAGATCCAGGGCTGGATTTCTGGTTATTGACCTAGGTGGGAGTAGCCCACCCAGGATACATCCTGTGAAGTTGAATGAGAATTTTATTGTTTGTGGCATTTTAATGCTTTAAGTGTGTAGTATTTAATTTAAAAAAAAAACAAAAAAAAACTGTATGAATGAATGTTAAATATATTGAACAAAAACTACCAAAAAATATTTTTAGAGTTTGAGCTTAAGGCATTAATAAATAAATTGAAGGATTTTTGTTTTCTTCTGTGTCTTGTCTCTTATAAAATAAGCTTAGTGTCTGACAGAAAATAATGGATGAACAACCCAGGAAAAAATTTCCCGAATAAAATAAAAACTTTAAAAGTTACTTCAGAAATAAATACATGCAAACCTATAGTTAAATTTGATAGTTTAAATACATGAGCTTATAACCAGTACGTTGTGAAATCCTACTGAATTAAAATGAATACATGAAAAAGTTATAAGCCTCCAGGTAAAAATGTGAGAAAGAATAGTAAAAAAAGGAGAAATTTAGAGGTTCAATCTAAGCATTTTAGTGTCTGACTAATAGGATTTCCAGAAAGAGATTATAGGAGGAAAATGGTAGAAAAACTTGTTTTTCAGAGAAAATGAAAAGGCCTACTAAGTGCCCAATACTATTAATATCTAAAAAAAGCCATATCAAAGAATATCTGTGTAAAATTAAAAAAAAAAACAAAAACAAAAGCATAATCCTTAAAATTTTAAGTTGGGGTACAGGCAATAAGATATGTGGGGTAGATTAATCATCTGGATAATAGCAAATTGATTCAGAGCAACACTGGAAGCTAAAAGACATTAAATGAACACTTTTAAAATTTTGAGTAAAAATGATTTCAGGTAATTCTAGACCACCATGCAATTAGCCAAGTATAAGTGTTGGACAGAGAGTAAATGATTACATATAGACATAGATATAGACAGATATAGATATAGATGATATAGATATAGGTATATAGATATAGATATAGATATGTAGATGCAGCTATCTATCAATCTATTCTAACATGTATGGCTCAAAAATGTACTTCTGTATTCATGCTTTCTCAAGAAACTGTTAAAGTCATCTTTCAGCAAAATATAGCACATATTATTTATGACTCATTTGATTAAATGTGAAGGAAAACTCATTATTGGTTAAACAAAAGGAAACCTTGAGGTAGATATTCTAGCATAGCTGGATCCAACCTCTAATTTGATTTTTCACCACTTCTCCCCCCAACTCCAAGTCAAGCCGTTGTTCTCAGTCTACTTGTGGAGATCACAGCTCATTGGCCCATATGGGAATCGAACGGGTGACTTCGGTGTTATGAGCACAGTGCTCCAACACCAAAGACACCCAGCTGCCCCAAACACTAAATTTTAATAGAATTCTGTCTCTAAGTGGTTTTGTTTGTTGGCTCTGCTTTCCTTCATTTGACTTCCTTCTCAGGCAGACTCCTCTCCCCCGTGCAGAAGACCCTCAATCAGTATCCTCCAAAAAGGACTTATGTTGGTTCCCTTGGGGTCACATGTCTCCCTGAATCCACCTCTTCCACTCTAAAAAATCACTGGTATAAAGGTAGTTTCTCTGTTTGTCCAACCTGTATCTTTTCTTCTTTTAATGTGATTGACAGATAAAATCAGATCCATAAAAAGAAAGATATAAAAGGAATTCTGGGCAGAAAAAAAACAAAAACAATCTAATCAAACAAATACAGATACACAGATACCTTCTAAAATAATTCGGCATTTATAAAAAATTATCACTAAAACATATTTTACTCAGCCAATAATATAGATTATACACATTACAAATACGTGTGATAAATGTAATTGGTATTTACTGAGATTTGCAACTATCAAAATGTGTACCATTTTTATCTTCTATATGAGAAATACAATCTAATGGATATGTCCTTTTAAAACTAGAGTCAAATGTATTTGAAACATATCACTTCAGCCACTTACAAAAATACTGTACCTCAGTTGCAATGTAAAGATATATTCTTTATTTCTGTATGTATTGTAGCTAATCATTCAAAAGGCTTTTTTCTAAGATCATTTTTGAAAATATGGCCAACCTATCATTTAATGTGTGTTTTCACAAAAAAGATCTTATTATATTTTTCCCGCAGGAAAATATCAAACAAGCAAAAATGAAAATACAGTATTTATTTATTGTTTCTAATAGGTTTTTGGTAGTCTTTAGGGTTTTCTATATAAAGAATTAATCTCATCTGCAAAAAAGTGACGATTTGATTTCTTCACTCCCAATTTTGATGACTTTTATTTCTTCTTTGCCTGACTGCTCTTGCAAGGACTTCGAACTGTACATTGAATAACAGTGGTGAGAGAGAGCATACTTGTCCTGTTCTTGAGTTTAGAGGAAATGCTTTCAGTTTTCCACCATTAATTATGATAGCAGGGTTTCTTATACATTACCTTTATTGTGTTGAGGTACTTTCCTTCTATACCCATTTTATTAAGTATTTTAATCATAAATGAATATTGTATCTCGTCAAATGCTTTTTCTGCGTCTATTGATATAATCATATGATTGTATCCTTTATTTTGTTTATGTGGTGTATCACATTGATTGATTTACATATGCTGAACCATCTTTGTGCACCTGAAATAAACCTCACTTGATTGTGATTTATAATCTTTTTAACTACATTGTTGTATTTGATTTGCTAGTATTTTGTTTAGTGTTTTTGCATCTGTATTCATTAGAGATATTGGTCTGTAGTTTTTTCTTTTTTTGTATTGTCCTTACCAGGTTTTGGCATGAGGGTAAAGTTTGCCTCAGAAAATGACTTAGGAAGTATTGCCTCTTATTCAATTGGAAGAATTTGAGGATGACATCTATTAAGTCATCCTTGAATGTTTGATAGAATTCACTACTGAAGCCATTGGGTCCTAGACTTTTGCTTTTTGGAAGGTTTTTGTTAATTGTTTCAATTTCCTTATGGTTGATTGGTCTATTTAGATTCTCCAGTTCCTCCAGTCTATGAAGGCTATATATTTCAAAGAACTCTTGTATTTCTTCTAGGTTATTGAATTTGGCGGCATATAGTCTTTCATAGTATTCTTGTATGATTCTTTGTGTTTCTATGGTATCTGTCATGAATTCATTCATTTTTTATTTTGTTTATTTGTGTCTATTCCCTTTTTGTCTTAGTGAATCTAGCCAGGGGTATGTCAATTTTATTAATTGTTTCAAAGAACGAGCTCTTCGTTGCATTATTTATTTCTACAGCCTTTTGTTCTCTATTTCATTTAATTCTGCTCTATGTTTTTATTATTATTATTTCCTTTCTTCTTCTGTCTTTGGGCTTCATTTGTTCATTTTCTAGTTATTTAAAATATAATATTGCAGGAGACAAAATCAATGTACAAACATTCATTGCATTCCTATATAAATAATGAAATTTCAGGAAAAAAGTGAGAAAAACAAAAGAACAATTCATTTTGCAATTTCAGCAAAAAGAATAACATACCTAGGAATAACTGAATAAAGGATGTGAAGGACATATACACTGAAAAATATAAGACATTAAAAGAAGCTGAAGAAGACAAAAAGAAATGGAAAGGCATTCCATTTCCGTGGATTGGAAGAATAAACATGGTTAAAATGGATGTGTTACCCAAAGCAATATACAGATTTAATGCAATCCCCATCAAAATCCCAATGGCATTTTGTAAAGAAATAGAACAAAAAGTCATCAGATTTGTATGGAATTATAAAGACCCCGAATAGCTGGGAAAATTGGAAAGTCACATGCAAAAATTAAAACTAGACTATGTTCTGTCACCATGCACCATAATTAACACAAAATGGATCAAAGACCTAAACATAAGACTTGGTACAATAAATTGCATAGAAGAAAGCATCAGTACTAAACTTATGGACCTTGGGTTCAGAGAGAATTTTATGAATTTGATCCCAAAGTCAAGAGAAGTAAAAGCAAAAGTAAATGAATGGGACTATATCAAATTAAAAAGCTTATGCCCAGAAAAAGAAACCATCAGCAAAACAAAGAGGCAACCAACTGAACAGGAGAAGATATTTGCAAAAAAAAAACAAAACACTTCCAATAAGGGACTAATATCATATATATATTAGGGAAATGCAAAAATCAAAACCATAAAGAGATACCACTTCACACGGGTTAGAATGGCTCTCATCAATAAGACAAGTAATAACAAGTGTTGGAGAGACTGTGGAAAAAGGAACCCTCATACACTGCTGGTGGGAATGTAAATTGTTATAGCCACTGTGGAAAACAGTGTGGAGATTACTAAAAATAATTAAGAATAGAATTAACATGACACCTGGCAATCACTCTTCTGGATATCTATCTAAGACATTTGAAAAAATTTATTTGTAAAGATACATGTGCCCCTATATTCATTAGAGTATTATTCATAGTGTCTAAGACATAGAAACAACTGAAGTCTCCTTCGATAAATGACTGGGTAAAGAAGATGTGGTACATATATAAAATGGAATATTACTCGCCATAAGAAAAGATGAAATACTGCCTTTTGTGAAAACATGAATGGATCTTGAGGTTATTGTACTAAGCGAAATAAGTCAGAAAAAGTCAAGAACCATATGACTTTACTCATATGTGGGATATAAAGCTGAGAGCAACAAACAAATAAGACAAACAAGCAAGGAAAACCTCATAGACACAGACAACAGTTTAATGGATACTAGAGGGTAAAAGGGGAGAGAGGATGTAGAAGAGGGTAAAGGGGGTCAAATATATGGTGATGGGTGGAGAACTGATTCTGGGTGATGTATACACAATGCAATATATACATGATGTGTTATAGAATTGTACACTTCAGCTGATATAATTTTATTAACCAATGTCAGCCCAATGGATTTAATAAAAAGTAATAATCTATATGGATTGAGGGGAAAGAAAAGAGAAGTAAATTTTCTTTCATTCTACTTTTATTTCTTAGTAGCTTGATTTTCAAAAGTTAAATATTGAAATAATTGTTTCCTCAGAATAGTGGAGCATTCAAAAACATGTTAGCTGAAAAATTTATTTGTCTCATTTTCACTGAGTTCTTTAACAGATTTTAAACTCTGATCATTTTTATAGTGATTCATAGAAAGTGAAAATAAATTATACTGCTAATTAATTCTAAATAGGGCAGAGTCTCTGTATTGACAACTGAAAAATTGCTGTATACACTCATCACGTTACTATGAAAAGATCATTCCAATATAATAAAGCTAGACAAAGTTGAAATGTTTTTTTAAACAGCACGTACAAAGCCATGCATTTGCAGATGGCTTTATATAATTTATTTTTGAACAGAATAAAAATAACTATACAGATGTATCCTCCCTTTTCATGTATTCTAGAAATCTTAACTGAAAAGCATAATTCAAATTTCTCACATCTATTTTATTCTGTTTTTTTTTTCCCAATATGATTCCTGTGTTTTATATTTCAAGGTATTGTGATGATATAATGGTAAAGAAAATAGAGTTTTAATATAACTCAGGCTCCTAAATCTTGTGTAATCTAACAGGCTACTTGACCCTAAGCTTCAATATTTTAATTTGAAAAGAGGGGTAATAATGTCTACTTTACGAGAATATTGGGAGAATTAAATGATATAATGTAATGACAGACATGTCTATTTACCTGTTTATTCATACTAACTCTCTAAACACTTATTAAACATATATTTCATACCAGTATTATAATTTGTAGATACAAAATTGAGGGAACAGACATAAAATACTACATTATGAAGTTTAGGTCATTAAATGACCAATAAATGGGGATTATAATTATTAAACTGTAACTAGCGATGAAGCTACATGCTACTTTAAAAAGACCCACATAGCATGGCTTTAATTATAAAATCATGAAACTAAATTTTATTTACCAAAAATGAATCTGAGTATTTTTATTAATATTAATCTATAGATTGTATAGGTCGTATCTCAGCCATTACTTAATCAGCTGTGTCTTCTCTGCATGCATTCATCTTTGAAATCTTGACACAAGCTGTAAACTTATGTTGTATCACATGAGTGATAAAACGATAGATGAAAATCCTTCCTACAATACTGTATCTTTACTGTGGCATAGCTAGACTGAAACACTCTGTCACACTCACATACTGCTGTAACCTGAGAGTCAATAGAAATAAGATTTCACATCTATCATTGCATCCAACAGTGTGAACACAGTGTTTCGTATTCAAATAAGTATTTTTTGAATTGAAATGAATCCTACAGATTTGTTGTTTAGTTACTACTACCCTAATTGAGCAAGTTCCTTAAATTTTTGTTTGCAAAATGAAAAGGTTAAATCACATGATTACTCACTTTGCTACCCTGTCTACAACTGTACCTTATATTTACCTTTATCCCAGTTCTCATTATATGCAGTTATGATATTCCTATTATATAGGGAAAAAAACACTGCTATATCATTTCATTTATACTGCCTCCTTGATACATTTAGACAGTAAATATTTGTTGAATAAATAAATGACATGTAGACTTAAAGGATGCATCCTTATTATGTTTATAATACACATTATTGTAATTTAATGCATTAATTATATTATGCCTTATTTTAATTATTGAATTGTACTTATTTTCTCCTAAAACATTTGGGAATGCATGAGTGATTAGAGAAATGTAATATTTTTATGAGAGTTGTTTGATAAATTATTGGATTAAGAATTTTCAGCACACCTGCACACACTCATTTGAAAGCAGAAGGTATAGAGTTGTTTCCCTAGCAGAAAGGTGCCTTGGTAATAAAACAGAAAAATATCTGCATTCTATTTTAATTCCAGATGTTCCAATGTTACAAAAGTTGTGTCCAAATAAATTATTGTGAAAATGTGTGTTATTTAAAAATAGATCTGCATAAATTACTTCTAAAATTCAAGGGAATATGTTTGCACTATTCATATAATATAAATTGCACAACTAAATATCAGTGAATTCTTTTTTTCTCTGGTCATGAAAAAAATTAGGAAAGCTTCATTTGTAAAGAGCAACCTGTCCAGTATATAATAAGCTTTAATTTTTGAGTCAAAATGATTAAACTGTTTAACAAAAGGAAATGTCTTTGAGAATGCAGAAAGTTTCGTGGATTAAAACAGTATTCATCACTGCAAAGAATTACTGAAAAATACATTTGTATGTATATCCGATAAAGCTAGAAAGGCATAGGCTATTTTTTAAAAAGAAATAATATATGATTTTTTTTGTTTTTTTGTTTTTTTGGGTTTTGTTTACAATGCTCTTTTACCACCATGGGTGATGTATGAGGATTCTAACTGCTGACAAAAATAAGCCCTAAAATTTCATGGACTTTAGCCAACAGAAGTTTACTTCTTAATTATGTAACAGTCCAATATGAAAGCTCTTAGTTCATGAGTAGCTTTCCATTCCGTGGCTGGTTAGGGACTCAGGCTCTTTCTATTCTGTAGTTTTGCCATCCCCCAGGGTTTCCGATTCTTCTGCATTTAGTTGACAAATGGGGGAATAGAGGGCCAATAATATACATCAGTGGTCTCCTAGGGGTGCAAGGTACCTGGACATGCAGTTCTTACAAAGACAGCTACTTCTCAATGATATCACTGTGTTATAGAAAGGGGAACAAATTCATAGTGGAAAGTTAATCATCTCTGCTTCATGCATTCCAGGTCACTCTCACATAGAAACTAAATCATAATCTTGTCTGTCAAAGTATCATTTCATCATTCTGACTTGAAACTCCGTAAGAGTTCAATTTCTGTGTTTTCCTGTTGTAGCTGGGGATGGAAGGGCTAGTAAGAACCATAAACCTATAGTCACAAAAGAATTTTAAAAGCATGTAGTCAATAGATAAAAATATTTGTATTAATCAGTTGAGATTGGAAACTTCTGATCCACACACTTTTTTTTTTGACACCCAAATCTCCTTCTTTACAAATAAATTTTGCTAGTATTTGTAACATAAATAGTTGTAGTCAGTTGATATTTTCAATTTTTTAATAAAATGTACTCATTTTCATTTCATTGATTCTTTCCTCTGACCACCTTTAGGAAACATAGGTAAGAGATTGCAGGCTTTAATCTCAATTTTTCAAGGAAGGAAGAGTTCTAGATATCACCAATTAAGCAAAAATTGAAATTTAAGTCATTGTGGTGCTCTTACCTGAGCAAGGTAAGGATGTTCAAGAAAGGATTTATTCAGTTATTGAATTAAATTGTAATTAATGTAAAATTTTGTTTTAATAATAGGCATCTCCTAAAATATTTTATATCCTATACATCGTAAAAATTTTGAAATAGAATTTCAATTTCTTTTTGATCATACAAGCTATCTGAAAGAGAACTCACATTACTAAGTAAACATTGGAGACAGGGAAGACAGAAAGGGTGTGACCATTCTGTTAACTTAAATACCCTCTCATGGATAATTAGTCTGTATAATATTTAAATAAAAATATAACATTCACAAAGTATTTTAGAATATAAGAAACATTATATGATGTGGCTTGTGAATAAAATCTGGCATTTTCATACTGTTAATATTGTTTTTAAAAGTTACCTTTCTCTTTCATGCATTTTGATAGCTTCCTTGTAATTTACCAGTTAACTTCTCTCTCTCATATTATGTGCCCCCCCCCTTTATTATTTTTGCCTCTCTGGCTTCAATAAATTACATATCCCTTGGAATTAAGACAAGACCATTAACAATTCTCTAAAAGGCCCTGCCTGATCTCAACTTTGACTACTTTTACAGACTTACCTCCTAATACACTTCGTGCTCCAGCTTCATGGCTTTCTTTTGGTTCCTATAAATTTTACTTTAGTGCTGCCCACTAAATCTCCCCACACATAGTATTTCCTTTTTCATAATTGTCTCATTCTTCCTTCAGATTTCAGTGCAAGAAATATATACTTGTCAAGGATGGTATTTTTTTCCTTCCAAAACATTTAAGCACTTTGAAATTATGCACTAATGAGAATATATATACATACATATATATGTACATATGTATATGTATGTATATATATTTGGTTGCTATTTGATGAAAACAAAGATCATACATGTTGTTTCACCACTGTAATCTCAGTGCTCAATACAGTTATCCACCCATGAGTATTCTGAACACATGTTTCAGATTTCCCAGACTTTCCTTGCTTTAAGCCTTTTGTCACAGCATAATTTTAATAGCATATCTTTTCAATCTCAAAATTTCAAGTTTGGACATTGCAATATATGATTACCTCATGACTAAACTGGAAATAATTATTAAATATTAGCTGAACTGATTGCTTCATTCGTTTATTCATTTAAAAATACTTACTGATCCAATGTTGTATGCTACAAACTGCTTTGCCATGCAATACAGCAGTGAATAAAATAAATATGTTTTCTATGATCATGAACTAGTTTATCCAATAGCTATAAACATACATATACATGACTTGTAGGTCTTAATGTGTGCCTCTGTGTATATATACATATATTATGTGTGTATTATATATATATAATACACATATATATTATATACACAAATATAATATATATGTTATATATAACACACCCATATATATTATAAGCACACATATATATATAACAAACATATATATATTATATACACAAATAAATTTTTACATACATTTATACTTATAGAATGTATATTTATATATGATTTTTAAAATATATCCTTTGTCCTGATTTCCTTTTACCTACATCTCAGAACCTTTATCACTATTCTTTCTTTCATTATTTTGCATTACCAAACTTAAAGGTTTTTAAAAATTGTAAATTATGTTAAAATATACTTAAAATAGCATCTTAACAATTTCTAAGGGTAAAGTTCAGTCACGTTAAGTATATTTACTTTGTTGTACTCTTCAGAACTTTTTCTTGTGTCATTTTTTAATTAAAGTTTATTGGGTGACAATTGTTAGTAAAGTTACATAGATTTCAGGTGTACAATTCTGTAATACATCATCTATATCTCACATAGTGTGTTCACCACCCAGAGTCAGTTCTTCTTCTATCACCACATATTTGACCCTGTTTGCCCTCTTCTAGAACCCCCTTCCTCCCCAGAACATTTTCCATCTTTCAAAATTGTAACTCTGTATCCAACAAATCTCTATTTTGTCCTTTTGTCCAGACTCTGGCAGTCACCATTCTACTTTCTGTTTCTATTAATTTAATTATTCTAGATATCTCATATAAGTGAGAGCACATTGTATTTGTCTTTCTGTGACTGGCTTATTTCATAGAGAATAATGTCTTCAAAGTTCATCCGTATTGTAGCATGCACCAAAAATTCCCTTGTTTTTAAGGCTAAATATTATTCCATTATATGTATATACCATATTTTATTTATCCGTTTATCTGTCAGTGGACACTTGGGTTGCTTCTACTTCTTGGCTATTGTGAGCAACACTTTTGTGAACATGGGTGTACAAATGTCTCTTCATGTTCCTGCTTAGAATTTGTTGGAACATATATCCAGAAGTGAGATTTATGGATTATATGGTATATCTATTTTAATTTTTTGAGAAATTGCTATATTGTTTTCCACAGTGGCTGCACTATTTTACTCTCCCACCAATACACAAGAGTTCTAATTTCTCTACATCCTCACAGATACTTGTTCTTTTCTTTCCATTTTTTTAAATATTGGCTTAAAGTTCTCATGAATTTTAGTTATTGTTTTAGTAAAATATCTATAGAATCTGTAGTAAAATTTTCTGTTTAATTACTTGAGGATTTGTCTTTTAGGTTTTTATTTTCTTGGTTATACCCATGTGTTATTATAGGAGTGTATTGTTCAACTCTTTATTCCTTGGAGGATTTATAGATGTTCTATTTTTAATGATTATTAATTTAATTCCATGTGGTCAGGTAACATACCTTGTTGACATCTATTTGTTGACATTATTTTATGGGCTAACAAGCATGTAGTCTATGTATGTGAGTGACCATATGCTCTTAAAAATAATATTTATTCTGCAATTGTAGAGAGTATTTTGGAAGCTAAAGAAAGTAGCCTTTTAACCAACAATTCAATATTTTAAAGCTAATGCATTGTATCAGTGTGCCAGGCTAAATACAGTCTTATTTATATGCAGACTCATACCATCTACAAATAATAATGATATTTTTCTTCTTAGCAATCTTTATCTGTTTTTCTATTACTGAGTTATCTGATCTACTCCACTTAACTACTGTTTTTTTTTGTGATGTCATACTATTTTTATTTCCATGCATTATAGAATGTTTTATAGCTACTAGGACATTTCTCTTTGCTCTTTATTAATGTGTAGATATTTCCCTTTCTGATAAATATTGCAATTAACTTTTTGCATTCCTAAAAACATTCAACTATAATTGTGATTACTATTTTTAAATATATACTGTTATAAAGATATAATTGTTATATTGCGTTATAATCTCCAGTCCATAAACATATGTCCTTACATTATTGAAATAATATTTTTCCTCTAATGTAAATGTTTATAGAATTCTAGAGTATATTTTTAGTTATTTTCTAATAACTATAATTTTTAATATATTTTTAATCTATATTATATTTGTTTAGTGTATCACTCTTGGTATGGGGATACCTATGGATTGTTTAATGAAAACAATTCATTGAAGTATTACATTCATATGGAAAAGTACATATCTCATAAATTTATACCATAGCAATAATCACAAGATTGAACACCAGGTGCAAACCACACTTGTATCAAGAAATACCATAGTTTGCCATTCATAATGCGTACACATGTTTGGCCCAAACTTTCAGGGCAGAAAATCTTTTGTTTTAATTTTATAATTCAAATTTTTATTTGTTTACTTTTAGTTACTTGCTTTTTGTATTATAAAGGAATGTTAGCATTCATTTTTTAACATATTATGGTACAAGAAATTTTATGTAACAAATAATTACAAAACACAAGAACAGATACAAGGTACAAGAAATTTTATGTACCGGTAACAAATTTATGATATTTACGCATCATAAAAGGCCAAGAATTCTTCCTCGTTTCAAGTTTGCCACAAGTTCAACAAAACCGATTATCATATTCCAGGGTAATACTTTGCATACAGAGCTCGTTATTGATTTCTAAAGTTACACATTTAACTCATGAGCATAAATAAAACAGTTAAAAAACATTTATATAGACACTAAGTAGTACTACTCATGTATAATGAACATCCTTATTTTTCCCTTACAAATTTGGACAAAAACGTGTGCACTATACACAGCAAAATACGGTAATACTCAATGTTCTAGTGCACATTACTTAGTACTTAACACTACTCTCCCCACAGCTCAAACATAAACATAACTGCTATCCAGATTTTTAATGCTGAAAATTTGTTTTATCTCTTATTGACGTTTATATAAATGGATTCATATAATATATAGTCTTTTAGTCTGGTTTCTTTTATTCAAAATCATGCTTGTGAAGTTCATCCATGTTTTCTGTGTCTCATAATTTCATTCATTTTCATGGTACCATGATAATCCATTATGTAAATGTATTGCTATTTTTAATCTATTTATATCTGATAGGCTTAGAGACATTTCTAGTTTTTGGCTATTATCAATAATACCAAAATTATTGGTATTATTGATAATGTTTTCGTACATGTGTTTTGAAACTCATATATGTGCATTTTTGTTGGGTCACTTCCTAGGAATACAAATGCTGGGTTATAAGTGATGTGTATGTATACTCTTGTCAGCAGCATCTATTAGTTTCAGTTGCTTCATATCTTCATCAAAACTTGTACCATTAGACCAAGTGTATGATATAATAGTCTTAGTTTCTCCAGAACATTTTTCTGTGTCATTAGACAAAACATATGTAATTTCCAACAACCCTCATCTCCCAAATCTAGCATTCTCTTACATTTACAATAAATTCCTTCAAGTGCATGGCATTCGTTTAATTTTTGGTCAGTCTTGATTCTGGGCATTAAAAAAAATATGTTTTAATAGACACATAAATGGGAAGTCATGACAGTGCCCATAATGCACTTTGGACCAAGCATGATTTAAAATAGGAATTCCATTTCATTGTTTTTTTCAATTCTCCATCTTTTTGTCATCTGAAAACTTTTTTTTTCTTGTTTATATATCTGTTAATCATCCTTTTTTGACATCTAAATCAGTCTGGGTCAAATAGGGAAAGAAACCATACAATATTTTGAACATAGAAAGTATACTATAAAGAATTGTTGACTACAATGGGGGCATGAAGTAATGAAGGATTGGCTAATAAGCAGTGAAGGAAACTTTAAAGTATATAGGAATAACAAATATATAATAACAGATATATAGCATAATAGCCATTACCCTTGGGCTGAGATAGGGCTCCCTTCATCCCTGAAATGAGATGCAGAACTTGTTGGAGAGGGCATAATGGTGACTCACTGAATGGCAGAAAAATTGCTGGGGTGCTATCGGAACTTGCAGGATATCCATGCCATGGGATGCCAGGAAAAGGTTTTCACAGGGAGGTGCCTCATCAGGTGCATTCATTATAAAATTGTTTGATGGCATTGCTGGCAGAAGATGCTGGCCTTGGGTGATGCTGGCTACTGTGAATTGAAAGATCTAGGCACTGGGGAAACCATGTGCACTGCAGGAAATGGATGCTGGAGAAGCTTCTGTGGCTGTAGGAGGCTGCCTGGGGAGCACTGAAAACAGGAGGCAAAACAATTTTCTCTTGCAGTATCTCTCCATCACCCTTGACTGATAAAACTTAACAATATTACAGCTGGCAATGAAAAAAAAAAAAAAAAAGCATTGAAGTACCAAGATTCACTTTCAAAGAGCAAGCAAAAAGTTGAATTTGGAGTTGAGTGGCAATAAATCAATGACTCGGTAAAAGTCCTTTTCTGGATCTTCTCCCTTTGTCAGTGATACACAGGACATGAAGCTCCCCCTTTATCATTTCAATTTTGGGCTATCATTTCTTATCACTATATATAAGAAAATTGACTATTGTTCAATTGTATGCTCCTTAACTTGCAAATCATCATATAGAAAGAACTCAATGACTGTTTTAGACTGAGTGAATGCTGAATAAGGTAATACCCAAACCTAAGTTTCAAAATGATGCTTTTCCCTAAGAGCCTGGACACCTTCCCCTCAATGTATTGCATGCACTGCAAGCTGAACTCATTGCTCTTCAGGTCTGCTGCCCTTCTATATTCCCTATGATAGTAAATGGTGTCATTTCGTGCCCCATGATTCAACTTAGGAACATGGAAGTCGTCCCTTTCTTCTTTCTCCCATTTTACATATTGAATCAATTTATAAAGTTTTAGCGACACTATTTCTCATTTGTTGACTATGTTCCCTACTGTTGTTTTCTTGATTCAGGCCCTTATCACAGCTTTTCTGAATTAGTGTGATGTTCTCCCTGATGACCTTTCTGCCTTCAGTTTTGCAAGCCTCTCTGATTTGTTCTTCATTCTGTTGCCTCAGTTATCTAGTAAAATGCAAATCTCATCATGTAACTGCTTTGTTTAATCCTTCAGAGGTTTTCTATTGCTTAAAGCAATGCTTTAAAACTTGTACTGTTAGGAATCCCTAAGTGGATACTTTGACCTTCAGGTGTTATAAAGAGGAAAAGGAACAGAGAGAGGGCAAGATTCTGGGACCCACATTTTTCTTTCAGAATAATTTGATCTCTTGTACCTATTTTTTGTAAGATTTTGTTTCAATAATATGGTTCACTTCAAGCAACTATAACAATTACAGTGAAACAATTTTGAAAACAATTAAAACTAAAAGATAAATTACAAGTCTTTGATATAGCATGCAAGATCATCTACAATCTGGCTGCTGATTAATTTTTAGCCTGATCGTTAATACTTCATATCTGCCAAGAAAGCAAAATTCAACCACAGCCATACTCAGTTATTTAAAGTTTCCTGAATATGCCATATTTTAGATTTATTTATTTTTTCAAAAAATAAGTCTTGAGTATCTACTATGTCCAGCTACTGTACCAAGTGCTGGTGACATAATGGTGATAAAAATAGGTAAAACAAAATAACAAACAAAAACAAGAAATTAATTATCTAACTGTAGAATATAATTATACAAGAAGCAATCTGGAATTAAAAAGCACTCTGGAAATTGAGATCGGGAGTAGGGGGACATAGTTTTAATTATCAACAGGATGGCCAGGGAAATTCCAACCCGTGTGGCATATGAGTAAAACCCCAAAGTTGGTGAATAAGACAAGAAGTCTAGACAACTCGGGGAAGAGCTTTCCAGACTGAGAACAGAAAATGTCAATTCCCTCAAGGAAGAGCATACCTAGAATATTGGAGGAACACCACAAAAAGACATTGTAGCTAGAGTAGAGGGAACAAGTGGGAGATGAGTTGATGGGCAAGATGTGAACCAAACTGTAAAGGACCAAGTAAGTCATTATAATTCTTTTGGCTTTTGCTCAGAGAGACGTGTTGTATAAATTCCCTCAGGCTGCTTTAACAAAGTATCAAAATGTGGGTGGATTAAACAATATAAATGTATTCTGTCATAGCATGGAGACCAGAAGTTCAAAATCAAGGTATCAGCAGGAACATGCTCTCTCTGATGGCTCTAGGGGAGAATTCATTCTTTGACTCTTCCTAATTTCTGTGGTAGCCATCAATCCTTGGCTTTCCTTTGCTTGTATTTGCATCACTGCAATCTCTGCCTTTGTCACATGGCATTCTCCTGCGTGTCTACCCTTCCTCTTTTAAAAGGACACTACTTATATTGGTCATGCTACAGGATGATCTCATATTAGCATAACTAATTGCGTCTGCAATGACTTATTTCCAAATAAGGCCAGTTTCTGAGTACTGGGAGCTAGGACGTCAACATATTTTTCTGGAGACACAATTCAATCCATAGAACATGAGAAGCCAGAGAGTTTTGACATAGAAGTTACATGATCTGACATAGATCTTAAAATATATATTTTTGGCTGCAATAGTTAGAGATTAAAGTGAGACAATGTTGGAAACCAGAAGACCCTAAGGAGATGGTGATAGATGATAAAAGTTTGGGACTAAAGTGGGGATAATGAAGGTGGTGAGAACTGATGGATTTACTAATAGTTTCAATCTACCATGTTTCCCTGAAAATAAGACTGGGTCTTATATTAATTTTTGCTCCAAAAGACACATTGGGGCTATGTTCAGGGGATGTCATCCTGAAAAATCATGCTAGGGCTTATTTTCCAGTCAGGTCTTATTTTCGTGGAAACACAGTATGTTTGAAAGAGAGCAATATAGATAATTCCAACATTTTTGACCTGAGCAAGTAGAAATATGAAATTATTAGCTGAGGAGAAGATTACAAATCAGAGTCTAGGGGGATGACATTGGATGGAGTTCACTGAACATAGTAAATTTGAGAAATGCTTTAAACAGGTTGCCTGGTAAGTCCCAGGTTATACCTATTTCCTACGTTCTTTATAATGCATGAAATATGTATTTCATATTTTAACAAAATATGCATATTCGTAGTATATCAGTATATTGTGGCTACCACAACAAATCACCAAATCTGGGTGGCTCATACCAACAAATTCATTCTCTCAGCATTCTGGAGGCCAGAGTTGATTCCTTCTGGAAATTCTGAGGGAGAATTCATTCCATGACTGTCGCCTAGCTTCCAGTGGCTGCCAGTTATTTTTGGTGCCCCTTGGTGAGGAGATGCATCACTCCAGTCTCCGCATTTATCTTCACATCACTTTCTCCTCTGCGTGTTCTTTCCCTTTCTAATCTTTTATAAGAACACTTATTAGATATAACAGCCCACCCCAATCCAAAATGGTCTCATCATGAGATCCCTAATTGCATCTATAAAGGCTTTGTTTGTAAATGAGTTTGCATTCACAGGTCATAAAAGTGAGGTTCCAAACCACAGAATTGAGACAAACATTTCTGTTTTTAAAGCTACACAGTCTATACTATTTTGTTAGGACAGCTGAGCTGACTGAGATGGTGTGATTCCAATGTGATTCCACTGACTACACCTAAATCAGAAGGAAACAAATCTAGTTCAAACATTTATAGTTACTTTAGTTTATGAGTAAAGATTTCACTCAATGAGAACTTAATACACACAACTGCAGAAGGTGTATTTAATCACTTTCTGAAGCTTGACATTTTGTTTAGATAGAAGTTTTAAATTTAAATGAAATTTCCCTTCTAAGATAATTTTACACATTATGGATTTTGAGTTTTCTTGTACACATATGAAAAAAGTGAAGTGATAGATCCATTAAAAGAAGTACTTCACAGTTATATGACGCCGCTTTTATATCAAAAGCTGTTGTTTCAAATAGAAAATACCTATAATGGCTAGATTTTTAAAATTCCAGTTTATGAAATAAATGTAAGAATTATGAATATTTATAGTGATCAGATGAAATATATTACAAAATTGTGATTATTTATTACAAGTTCAACTAAGTGGTTCAGCATTTAAGACAAAATAAAGTGATGTTATAAAACAAATTTTGTTGCAGGAAGTTATGTGGTTAAAATTTTTAAGTTACTAAATTAAAAAATTGGAATTGTATGTATATACATGCTACATTTTACATAATGACTGCAGTTCATTTTTTTTTTTTTGGCATCAGAGGTTTTGAATGTAAAAATATCTTCCAGTAAAGCAATATTTTCTTTGCTGCCCATGTAGAAATATTTTAACCTTTGAAAAATTACTTTGTAACTGAACATAATTACTTTGTAAATGAACATTTAATGTTATTAAATTACTTTGTAAAGGAGTTCTCTAAATGTTGTATGTATTTTATTCTTATTTTTAGCACCACTTTTATTTTCAGAAGTCCAAGGTTAAATAACCAATATAGACACTAACTTTAGACACCTAATTTCACATTTCAAGAAAACAGTTGGATGTGTGTGTAGCGATTGCAGGAGAGAGATCTAGGCCAGACATGCAATTTGGAAGTCAGTAGTATATAGATAGAAAATTAAGCTTTAAAACGGGATTTCTTTCGTCACTGTGAAAGGATAAGCAAATCAGAAATCTTATATGTAAAATCATCCTCATTTAAGTGTGTATTAAAAGCTATCCTTCAATCTGAATCATTTAAATTGCTTTGGGACTGTTGTGTATTATAGAGTTTTGTTTTTTCTTTTTTTCTATTCTTTTTTTTTTATTAAAGTTTATTTGGGTAACAATTGTTAGTAAAGTTACAGATTTCAGGTGTACAATTCTGTAAAACATTATCTATATCTCACATAGTGTGTTCACCATCCAGAGTCAGTTCTCTTTCCATCACTATATATAAGACCCCGTTTACTCTTTTCTAAGGGGAGAGCCCCTCTCCCTCCTTACCCTCTGGTAACCCCTAAACTATTGTGTATGTCTATGAGTTTTTGCTCCTTCATTTGTTTCTCTTGTTCTTTTGCTGTTTTCAGTTTTACATACCACCTATAGTGAAATTATATGGTTCTCTATTTTTTCTGTCTGATTTATTTCACTTAGCACTATAATCTCAAGATCCATCCATCTTGTCACAAATGGTACTATTTCATCTTTTCTTTTTTCTTAACACTGAATAGTGTTCCATTGTGTATATACACCACAATTTCTTTATCCATTCATCTATCAAAGGACATTTTGCTTGTTTCCATGTCTTGACCACCGTCAATAAAGCTGCAATGCACATTGGAGAATACATGTCTTTGTGGATAAATGTTTTCAGATTTTGTGAGTAGATACCCAGGAGAGGGATTGCTGGGTCATATGGTAATTCTAGTCTTAATTTTTTTTGAGGAACCTCCACACTGCCTTCCATAGTGGCTGCACCAATCTGCATTCCCACCAACAGTGTATGAGGGTTCCTTTTTCTCCACAGCCTCTCCAACACTTGGTACTATTTGTCTTGTTGATGATAGCCATTCTAACTGGGGTGAAGTGATATCTCATTGTGGTTTTTATTTGCATTTCTCCAATGATTAGTGATGTTGAACATTTTTTTCATTTGTCTATTGGCCATTTGTATGTCCTCTTTGGAGAAATGTCTCTTCAGCTCCTCTGCCCATTTTTCAATTGGGTTGTTTGTTTATTTGTTGTTGAGTTGTATGAGTTCCTTGTACTTTTTTTATATTAGCCCCTTATCTGAGGCACTGTCTGCAAAAATCTTCTCCCATTCAGTTGGCTGCCTTTTTATTTTGTGGATGGTTTCTTTTGCTGTGCAGAAAATTTTAAGTTTGATATAGTCCATTTCATTTATTTTAGCTTTTACTTCTCTTGCCTTTAGAGTCAAATTCATAAAATGCTCTTTGAACTCAAGGTCTATACGTTTAGTACCCATGTTTTTTTCTAAGCAGTTTATTGTTTCAGGTCTTATACTTAGGTCTTGGTCCATTTTGAATTAATTTTGGTACATGGTGACAGATAGCAGTCCAGTTTCATTCTTTTGCATGTGGCTTTCCAATTCTTACAGCACCATTTATTAAAGAGGTTGTCTTTTCTCCATTGTATGTTTTTTGCTTTGTCAAAAATTATCTGTCTGTATTTGTGTGGTTTTATTTCTGAGTTCTCAATTCTATTCCAGTGATATGCATGTCTGTTTTTCTGCCAATACTAGGCTGTTTTGATTATTGTTGCCCTGTAGTACAAGCTAAAGTCAGGGAGTGTGACACCTCCAGTATTGCTCTTTTTTTTTAAAGATTGCTTTGGCTATTCGGGGTCTTTGGTGGTTCCAAACAAATCTGATGATTTTTTGTTCTATTTCTTTAAAAAATGCCATTGGGATTTTGATGGGGATTGCATTAAATCTGTATATTTCTTGTGTAATATGGCCATTTTAACTATGTTGATTCTTCTAATCCACGAGCACGGAATGTCTTTCCGTTTCTTTGTGTCTTCTTCAGTTTCTTTCAAAAATGTCTTATAGTTTTCAGCATATAGGTCCTTCACATCCTTGGTTAAGTTTATTCCTAGGTATTTTATTCCTTTGTTGCAATTGCAAAAGGAATTTTTTTCCCCCAGAGATTTTATTGTTAGTGTATAGGAATGCAATGGACTTTTGTACATTGATTTTGTATCCTACAACTTTACTGTATTTGTCTATTGTTTCTAATAGCTTTTTGGTGGAGTCTTT
This sequence comes from Rhinolophus hipposideros, assembly GCF_964194185.1. Taxonomy (NCBI): domain Eukaryota; kingdom Metazoa; phylum Chordata; class Mammalia; order Chiroptera; family Rhinolophidae; genus Rhinolophus; species Rhinolophus hipposideros. The sequence continues at coordinate 21,530,445 of NC_138059.1, forward strand.
AGGGTTTTCCATATATAGCACCATGTCATCTGCAAAGAGTGACAATTTAACTTCTGTATTACCGATTTGGATGCCTTTTATGTCTTTGTCTTTGCTGATTGCTCTGGTGAGGACTTCCCACAATATGTTGAAAAGCAGGGGTGATAGGGGACAGCCATGTAGTATTCCTGAGTCTACAAGCAAAGGGCTTCAGTTTTTCACCATTAATTATGATATTAGCTGAGGGTTTGTCATATATGCCTTATATTATATTAAGGTATTTTCCTTCTATATTCTATTAAGTGTTTTAATCATAAATGGATGTTGTATCTTGTCAAATGCTTCTTCCGCATCAATTGATATAATCATATGATTTTTGTCCTTTATTTTTTTTATGTGATGTATCACATTGATGGATTTGCAGATGTTGAACCATCCTTGTGCCACGGGGATGAACCCCACTTGGTTATGATGATTAATCTTTTTAATGCATTGTTGCATTCGATTTGCTAGAATTTTGTTTAGGATTTTTGCATCTGTATTCATCAGATACATTTGTCTGTAGTTTTCTTTTTTTGTGTATCCATACCAGGTTTTGGTATCAGGTAATGTTGGCCTCATAAAATGAGTTAGGGACTATTGTCTCTGCTTCAGTTTTTCTTAGTGAGTCTGACCAAGTGTTTGTCAATTTTGTTAATCTTTTCAAAGAACCAACTCTTTGTCACATTAATTTTTTCTATTGTCTTTTTGTTCTCTATTTCATTTAGTTCTGCTCTGATTTTTGTTATTTCCTTTCTTCTGCTGACCTTGGGTTTCATTTGTTCTTCTTTCTCTAGTTCTTTAAGGTGTAACGTGAGGTTATTTGTTTGGGATTTTTCTTGTTTCTTGAGATAGGCCTGTAATGATATAAATTTCCCTCTTAAAACTGCTTTCACTGCATCCTGAAAATTTTGGTAGGATGTATTTTCATTGTCATTTGTTTCTATGTACCTTTTGATCTCTCCTCTTATTTCTTCTTTGACCTGGTCATTCTTTAAAAGTATGTTGTGTATCTCCACATATGTGTGTTTTTTCCTGCTTTCTTTTTGCAGTTGATATCCAATTTCAAGCATAGTGATCAGAGAATATGCTTGGTATGGTTTCAATCTTCCTAAATTTGCTGAGGCTAGTTTTATGTCCCTATGTATGGTTAATACTTGAGAATGTTCCATGTACACTAAAAAAAATGTATAGTCTGATGTTTTAGGATGAAATGCTCTATAAATGTCAATTATGTCAATTTTATCTAATGTGTCATTTAGGGCTGCTATCTCGTTATTTATTTTCTATTTGGATGATCTATCCATAGCTGTCAATGATGTATTTAGGTCTCCTAGTATAACTGTGTTTTTGTCAATTTCTCCCTCTAGTTCTGTTAATAGTTGCTTGGTATATTTTTGTCCTCCCTGATTGGGCATACATATTGATGACTGTTATGTCTTCTTTTTTTATATTTACCTTTATCATTTAAAATGGCCATCTTTTCTATTGTTACCTTTTTTATCCTGAAGTCTGTTTCATGTGATACCAGTCTGACTACACCTGATTTTCTCTGCATACCATTTGCTTCGAGTGTTTATTTCCACCCTTTCACTTTGAGTCTATGTTTGTCCTTATAGCTGAGATTTGTCTCTTGGAGGCAGCATATGATTGGGTTTAGTTTTTTGATCCAATCTGTTACTCTGTGGCTGTTTATTGGTGAGTTCAGTCCATTTACATTTAGGGTTATTATTGATACGTGAGGATTTCCTGTAATTCTATCTTTGGTTTTCTAATAAGACTGTGTCTCGATTGTTCCTTTGCCTTTTGGTTGTTGTCTATTATTTCTGTGTGATGGTATTCTATGATGTTTCCCTCTGTTTCTTCTTTTATTACAGTATATATTTCAGTTCCAGATTTTTTTTTTTTTTGAGTGGTTACCCTTAAGTTTATGTAAAAGAAAGTTTGATATTTAGAGCACTGCATTTTCTTCAGCATGCTTACTTTCTCCATTCCCATATTCCGGTTCAGGCCTTTACTCTCCCACCCCCACCCCCCTTTTATGTTTTGGTTGTGACACATTATCCCTATTTATGCTGGTCAAATAGCCTCCTTCAGTATTTCTTGCAGTGCAGGTCATGTGTTAGAAAATTCCTTCAGCTTCTGTATGTCTGGAAAGGTCTTTATTCCTCCTTCATACCTAAAGGATACCTTTGCTGGATATATTATTCTTGGCTCATAATTTCTCCTTCAATAATTTGAATATTTGGTTCCACTCCCTCCTGGCTTGTGGAGTTTCTGCTGAAAAATCTGATGATAATATGATGGGCTTTCCTTTGTAGGTCACTGTCTTCTTTTCCCTGGCTGCTTTGAGGATTCTTTCTTTGTCGTTGATTTTTGCAGCTTCAATACAATGGGCCTTGAAGAAGGCATGTTGAGGTTGAAGTAATTGGGTGCTCTATTTGCTTTTTGGATTCAAGGATCCATTTGTTTCCACAAGTTTGGAAATTTTTTGTCCACTATTTGTTTGAATGTACTCTCTGTTCCCTTCTCTCTTTCTTCTCCTTCTGGTATGCCCATTATTCTGATATTGCTCTTTCTGATGGAGTCACAAAGTTTTGTAGAGTTTTTTCATTTCTTTTAAGTCTCAAGTTTCTTTCTTTTTCCATCTGTGTCATTTCCAGATTTCTATCTTCGATGTTACGGATTAATTCCTCCGTCTCATCAATTCTTCTACCTAAGCTGACTATTTCACTCTTCATTACTTTTATTGAGTTCTTAATATCCAGAAATTATATTTGGTTCTTTTTTTAAAACTTCTATCTCTTTGGTAAAATATTCATTTTGTTCTTTGATTGTATTTCTGAGTTCATTAAACTGCCTGTCTGTGTTTTATTGCATCTCATTCAGCTTTTTAAGAACTGCAATCTTGGATTCCCTGTCATTTAAGTCACGTATTTCCATGCCTTTAAGTTCATTTTCTGGAGACTTTTCATTTTCTTCCTAAGCTGTCTTATTACCTTGGTTATTCATGGTGATTAATTATTTACTATTTCTCTTCCTAGACATCTACAGGAGTGGGATCTGCAACAGGTTGATAGAAAGATGCCTTTCTTTTGTTTTCCAGTAGGTGTTGGTAAAATAGTTTATTTTCTCTCCGACTGCAGCCTTTTATTCTCTTATATAATACTGTAGTGTTATATTTTCTCTGCACTATTCCAGCTTCTCATACAATGGGGGCATTCCCTGGAAGGCAGGCTTCTCCTCTGTGAACAGTTCACCTGGGTCATAGGGTACCGCGTCCATGTGGGGATGTGGAGAGCTTCTGAAGTTCCAAAGCTTTTTCTGCCTCAGACTCAGAATCCGTGTGTCTTAGCAGCACTGTTTATTCCTGTAGGAATCCACCCAGATAGTTGGGGACAGGGGTGGGTTATGTTGGGAGAGGTGGCCTAGAGCAATGGCGGCGGCCACCACCACAGCCAGTCCTGCTTCCACGGCTCCCTCCCCTTTGCTGGAAGTAGTTGGGCTGTGAGTACGTGTCTGTGGACTACAGTTCTCAGAACTGCAAATATTCTGTTATTTTGATCTGACACTGCTACTGTTCCGCTTCTAGCACCGGGCAGGTGGGGGTAGGGCAAGCTCTGGGAAGGTAGGGAGGGGGCGGCTAGGCTCACTGCCTAAGGCTTTCATTCTCTGTCCGGCCATTAGGGCTTAAACCACTGTTTTCAGCCTTCTTCCCTCAGTCTTTGCTCTGAGGTCTCTGCCATGAGCATTGGGTTCAGCTGTGTTATATGCTGTCCCCTCAGCCCTGTGGGCCATAAGCGGAACCCTGGCAGTCCGAGTTCTTCCCTCTCCCACAGCTGTGGTAGTTCCGGGATGCAGCGAGCTCGGAGCACTGAGCTAGGTCTGTGGCTGGAGCCCCCACAGTCCCGTCTCTGTGCTTCTCTCTTCCCTCCTCCTCTGCTCGAGCAATCTGCCCACCTTTAGATGATTTCAATAGTACACTTCTTAATCTTGCCTGTTAGCTGCACAGGGAGTCCTTTTTGGAGTTATAGTCATTCAATTTGTTGTAAATTCTAGTAGAGATTTCGAGTCTCACCTCATGCCACCATTTTTATGATGTCATCCTGTTTTTTGCATAGTAGTAGAATATTGCCTAATTTAGATTAATAGTGCTGTGAACACAGATATAAATATCTAGTATAATAAAATTATTTAACTCATTAATTTCATATTTTTCAATGCTTAATGGTAGTTAGTATTAGGAGTATCAATTGCCTATTTTCTTTTTGTGATTGCATTTCCCAAGCAGTTTAAAATGGTTACTGATGGTATTAACCAAATTTCTGTATTTCATTGCCAGAACAATGCTGAACATAATAAAAGAAGTTAAAACTTACATTTCCAACTGTTTAGTAGAAATAAAACAACAAACAAACAAGAAACCCTTTCTATCTAGTTGTTCTGTCATAAACTCAAAATCAAATGTAGGGAAGACAAAAGGGTAAGCACAGTGTCTTATCCCTCCAAATTTTCCCCCAAAATCTTTCTACCTTCTCTATTTTCTGTTTCTGCTTTAAAATAGCCAGTTTTTAATTTACTTAGTTTTAAAGTATTAGAATTATTTCATATTCTTTTTATTTTTAAAATATGATTCCAGGTATCCAGCCTTGACTGAATCTCTGCAACAGCTCTTAATCCAACTTTGCTCTCCACTCTTTCTTCCTTAGCATATTCTGGCATCCACTGGATTTACCAAATGATTCAAATATGTTTCTAACCACACTGTTTCCCAGAAGATAATACCTAACGGACAATCAGCTCTAATTGGTTTTTTTGAGTAAAAAATTAATATAAGACCTGGTATTATATTACATTACATTGCATTACATTATATTATATTATATTATGTCATATCATATTATATTATATAAAACCTGGTTTTATTTCACTAAAGGACTGGGTCTTATATTAATTTTTGCTCCAAAAGATTCATTAGAGCTGATTGTCCAGTTAGGTCTTATTGCCAGGGAAACACGATGGCATCTCTGTTTCTGGTCTCTTCTATCTCTAAAACGTCTTATATAATTTCATCTTTCTGAATAGGATTCCTTAGCATATCACTCCTTTGCCTAGTAACATTCGGTGTCTTATAGCTATTGGAGACATGAATATTCCTTAAACTAGCAATTGAATCACATGCTACATTTTTAATCGCGTCTTTCACTTTTCTATTTTACACAGTATGGTCTAACCAAATTGAAGTATTCATTGTTTCCCACATATAATATATATTATCTCTCCTCAATTCCATTCCTGAGGAAATTGCTTCCTCTGCACAATCCTTCCTTCCCTTACTTGTGCATATATAAACATATGTAATTCAAATGTCACCTGACCTCATCAGCTGCTGAGCTACTTTTGTACCTAGTTTTAATTTTTATTATTATAAAAGAAGCATATATATATATATATATATATATATATGTATATATATATATATATATATATATATATATATATATATATATATATATTTACCAAAGAAAAAACAAATCAATATTCTATTTCCCTTGGAGAGCCTTTTTCCTTATATTTGTTTATTTTGGTGGTTACTTCTATAACCCCAAAGAATATGTTTTGATTTTTGTTTCAATTTTTAGTAATCTAGATTAAAATGGAAAAACTGAAGGCTTGTAGGTTTACCTTTCAAGAGCTATGTGTTAGAGAAACCTTTCTTAGTTGTCACCTGCTTTACCAAAAAAGCAGTCTCTAGACATTGGCTTTCCAATCTGTGTAGCAGCTATTGAATACTGCACTTTAGATCAACTTCAGTACTGCCTGGTCCATCTTTCCTAAGGCCTCTATTTCTTTTCCTAATAGTACTTTATTCCAACTTTGAGGACAGACCTTTCCCTAGATTCCTATCAGTAATCGTTAATACAAGTGAAACTTTTAACAAGATCAGAGATAACCAATTACTTGCCAACACAGAAGATAAAATTTACCTGCTTCTATTTATGGTTACTCTCAGATCCAGTCCCACATTTGGAAATGTCGAAGAATTGTCCCTCTTGGCCCAACTCTTTGTCTGCCTTCTATGGATAAAGTCAGCTTATCTTTCCCCAGTGGAAATTCCCTTTGACACATCTACACTGCTCAGAGTGTAGTTGGAAAAGCCTGGCAGAACAGAAGGAGGCCTGATGTGTCCCTCCCGAAGCCTTGTTTTCTTCAGATCTACTCTATTAAGACAAATGAAAAATCAGAACATCTGCTTCGTTTAAGAGAGACCTGTGGGGTGGTTTTGTCTTTCGACCTTTAAAAGTCGTATCCTCCTAAATGTGCTTTATGCCTATGTTTTCCAAAATTTAGATTGTTCAGCCATAAAGGATACTATATGTAGGAAAGAGTGTTGTAGTCTAAAGGTAGAGCTTTGCAGTTATCGGACTCTTTTATTTGTTAACCTTATGCAAGTAAGAGTTGAGTATTTTATTAACTCTTTTTATAGTCTTCCATATCTCTACTCTCATAGGATGCTACAACCACACACACACACACACACACACACACACACACACACACACACACACACACCTTTTTACACTATCAGATCATAATGAACAAGTATGGTAGAGATTAAATCCAGAAATGAAAAGAAAACTTTTGCTAGCAGAAATATGATCCGTACAAATGCAACTCTTCTTACAACAAAGGTGGTCTCTTAAATGATCATATAGAAAACCCACGTCTCTTGGCTTCATTGCACTTCAGATAATGCCAAACATTACCAAGTTGTAGCTGTATTCTGCATGTCTTACCAACGTGAAAGCTATTTAACTACTGAAATCATTAACTTACAGCTTTTTCTTCTGTGTTTAATAACTTCCTTGTTATGGTTATAAGGTCCTTAGGACTAAAACTTAGAAGTTCCAGCTCAACGGACCAAGTTCATTCTCAACTGTTTAAAGACTGCAAGAAGAAAGATTTCCTATTCTTGTGACTGAGAAAGGCAGCTCCATTTGGAGTATCATTTAGAGGTGTCTTTTCTCACATGCCTAGAGGTTGGTGCCAGGCAGTGATGCCAGATAACTAAAGACAGTGGAAGAGCTACTTGTGTTTTTTCCTTTTCTATAGCAAGATCTTAAAATCTTGTAGCAAGACGTAGCATACCAAAGTCATGAGATACTTCAAAATGCATAATTTACTAAGGAAATGCATAATAACATATTCCATGACACTTGGACCTTTTAGTCAAATCAAGTTTATGAAAAAAGCCAGGACATGTACTTTGAAGAAAGGATTTAATTAGTTAAATTGCCTTAAGAGGAAATGTAATATAGGGCATTTCCAAAATTGGTTGCAATATCTCCCTTCCCAAATGCCCTTTTAGAACATTGATACTCCCCATCTAGAGGTAAAATTTAATTTTCTCTTTTTAAATGAATAGTACCGTGACTCACTTGTAACCATTAGAAAAAATCAGACATGATGCTGTGTGCTTTCTGAGATTATGCCATTAAAGATAATAAAGCTACTACATTTTTAGCTTGGTACTCATTTTGGAGCCTAAACCTCAATGTATAAAGTCCAACTACACTGAGGCCACCAGAAGAAACTATATTAGATATCTGTCCAAAAGTTTCAGTTGACATCCCAGCTGATAGCCAGTATCAACTGCTACACATGTGACTGAAAACACTTCCAGATGGTTGTATATCTTAATAATCAAGTCACCTCCCAGGGAAGGCTCCATATATCACGGAGCAAGAAAAGCCACCCCCACTGATTTCTGTCTGAAAACGATCAGCTGCATCTTTGAATACAACAAAATTAATTTTTATACCGAGTTTTAAAATAATTTGTAACACAACGTAGCAACCAAAAGTGAACACTACGCTATGAATACAAAGGACAGAGAAGGGGAGTCCCTGAAGAGTCACCTGATGTGTTCCTGAAGCCAATAGGAATTCTCTGCAATTGGAGGACCCAAGGACTGACACCCCATACAGCCAAAATGGTTGTGGCAGAGCAGAAGGAAGACATCAGAGGGCTGCAGTAGGCAATAATATTCTCACTGATGACAAATGATGTATGACCGTTTCCTATTTACTATGGACCAGAGGTAGGCAAAGTAGAAGAGACGTCTGGCATATGGCCTTTTATGTCCTATCAAAGCAGACTGCCTGGGAACTCTGCGGCTAATATCTGAGTGTGGAGCTGAGATAAAAGTGTCTAGCTGAAGAAGAGGCATCAGACATATCAAGGGATCTTTAGGTAGAAAAGCACAGCAGGAAACTTTTGAAGAACATTGAAAATTGTCCAGGATAGAAGAAGTTTTAAATATTTGCAAGGTCTGGAGAGTTAGAAGACAGCTTATAATATTAATACTATACTATACTATACTATACTATACTATACTATACTATATAACACTATACTATATAACACTACTGCACTATACTACTCTATACTATAACCTACTATATTATACTATACTAATGTGTAGCATAATGGTATAATATTAGTACAATATTACGGGACAATAAATTTCTTATTTATGCTTCCCTTACCTCTCTTCAAAAATTGCAGTTATGGCTAGGGAGAAAATTAAGGGAAAAAATAAAAAGTGGTAAAACAAAAGCAAACAAAACAAACCCAGACCTTTCATATAAAAGAACAGGATCTAGTGGGCTTGCACATTTAGCCCGTAATAACCAGATATAAGGCACAGTGCTTTGGTCCCAGACACAGAGGGTAGATGTGGTTGTCAGAGTCAGTGGAAATTCTGTTTTGATTTTCCCGCATCTCCTCAATTAAATATTTAGTAGGATCATCACCAAGAGTAAGGGTGGAGGAAATTATTCATGTTTAAAGATAAAGAAGAAGCTATAAAATAGTCATCAGGCAAAATGATTGATATTTGTCTTTCTCCGTCTGACTTATTTCACTTAGTGTAATATTCTCTAAGGCCAAATACCATATGATCTCACTTATATGTGGAATCTAAAGAACAGAATAAATGAAAAAACAAAGCAGAAATAGACTCAGAGATATAGGGAAAAAAACAACAACAACTGATGGTTGCTAGATGGGAGGGGGGTAGAGATGGGGGAGAAGGTAAAGGGACTAGAAAGTACAAATTAGTATTCACAATATTGCCATGGGGATATGAAATACAGTTTTGGGGAATATAATCAATAATGTAAAGATTATGTAGGGGGTCAGATGGGCACTGGACTTATCAGGGGGATCACTTAATGGACTGTGTAGATGCCTGACCATTGCACTGTACACACCTGAAGCTGACGTTGAATAATATTGAATGTCAACTTATATATACATATGTGTATATATATATATATATATATATATATATATATATATATATATACACATATGTATATATATATTCATAGAATGTGGAGTACATCCTAGGGAAATAGTCAATGGAATTGTAACAGCTATATTTGGTGTCAGATGGGGTAAGAGATTGGGAGTGTTATCACTTTGTGAGGGTTGTAAATGTAAATGTCTAACGCTTACATTGTTTTGTACACCTGAAACTATAAATAAATACATACATAAATATTTTTTTTTTAAAAAAAGAATGATTGAACTAGCGTAACTATTTGACGGGTGACTGACATGAATAGTTCATTTGAGGTCAGTGATCAAGAATTTAAAGTGATTAAAACTTTAATCACTTACCTGTTACTCTCCAGCCATGTTTGGGTGTTGGATGGACACACAGATTAAGTAAACAGTTGTATCTGAGAAGCTTTGAGGTTTTACCAGATGAGGGTACTGAGTGGTAACACAAAAGAGGATGATTTTAATCAGGACCTCGAAATTTAAGCTGGGTAAGAAGAAAAGTGAAGAATTGAGGTGTGGTGAAGGGAAAAGGTTGGTAGGATCAAAGATGCAGATTCTGAGCAGTTGCAGTGGGGCTAGTTGAAAGAGTGAGTTAGAAAAATAGAAGGTGGTTGTTATCTTAATTTAATAAATCAGTGATATACTTGAAGCTTGAAATATATTGACCCATTATTAGGATATATTTGTATTGTATAGAGCTATATATTTTGACATATTATATGTTGTATATATTATCTATTACATACATATGAAATAATTAGGATATTCAGCAAATTAGAAGTTACCAAGGGTATATTTCTGAGTCTTTATATCCCATATGTCACATATCTCAATTATGCTAATTCTGGAGTCATTTAGAGGGAAGTTCTTCCATGAACTAAAGTATTTTACGAATATCCACTACACTAAAAATATCTGTTAAAATTTCTGCATTTGTTTTTAAAGGAAAAGTTTATTCAACTTACCTGTATTAAAAGAAATTTTGAACACGCATTTACAATGTCTGTTCTGTTTTGGATGTTAAATTATTATGACAGGCATTGGGAGGGCTAGTAATTATAAATCTTTTTGAGTTTTTGAAAAATTGATTTTGTTATTTAATTGAAATTAGTATACATCTTTTCCTCCGATACTCATATATATTCTGGCATGATCATCAATACTAAAAAAAGGTGAAATGCAATCACCTTTCTGCTAGGAATGAATATACAGAATTACAGTTCTCCCTCTCAGTATGAATTATAATCTAATTATAAACAACATACATAGATAGTTAGTATTCTATATTCTTTTTTGGTTTTCCTTTTTAAATGACTTAATTTATTCACCAGAGCCTGCAATTTTCAAATTATTTATAGACACAGAGGACATTAAGCCTTGCCACATAAATGGTAAATAATGACACCATAAAATAATCCTTTAATATTACTTTATGAATATGCATGACATTATTCTAAGTAATATTCATTTCTCAAAACTTCCTTATAAACAAGGAAAAGTACATAATAAAACAAGCAGTAAGTACTACAAACATATTAGTTCTATACATTATTTCTATATGAGTAGTTTATATAAACTTCAAAATTTTTAAAATTATCTGTTATTCTCTAGATTAGTATTTATTTTTGTTTTACAAAGTTCTTTTTTCTACTAACTCCCTGTTTCCCCGAAAATAAGACCTAGCCAGATAATCATCTGTAATGCGTCTTTTGGAGCAAAAATTAATAAAAGACCAGGTCTTATATTAATAAAATTAGACCAGGTCTTATATTAATTTTTGGTCCACAAGGCACATTAGAACTGATTGTCTGGCTAGGTCTTATTTTTTGCGAAACAAGGTAATAGAAAACAAAGAGAAATACATCATTTTGTAGTGTAGATGAATGACATTAATTGGAAATTCAACTTCTTTGTCTATAGTTTTTAGAAATAAAGTTGAAAAATCAGAAGCAATAGCAAGCCCAAATTCACCACCTACAGGATTTTATACTTCAGATTTCAATGTAATTAAGTATGTATTTTATTTTCAGCATTGTCTTCATTATTATCTTTGAATCCCAACTATACTAAGACATTTAAAAGTGTATTTATTATCAAATGTGTTCCTGCTTTAAAAAGCTGGCTGCATCATGAAAGCTGAACAGTAATAATTATCCTTTATGATTGTTTTCCTCAACAGCAGTTCATGATGATAATTATTAGATACCTATTTCAAATGCCCTACGCATCAATAATGGCAATATGATTTAAAATTACCTCAAAACATGGTTCATGGATTTAAATTGTGCAACTCCAATTTTTCAAGCAGGGTTGTTTCCACTCTGTGTCAATAACAGAAGGGAAGATAAATTTATGTTGACTATTGGAATGTCTAAGTCTTGCTGCAGATGGTAGAGAAATAAGTTAAAATTTACTGAAACCATTTTGAGGCCCTATGTATTTTCCTATTTTTAAGAATCATTTAAACGGTCTCTACTTTAAATTACCCTAGTATCCATTGAATTGATTCCCATTAAATCAGTTAATTGTGTTAGAATTTTTTTCTAACATAGTGAAAATAATAAAATGAAATCTTTACCTCATCCATTCACAAAATGAATTCCACAAGGATTGAAGACCTAAACGTAAAGATTTAAAACTTTAACCTTTCAACCATACAAGATCTGACAGTAAAGTTTGCAAACTTGTTGCAATGATGTTGCTAACCTTTTTTGATGTCAGAAGGATTATTCATTATGAATTCATACCAACTAGACAAACAGTTAATCTAGTTCACTATTTGGAAGTGTGGAAAAGGCTGCGTGAAAATGTTAGACCACCTGAACTTTTCAGCAACAATTCATGGCTCTTGCACCAGGTCACATGCCACTGTCTGTGAGGGAGTTTTTAGCCAGTAAACAAATAACTTCATTAGAACACCCTCCCTACTCACCTGGTCTGGCCCCCAATGACTTCTTTATTTGCCCGAAGATAAAGGAAATATTGAAAGGAAGATATTTTGATGACATTCAGGACATCAAAGGTAATACGATGACATCTCTGATGGCCATTCCAGAGAAAGAATTCCAAAATTGCTTTGAAGGGTGAACTAGGTGCTGGAGTTGGTGCATAGCTTCCCAAGGGGAGCACTTTGAAGGTGACTATACTGATATTCAGCAATGAGGTATGTAGCATTTTTTCTAGGATGAGTTTGAGAACTTAATTGTCCAGCCTTGAGTGTGTGTGTGTGTGTGTGTGTGTGTGTTGTATCTTAAGTATATATATATATATATATATATATATATATATATATATATACTTAAGATACATATGTATATATACATATATACGTATATATATATATTCTAATGCATATATATATATATTTTAATGCATATTCTGCTACTATGTATAATTAACCTTATTTCCGGACTCCAATGTTTATGCCTAGAATACTATAAAATCTACAACTTCCTAATTAGTCATTTTCAGACCACTTTTGTCTCCTGTAATACATTTATCTGTTACTATCCTGAAGAGTCTTTTAAACATAAGTTAAATCAAGCCACATCCCTATTCAAAACCATCAAGTTCTTTACGCTGAACTTAGAATGACATTTGTATTCTTTATACATATACCCCTCTTTGACTTCATACCTTCATGGTTTTCTGTGTTACATTGTGTTACATGGTTTTCCAGTTACATTAGCCTTCTTATTCTTTCTTAAGCATATCCAAGTGCATCATTTGTGCATACTATTCCTTCATCCTGGAACATTCTTTCCTCATGTCTAGCATGACAAGCTCCTTCCTATCTTTGAAGTTTAAGGTCAGTTTTAATTCCTTCAGAGATTTCTTCTCTGATCACCCTATCTAAGGAGCCTATCTCTAGCACTCTCCATATCGTCAATTAGTTTTCTATTATTTGTAGCATCTATCAATAGCTAAATTAAGTCTTCTTTGTTAATGGACCTAATTATAGTCTATCTTTTCCCTTTGTTGTGTTTGATTCAGAGACCTTGACTTTCTCACTACAGTTCTGTCACTCGTACTTGGAAACTATTCTTGAGGGAACCAAGTCTTGGTATTCCCATTGAAGATTTGACATTTAGAAATCTCCATTAACACCTGTCAGATAACTTTCCTACAAGTTGTATTATAGTTGTTATAGAGTTCAACAAAAGCGCTTGTCACTTTTAAATATTGACTAAAGATTATTGTTTCTATATTTTTAATGCAGGGTTGTCTATTTGTCAAGATATTTTACACTATGTATCAATAATAGAAGCAAAAATAAACTTATGTTGATTATTGGAATGTCTAAATATTGCTTCAGAAGGTAGAGAATTAAGATTAAAATTTATCTAAAACATTTGGAGCACTACATATTTTCTTATTTTTAAAAATATTTTAAATGGTCTCTACTTTAAACTCTTCCCGTATCCATTGCATTGATTCCCATTAAAACAGTTAATTGTGCTGGAAATGTTTTCTAACCTTGTGAAAATAACAAAATGAAATCTACCCAATCCATTCACAAAATGAATTCCACAAGGATTAAAGACTTAAATATGAAAATCTAAAGCTTTTATGTTTCAAACATATATAGGGCTAGCTTTTACAAAGCGCGTGCGCGCGCACACACACACACACACACACACACACACACACACACCCATAAGCCATAAGCAAGATAAATTTGTCTACATTAAAATAAACAAACTTATTTATGAGAAAAGACCTAATGTTAAAAAGCATAGGCAGCAGGTTGACAGATGGTATTTTAAACATAAACTAAATGAAAGTATCACTCATAAAAATAACTGCTAAAAATTAAAAATAGTAACATACATACCTCCCCCCACTAACAACACACAAAGGCTAACAGATATTTATTGAATAATTAAAAATTCCAAAGCATGTAAAATCAGATGTGCAAAGACCCACTCTCACTTATAATCAAGGAAGTGCAAATCATTCTTCAAACTATGAGTTACCATTTCACACTTAACAAATTCAGGGTAAATTTATAATACCTATTATTATCTAGACTGTGGGAAATAAAAACAGTCATGAACTCATAGTGAATTATATAATGGTATAATAATTTTGTATAACAGTTTGTCAATAGCCAGTAGAGCCGAATATGTGCCTTTTCAACAACCCAGCAAAAGTACTACTGGGTTCTTTGCTGCAGGAAATCTCAAATAACACACAAGAAAACCTGCTCCGAGGTGTTGTTTCCATTATTTGCAATGAAAACAAATTAGAAACCACATCAATACTCATCAAAAGAAAATAGATAAATAGCTGTTTTGGTGATATGATACAAAATTGTCTTACATTTAAAATGAGTGAACAAGAACTATCAGCATACAGATGGAAAATTTTGGATAATAATTTTAACTGACTAAATGTATTGCAGAATAACAAATCATATGGTATTATTTATGTAAAAGTTAACATTTACTTAAAAATTAACACAACACTATGCTATATATTGCTTGGAGGTGCATAAATGTGTAGTAAAATATGGAAATATGCCTGGGAAGGTTCCAACCTATTTCAAGATGTGGTTATCCTGGAGGAGTTTGGGTGGTATTGGAGGGAGTACTACCATACCTCTATTGTTTCATGTATTATTATTTTTTTTAATCTAAAGCATATAAGATAAATACTGTTTGTTACATTTGGGTAGGAATACATAGGTATTAAATTACTATTTTTATTTTCTCTATGTTTGAAATATTGTATGTATTAGTTTCTTATGGTTGTAAAAAACTAACATAAATTGGTAGTTTAAAATCATAGTTTAAAATCTCACATGCTTGAGGCCAGACGTCTAAAATCAGTTTCATTAGGCTACAGTCTTGGTGTTGATAGAACCACAATTCCTCTGGAAGTTCTAGGGGAGAATCCATTTCTTGCTTCAACTTATGTTGGCTGCTACTAGCATTCCTTCATTTGTAGTCCCATCACTTTGTTCTCTGCTTTTCTTTTTTTTAATATCATCTTTTCATATGTCTGTCTAATCTCTCTCTGCCTCTCCTACAAAGACACTTTGATGGCATTTAGGGCTCACAATAATCCAGGATAATTGTGCAAAAAAAAAAAAATTACTGCATAAGGTAACATGCACAGGTATTAGGAATTAGAACCTGAAATATTTTTTGCAGGGCTACCATTCAGTACATCACATTTTATAACAACAACAACAACAAAAGAAAGAAAGAAAGAAAGAAAGGAAGGAAGGAAGGAAGGAAGGAAGGAAGGAAGGAAGGAAGGAAGGAAGGAAGGAAGGAAGGAAGGAAGGAAGGAAGGAAGGAAGGAAGGAAGGAAGGAAGGAAGGAAGGAAGAAAGAAATCAAATTGAAAAATAGTATTTATTCCCCCGCTTTTTTTTTTCTTTTTTCAACATACAAGTATATTTATGGAGCACCTCTTATATACTAGGTACTCTTTAAGCTTTGAGGATACAATGGTAAATAAGATAAACAAGATACCTGATTGAAGATAACTTACATAAGAGTGTGAGAGAGGCATGGTAGGTCACATTGTAAACAAAACTATTACATAGTATAAATTCTATACAGGAAAAATATAATGTGTGATCAAAAATATCAAGGGATAGAAGAGAGCTACTTTGTGTTATTTTTCTAGCAAGGCTTTTCTAACCATTTAGGTTATTACTAAGAGGTTGAGATGAGCTGGTGATACAAAGGACTAACAAGGAGCTAAAGAAATAAAGTAGTACCTGGAAAATCTGCAAAGTCATGTGTGCACAGCTTTCTGTGACCTAATTGCTTTTAGCACCTTCAGCCAATTTGTTTTGTTGTCTTTGGAAAGAACAACAACCTAAGAACATGATTCAAACTAGAGTTTTTGCAAAATGGATTTTTTTTCATTCATATGCAACAGAAAAAAATAAATTCCTGCATCTATTAAATCTCATCAACAAATATAATGTATTTAGCTACAATGTGATAGCATTTGGCCAAAATGTATCAATGCAATAAGAAGAGATATATGTTCTTATATGTCTACACAGTATTTGCTACTAATGGAAAGAAGAAAAATTCCTCCTTGTAAGACACTGACAATTTATAGGAATAAATATACTTGAGAGTCCTATCCTTTCATATATATATATATATATATATATATATATATATATATATATATATATATATATATATATATAAATATAAATCCATGGAGATGAAATCTTCATGCCTGTAAGAAATAATAGCAAGGTCACTGGTTGAACAAAATAATCTTGGGGGTAAGAAAGATGATTTTAGCTAGAGGATATGAAGAGCAAGAAAATAAATCAGGAAACATAATCAATAGATGAAGGGCAGAGGTTATTTACCACTGGCAACACTGATGTTTTTGTGTGAATTTAACATGAGAACTGTGTAAGGATTCTGTGTTGAAGTGCATACACTTTAAGTCCAATACTATACAAGTTAAAAGGTTGCAGAGACACTATTCAGAAACAATGCATAGTCCAATTTGCAACTGAATAGCTTTGCTTAGAAATCTTAAGAAATTGCTTGGAGGGTCAGAATTTAAGAGCTTTGATGATTGTTTGGGTGTATAGGAGTGTGGCAACAAAAATAGAACACGTTCAAAACAGGAACTCTAAAGAAGCAACTGCAGTGACCTGAACTCCCAGTGTTTCTCTTGGCATTTGATCTCCAGACAGCAGGGTACCACTGACTCAGGAAGCAAATACTACCTACATTTACCCTTGTATATTAAGAAAGGACTGCACTATTTAAAATGGAAAGAGATTCTCTCTACTTTTCCACCAAGCAAGATATATTTTACAAAGTTTCTATGTAAAAAGCAATTGAATATAGCTAACTGAAACTAAAAACAAATGCATGTCAGTTCTCAGTTGGGAAAAACACGTTTTTTTCTTAAGAGATTTTATTTTTAGAGCAGTTTTTGGTTCACAGCAAACTTAAGAAGGTACAGAGATTTCCCAGATACCCTCTACCTTCGTACAGGTATAGCCTCCCTCATTATCAACATCTCACACCAGAGGGGTACATTTGTTATAAGTGATAAACATATACTCATACATCATATCACCCGAAGCCCATAGTTTACAATACTGTTCACCCTTGTTGTTGTAAAGTCTATGCGTCTGGACGAATATACAATGACATACCATTTGGTACGATGCAGAGACTTTTCACACCCTAAAAATCCTCTGTGCTCTGCTTCTCATCCCTTCCCCCACCAACTCCAGGCAACCACTGATATATATATATATATATATATATATATATATATATATATATATATATATATATATATATATATATATTTTTTTTTTTTACTGTATCCATAATTTTGCCCTTTCCAGAATATCAAATAGTTGAAACCAGACAGTACATAGTCATTTTAGACTGACCTCGTTTGCTTAGTAGTAATCTACCTTAAAATTTCTTCCATCTCTTTTCATGGCTTGACAACGCTTTAGTATATTTATTTATCTTTTTTGTGCTAAACAATATTTCATTGTCTGTAGCACAATTTAACCATTAATCTGCTGAAAGACCTGTTGGTTACTTCTAGGTTTTAGCAATTCTAAAGAAAACTGCTATCAATATTTTTATATTTTTATGCAGTTTTCTATGGACATACATTTTCAGCTCCTTTGGGTAAATATGAAGGGGCATGATTGCTGTATTGCATGCAATAATATACTTAGTTTTGTAAGAAACCATCAAACTGCCTTCCAAAACGGCTGTACCATTTTGCATTCCCACCACCAATGAGTGCCAGTTCCTTTTGCTTCAGATCCTTGCCAGCATTTGGTGTTGACAGTGTTCTGGATTTTGGACATTTTAATAAGTGTGTCATGGAATCTCATTATTATATTAATTTGCTTTTCCCTGCTAATATATGATGTGGAGCATCTTTTTATGGGTTTATTTGTTATCTGTTTATTTTATTTTATTTTATTTCATTTTATTTGGTGAAGTGACTGTTAGGGTCCCTGATCCAGTTTTTAATCAGGTGTTTTGTTTTTTTTTTTATTGCAGAGTTTTAAGATTCTCTGTGTATATTAGATAACAGCACTTTATAAATGTGTCTTATGAAATTATTTTGTTTCAGTTTGTGGCTTCTCTTTTTATTCTCTTGACAATGTCACATTTAAAAAAAATTATTAAATAAATATTTAATTTTAATGCAGTCCAGTTTATCAATTATTTCTCTCATGGATTATACCTTAGATTTTATATCTGAAAAAAATCATCTTTATACTCAAGAAAATTTAGGTCGTTTTTTATGTTATCTCTAGAAGTTTTATAGTTTTGTGTTTTACATTTACATTTAGATCTGTGATCCATTTTTAGTTCATTTATGTTGCATGTGGATGTCCAGTTGTTTGGGCACCATTCATTGAAAACACTATCTTTGCTTCATTGTGTTGCCTTTGCTCCTTTGTCAAAGATCAGTCGACTGTATCTATGGGGGTATATTTCTGGGCTTTCTATTCTCTTGTATTTATCTAATGGTCTATCCTTTCACCGATACCACAGTGTTTTGATTACTGCAGCTTTATAATAAGTCTCAAAGTCTACTCCAAGTGTGTTCTTCTGCAATTATATTTGCTATACTGGGTGATTTACCTTTCCATATAAACTTTAGAATCAGTTTACTTATATCCAAAAATAACTCTTTAGGATTTTTATTCAAATTGCATTGACTTTATAGATCAAGTTGTGAAGAACTTACATCTTTACAATTTTGAGTCTTCTTATCCATAAACATAACATATTTCTCCATTTATTTAGCTTTTTGATACTTTTAATTAGTTTTGTAGTTTTCCTTGTACAGATGTTGTATATATTTTGTTTGCTCTATGTCTAAGTATTTCATTTTGGGGGGTGCTAAGGTAAGTTGTAGTGTGATTTACATTTCAAATTTCACTTGTTCATTGCTGGTATGTAGGAAGTTGATTGAGTTTTGTATATTAACCCTGTACCCTGCTGTCTTCCTATAATCACTTCTTATTTCCAGGAGTAATTTTTTAGTCAATTCTTGAGTATTTCTACATATACAATCATGTTATCTGCCATCAAAAGTAGTTTTACTTCTTCTTTCACAGTATTTATATTCCTTTTCTTATTTTATTGCATTAGCTAGAACTTCAGTACAACATGAAAAAGCAGTGGTGAGAGAGGACATTCTTGCCTGTATTTGACCTTAGTGAAAAAATGTTAAGCACCTGATAATTAAGTATAATGATAGCTGTAGGATTTTTTTTTGTAATTTTTTTTCTTATATCAAGTTGAGGAAGTTCCCTCTATTCCTAATTTACTGAACATTTTCAATATGAATGGGTGTTGAATTTTGGCAAATACATTTTCTGCATACATTAATATGATCTTGTGGTTTTTCTTCTTTAGCCTGTTGTGATGGATTACATTAATTGACTTTGGAACGTTAAATCAGCCATGCATAACTGGGATAAATTGCATTTGGTCATGGCATATAATTCATTTTATATATCATTGCATTCGACATGCTAATACTTTGTCAAAGATGTTTGCATCTATGTTTATTAGGGAGATTGGTCTGTAGTTTTGTTTTGTTTTTGTGTAATGTTTTGTCTCATTTTTTTATTAGGGTAATGCTGGCTTGACAGAATGAGCTAGGAAGCATTCTCTGTGCTTCTATCTTTGGTAAGAGATGGTAGAGGATTGGTATAATTTCTTTCTTAGACATTTGGTAGAATTCACCAGTGAAGACAGATGGACCAGGTGCTTTCTGTTTTGGTACTTTATTAATTATTGATTCAATTTTTTAAAATAGATATAGGCCCATTCAAATTGGCCTATTCTTGTGTAAATTTTGGCAGATTGTATTTTTCAAGGAATTGGTTCATTTTACTTAGATTTTCAAATTTGTGGACATAGACATGTCCATATTATTCTTTTATTATCTTTTTAATGTTCATAGTATCTACAGTGATGTCCCCACTTTCATTTTTGGTATTAATAATCTGTGATCTCTTTTTATATTAGCTTTGCTAGAGGCTTTTGATTTTATTGATCTTTTCAAAGAACCAGCTTTTGGTTTCATTGATTTTCTCTATTGATTTCCTGTTTTCAGTTGAATTGAATTCTACTCTAACATTTATTACTTCATTGTTTTTCTGTTCACTTTAGATTAAATTTGCTGTTCTTTTTCTACTTTCCTAAGATGAAGCTTAAACTATTGATTTTAGATCTTTCTTCTTTTCAAATATATGCATTAACTGCTATAAATTTTCCTCCAAGCATTGCTTTTGTTGCATCTTACCAATTTTGATGTGGTGTGAACACTATCTTTTGAATACATGGTTTAAAAAGATAAGCATTATTCAATTGCAGGAGTCAGTATTTTACTTCTGAAAATGTGTGTGAACGTGTGTTTAGTGTTTTTGTTATCACTAGTATTATTTTATGGGAAAATTTTAAAAATATAGTGTAATAATAGGATGAATAACAATAAACTCAGGAATTCACTTCACACTTTAACTTTGATGTTTCCTTTTCTGGTATCAGAATCATACTTCCTAAGTTGTTTAGAATTTTCTCCTTCCTACTTCCAAGATTTCTTTTTGTTTGTTTTCTATCATTTGGCTACTGTTTAATCCAATTCTCAATTCTATAGCAGTTCAAGGAAAAGTGAAAGGTTCACTGCTGGAGTACCTCCATGTTTATAGGTACATATAAAAATTACTAATGGAAATGTCCCAGACATACTGAAAACTGGATCTTCCAGAACCAGTTGCATAAGATTTTCTCCCTTTATTTAAAGTATACTAGTACAATACTGGAAAATAATTTTTAAATTAGTTTTTATTCTTTTTCTCCCATTAGTCAAATAATTTCCATTAGTCAAGTAATAAAAAGTATTTATTACAGTCTACAGACTAGCTTTCTTCATTCTGTCAAGGATTGATCAGTGTCAGGTAAGAGACCTCTCATTATGGAGAATATTCTTTCCTTCATCACTCACTTATTGACTCATCAGCCAGCTCTTTATTTTTTATTTTTTGATATATCACTATTTGAATATCATGTATGTTGGAGTTGTATCAGATAGTCATCTTTTGGGAAATTTGTGTCTGAGGATGGTAAAGTTCTTCAAAATTCTGCCACTTATTTTAAAAATTTATATTAACTTAATTTTATAAGCAAATTCATCTCTTCTATTGGAAACATTAAAAAAAAGTCTTCCTTTTTTGCAATTATGTGGAGAATATGATGACTCAACTATCGTATACTTGGAAATGTTAAATGATGGCATGATATGTAGCACTTTCTGATTCTTACTAACTAACACAGTCTTTGAATTGTGTTTTCCTGATAAATTATTTCTATGTAGATAGAGCCTAAATCAGACTTTGTGACTAAAGTTTGATATATTATGTACTCATCATTTACCTTGATAGTTAACTTCTTATGTACTATTTAATAAACATAGTATCTTCTACAATTGATATGTTAATATATAAAAATTTCATGCATTATGCCTCATATATTCATAATAAATAAATTTATATATAGTGTATCACTTATACTAAAATATCTTATTTATTCTACCTTTGGTTAGTGAATAGGGAGACAGTTTAATATTTTTGGAAGTTTGCATCTTTCTCTTTAGCATTATATTAACATATTATACTACTCCTTCATAGACAGAAGTGCTGATATGAAGGCAGGATAAGTTTAATGTCTAGTTATCTATATATTTTTTAGGATAGCACTTGTTCAACATCATATAAATATTTTCTAGTTTTATCGCCAAACGGGATTTGATAAATTGTAAATTTTACTGCTATGTGGTATGTAGGGAAAGTAATGTTTTTTGAAGGGAACATATAAGTCAGAGAGTTTGAATAGATATCTTTACCACTGACTACGAGTAGGGACCAATTCTCACACGAGGAGCAAAAAATGCCAGAACTGTTGTTGTTATTGTTCCCTTTATCATCTAAGATGAATTCACTCATACTCAGTGGGACCTGAAAGGAAGCATGCAGTGGTGCGACTGGAGGAAAATCTTTTTCATTAAAAGAGAAGTGTAGGAGAAAAAGATGACCCCTATTTCCATTTCCTGTAAGTTGTCATATCTAATAGTATATATGTGCCTATATCATTTATCTGTGACCATGAGGGATCAAGCCTAAGAATCAAGCCAATAATTTTGACAATTAAAGACAAAAAAAGACAGAACAGCCCTGGACCCTTTATTGCATTACTAATTCAAGATGTGTCTCCTTTCATATTTGTTGTCACATGAGATTCTTTAAGCCTCTTTCAATTAGACTCTGTGTTCCTTGTATTTAAAAGCATCTTAACTGACATACACACCTCAGCCAAGCCATCTATGTGTCCTTTCATGTCGTACACATTTTGGACAGGCTTTCAATTTATGTTTGCTAATTATGAAAATGTGCTCAGTTTCTTGTCATTTCCTCAATCTTAGTTATATTTTATTTATATATCAAAAAACTGGCAGTTTCATGTTGTTTCCCTACCTTTTTCTACTTAGTACATGTCTAATCTAGAGAGCTTCAACACATTTGGGAATATTGACAAAATTGAATTTCCAAGCTTAGAAAATTAAATGCGGAATTTCTAGAATATGGCAAAACATCTTGTAGCTTTTATAGTATTCTACCTAAGTATGTGGCTTTTTTTTCTCTCTCTCTTTCTTTCTTTCTTTCTTTCTTTCTTTCTTTCTTTCTTTCTTTCTTTCTTTCTTTCTTTCTTTCTTTCTTCCTTCCTTCCTTCCTTCCTTCCTTCCTTCCTTCCTTCCTTCCTTCCTTCCTTCCTTCCTTTCTTTTTTTTTTTTTAAAGAACACCCTATACTTTTGTCCTGAAGATCCTTAAATTGCAACTTGTAGTTTTTCCTATATATATTCTTTGCTCCCTTATTCCCTCTGCATCGAAGTAATGTGAAAGAATTCTTAGTGGTCTAGAATTATTTCTAAAAGGTTATTTCCCCCCCTTTTTTTTGTTGTTTGGGCAGGGGTGGTGGTGGTGGTGGTGGTGGAGGATAACTGAATATTAACTAACGTAGATTTTGCATCGTTTCAATTTTCACATTCTAAACCCTGATTTAATAAAGACATTAAATCACAATGAACATATTACAAGAATACGCCTAATTTATTTTTAAATGGAATACAGTCCTAATATGAAACTATGGACTTTAATTTAATGAGGAAAGCCTCTAAAATTATAATTTGATTTCAGTATTGGTAACAAAACATTATTTTGTGTTCTTCTATGGCTCCACTTAACTCAAGACTTCTTCAGAATATAGTCCATTTTTATAACTCCAGTGTTTTGCAAAATGTCTGACACCTAAGAAGTATGCAAAATTTTTGAAGAAAATGATCTGTGGTACTCATGATTTTTACATTGGTAGATTGGAAAGAAAAACAAAAACAGAAACAGAAATGCAAAAGTCTTCCAAGTCATTGCTGGGGAAAAAAAAAAAAAAAAAGAAAAGTAAAGGCAAAGCGTTTGTGTAATTCCATCAACATTTATAAACTGATAATTTTTTTTTATTAAAGTTTATTGGTGTGACAATTGTTAGTAAATTTGCATAGATTCCATATGTACAATTCTGTAATACATCATATCTATATCTATATCTATATCTATATCTCTATATATCTATATATCTATATATATAGATATAGATAGATAGATCACATTGTGTAGAAACTGATAATTTTAAAGATATTTTCAATCAAATCTTTATCCTACTGAACACAACTAATGCCATGGAATTTATAGATTCCATTCTCATCCCCTGCTTCTTTTCACACACAATTCCATGTCCCCTTCTTTGATTTCACTTTTTCTTTTTTTGTTGTTGTTGTCTTGAACTTTATTTCCCCATTTCTTAATGTAATGAATCGCTACATATCTGAGACTGACCCTGCAGATTGGCTAATTCAATCCCAACCACATTAACCTCCTTCCCTACTTCCTTTCACTCTAGAAACTAAACAATTTAGCCATACTTTTCTCAAACTCTCAATTTGAGATGGTCATGTGGCAAAATTCTCACAAGTGGGGCATAAAAACTGTCTATAGTGGGGAAATATTGTTTTCTTTACCAAATTGGTAGATTTTGCTTGAGCTTTCTTGTATCTGGGCATGTTATCTGAAGCTACAGTGTCCATTTTTTAAGCATGACAAAGGTCAATTGAATCAAAGAGATGCGGGGCCTGATTTTACTGCCTGACAGTTGTGGATCACTGACAATGCTGACCACAGCCTCGGGCCACTAAATTTCTCATCATTAAAAGAAACAAATCTCCATTCATATATTGTAGTGCAGGCCAAGTTGTATACTACCCGACAGTGGATATTCTCTATTCAGACACAGCCAAGATATTACCTCTGCTATGATGAACTCAGCAACCCGCTTGGGCAGAACTGACGGTGCCCTTACCTGATATTCCATCATTCTTATGGTGCTTTCTTAATACCAAAGTCGCTGTTCTTTAATGGTATATACCTGCTATAGTATTTTTCTTATTTGCTAGATTGTGTTCTTGAGGGCACAGATTATATTTTATTTATTTTCTAAACCAAAACATCTAGAATGTGTCTTGGAGCATATAGCCATACTACAAATACACGTTAGATTGAAAGTAATTTAATTGTAGTTGGTATGGGGGTAAAAAAATGACTTGACTTCTGAGAAAGGTATTGTGAACCACTGAAGTGGTCCCTTGCAACTATAGCTGGTATAGTAAAGAGACATACATTCTTGACTGACATACATGAGTGAAACAGAGTCAAAGTGGATTTGACCGGAGATTTGTCCTCACATATTGCAGGCTATGCAGTCTTTGGTAGAAGATAACAAAATAAGGGAAGTCTTACTGAGGCAGCTTGGTTTATTTCATTCTTGAGGAAATTGCTGCTTCTCTTATGGCAGATATATGGAACCAGAATTATACAGCCATCTATCCAAAACCCAGAAGGCCAGAGTTAACCTTTCTTCCATTTAAATTCAGGCATAAATGGGCATTCACATTTGACCAAACCCTCAGTCTCCAGAATGTACAGGAGGTCCTTGAATAATATTGTTTAATTCAATGTAATTTTGTTATAATGTTGATGAAAAAAGAAAAATTGTTCCAGGACCACTATCTGCGTGGAGTGTGCACATTCTTCCCATGTCTGCGTGGGCTTTCTCTGTGTGCTCTGGTTTCCTCCCACTTCCCAAAGACATGCATGTGAGGTGAATTTGTGTGTCTACATTGTCCCTGTCTAAGTGAGTGTGGGTGTGTGTGTGTGTGAGAGGCCCTGTGATGGAAGGTGTCCTATCACCCATATGAATGGGTTCAGTTGTAGGACAACAGCGCCCGCCCAGTGTGAGCCAAAGTAGCTCTGAAACATGGTTTAGGTGGAAAGAACTTGTCGGCAGATACATATAGACTTATTGGCCTTTGAGAATTCCATCATTCCCTAACTTTTCCAGTCATCAAAGACCGCTGACTCTTCCTGAAGGAGACAGGTATAATCTTGAAAAACATCAATGCCAAGTAGAGATACAGATAATAAAACCAGCGGCTTTTCATTCTAAGACACACTACACAAAATTTATTAAAAAAGGCATAAGGGAATATACTAAATTTAGTCTTTCACCCAGGTACTCATCACTTTTGCTAGCCAAGGCAATATATTGTCTAAAACGTCACATTATAAAAAATTAGAAAATATTGAAAATAAAAGGATGAAAATAGATATAACAGGAAAATATAAATCTAAAGAAGTTTGGTATATAAATTTTAGAATTGTAAGGAAATTTTAAGACAAAACCATCATCTGGTTAAAGAGGAACACTATATACAAAAAAAGGAATAAAATACTAAGAAAATATTAAAATCATATATATGTGTGTGTGTATATATATATATGTGTGTGTATATATATATGTGTATATATATATATATATATATATATATATATATACACACATATGTATATCCCTAACATAATAGCTTTAAAACATAAAATTCAACAAATTGGAGAACTACAAGAAAAATGAAAACACAAAGAAATAAACAGTTACTTTTGGAGATTATGATACACTCTTCTCAGAAATGTATCTCAAAACTATCAATTAAACAAAAATATAAAATATCTAGTTAAAACAATTAACAAACCTAAAACAACACAAACGTAAATAACTTTGATCCCTTAAAATAGGATAACAAATTTTTATTATGTTTATGGAAATATCCACTAAAATGAGAATATTTAGGTCTCAAAGTAAGCACTGATAATTCTGGAGAATCAACATCAAACACTGTGTGTGATATTATATAAATCACATGTGAATTATAAAAGATACTTTAAATTTTCCAAATATGGAGGGAACAGCAAAAAACTTGAATATCCTCTGATGAAAGTGAAAATTATAAGAGATATTACAAATTAATCAGTAGTTTAGAAGCAAATGATATTGAACACAAAAATTGTCAAAACTGGGTGCTGAAATAAAGTAGCACCTAAAAGCCTATTTAGATTTTTAAACACATCAGAAAGCAAGAAATAAGTTGAGAACATTCACCATGAAATTTAGTAAATTAGAAATAAAGCAACAGAATAAACTGAAGTAAAAAGGAAGAGCAGAGACCAATGAAAGGAATAAACAAAACAGTATTAAAAAATGTTGAATGTGTGTACTAATTGCTATTGGAAAAGTTAATAATCTTAATAAATATTTGACCAGGTTGATCAAGGAATGAAAAGAAAAGATGAAAATAAAAATCGTAGGTGGAATAAGGATAAATAATTATACATAAAACAGATTAAAAGGACAATCTAATAATGTTTTAAACTTGCATATACTAAAGCATTAGAAAATATAATATAACAGTGTCAAAATGAGTGCAAAAGTAAGTATAAAAATTAAACAGGAAATTAAATATTAAAGAAATTGGAATGCTTAGCAATATTTTTCTCAATAAAATAAAAGTTCCATCATGTGATGGTACTAGAGATGTGTTCTAACAGATCTTAAAGGAACAAGCTATCCCTCTCTGTAAAAGTATTCCAGAAAATACAGAGGGAACATCTGTATCTCACTTTCTGCTACTCAAAAACTGAGTAAGTAAACCATGAGAAATTCACAAGCCTGATTGTGAATGAACACGGTGCAGACATGACAAATGACATGTTAGTACACACATTCCAAATATACAGTAAATTTTAATATAACATGATCAAGAAAGGCATACCCCAGAAATATAAAGATGGCTTATCTTTAAGAAACCTAGTCAAAATGCACCGTATTCATTGACAAAAGAAGTTCATTATGTTATAATCGCAATAGACACAGCAAAAGCTTTTGATAGTTTAATTTCTATGTCAATGTAATACTGCTCAGGAAACTAGGAGTGTTGGGGAAATTTAAAAATAATACTATCTATCATAAAACTACAGCCAATATTGCACATAAAGGAGAAACTCTATATGAATTCCATTTGAAGAACGGGGATACTTGACTGCCTCTGTCACTGCTACTGTTCACCATGAGCTGAGATCCTTGCCAAGACCATGAGACAGAACGAAAAAAAGATCAGGGAGTACAGAGGGGAGTGTATCTGTTATATCAGGTTGGTTCAAAAGTAATTCTGTCCTTTGCAATTATTGTTAACCTATTAAATTGCAATTACTTTTGCACCAACCTAATATTTGCTCAGTAGTTGCCAGCCAAAAGACAACTCGGAGAAGATTTTATGATGAGCAACATACTTTATTGCAAACCAGCAAGCAAGGACACAGAAGGGCTGGGGGTAGTGGGAGTGAGGTGAGGGTCACTTCCCCAAAGTGGCTTGTCCCCGCATAAAGCATCAGATTTATCTTTATTCAGGGAAATGATGCATAAAGATCGAGGTGAGTTTTGTCTTACCACGCATAGGTGAGATATTCCTGAGCATGCGCAGTTAGGAAACAGGCCTATACATACATTGCATGTTCAAAAATGGAAAATCTCCGTCCCTGTGAGGAGATTTTAATATTATAATGAGCGTGTAATGACAATAGTTAATGAGGAGGTCAGTAAAGAGCCCTCCAGGCCATTTCAGCCAGCCTCCTGCCGGTTGAATCAGATTAGCCTCATGGTTCTGCAAATCATCTGTGGCTTCTCTCTAAAACGATAGTTCTGGTGTTTGTCAATGTCAGGGATGGCACAGGTATGGGAGAAAGTGTAAGTCTCAGTCCTTCTGTTAAACATTTAGCAAATTACACCATGTGGTTACACAAACCTTCTAACATTTAAGGTAAGTAACCTTAGTAGGTTTACAGGTTAATTTAAGCAAAGTTATGAATGCTACATAAAAGTTAGTTTATGCTAGGATACCTGCAAGCCTGTGTGAGTGTGTGTGTGTGTGTGTGTACATACGTGTGTATATACATATATATGTATATATACACACACATGCATGTATATGTATATATAATATATATGTATATATGTAATATACATTGTACATATGTATATAAGTATATATATATATATACACGATATATATGTATGTATATATGTATACACACACATAGGTTACAATGTCTGAGTAGCTTTTTTAAAGCCTTTTTTTAAATTATAAAAATTCATACGTTGACTTATAGAAAAAACAGCCATTTTTCCTGTAAAAAACCCAATATTTTGTTTATACCTGTTGCATTTACATTGCCATGTAACTTGTTTCTCTGTTCCAGTATTGTCTAGACTAAGTATAGATCTAAAGTTTGATTAGTTTCATGCATCATCCCCCCTTTTTTGTTTTCAAAAGTACTTCATATGTGATGCTATATTCTTTATATTGAATTACACCAAGAATCACATGGTGTCAATTGTCTCACTTTTAATGCTTCTTAGTGGGTTCACTGAAGAGTTAATACTCTAAGCCGTTTTGAAGTATCACATATTTCTAAAAAATAATCATCAGCGTACAGCTCTCATAAATGAACGTATTTGGGTTATGAATACCTAAATTAAGAAATGAAACATACCAGTATCCCAAAAGCCCTTTTTATGTGCCTTCCAGATACAAGGCCCTGCCTAAAGTAGTCATTTCTAACACCATGGATGAGTTCTGCCGTTTTGAAATATATGTGACTAAACCTGTATAAAATGTCATCTTTTGTGTCTGGCTTCATTACTAAACTTTATATGTGAGATTCATCCATGTTGTTCGTAACAATAGTTGATTGATTCTCATTGCCGTATGCTATTTCATTGAGTATATACTCATCACTATATCCGTTCCACCATCTATAGACATTTAGTTTGTATCTATTGAGACTATTATACACAGTGCTGCTGCAAACATTTTTGTACCTGTTTTTTGTGGTAATTTTTACACATTTCTGTTAGTAATATACGTAGGCCTAGGAGTAGATTGCTGGTCATAGGGGATGCTATGTAGATATGCCAAATAGTTTTCCAAAGTAGTCAAATCCATCAACTTTTTTCACTTAATAAGAGTTTTCCATTATTGAAATTCATTGTTTGATTGGATATTAGATTAAATAATATTAGTTATTAAAAGATTACTGTTAATTTTGTTAAGTGTGACAAATGGTGTTATGGTTACATAAGGAAATGTCAAGTTTTGGAGTTGTATTTTAAAGTATTTAAGTATAAAATCTTATCAAGTCTTAAAATACCTTATAAAACAAAATGAGGTGAGGATTGATAAAAGTAAGTATGGCAAAATGTAGATAATTTTTGATAGGTACATAGACATTGGTTTTACTCTCTACTTTTGTGCATGTTTGAAAATTTTTATAGCCAACTTCATAGCTTAAGGCTAAGTTCTATAATTCAATTTCAATCAAATGTTCTTTCTGTGTTCAATTACAACTTTCCAATATGTTTAGAATTGTAACTTTAATTGTGCTATCTTATTAACAAATAACTTACATGTGAAAAAAAGTACTTCTATGTATATATTATGATACATTTCATTCCACTAACATTGTTTTTATTTAAAAAGTAAATGAAATTCATATATGATGTACTATTGAACTTTTATTTTTCAATCAAGCTGTTATTTTTATATTAAAACATAACAAGCTTTTTTAAAATAAGGAAATATGAAGACGAATTAAAGCAGTATTGACTTTTAAGCCTTATTAATGTAGGATTAACTTTCAAAGAATAGGATTGATTTAGCAGACATCAATTCATTATAACTCAGACAAAGTTACCCTGCAAAATAATGGTGCATCAAATAATAAATGCATATTGAAAATGGGCATTTGTTCATTCAATTCATATGAAATATGTGAAATTAAAAAAGAAAAATGAGTAATTTAATGTATCAAAGGAGAGTTTGAATGGTTTAGACAGAAAAAGTACTTTCAGTCTGTTCTTCCATTTATCTTTATGTACTTAGAAAACTATAACATTTCCCCCCCCCCCCATTTACTTACATGAATCTTTATATTTCCAAAATTCAGAAAACAGAAACTTAAATGCCAGAAAATACTGGCTTCCCTCACCCTCAGATAATACAGATGTCCCTGGGGTATTCCTCTTCCTCAAGAACTTATGTTAATTTAACTGGAAGTTCTGTCTCACAGCCTAGAACTGCTCTAAGGCCTTCCTGTGATTTCTAATCTTCACTTCTTTACTTCCTTAAGTTGTCCAGGTTTCTCTGTATCTAATGTCTCCAACTCACTTCATCAAACTCAGGTGGCCTCTTCACATTTCTCAATATGTTTTGCATTCTCAGAGAGTATCCTATAGAGTATCCAGGACTATACTGAGTATGGGAGGGCAGGGGTAGAAAATCACATCATGTACCTAAAGATTTCTGCTGTCTGGAGGAATCATTTTTTTACATTATATTGGCCTACCTGACTTCCATTCTACAAATGTATGTAGGGGAGAAATAATAATTGTCCCCTTTATCCTTCTGAATTATTAGATGAGACCCTTATAATAAAGGGCAGATTAAGGAGAGAAAAACAAACAGAAGAGTATTAATGTGTATGCTTCATGTATATGTGTATACTCCCCAAGGTGGCTTACAATTCAAGGTTAAATGCCATCTTAACAGGAAAAGGGACTGGGGGAAGGATGTAGATGTCTTAGGGGAGAGTACATAATTGTTAGGGAAGATGAATAGAGCCTTACAATATATGAGAGATGTGCTAGGTTCTGACAAGTTAGTCTGGGTGTGGTGTCAACTTCTAGTCTCTCTTGTGATAAAAATCAGTCTTCCCTGGTGGATGTCACTCCAGGAGACAGTATTTATGAGGATCAAGTTCCTTTTTGAAGATCTGTCTTGAGGCTGATAAGAAGAGTTCAGAGAAAGCCTCTCCCTGCATTTGCTGTTTTTCAAGTGCCTACAGCTCAGAACGATCAACATGCCAAAGTGCATGTCTTGAGCTCCTACAGTCACATTTTGGGTTGACATATTCTGCTCCCCTTCATTTACAAAGTCTATGATTGCAAAAGTTGTCTTCTTTCCTCTCTGGAAGTGTGGTTCTGTCTCTTGCCACACCGGAGTGTAGTAGTCCTGATAAATACGCCTGTGTGTGCATTTTCTTTTAAACTTCAAGAGCAGACAAGAGACTTAAATTATTTAATTTACTCTTCTGATATTAGCACACTATTATCATCAGTGTGTGTATAATCTTTTCTGGTTAACTTTTGCATTGCTGTGGCACTGTGTGTTTACTTTGTTTTGTAGCACTGTGTGTTTACTTTGTTTTGTTTGGTCTAACAAACTATTTTTCCAATATTCTCTATCTTTTCTCTCTCCTTGAAGGCACCTACTCTAATATATTTGGTTATGCCCTTGGAAGTGAGGTATCTTTGAAAAAATATTGGTATAGTTAATGCATATGTCCTACTTAAATAAATGTATTATGTTATGAATAGTCTCCTGTTTCCTACTTTTTAAAAAATGAACCAGAGCTGTTTTTTTATCTATCCATGTTCATGTATGTTTCTATATCACAGTTAATCTAATCATCGGATTCTATGTCAAAGGATGCTTTGCCACATTTTAGTTAATCATTTCTCTCTAATGGCAACTGACTATATTCCCCCCTAGCCCAAATAATGCTAGAACCCACATAGTTCTATAAGCCATTTTTCTGGGGTATATATCTAGGAGTCAAAATACTTGTTCCCAGAGTTTCTTTTATTTTCCAAGTATTATCTGATTGCCCGCAAAAGACAGCAACTTGTGATATTGTCATCAGAAAAGCATGAGAGTGCCTGTTACTACATCCTAGACAGCCTATGATATTCTCCTACTCATTTTGGTCAATTTGAGGGTTTACAGTGGTATCACATTATTGTTGCAGTTTACATTTTGCTGATTACTAAAAAGGCTGACCTTATTTTCATAAACATATGACCATTCCGTGAATTGCCTGTGCAAATTCTTTTTCTATTATTTTCCTTGAATTTCTTAACCTCTTCTTGTTAAGGAGTTAATTACACATTAAAAATATTAATTTTTGTCAGGTTTAGTTGCTGAAATATCTCCTCCCAGTGTGCTAAAATCTACTTGTTAAATTTGTCTATGGTTTCCATTACTGTGAAAAAATATTGTTTCGTTTCTGATGTTTATTTTAACTTTCAAATGTGTGAAAAAAGGTTTATAGCTGCATAATTGTTTCATAGTGAAAGAAATTATTTTTGTGTGTTGGAGGAGAGGGAAAACATCAAATGAGTTAGGGCAAAGAAAAACATAATTGCATTAAACATACTTCTTATATGATTTTAATTTGTAATTAATGACTTTGTCCTACTGGATATTGGCAAATCATCTTTTTATAAATTTGTAATAAATTATTCAGCAACAATTAACTCAATAAAATAGAAGTGCATGTTTAATGAGAAATTAGATACCAAATTTAGATTTCT
Organism: Rhinolophus hipposideros; assembly: GCF_964194185.1. Taxonomy (NCBI): domain Eukaryota; kingdom Metazoa; phylum Chordata; class Mammalia; order Chiroptera; family Rhinolophidae; genus Rhinolophus; species Rhinolophus hipposideros. Next base: position 21,563,735 of record NC_138059.1, read on the forward strand.
CAAAAATGTTGTTTATAAATGTGTAACTTACCCAAAATATTTGTTGACATTTACCATTCACTCTGGAGGTTTTGGTGATGTCACTGGCCACATGAAAACCAGAAGACAACACATTTAGTGAGAAAGCGTTGGATATAGTTCCCAAATGAATAGTCATTAAAACAGTATGCCTGGAAATGGAAATTTAACAGGCAGTTGCAGAAGTTTCATTTATATAGAACTGTGTAAAGTATGACTTTTTAATTATTTCAGATGGCTATTCTGCTAAATTAAATTGGCTCATTTTTGATGTCAAGTTTGTGTGTGTGTTTGCACTTATGAGACGTGTGATGATAACTACTGATGTGTTAGATCCATTAACAGAAGATCTTTGCAAACAGTTATAAGATGCCAGTATACCAGTGTATTTAGATGTCTCAATCAGAAAGTCAGTTAATTCCAGTAACAAATCATTTATTTGTTTAACTTATGGAATCAAAGAAAAAGTGTTAAGAAGTTTGTTCTGTCAGAAACATTGGCCATTTTTGTGAATACTTTAAGTTCAATTGAGAAGCTCACTGTTAAATATCAATATTTTTTTGTTATGATAATAAGAATACACACTTGAAGAAAGCAAAATGTCATGGTATAAGCATTGTTCTTCCGAACTTAAGAAGTTTCTGAGTATAAAAATGTTCTTGGGATTTTTGGAATCTATATATTTTTGAGTTCTTGGAATTTATAATAACATCTGAGAAGTGATGTTCTACTAATCAAAATAAAAGTAGTAGTAAAAGATAACTTTTATATATATGAGTAGCTTTTTAAGATATATATGTACATATCTATGTGTATCTACACACATATATAGAGAGAGATCTATATATATCTCTGGATATATATAGATAGATATGCCTATATATACATATATATGTAAATCAGCATTGCAGTACATGTTTTCTCACTTTCTGCTCTTAGAGATTTATGAAACATTTAAATTTTTAAAAAAATATTTGAAAATTAACTTTTCTAGAATAGTATTACATTTTTTGTAAATACATTCTCTAAAAATTTGAATGCATTTTGAAACTCAGTTAGAAATGTTTAATCAAAATATTAACAATGAAATATTAGAAAAAAATCAATTTTTAGAACTTTCCATAAAGTTTAATATTTAAATGAAACTAAAAAAAAAAAAAAGGAAAACATTAAACTGTATTCCTTCAAAATCAAGGTAAAAAATAAACTATATGATGAAAACTCAAATGGTGTGTAATACTTAATTTTGAAAGTGGATTTTTGTTTACTAGAATAAATCAGCAGTGGAATAAATTTTCAATACTTCTTTTACTTTTAGAAAATATATTATACTGGAAAGTAATGAAATTAAGGCCTATATTTTACAGTATATCAATTTAATAAAACATTTAATTAATCAAAATTATTGAAAATTATTCAGTTAATTACATATTGTAAAAATATTTCTTAAAGGAAAGTACTTGAATGAAGACAAAATGTGCCTGCAAAAATATTTCAACTGAAATTTTAACAAATTTGAATACAAAAAGAAAATTGATAATATCAAACAGTTAGCCTATTTGCTTCGAGCCTACCAGGTACATCAGTATCTATGAAGGTATCATTTTTTTAATTAAAAAATTATCACCTATTAAGATAATGCAGTTAAAAATGTCAATGATTTCAAATTCATTAATACATAGTGTATTTTTAGAGAAAAATATAAGGAATTTTATTACAATTTATAATAATAAGAACACACTGCCAGAACCTGCAGTTGACACTTATCATTTTTAGGTGATATCCTTTCTTCTAACTCAGTTCCACCTTCCATTGCCTGGCTCTCTGCTCACCTTCTCTTTTGATGCTCTGTGAACATAACATCACATTCAATTTCTATTTTTTTTCTTTTTTTTTTAATGAGGTATAATTGACATATAGCATTGTATTAGTTTCAGGTGTACAGCATGATAATTCAATATGATGTACATATTGCAAAATGAACATCACAATAAGTCTAGTTAATATCTATTACCATATTTTTTTTTTCCTGTGACGAGAACTTTAAGATTTACTCTCCTAGTAACTTTCAAATATGCAGTACAGTATTATTAGCTAGAATTATCATGTTGTATATTATATCTCATGGCTTATTTTATAACTGTGAAGTGAAGTGAACGGTGAAGTTGGTACCTCTCACCACCTACGCCTTGTCGCCCCCCCCCCATATTTGACAACCACCAAACTGCTGCATCTGTGTTTTGTTTTGTTTTTTTGATTCCACGTATAGGTGACATCATATGGTATTTGTCTTACTCTGTCTGACATAATGTCCTCAAGATCCATCCATATTGTCACAAATGGCAAGACTGAATCTTTTTTTTTTATGTCTGAATAATATTTATCACATGCATACACCACTTTTCTTTATCCATTCATCCATCGATGGCACTTAGGTTCTTTCCATGTCTTAACATTGTGTTCATCACAGAGGTACTTATAACTTATAATTCAAAGGTACTTATAACTTTTTGAATTAGTGTTTTTTGTTATTGCATACATACCCAGAAGGGGGATTGCTGGGATGTATAGTAATTCTATTCTTAACTTTTTGAGAAACCTCCATACTGTTTTCCATAGTGATTGTACCAATTTATTAGGTTGGTACAAAAGTAATTGTGGCTTTTGCAATTAATTTTAACTATTAAATCACAATTACTTTTGCACCAACCTAATACATTACCATCAACAGTATACAAAGGTTGCCATTTTCCACATCCTCGCCACCACTTGTTATTTCTTGTCTTATTGTTAAGTACCATTCTAATGGATGTAAGGTGGTATCTCATTGTGGTATTGATGTACATTTCCCTGATGATTAGTGATGTTGAACATCTTTTATTGTATCTATTGGCCATCTTTTACTACTAGCACTTCTATTTTGAGTTATTCCTTCTTTGAAAAAAATGTCTATTTAGATCTGCCCATTTTATAAATCAGATTTTGTTCTTTTTGCTATTGAATTGTATATATACATATATACATATATATGCTATATATATGTATATATATGTGTGTATATATATATGTGTGTTATATATATATATATATGTGTATATATATATATATATATATATATATATATATATATATATATATAAACACTTTACCAGATATATAATTTACAAATAATCTCCAATTCAGTAGGTTGCATTTTCATTTGTTGATGGTTTCCTTTGTTGAGTAGAAGTATTTAGTTTGATACAGTCTCTTTATTTATGCCTTTGCTTTTGATGTCAAATCCAAAAAAATCATCACTAAAACTGATGTCAAAGAGCTCATTGCCTATGTTTTCTTTCAGGAGTTTAATGGTTTTAGATAGCACATTCAAGTCTTTAATCTATCTTGAGTATAATGTAAGATAGTGGTACAGTTTCATTCTTTTGCATGTGGCTGTCCTGTTTTCCCAGTACAATTTATTCTTTCCCCATTTTATATTATTGGCCTGTTTGTCATAAATTAACTGACCATATATGAATGAATTTATTTTGGAGCTGTCTGTTCTGTTCCATTTTTTCTATGTGTCTATTTTTATGCCAAAACAGTACATTATTAATTTCTAATTTACTTTTTTTAGCATTTATAGTCAAAACCTAGGATGAATTTATATCAGTGTGACATAAATGCAGTAGTATGTCTCTGTTTTATGATCAAAACCCAAATATTTGGCATTGATGTCTGACAGTATTAGTACATGAGTCAAAGTCTTTATTAGAATAAAGCCTATTGAGCTTTATTAATGTATTCTTTAGTGTGTTATCTTATTTAAAAATTGTGTCTGCATATTATTTGTTTGAAATCTTCTCAAAAAAAAAAGAGGAGCACTTCATAGGTATCTATTATAAACCTAAGGAATATACCTTTTAAAATAAGTGTAGGCTGTAAATGTCTGACATCTGTTGTCATAATTCAGATGAGCTCTGCTAGCTGGGTATGGGGCCATTGCCACACATTTCCACACTCTAGTCAGCCACTAAAAAAGTAACAATTTACTAAATTCTCTTCTGGAGTCTTTATAGTGAGGAGTTCTCTTTGATTAGTGGACTCAATTATGATATGAAAGTTTGTTTTTATTTTCAGTTGGGTATTAGTTTTGGATTTCCTTTCTGGTTATCCTTCCTGGTAGTTTTTGATAATCACACTTTAATGATTTGAGTCCTATATATTAGATAACTCTGGTTTAACTATACAATCCATACACTTAAGAGACCAAGGAAATTTATTTAGATTATACTAACAAGATTGAGAGAATTTCTTTGCTCGTACATATAGGCATTGAAATATTATAATGAGTTTTAGGGTTTCTTATAATGGCAAAGCAATAAGGTAAAAAATCACAAAGTAGATGGCAATTGTTTTCTTTAAAATATTTTAATAAAATAAGTAAATAACAATTTAAGAGTGAAAGTTGAAAATTTTATCTCAAAAACTGTAAAAAGAAAGAGTAAGAATGACAACTTAACAACTTCGTGGATGAAGATGACATCCCAACCCCCTTTGGGTTTAGTTACAAAAAAAATATAGAAATAAATGAGAAATCAGGAGAATGGATACCTTATCATCTAAAGATGACAGAGATTATAGCATTGAACTAGAAAAATAGTTGGAAATTTAAAGGGAAAAGTTAGCATTCTGGAAACCATAGAAGGAATGACTTCTAAGTATAGAATATGAATTGCACACAAGCATGATTTACATATAAACTATGAATATGTGAGAGAGACCCTCTATGGACATAGCAAAAAACAAACAGACAAACAAACAAACAAACAAACAGGCAGAGAGAAGGAAAGCAACCTATTCTTGGAGATAGATCAATGAACTTGAAGGTAGATCAATAGAAATTATCTAATTTGAAAAATAGAAAAGATTTTTAAAAATTGTTGATAATAAAGAGAACCTCCGAGACCTGTGAGGCCAACCCACAGTTAAAAAGATTCACAGAAAGTAAGATGGGAGAGAAATAGGCAGAAAAAATACTTGATATGTGGCTGAAAAATCCCCAAATTTGTGCAAAACATGAATTTATAGATCCAAGAAGCTCAGCAAATCCCAAGCAGGATGAACACAAAAAATCTGCATCTAGACACATCATAGTTAAATTGTTGAAAACCAAAGAGAAAAAAAAAAAAATTGACCACAGGCAAAGGAAAATAGCTTCATACGAACAGGAACTACAATAAAATTATGTATGACTTAGCAGAAACCATGAAAGGTAGAAAACATTGCAATGACTTATTCAAAAGGAGAACAAAAAATGTAACTAAGAATTCTAAATCCTGCCAGGCTATCCTTCATAAAGAAAGTCAACTAAAGCCATTTTTAGATGAAAAAAAAGTGAGAAAATGTGTTTGTCCATAGATTGCCTTTATAAGAAATGCTGAAGAAAGTCCTTCAATTGAAAAGGAAATGTCAGTAGATGGCGACTCAAGAGCTACAAATTGATAATTTTTTTGAGGGGGGATATTTGTTGGGTAATGTGTATATTCTATGTTGAGTTTGTAGTAATTAAGTAAATGTATTAATTTGTCAATGTTCATCATATTGTATACTTACTATGGTATCGTATGTAAATTATACCTCAGTAAAATAAGTGTTCCAATGAAAACAGCCCTCGAATGGATACAACAGTTTATGCTTTGGTTACAACAGTTTATGCTTTGGTTCTTGAACTGTGAAGTAAGAAAATAATTTCACATTGCTATCCGCACCATTAGACTTCTAATAACTCCTGACAGAATCTGGAATACAATTTATATTGGAGCTTGGATCAGACTTTAAAATGCAGATTATGAAAGTCTAGCTTAATTATAAACATGATAGTTACAATTACTTGGAATGTTGAGATTTCTTTAGGGTGAGATACTTCCAATTTAAAATTCTTTTAACTGGATACAACAGTTAATCCTTTAAAGGCACTGGAAGCACCATGTGTCAGTTTGTTATATAACTGGAGAGATTAAAAACACCAGTGTAATGGACAGAGTTCTCCTCATTTTGACTTTCAAACAGAAAGCTGAAACTTTTAGCTTTAAAATTTATTCAGAAAATTAGTAAGAATCTTAACAAGAGGAGTTAAATTAAAGCCTGAGGCAGATACATGGAATACAGTGATTGAGAAAGTGAGAATTTCTCTAGTATTTAATAAATCTAATTTTCTCACTAGCTGAAAAAAAATATTATAAAGGAAAGTAGAGAGAAAATAAAGAAGAAATTTTAAAGTTGATATTAACATTTTTGTAACCTGATATAATTGTTTATCGCCTATTGTTAAAAGTGGTTGAAGCATTTAAAAGGAGCTTATGTATTAGACATTAAAAAGTGTAAAATACGCATTTTGTAATCGATATTTGTGTATTTGGAAAAAACATATTTGTTGAAACTTTACTTTTTAATTAACTCTGTGTATGTACCTCTTTAGATAAATATATTTAGGTATTAATAAATTTAGTCAGTAGGTAAATAACTAATAATAGTGATAGTGAAAGAATTAATAATAATTGCTCTCCATGCACCTATTTTTAGGGGAAATAGCAAAATATTAAATATCAAAATATAAATATCAATGTAAAATAAAATAGAGAAATATCTTTCCCTACAAAACACAGTCATCCTAACAAATAAACCTTGACAGCTTCCCTGCTTTAGTTGTCCTTGACTATGCCAAAGTTTTGTTTTCTCATATTTCAGGAAATAAGTGGGACCCGCAAAGAGAGAATGTTAGTCTAGAAGGTGTGATGATATTTACACAGCATGATAAATGTGGCTCCTTTTGAAGCACACTGTCAATTCTGTGACCCTTTCTCAATCCCCTATGATAGGGAACTCTTTAACCAATTTGACATCCTTCTCCGGTAAAGCAGAAGGGGAATTATGTGATAAAAAATATATATTTAAAATTCAACCCTGGCTTTTATCAAATAATAAAGGCAAAAATTATATTGTGAAGGATATTTACTCATTTCACAAAAATCAGCAAGCTGGTGAACAACAATAAGCAGGGGAAAGAAATAATGTGCATACAAAAATGTGCAAGGGTAAAACATGAATTATAATGGAAGACTTCAGACAAGGGCACTTAAAAAAATTTTATACACTCAAGACAAAAAATATTTTAGACAGAAGTGGCCTCTCAGAATACTGATAATAACAGTAATTTTGTTTTTTTTTCTTTTGTATCAAGCACCATTCAAGGTCATCTGCATATATTAACATCTTCAGCCTTTGGGTCTGCCTCGGATTATTTTTTGAAAATGTAAGACTGGGACATACAGAGGTTATGTGGCACATTCCAGAAACATATCATTTATTAAAACAAATTATATGAGAGTAAAGGTTGAAATAAATAGCCTAAGGATCGTAGCTTATTAATTTAAAAAGTCATTTAAATACTACTACTACTACTAGGTTTGTCCTATGCACTAGCAATCTTGATTAAAAATATTAATAAAATAATTCAGAGTCTGTCCACATTGCAATGTAAAAGAAATAACGCATAATTTTAATATAAAAATGCTAAAAGAAAGATAATTGTGAGAACAATTAAAATTTAATTGCCACATTAGTTCCTTTTTCTCACATTTGCTGTGAAATTCTGTATGAGTGTTCTAAATCTTTCTCTTTTCTTGAGTTCTGGCCATGAAAATCTGTGTTCAAAGAAGAAAATAATTGGATTCAAAGAAAAAATATTTAGAGACAGAAACTAAGAATGTTTGTTTACTTGGACTGGATACCCTCCAAGTTGGAAATCAAAAGTACTTAATTATGTCTTGAAATGTCTGTTGATATGGTGTCAAAAAGCAATTTCTCTTGTTTTAAAGGTAAATATGTCTTGTGAGTTTCTTGTCCTGGCAACAAAAACTCAGGTGAATATTTTGATTAAATGTAGATGATATTTTATGGCTCTACGTTAAAATATATAAGAGCATGCAATTCAAATATTTAATAACTATTTTTTCTCTCTCTTTCCTAATTGTATTTTGGCATGGATCTTTCTAAGTTACAATAAGAAGAAAAAGAGTGTGTGCTCTTGGTCCTTGCCCAGGTGTCATGTCATGGAACAGGAGAAAAAAAAAAAAAAAAAAAACAGTGGGGAGGAGACTGAATTGGGGACGTTAGGTAGGTTGGTTGAACTCATCTCTTATTCACTTTTTAAAAATTAAAGGTGTGTTTGTTTGTGTATTGGAGAGGGAGAGTCAGGGAGAGACTATGAATAGACTATTCTAACCAGTGGAAAAGTCTATTAGAAAAATCATTTAACAAAGTAGCAAAATATCCTGAATCAGGAGCCTGAGGGAAAAAAAATAAGTGTCCTGTGCATACACAGGTTAGGGTCTGCTGGGCAGAACAAACAATTTGCTCAAACTTCCACCTGATTGATTTTCTGTATCATCCCTGTGCAAAGCCTGGACTTAGCCAAGTTAAAATACATCAGTGATAAGTTTAAAGTCAGTTCTGGGGAAGTAGAAGTTGAGCTTCCCTGCTTCCTGTTCAATAAGGGAAAATATGAGGAGAGAAATTCTCAGATGAGAAACCACTCAAAATGAAGAACCTCAGAGAGAAGCATGAGGTGGAAGCAAAGCATTTTGGCCTTGACTTTTCTTGAACATGACAGTGCAGAGGCCCAAGGGTGGGATTACAAGGTGGATCAAAGTTCAAGAGACTCTCTTACTGAATACAGATACTAATTGAACATGAACAATTAAAACATCTTTTATTATCAGCAACAATTTAAAGTAGTTAAATCTCTGAGGATTTCATGGGCAAGAGCCACCCCGACAAAATCCAGTCTGTTTAAAATAGATTACTGAACCCACTCAGGTAAGTGCCAAAAGCAAAGTCCGATATTTAGATAGCCAATAAATAAATGATAACTGGATTAACTTAAATAGCTTTAATATTTTTGGTGTTCAACGCTTGTCACATAAAATTAAAGAGCTAAGTAAGTTCTAAGTCAAACTACAAAGAAGTTATTCCTTTCATTGCCATTTTCCATTAACTGCATGAGGTTCTGGTTTTTATATTAGGTCTTTTACATTTTTATTTTCTCTAATATACTTTTGGGAGATATTAAAATTTCTTCTCTCTTTGAAAATGCTGTACTGTGTTGATATGCCATTAGGAAGCCATGTCTAGATTTGTAACCTATAAACCTAATTTAAAATAATTTGACAGTATTTTCAAAGCAAATTACTAATATACTCTTAAAAATATTTTGGATGATTCTGATTTTGCAGCCAGTACATCAATTCCTTTTATCCTCCTCAGTGGCTCTTTTTTCATTAAAACTAAATATACTATTTCTAAATCCATCCCTACAAAATGTGAAACATTTTAGATTACATTCTGAAGTTTAAATAAAAATGACAATAAAGAAAATTTAATTTTACATGCAGAATATTTGTGACAAGTCTGGACGGTCCCTTGGTTGTCTTTAAGACTATTTTTCCTTGCCCTGCTCTTCTACCCTATTCTATGTCTCTTGGGAAAAGAGAGAACATAACAAATTTGATTTTTTTTTTTTGCCCTGAATTAGGGAAAAATTGATATACGTGTAAATGACATCTACCAATTGTACGCTTATTTTCACATTAATAAAGTTTATCAGAAAAACAAACTCAATTACATCATAATGAAAAAGTTAGATAATTCCATTCCTCATTGTGGATTTCCTATTTTAACTGCCAGTGATGGACAGACCCATTTCATAAGTGGGATTGTTTAAACTGACCAGTAAAATTCAAAAGACAGCAATTCCACACTTCTAGTGTACTTCTAAGGTGTAATTGAGAGTGTAAGCAGATTTTGAATATCATATTGTGACAAAATGTATTTAAAAACAGTCTAAAACCTTACCATAAGCTCTTACAGGTATAAATAGAGAACTAGAAGTAGCCCTTCTAAAATTATTACAGGAAGACTTACATACGAGATCTGACAATTAAGTTTGTAAACTTGTTGCAACGATGTTGTCAATCTTTTTATTTTTATCAGAGGGATTGTTCATTATGAATTTGTACCACTGGACAAACAGTTAACCAAGTTTACTGTTTGGAAGTGCTGAAAAGGCTGCATGAAAAAGTTAGATTACCTGAACTTTTCTCCAACAATTCATGGCTCTTGTATCAGGACAATGCACCGGCTCACAGGGCACTGTCTATGAGGGAGTTTTTAGTCAGTGATACAAATAACTGTATTGGAACACCCTCCCTACTCACCTGATCTGGCCCCAATGACTTTCTTTACCTGAAGATAAAGGAAACATTGAAAGGAAGACATTTGATGATGTTCAGGACATCAAGGAGTAATACGACGACAGCTCTGAATGCCATTCCAGAAAAAGAGTTCCAAAATGGCTTTGAAGGGTGAACTAGGCACTATCGTCAGTGCATAGCTTCCCAAGGGGAGTACTTCGAAGGTGACTGTAGTGATATTCAGCAATGAGGTATGTAGTACTTTTCCTAGGATGAGTTCACGAACCTAATTGTCAGACCTCCTAGATGATTACATCTGCACTGTGACCTTATCCAAGGTGTAGTTGCAGATACCCAAAGGAAAAATAACCTCATAGAATCAGGATCTTTTCAGTTGTTTCCAAAGTCTAGTCCACCTTCTTAGATCTTCTTTCTTGTCTGTCTTCTGATCAACTTTTGACCATAAAATACCATATGGAAGCCCTGTTGGATTAAACAATGTCAAACATTCTCAATAGTTCATGTTACCATGAAGTGCCAGTAAAGAACAGTTTAGACACCTGTGCCCCACTGCAAGTCACTTCTTTACCCAATGAATAATCTTTTACTGATAATCCAGTAAACGTAATACCAACACCATGAAAGCATGGTGCATTAAGAGGCTCCCCCCTCTATCCCCACCACTTAAGTCTGCACCATGAAAGTCTACTTGTCTATACATGGATCCCATCTCTTGGAGGAGCAGTATTTGAAAATATACTCTCTCTAACTTGTGACCCTGGTAGGTAATAAGTATATTTTGAGGCTGAAATAGCTTCTGAGGTCTATGCTTCAAATTAAGTCTAGAATTGATGATGAAACCCTGAAAAACTGCATCATGAAACATGCAGTCCAAACATATGCTATTTGGGATACCATGAGAGAGACGAGAGAGAGTTGAGGCAATCTTATTTTAAAAATTGCCATCACCCTTGTTTTATTTATCCTCTGCTGGCTCACATAGTCTTTGGTACTCTGGTTAATTGATTTCATCTGCCCTAGAACTCCGTCAGACCCCAGATAAGGGATATGGTCCTGATTTTAGGGAGCTTTAGTTTCTAGATAGCCCTTGTCCAGGGACCACTTGTCCAGAGTAAGTCTTATTATATTCATCAAGTTTAAAGGACTGACTGTTCTGGAGCACTTTCTAGTTCACTCTTTACTAGACACCTTATATTTTATGTAGTCTCACTTGAGAGGATGCTCCAGAAATCACAAAATAGATCTTCAATAAAGCAAGCAGTTCTGAGACGACTCTTCTTGGAAAAATAATTTACCACTCTAACTTGTTGGATTTAATCATTTAATCACACATTGATCAACCAGGAAAGAGAGAGAGAGAGAGAGAGAGAGAGAGAGAGAGAGAGAGAGAGAGAGAGAGAGAGAGAATAAGGTTAAACAAAGAATCAAGGAATTCGGAATAAATCATGGGGCCACTAGGAGTTTACATGTTTTCCTTAGTTCTGCTTAAAGTGTAAAGAGGATGAAAACCATAATCTGTTTTTCACCATGACAAACCATTTCTGCTTTAGGAAACTAATCCAATGGCTGCATTTGTGCTCATGTGATTTCTTATGGATCATAGCTTGACTTATTATCGTTATTATCAGAGTGTATCAGAGTGTCCTTCTGGAGCAGAAATCATCTTAGTAGTTACCTAAATAGATTGTTTGGACCTAACTACATCAGTCACATAAATAGCAGTGTTACCATCAACAGTTGGAAAGTTCATCATTGTGATGTTGTCCCATAGCCACCAAGGAGGATTGTGGGTTCCAGTCCCATTGTTACTATATGTGTCTTGCATTACTTAAGTACACGTGTCTAAACCAATTTTTTTGGATAAAAGCCCCTTTTTAATTTCTGAGTTCTGATTTTCTTTACTCGTTAGTTTAACTAAGATCTGTTACCATTGACACTGTTCTAGGTGCTGTGGTTTCATGATGAGAGAAACAGAATACCTCTCCTTCATCTTGAAGATTATATTCTAGTGGGGGGAAGACAGACAGTACGGGAACTGCCGAAGAGTGAAACAAAGAAAAATAAAAGTTAGATAGGAACAGAATGGTGGTGATACTATTTTACATAGCGAAATCAGAGATGAGGTAAATGATAGCATTTAACTTTTGGTGATGAGATTTACAGAGAGTGTAACAAAAGATATTTCTAACAGTTACTAATGAAGCTAACCTATCAATAGCCTTTTAGTAATAACAAAAACACAGTTCTTTTAGTAACCATATTTGCTTCATCTCACTTTTCTATGAAGTATTCTTACTCATTTGTTCAGACTGAACTCACCATAATGTGTTTTTCAAAGCTGAGTACTTAATACTGCTAGAAAAAAATATGTGTGAACAAACAAAATAATTTCTTTCCATTGTAAATAGAGAAAAATGAGGAAACTTGGTGGTATTTCAAGTGAAATCTAATCCCTTATAGACATGGCACATTTTATTGCAAAATTTTGGATGAGTTTGTATCAGTATGACCTAAATTATGCTCAATCGATGTGTAAAATTCCCAACCATGACATCTGGCACTGATATCTGTGAATGTTTGTATAAACATTTGACCTGTATAGGTGTCTCTGCTTGCAGAGCACGTCTTTTCCCATATGTTTCTTGCTTTATAATGGTGTAGTTTTTTTTTTAGACTCTGCTCAAAGTGTAGAACACTTTCTAGACAGTCTAAATAAACCCAGAACAATATTTACAAATCTGTGACAGGTGAAGCACTTTAAAACTGGTACATTGGATGCCTAAAACTAGCACTGGAGAGTATACAAAATATTTTAATATAATTATTTCAGAGAAATATACATTCCTAAACTGACCATGGTATCTTGAAATATCCTTACTATATATCTCATGACCTAGATATTGTTCTGGGTATTTATTTCTTTAGTTCCTTTGGATATGACTTTGATATATCAGGAATTATATAGGTTGTATGCTAATTCTACATCTTTCAAACTCTTGATTCTGTATTTCAATTAATCATTTAACATGCAGTACGATTGTGATGTTAATTTACATTTTGATCGTGGACAACCAAGTAACAGGGACTGTGGCTGAGTGTCTTCTCTGACAAGAATACTGTAGCTATTATAGAAAAGTGAGTTCACAATGGGATTTATAGATGATGTAATACAGAATTGTTAACCTGAAATATGTAATTTCATTAACAATTGTCACCCCAATGAATTAAAAAAAAAAGAAAATTAAAAAAAAAAAAAAGAAATGTGGGTGAATTTGAGAGAACTTATAACCTAAGTGAATGGAGATAAATTTGTGGAGACAAATGACAGGTGATTACAGTATGAGATGGGAATGAGAAGAGCTGATTCCGAAGAAAAGCAAGAGGCTAGGGAAGAACACTTTGCTTTTGCTCTTTCACTCATTCCCACAGTACTAACCCAGTGACAGTCCCAGGTTTGTAGGCAAACATTGGCAACTTAATATCTGCAGAAGTGTCAGTGGTTGAGTGTTCTCTTCTCTCTACTTGGCTCCAAAGGTTACGAGATTGAAATCCGAAAGGGCATTTATTGAAAGAGAGAATAATTAATAATAATAATAATAATAAAAATGTTGAGGTTGAAGGCAGTTACCTGAGGAATTACCACATGGCAGAAAGAGACAGAAATAGAGAAAATCTAGCCAATAGTTAACACCAGAGAATCTGCCATAAGGCTACTTTTTTCCTCTTTAATTGTATACATGATGTAGCAAAATTAATGGATCTCAGAAAACAGGAATTTTAAATATTTAAATTAAATGTTTGAATATTTAATTTTTTAATATTTAAATTAAATAGTTAAATATTTAAATTTAAATATTAAAATTTAAGTTTTAAATATTCTCAAAGACATAAAAAGATAATGGACACATAAAGCAGGAGCAAGAAATCATTAAAATAACCAACCTCAGACACTGGATACAAAACTCTGAAATAAATAAGCCAATAGATGGGTTGATTAATAGAAAAGTGATCAACAGAAAAGTGAATTAATGAGTTAAAAATCAGATTGAGAAACTTTTGTAGAGGGCATTAGGAGGAAATAATGAAACAGAAAATGTAAAATAAAATAAGTCAAAAAAGTTAGAAGTTTGAAGCATGAGTGTCAGTGAATGAAACAGGTAGGAAAGAGAAAATTACATGGATGAGAGGAAATGCTAAATAAAACAGTTATTTAAAATTTCCCCGAATTCATGAAATATGTAAAATATGAGAGAATTTTAAACAAAACATTAAACAAATAAAATACTCACATCTAAATGCAATTACTTCTACGCTCAAAACTAAATAATTATAATAAAGGTCTTAAGAAAGAAGAAAATATATGTACATATTTTCTTAGAAAAATCTAAGTTTTGTACAGTCAGTTAGATTTCCCAATAGCATCACTGAAAACAATAAGAAAACAAGGTAAGGTGTTCAAAGGTTTGAAAGAGAATAATTCAACATTGCATACACACACACACACACACACACACAATCTTAGAATATCACTTAATTGCAAGACTGAAACTAGCACTGCGAAGAGCAGAGCAGAGAGAGAAAAGAACCTGTCCATTAAACTGCTGACTGTCTTATGCCTGAAGGCACCTCCACCTCTGGTCTTCACTTTGAGTTGGGGTTATCTACTATGCTTAGCTAAAATCATCCTACTTGATACAGTGCTCCTGAGGAGGTTTAGAAATACAAGTTGAATACTGCCTTGTCATCAGGGATGCCAGTGGGGAATTCTAGCCTGGGAAGCAGGTGGACTTCTCAGGACAATATCTGATCTTGAGTGTTATTATCTCTGGCGAAGGAGGTACAGCTGCCTTCATTTAAATTAAAATATAGGCTTTGTTACAAGCATCTAGAAATACATTCTGTAACAAACTTATATTGGCCTTTTGCTGTCACACATCTTACCTACTCTTTGTAGGAGGTCTCTCATAACAAAGACAATTATCTGTTCACTGAAGATGAGACTCCTTCTTGTGGACTGTAGAATCTTTGATTGGAAGCATCTGCCTACCAGGAACTACATTTCCCATGCCTCCTTACATGTAGTGGAGGCCATAGGATTGGTTCTCACTAGTGGAATGGGAGCTGTAGTGATGTCTGTCATATCTGGGTCAAGAATCCTAAGCAGCAGGTGTGCCTTATCTTTATCTATCCAGCTGAATACAAAGGGCTCCAAGAAACAAAAGGAGGGAAGAGCCACAATATAGAAGGAGCCTAGGTTGTGATAATCCCATGGGAGTTTGACTGCCAACCAGGAAATCTATATTAGATAAGTATATGCCTAAGGAATACATTTCTACTATGTCAAGCTAGTAATCCTTTGGGTTTGTTTATTACAGCAGTTAGTATTGCCATAACTAATACATCCCCATTGTGTGTGGTCTTACTAGGGATCGGAGGCAATAGTCATTTCAGGCTGTATGGCAGATGCTCCCATCATGGAAGGCAGAAGGATCTGACTCCCCATCTGCCTCTGGTACAGGCAAGGTTTAAATAGTCAATTAGACACTTGCTCTCAGGACACTGAAGCTTAAACGAGGGGTGAAAATATATAGAGGAAGTTTAGAACAAGATATATAGCAGTGGTAGCAGAAACTTGAGAAAAATGCTTTGCCTGTGGCAAAAAAGAAAAAGACTGAAATAAAGACCCTTATTTATGAAAGTAGATGTTTCATCACACACAGACAAAAAACAAAACAAAACAAAACAAAACACACACACAAAAAAACAAACACACACACACACACTTTGAAACACTCATGAAAAGAACACTCAAACAAAAACAGAAATAAATGCAGGAGAATAAAACTAGTGATCACAAGGAAAAGCATGTTAATAACCTAGCAAATTTTACTCTTTTTTTCACTCACTCTACAAACCAAATAAATAGTAAAAACATAAAATGAAGATTCTAGAATGATAGCAATGTGTCTGTATTGGGGGATGGGCTCAGGGGGAGTAGAAAACTAGTGGGAGGTGGCAGTTTGTTGTGATTCTTGTGATCTAGTAGACAAATTAGATATAAAAATTAGATAAATTAAAAATTAGATATAAAAATCTGGCAAGGAATATCACTATAATTATGGATCTTAAATAATTACGTTACACTACAGAAAAAAAAAAGAATTTGTATACTTCCAGTTAAACATGGTGGATTGATTAAATATTTGTAATTCCACTCCTTCCTAAAAGTGTAATAAAGTAATTTGTAATGAATAACAGTGCTATAAATGCACAGCAACAAAGAGAATGAGAGGGAAGACAGCACTGGAGGAGAGATGTCAACATAATTTTTGCAGGATGAAAATAAGTGGGTAAGTGGTCACTGACTGAAAGCTGAGAAAGCTAAAACCTAATTGTGGCAAATGAAAAGTCAAAAAGAAGAAAGATTACTTGTTTCTGCCATCTATACTGATTAGGATTCTAGGCCCTGGGTACTTCTAGGGAGTGGGTACAGGTAAGAGGCGCAGCTGAAAAAACAGAAGGATTTGTTGGAAATCTTAAATTGTCTCCTCCATTGCAAATAGCCAAGAAACTACTATTCGGTCACCATGCAACACCGAGGAAAGTTTATACTATAGGGAAATTGACAAGGAGAGTATGCATGCATAAACTCAAATCATAGCAATTGTCAGTGAATGAGGCACCTTATTGAATAAGAAGCCTGTGGACCTCCTTCTCCTACTCATGAACCAGAAGCTGCCATGCAGACTTAAGATGTTAGGCAAGAGAGTGAAAGATTCATCTGTCGAGAAACTAAAAAGTTGAAGGATTCAGGTGGTGGAATTAGTTGTTTCCCAAAGGAACTGGTAAGGCATATTTCTCAGTCATACTGTATCGAAGCACTCCCACTACAAGGCAAGTAGTCCTGCTACTAAACAATTGAAAATGATAGCTGATATGTGAATTATGTTGCAATAAAGCTTGTGATAATTTTTTAATGCTGGATAAAATGTTTGAAAACGTGTTAAAAAAACGGAGCTGATTGGCTGGATGCCTCAGTTGGTTAGAGCACAGTGCTCATAATGCCGAGGTCGCTGGTTCGAGTCCCACATGGGCCAGTGAGCTGCACTGTCCACAACTAGATTGAAAACAACGACTTGACTTGAAGCTGAGCTGTGCCCTTCACAACTAGATTGAAAAACCAAACAAACAAAACAAACAAAAAAAAAACAAAACAAAAAAAACAACAAGGACTTGACTTGGAGCTGAGCTGCACGCCCCACAACTAGATTGAAAAACAATGATTTGACATCCAGGAAGAACACATTGTTCCCCAGCATTCCTCAATTAAAAAAAAAAAAAATACAGAGCTGAAGTGAAAAAAATAGCAAGCTCCTCAGAGGATAAGAATAAGACAGGAGAATGGATCCAGGTAAGAAAATCTGTTGAGTCCATGGCTGCCCTCAAGGGCACCTGCCTCAAAAACTTCAGTATTAATGGTTGCAATGAGAAAAAGAACTGAGACCCAGTGCTGTGCAAGATAGTGAATCAGAATAATAACCCCATACAAAGACTTCTGCGGATCTAAATCTCAGTGTCAGAGAAACTAAAAATAATGCATTCTGTAAAGGGAGATGTTTAGCAAATTTGCCACAACTTTGGGATTTGGTACAGTGAAAATTGCTCCTGAGAACTCATAGCTACAAGCTGCCCTCGTGCAAGCCTGGAATTCAAATTCCCACTACATCAGTGGTATCAAAATCAGCCAACTGAGCAAATTAATTTGAAGAGACTGCAAGCTAGAAGCACCTTGAACAATCACTAATCTTGTCTTGAGTGTTGCACCTTTACGTCAAAGTTCATAGATTCTCTCAGATAAACCACTGTGCATGTGCTTACAATTAAAAAAAAAAAATCATGGGGATTTCTGGTCAAGGTGGCAGAGCAGGTAAATTCTGTGCTTGCCTCCTCTCACGACCACTCAATATTACAACTAAACTGTAGAACAACCATTAATGAGAATCACCCAAAGTCTATCTGAACCAAAGCCTTACAATTAAGGACAAACAGAAGAAACCACCTTGAGACTGGTAGGAGCGACAGAGACACGGAATGGGCTGGTCCGACACCTGCATGTGACCATTTATAAAAGGTGGCTGTGAAGATTCCCCCCAGAGGAGTGAGGGATCCCAGCTTAACACCAGGCTCCCAGGCCAGGGTTTCAGTGCTGGGAGAGAAGTCCATAACTTCTAGTTGTGAATACCAGCGGAGATTGTGGCTGAGCGAGATGGAGGGAGGTTGCAGTCCCAGGTGATCCTCTTAAAGAGTCTGTGCATGGACATATTTGCTGACAGACACACTGGATCTCAGCTGCAGCTCTGGAGCAGCAGCTCTAAAGGCACCAGGGACATATGGGGAAGAAATGAGTTGTCTGGTTTCAGAGCGAGGGATGGAAGGCAGCTTTTTGCCCGATGGAGGAGCTGATGGAAGCCATTGTTTCTTTGTTGAGCCCTCCCCTTTCCTCACATACAGATGCAGGTGGGTGCCATATCTGAGTCTCCGTTTATTCACCTTGACCTGGTGATTCTGAGACCCGGTACTACCCAACTTCTGTGCATACCGAAGCCTCTTCCAGTGGTTTTTCCATACAAATGGCCTGCCTTGGCTCATGCTGCAGTTTTCTAAAATCTCTCAAAGATTCAAGAAACCCAAACAAGTAGTACTGAGCAGCCCAAAGTCCTGCACTGGTGATATCCTGCCTTAATTTGTAGCTTGCACTCTCGAGAAAGTGTGGGAGGCAGCCATCTGTGGATTGCTTTGTGGCTCATTCCAAGTGGACCCAGGCAGAAAACAAGCTGAAGCTGAAATTGGCCTTCAGTAGGTGCTCTCCCATGGGGTTCGAGGACTGGCACACCCGTTGGCCAGCTTCAAATGGAGCATCACCTGGTCACCTCCAAGGATGACACACCCAAAGGGGAAACTGGGCAGGCACCAGAGCCCTGCTAATGAAAATCCTGCTCTATAGGGTCATCACATGCATCATAATTCCTTCACTGTAGCCAAAACCACTTCTCACAATAAATCAGCTTGAGGGTAAATCCCTCCCATTGGTGTGCAAGCAGTAACCAAGGCTCCACTACAACAGGAAGTCACACACAAGCCACACAAGGGACACATCTGGAGTACCTAGCTGTGGTGACCAGGGAGACTGTGTCATTGGGACCCATGACACACTTACAACATAAGGCCACTCTACTAAGATCAGTAGACATAGCAGCCCTCCCTAATACATAGAAGCAAACACCAGGAGGCAGCCAAATGGGGAAACAAAGAACCATGTCCCAAATGAAAGAACAGAACAAACCTCCAGAAAAGAACTAAACAAAATGGAGACAAGTAATCTACTAAAGACAGAGTTCCAAACACTGGTTATAGGGATGCTCAATTAACTCAGGGAGAACTTCAACAAAAAGATAGGAAACATAAAAATGGAGATAGAAAACATGAAAAAGAATGAGTGAGAAATAAAGAATACAATAATTGAAATGAAGAATACATTAGAGGGAATCAACAGTAAATTAGATGAAGCAGAGGGTCAAATCAGTGATTTAGAAGATAAGGTAGCAGAAAACACCCAATCAGAACAGCAAAGAGAAAAAAGAATACCCCCAAGTGAGGACAGTTTAAGGGGTCTCTGGGATAATGTCAAGTATAGCAACATTCACATCATAGGGGTTCCAGAAGGAGTAGAGAGAGCACAAGGAAATGAAAATATATTTGAAAAATTAATGACAGAAAACTTTTCTAACCTGGCAAAAAAAATGGATATTCAAACCAGGAAACACAGAGAGTCCCAAACAAGATAAACCCAAAGCGGCCCAAACCAAGGAACATCATAATTAAAATGCCAAAGTTAAAGACAAAAAGAGAAACTTAAAAGAAGCAAGAGAAAAGCATTTAGTTACCTACAAGGGAACTCCCATAAGGCTGTCAGCTGATTTCTCAACAGCAACATTGCAGGCCAGGAATGATTGGCAGGAAATATACAAAGTGATGATAAGTAAGGGACTATAACCAAAATTACCCAGCAAAACTATCATTTAGAATCTAAGGACAGATAAAGGTCTTAGACAAGTAAAAGCTAAAGGAGTTCATCACAACCAAATAAGCATTACAGAAATCCTAGAGGGACTTCTTTAAGAAGAAAACAAACAAACAAAAAAAACACATAAAAATAGGAAAATAAAATGACAATAACTAAATATCAACAATTACTTTCAATGTAAATGGATCAATCAAAAGATGTAAGGTGGCTTCACATTGCAAGACACACGGAGACTGAAAGTAAAGAAATGGGAAAAAAAAATTCATGAAAACAAAAAGAAAAATGGGCGTAGCAATATTTATACTGATAGAATAGATTGTAAAACAAAAGCTATAACAAGAGACAAAGGAAGATCTATTAATTTCACTTCTGGGACTTTATTTGAAGATGCTATATAAAGGGGACGTGTGCATTCTTATGCTTCTGGCAGCATTATTTTCAATAGCCAATATATGAAAGCAACCCATGTGTCCTTGAATGGAAGAATAGATAAAGAAGAGGTGGTACATATATACAATGAAATAGTACTCAGCCATAAAAATGAATGAAATCTTGCCATCTGCACAACATGGAGGGACCTTGAAGGCATTGTGCTGAGGATAGTAACAGACAGAAAAGACAACTAACATATAATTTTGCTTATAATTGAAACCTAAAGTACAAAGTAAAAAGGCAAATGAAACAGAAACAAACACATAGATACAGAGAATATTTTGATTGTTGTCAGATGTGAAGGGGTTTGGGGATATATGTAAAAGGGGAAGGGATAAGGATTACAAATTTGTTGTTACACAGTAGTCATGGGGATGTAGTGTATAGCATAAGGAATATAGTCAATGATATTGTAATAACTATGCATGGTGTCAGATGGATACTAGATTTATCAGGAGGATAGATGTCAGGGTAAAAAACACGAAGGTTTTAAGAAGTACAAACTGGTAGTTTCAAAATAGTCATGGGGATGTAAAGTAAAGCATAGGAAATACAGTCAATAATTTGGTCATAACTACATATAATGCTAGGTAGGTAATAGACTAGATAGGGGGATCACTTTTTAAATTATATAAATGTCTAAACACTATGCTGTACACCTGAAATTAATATAAAATGTCAACTGAAATTTAAAAAAAAATGGAAAAAGGTGAAGCGGAATAAGAGGTCCAAATTTCCAGGTCTAAAACAAGTCACTGAGATGTAATGTACAATATAGGGAAGATAGTCAATACTGTGATAGCATTGTATGCTATCAGATGGTTACTGGACTTATCATGGTGATCACTTCTTTAGGTATACAAATGTTGAATAACTATTGTGTATACCTGAAACTGCATAATATTGTGTGTTAGCTATATTTTAATAAAAATCTATAAAAGAAATCACAAAATAGTAGAGTGAAACAGTGCTCTATCTTTCTTATCATGGAGATTGATCACTTTCAAGCCTTTAGTTGTTTCTTTTGTTATTTGCTTTCATCTTTATAAAGAGTATAAATAAGTAATATATTTGTTCTGCAGTTTATTTTTTATAGATTAGACCTTATCTTATAATTATGTAAAAAGTATTTTATGTTTTTTGTCTTCCTCTCTCTCTATGAGCATTTGTTCACACAGAAATACAAGCACATTCTCTAGCTCTAGCCTCATAATATGATATAAAAAATTGTTAATCAATTTTAGAATTCTAGAGTTTTAATTATTGTGTGTATATGCTACTTACATTTGAGGTTGAATTTTATTTGTAATCAGAGTATAACTTCTTTTCCCCAATGAAGTAAATTCATTTATTTATTTATGTATTTTTAATTGAGATACAGGTGATATACTAGATTCAGGTGTGCACCAAAATGATTTGCTATGTATATATATTGTGAAATGATCACCACAATAAGTCTAGTTAACATCTGTCACTATACATAATTACAGAATATTCTTTCTTGTCATGTGGAGGTCTTTTTGTTTGATTTTTTAAATTACAGTTTATTGGGGTGATAATTGTTAGTAAAGGTACATAGATTTCAGGTGTACAATTCTGTAATATTTCGTCTGTATATCACATTGTGTGTTCACCACCCAAAGTCAGTTCTCTTTCTATCACCGTATATTTGATCACCTTTAGGGGGGTGGTAGATGAGAGTAAAGGGGATATGAAGTTTTAAAATCTAGTTTCCTAGCAACTTTCAAATATGCAATATAGTGTTAATAACTAGTCATCATGCAGTACATTATATCCACATAACTTATTTATTAACTCAAAGTTTGTACCTTTTGACTCTCTTCACCATTTTGCCCACCAGACAACCCCCTCTGGCAACCACAAATCTGTTATCTGTATCTATGAGCTTGTTTGCTCATTTGTTCTTTAGATTTCACAAATGAGTGATATCACATAATATTTATTTTTTCAGTCTAATTGTTTCACTTAGCATAATGCTGTTCAGGTCTATCCATGTCTTTGCAAATGGCGATATTTCATCCTCTTTTATAGCTGAATAATATTCCAGTGTATGTGTGTTCATGGAAACACACACGTGCGTGCGTGTGTTTATCACATTTTTTAATATATTCATCCAACTCTGAACATTTACATTGTTTCTATAATTTGGCTATTGTAAATAATGCTGCAATAAACATGGGAGTGCACATGTATTTTCAGGTTAGTGTGTTTTTTTTTGTTGTTGTTCAGATAAAGACTCTAAATTGGAATTGCTGGATCATATGGTAGTTCTATTTTTAATTTTTTGAGAAAATTCCATATTGTTTTTCATAGTGGCTGAACCAATTTACATTCCCTGGTTACTAGGGTTCCCTGTTATCTACATTCTTGCCAACATTTGCTATTTGTTTGATAATCATTCTAACAGGTGTGAGGTTATATAACATTATGGTTTTGATATCTATTTCCCTCATTATTAGTGATGTTGAGCATCTTTTATGTGCCTGTTCACCATTTTATGTCTTCCTTGGAAAGAATTCTATTCAGAAGTCTGCCCATTTTTAAAGAGGATGTTTTATTATTTTTTTAAAATTTTTTGCTATTAAGTTGTATGAGTTATGTATATACTTTGGATACTAACCTTTTATCAGTTATAATTTGCAAATATTTTTTCCATTAAGTAGGTTTCTTTTTTTTTATTATTTTATGGATGATGTTCTTTGCTGTGCAAAAGGTTTTTAGCTTAATGTACTCCCACTTGTTTATTTTTGTCTTTGACTTAGTATCCAAAAAATCATCACCAGTACCTATGTCAAGAAACTTGCTTATGTTTTCTTTTGAGTTTTATAGTTATAGGTCTTATATTTAAGGCTTTATCCCATTTTGAGTTAACTTTTGTGTATGATGCAAGATAGTGGTCCAATTTCATTCTTTTGCATGTGACTGTATGTTTTTTCCAACTCCATTTATTGGAGAGGTTGTCCTTTCCCCATTGTTATTCTTGGCTCTTTTGTTATAAATTAATTGACTGTATCTGTGTGAGTTTATTTCTGGGCTTCCTATTGTGTCCCATGATCTATGCATCTACTTTTTTGTGTGAATACTCCACTATGATTACTGTGGTTTTGTAATACTCTTTGAAGTCAGGGAGTGTGATGCCTCCAGCTTTGTTCTTCTTTCTCAAGATTGCTTTGCTATTTGGGTCTTTAGTGTTTCCATATAAATTTTAATATTGTTATTTTTTCTACTTCTATGAAAAATGCCATTGGAATTTTGATAGGGATTGCACTGAATTTGTAGATTGCTTTGGGTACTATCGGCGTTTTAAGAATATTAATACTTCCAATCCATGAGCACAGAATATCTTTCCTTTTACTTGTGTCTTTTTCAATTTTGAAGTAAATTTGTATCTCATTTTTCCATTAGCTTTTTCTCCCTATAAATTCATCATTAATTTACTCCTAAAGGAAGAAAACTCTACTCAAGGCTCAAGTACCTCAGGTCTTTTTGCCACCTGTGTTTCCAGGGAGACTCTCCTCTTCCCACTCTCAGTCCCCTAGCCAGATCCTTTGCCTCCCTGCTCTGCTGCCCAGTTACAGGCCTGCTCCTTATTTGAGCAACATACTGAGCACCTCTTTTGCTGCCTTCTTGAGTAAGAGCCCACAATTCTTACTTAGTACCCTTATATGTCTGTAATTATTTTACTTATTTATTTATTTGTTTTTTTTTTTTGCTTTGTCCTCCAGTTACATACCAAGAGAGTGTGCATTGGATTCAATTTTTATAATGCGTGCATGTCTGAAAATGGCATTATTCTAGGCAATTAATCAAAGGGGAAACTGGAATGATTAATATGCATAGGAAGATGTTTTTAGCCTCATCAACAGTTCAGAGAAACATGTCGAGGAATGAATATGAGAAACATTGTGGCCTAGGAACAGTGATACTTCAGGATGGTGGATGTTTTGAGGTATGTTCAGGAAGGCACATCCATGATCTATCTAGCTTCGTTGTACTCAGATATCACGTGTGTTGATGTTATTTTCAGTTAATTAAATCTTTTAAATACTTTCCTTTGAGCATTGCCAAGTGCAGAGCGTTATGCTACCCATGAGGGCTTTTTTTATATGTGTTAAGTGAAAAGTAATAACTCTCCTCCTCCTTACCATGACCAAAGGGTAAGAAGCTTAGCCTCTTCATATTTGTGAAAAGCAGTGTAACTGGCTTATAATGTAACCATTTTTATGCAGAAGAATTTAAATTAGAAAACAATAGAAATAAATAACTCAACTTGGATTGAACCCATTATTACAAGTAAGGATGGTATGCCAATCAAAACAACATAGTTGAAGTGTTTATGTATTTAAAAAAAATCAACTACAAAAAATTCATATATTTTATGTGTATTTGTAAACATGAGAGAGGAAACATTCCTAGCTTCAAGCATTTAAAAAAGAAAGAAAATACCTTTTTACAAATAGTTATAATAGAAGTTTAGAGGTAATGTGGATCATAGTAAAGATACATACTAGTATTTGATAATTGGGGAATTACTTTTAGCTGAAAGGATTCATGGTTAGGACCTTGATGACATGCTTAGTTTAAGGTATGAATATGTTAAGTATAGTTAAACATTTAGAAAGATTCACAGTGTTTCAAAACCATACAGTGTTTGGACAGCTTGGAATAACTGAAATATAAGAGGGCGGGGGAAATTTGTACCACTGGGTTATTCTTATGGTCTTTGATATTGACTGGCTATGTTGACCATCTTCTAAATAAATAACAATTTATAAGATTCATTTCTCCATACATTTGTCATATTTAGAGTAGGTAAAGTGATATAATTCAATATAATCATAAGCAAATTTTATATTAATTGCATATGTGTGGGATTATACACGGATAGCTACAAAGTATAACTTTAACCATACATTTCAAAATTTATTTAGAAGTTGAAATTATTTTCTTAGTTATCTAGAAAATATAAATGTTACACATAAAAATATTTGACCAGTGCATATTTACAACAGACAATAGTTTAATTTTCATCCCTACTAGTGTTTTATTTTAATTAAATCAATTCTGTTAATACCACAATGCAAATGATTATACCAATGAATTATGAGTGATTTTGATAATATTTTATGAGGTTAAGATGTGTTGCTCTTTACAGTCTTTCTTTTTTGTCATCTTGAGGAGTTAGTTTGCAAATCAAGTAGTAATAGTAATTCTGGAGATGAAACTTGCCTTTCAAAGACCACAGACATATGGGTAAGGAATTTGTGAAGATGCCACTTGAGTATTTGAGCTGATTACATTCCAAACGAGAAAAGGAGGAGGATTATAAATGTGCTTTTTGGTACTTCTGCCTTCTAAATCACAACTTTCATTTTCAAATTATATTTTACAGGTCATTGAGCTCTCACTTAGAATAATATTACAGTTGTGGGAATTTTTAAGGTTCAGATTATGGGGAAAAACATGCTTACAGCATCCATAGAAAGATTCTCTCTGGTCCAACTACAAACTTGCAGTAATGCAATCCTTTTGCTAGGCCTAATCATTTCTGTTCCTCTTATCTCTATATCATTTATCACTGGATTTCTCTATGTTATTATATTTTATACTTTTTGAATTGATTTAAATTCAATTCAGGAATAACAGAAAGAGCAGGGGCTCTGAATTCAGTGAGATGTGGATTCAAATCCAGATCTGCTATTTATCAGCTGTTTCTCTGTAAGAAATTTATTGTGCTTCACTTTTCTGGAAAATCGGGACAAGATATCATAGACTTTATTAACAATTAGATGAAATGCCTCAAAGTGTCTGTCATAGTGGTTGGATTTCTAAGAGGCATTCAATGATCTCTTTCTCTTCCTTCAAGAAATAAACGATTTCAACATTTCAGTACATATGCCAAGTACCTCACACTAAATAAACTGCACTTCCTTTGGTGACTGACTAGATCCTTGTCAATGAGTCAAGTCCATGTTTTTTTTTTTTTCTTTTTCTTTTTCTCAATGAGAGTGAGGTTACATCTGATTGAATGTGACTAATAATACAATTATTTGGGGACTTACTGCAAAGCTCCAACCTCTCCCTTTATTCTCATTCTCCACCTTTGTTTGATGCTTAAATTATTGAGTGCATTAATTTAGCTCACCACTGAAATTTACAAAGATTAAACCACAGTGGTTCTTAACTACATAATCTAATTTTTATGTTACAATGAGCATGAACTATTATGTTGAACCACAAGAAACTTCTATTATTAGTTTGTATTTGATCTACAAAAAAATGGCAACTTCATATGGTTCAAACTAAAAAATTCAAAATGTAATAACAGTTCAATACTCTTAATAAGTATTGATTTTCCATTATAATGAGCTTTATGTTAATTGTTTATTTCTATGTACAACATTCACATATATATGAGAGAAACTGAGAGCTGATAGATGAACTGGGGTTCCTTAAGAGAAAATGAATACTACAGAAAGAAGTTATGTAAGTAAAACTGGGAGGGGGGAAGCAAAATACATTGTTAGAATTAAAAGGTAAATTTTGATTTAGAACAAGTTTCTTTTATTTAAATAATTAACTTGAGATACTTCTCCTTGAATAATGATCAGATACTATGGATTTTTAAGGCAGCTTTTTATTTTGAAATATAAATAAGTTTTAATAGTATGCTTGCCTTTCCTCATTAACAGCATGGCATTAACAGAGAACTTGAAATTCAAATGTAATTCTGACAAACCTGAACAATTTGCAGATCCATAAATAGAGGCATTGAGGAAGTTCATCAGTGCATTGTGCATCTTCACTTTAGCTAAGAAAATCATTATTCCAGATAAAAATAATTCTCTGCTTAAAACGTTTCCACACATTTTCAACAGTCACTCAGCAAATTATCACTGCAGTTCTTTATATAAGATGATAATGCCACTGACTAAGATAATGACAGTCAATTTCCCACTTAAATTTTTAAAATTGTATTCATTTTTCTTATAATGTCTAATCCTACTCAATGTGAAATATGCAAGAACATCCCTGGATTAATGTCTTAATATCAGTGTTGGCTAATGTTGCTAGAGAGATGATTCTTCAGTTTTGAATATTTTAAAAAAGAGGCACATTTTTTTTTCAACTCTCTGAGGGGACAGGCAACCTTTAAATGGATGGTCTAGTTTTCTATGCCCCTAATTCTGGCAGATGAGATATTTAGGCAGATGGAGAGAAGTTACGTATGCCTCAACAATATGGACTTCCTGTCACCAAAGTTAGTACAGTGTTGAGCTATATTGGGTTCCTTTCCCACCAACATTAAAGGCCAATGTCGAAACCCTCATGTAGCACCACGAAACAGGGATGTCCCTTCTGGCCCAAAGAAGAAAGAAAGAATAACAAAAGAACACACACACACCACCACCACCACCACCACCACCACCACCAAAACAAAACAAAACAAAACAAAACAAAACAAAACAAAACAAAACAAAACACTTTTGCTCCTTTGAGACAGATGGAAAGGATCCTGGATTCTACCATCCTGGGTTCCTACTGTAACTTTTGGAATATAAATATGTCTTTCCAAGGGCCACATAAATCCCTGGTTACTGTCTTTTGTAACCTAGAGACTTTTCCAAAGTCTTGTCTTCAAGTCTAGAGAGATAGCACCGTGGTACTTCCCACACCTCGGGAGTTTAACCTAACAACCTTGTCTGGGCTGTAACTATTTTACTCTTTTAGGCAGAAAAGAGAAGTTTTATTACCCTACTGGATCAGCGAAAGTAATTAGAGAGATGATTACAAATATAATTCTCAAAGTATGAGAATGGTCTCAGGAAGCTAGTGCTTTATACAGAAGCACTAAAAAACTCAACAAAGTTTTATTTTCCCACAGTAAGTTTGAATAATTTAATTTTTAATAATGGCTGTACTGATCAACCAATTCACACGATTCCTGAAAATTTAACAATCATCTTTCAGTAACCAGTATGGTCAGTCCAGGACACTTATCAACATATAAAACATGTTGAGATATTTCCACTAGACAAAGACCTCACTTTAAGGCAAAAGATGTGCAGCAGTAGACTTTCACCCATGGAGTTTCCTCATATTATCATAGTTCTATTCATGATGAGATGGCTCTCAATAGATTCAGTCAGAGATTCATCAAAGGGTTACCGTAGTGTTGTTGTGTTGTTATCGATAGGACACCATTAATTCCTTAAAACACAGGTTGAGATACAGTGTTGCTTCCTTCAGTGACAAAATATGAGTTCAAGAATTAAGGCGTGTAGGTGGAAGAGACCTCTTTCATATTACATTTAAAATCCAAATCTGGTGTATTTTGTCTTCCCTTGCACATGTCTCTGGACTCCATAATTTTAGAGGTCCTAGTGCCAAAGACAATATCAAACTAGAAGCAAGACTATTTTGACCCACAGTTTTTGATTCCTCATATTGAGTCAATGGGCAGAGAAGAGTTTTGCTTATGGGCAGAGAAGACTTTTGCTCTATTGTTGGGGATATTTGATTCAAATTACCAAGAAAAAAAATTGATTGCTGCTATACAATTAAAAACAAAACAAACAAATAAACAAAAAAACATGAGCACCGTGGTAGGTTGAATAATTGTTCTCCAAGAATGTCCCTAATCTCTAGAATGGGTGAGCTATGTTATCTTATATGGCAATAGGAACTTTGCAGTTGTCATTTAATTAAGGATAATGAGATGGGGAGATCATCCTGAATTATCTAGTTAGGCCCAATGGTGTAACCACAAGGATCTTTACAAAGGCAGAGACAGAAACAGAGGGACAAAGGGAAAAAGATTTGATGTGCTACACTTCTAGCTTTGATAAGGAAAGCAAAAGGTGGTAAGCCAAAGGATGTAGGTGGCTTTGGGAGCTGGAAAGGACAAGAAATCATATTATCCTCTAGAGCTTACAGAAGAAATGCAACCCTGTGAACCCACTTTAGACTTCTGACTCCAGAATTGCAATAAATGTGTGTTAATTCACTTGGATAATGATAATTGGTTGCAGCGGCAATAGGAAACTAATACAAAGGCTCTGTCTAGAAATCTGAGGATTCACTAGAGCAGCTATTAGCATCCCATGAGCTATATCAGAAGTCAGTGGGCTACTGTGAGAAGCCAATTAATACTGAATAACTTGGATTTATATAGAGTATTGTATTTGGGATCACCCCACCTGTTGAAAATTCTTAACTGGCTGAGTCCAGCAGTGATTAATAAGAAGGAGAATATGGAATAAGGGATAGAAACAAGAAACTATGATTTTTCAACTTAGACTTTATGGTCAGTGATAAAAATGGAGACTATAGCAATTATGTTATACAATATATAGAATATATGTCATATCATGAGGCCAATTTGTCACAACACCGACGTGTTTTCTGAACAATGAATGAAACCAGGAGGAAAAAATAGAAGGAATATAAATTTCTTGGTTCATAGGATAAATAGAAGCTGATTGATTCACTCATTTCAATATAAGTCAGACAAATATGTGTTTATTATATCAGGAGACATCCATTTCTTAGTTGTAAAATTCTGTTTTGGTTCCAGACCTTTTAGATGCTAGGAAAAAAACATACTCATTTCCTCTGCCAAACTATGACCTTTTAAAGTAGACTATCCCACGAGGATTCCTATTTTCACAATGTTCACTTTGGCTTCTTTACAGTGGAGCTATAAACTAGAAATGCTGAAATCTGCCCCTGAATCTGTGCATAAATACATATGCCAAGTTAGTAGTTTGAGTATTTAAAGTTCTTTCTAGTAGGAAGAATAAACAGGCATCTCTCATTTATCAAGCATACCACATTTTATTAGTACCTAAAAAGGATTAGGGGGAATAGAAGGAGTTTCCACCTTAGAGGGAACAAGTGTAATTGTGGGTTATTGTGGAATATTATATGGACAAACCGATAATCAAGCCACTAATATACTCTTTTGATTTCTTTGAGGCTCTTCAGCCAAGAAACAGTCCTTGTGACAAGCCCTTGCCCTAATTGTGAAGAACTGAGTCTACCACTTAACTGCTCCAGGACACACCACCACATTGTAGGGGACCCCTGGAGATGAACACTGCAACCCTGAGCCACTGGGTACTGCCTCCAGACAGTTGGACTTAAATTCCCACATCTCTAGCCTTTTTCTGTCATTAACTATGGCTCTAATATACTCGATTCTTCATAAATTGGAAAAGCTCATTTTAGTCCACTCCCAAAATAAACAAAATTAAATATTTGAAATATCCTGGCTTTTAAAAATACAAGGCCATTTGGGGGGAGGGTGACTGTTTATAGTTAAATAGGATAAAGATATATATTTCTGAAATCTTCCTTACCACTCATTTCAAGGGTAGAACATACCTTCTATAAAAAGCTATGTCCTGTGGTCTGAAAACAGAAATAGAGTATATGTGATTACAGGTATGGTTTTCCAAATGAATCCTGTAGAGGAGGTTATAAGCATTTTCTGGTCACTAAACAAAACTGAAAAGAACAGTATCAGGTTGGAAATGCCATTGTTGCTCCAAGAGGGAAGCAGTGCCCATCACAGTGACTTTGCCAGCTGAATTGGCAAAGATAATTTGTACTTCTGAGAACCAGTTTCTCAAAATCAGACATGAAAGAAATTCATTGTCTGAAGCAGTTCATTGAGAAAATAAATAAAAGCTATCATATAGGAATGTTCTTACCTTGCCATCATAAAAATAATCTACTTTCTTGTGTGTCTGCCCTAACTGTATGCCTTTGTTCCTCTAACCACAGAAGCATTTTGGCTCCTGTCAAGGTCACACCCTCAAATGTTATGCTGTATTTCATGATCCATCAATTCTCAAGAATGTTACTCTTTTCATTTGGAGTCCACCATGCATTGTTGATTCATCCATCTCTCCTTGATCATTCTCATCAGTGTTCAAACATGTTACTCATGTTAGATCAGATGTTTGTTTTTTAAAAAAAACATTTTCTTATGGCTCTTGACCATAGATTCTCTTTTGCTTCTGTGCTTTTTGTCATCCATTCACTTCTTGATAGCAGGATTTGTCTGTAAGTAATGTGTAGATGTGCTCATCTCTCATTCTTTCAAATCTCCAAACCCTGGATTAATTTTCAATTTACTGAGAATAATTGCCAAGGTCTTCAATTACTTACTTTTTGTCAAATAAAATGATAACTGCTCTGTTTTCTTTTTGTTGCGTTCCCAGCAGCATCTGACATTGTTCTCCACTTATTTCTTTTTGAAACATTTTCTTCTCAGAGCTTTGAGATATAGCACTCTTGTTTTTCCTTCTACCTCCTTGACCATTGTGCTTCCATTTTCTTTGTATTCCTTTCCTCTGTTTAAACTTCAAATGTTTTAGTGTCATGTTTTTCTATCTTGGCACCCCTTCTCTTTTCTTTATAATTATTTTTCCTAGATGACTTGCTTGAATTCAGGATTTTAAATATGATCTGTGTGCTGAAGGCTCCAACATCTACATATACACTCTTGCCTTCCCTCCACAAATCCAGATTCCTACCACCAATTCCAAATGTCACATCTCCAAATGAATGACTACGTGGCACCTCAGATTCAATATGGCCAAAGACAGCTATGAATTGCTCTCCTTAACTGCAGTCTGCTTCTTTCCCAGTGTTCTGCATCTCAGTAAATGTTAGTGCCAAGTTGGTTGAGCCGAAAATGCAGCATTTACTCTTCATTTCTTTCTAGGTCTCACTCCCGTATCATCTAGTCTTATTGTATCTACCCTTAAAACATATCTAAGCACTGTCCCTTTCATTCCATCCCCACTAATAACCACTTTGGCCCAAGTCATAATAATTTTTTTTGAACTATTGTCATAGTTTCCTAACTGTTCTCTTGCTTTCTCTCTTTCTCTCCTAAAATCTTTCCACACAGCCAGAAATATGATATGTTCAATGTGTTAATTAGAGAATGTCATTCCATGACTAAAACCCTTCAAAAGCCTCTTGTCATCACACACATATGACTCACTACTTATTAAATGAGCTGGACTCAGAATAAAAAATTTAAAAAATGTATCTCTTTATTGTTTTACCACTGTCATTCAAAATTACTCTTTTGGAATTTTCCTCTACAATTCTGGATATTTTCTTGAGCTAACTCCATAGTTTTTATCATTATATTCATGTATTGATTAGCAGTCTACTTTTCTGGTATTAGAAATACTAGACCAGTGAAATATCAAAATACTTCTATCTGACATATAATTTAAAGATCTCCCTTCACAGCTCAGAACTGATCCAGATTTTAAAAACTATAAAACAGCAGGAAAGAGGAGCATGCTTTGTTTTCTTTTTCTTTTCTTTTTCTCTGTCAACTGTTTGACTAAACACTTTTTCCTCCCCCTGGATCCTCCAGAATCTGATAGAAGAAAGAAAAATTTTGAAAAAATGGCAAAGTTGGTCGCATAATGTAATGGTTAGCACTCTGGGCTTTGAAAAAATGGCAAAGTCTTATGTGACTCATGCTTTTATATCTGCTGTTGTATCTTTCTACGGAACAAAGCCTAAAAGCCTGTTTGTGTGTTTGTTTTTTTTTTCATGTTTTCTTTGAGACCCATCACTCCATTGAGACCTCCCTCTATGTCTTTTTCTGGTATGGATCATATCCCAACATTTGGCCACTTATAACTCACCTCTCAGCACTTCCCTCTGACCCTGTATCCCATGGGAATTATTTCTGATTGTGTCACATCATCCTAACTCCCTGACAGGTAGACCTCTTCGGTGAGGTCCTATCACCTACCTGCCCTGCCACATTGAAGCCAAAAGACATGGTGTGTGTGTGGGGGGGGGGGTGGCTGAATGAATAAATGCAGGGACACAGACACTGATAAGCTATTATTGTTTCATCAGTCTCTTGAATTCTTCTTATATTGCTTGGATATAGTCTAGAGGTTGTGATGAGGTAAAAGTTAGCAAGACGGTTTTGATCAACACCTTTAACAACTTTATTGTTGGTCAAGCACATCATTTGGAAATCTCA
This sequence comes from Rhinolophus hipposideros, assembly GCF_964194185.1. NCBI lineage: Eukaryota > Metazoa > Chordata > Mammalia > Chiroptera > Rhinolophidae > Rhinolophus > Rhinolophus hipposideros. The sequence continues at coordinate 21,597,576 of NC_138059.1, forward strand.
TGATACTTGCCTCCTATTGTTCCCCGTTTTTAGGTAACAGATGACCCCCCTCGCCCCACCAAAACAAACAAACAGAAGTGATTTCTGTAACAGTTAACTGCATGTATTATAAATCTAACCTTTTTATCTTGTTTACAGAGATTGATAGGATTTGGATCTTTGTTTAATTCTCCTACCACAATTTACAGTACCCCCTCCCTCTCATCTATGCCAAACAGCACTGGCTCTATTTAAGAACCTGAAACAGGCACCCATTTTGCCATATGATGTTTTGTTTGCTCTTCCTTCTTCCTGGAACAATCTTTCTCCTGATATATACATGGCTGACTACTGTTTGTTTAGAGCTTTAGTTAAATGCCCCCTTCTCCGAAAAGCTTACTCTGACCTTCCTATATAGTAGTAGCTACAAAGTTACTCTTACAACAACCTTCCCGCATTTCTGTAGAAAATTCCCTCCCCTACTTTTTTAGACAACGATTTTACTACTTCTCTTCTCTCCACAAACATCCAACACTTTTATTGTATGACCTTCTTATTTATCTGAGAAACAAGAGCACTTGTAAGGAAACTACATCATCCTCCTACCACAGAATCTTTCATCTTATTTGTTTCTGTATTCATACTCTACCTTTTTCTTACTGTGGACAGACTCTCTCTACTTATGTCCAAGTCCATTCCTGTCATTGTAAGGTGCATCTCATCCTTCCTTATCTATTCAACAACACTATTTACTCACCTCTTATATCTTACCCTCACTCAGTTGCACCACCCCAGTCTGAAAACAAACATGCTGTAATTTTTCCTGTGATAAATAAAACTCACTGTTTGTCCCTCATTACTCTCTAGATATCATGCCTTTTTTTTTTTTTTTTTTTTTTTTTTTTTTTTTTTTTTTTTTAAGTAAAGTGAGTGGCCAACTTTTTAAAACACTTTTCTTTCATTTATGGCAAGAATCCTTGAGAAATTTGTCTGGCTGTTTCTATCTTTTTATTTTATTTTAATTTTTTTTAAACCATGCAATGCTTTTTCTCAATTCTATCAAGCTTTATCCCTCTCTTCATCTGAAACCATTCCTGTAGACATTATCAATGATTTTAACTTTGATGAAAACAATAATCATTTCACCTTCCTCCTTATTGCGTTCAGTGTTTCTCAGACCCATTTATAAGCTTAAGTCTGCAAAATTTAGATATGAAGTTATCCTAGAACTCCAGACTTCTATTACCAATTCCCTAGATGATATCTCTGAATCAATGTCTAATAGACTTATATATTTTTTTTTTTTTTAATGTACGATAGCAGCTGGTCCCAGATTTGGAAATCAAAAAAGGTACACAGGTCACAAAAATCCATACTACCAGAGTACATAGCTTTCAAGAATACAAAGCAGAAAATATATCAACAGAGCCAGATAGTGGTCTTACGGTCAGGAGAAGCTTTCAGCCCCTTCCATCTTTTGGTCCTTGGTAGCAAGGGATGAAACTCATATATCAAGAATTTCATACACTAGTGTGCACACACATCCATAAATACAATCTTATTTTACTCATCTACTTTTCTCCATGCCTTCATCAATTGATTTTGTTAGTGAGTCCCATTGGGTCTTATCTGAAATATATCTTAAATCTGACCTTTTTTTTTTTCTCACTTCCAATTTCCATACTCAAAACTATATTATTTACCACTTATCATTACCTGATAATCCTTCTATGCCTTCATTTTTTATTCCTTTCTACCTGCTCTATCACCAATGTATAAGCCCCATGAGAGCAAAGACTTATCCTGAGTTATTCACTGTTAAATCTCCAATTTCTATAACATTGCCTATCATGCAATAGTACTCAATAACTATGAATTCAATAAATAATCAATCATATCCTTGCTCAGAATGATTGCAAGAAATATAATGTATATTGACATTTATGAATTACATTGTCAAATATCATTAAAACTTGTTGATATTTTGAGAAATATTGTGTTCTTCACTTGGGTTTTTAGTAGATTTCCTTATTATTCCTTATGCTTATCCTCAAGATAGGTTTCTTACACAAGAGTTTGTCAAGCTACAATTCTGTCGAATGCCCAATCTTTATAATGTCTTTGTTTTTCTTATACTATTCATCTCATAAAAATCCCTGGTCTTTTATTATATTTGTCTGGCTCAAGACCTTTAAACATATTGCACTGACAAAAGTCATTCCTTGGAGTGAAAATACATTGAATAACATTTTACTAATACTGTTCAGTTTACTCTTATTTTTGATACAAAGTAATACTTAGGGTTAATAAAAATACATCAATAAAGGAACAAAAATAACATGTCTGGGAAAAAGCATTTTATGATTAATTTATACCATGAGTCATCTTGCCTATTTAAACTAATAATGTATATTTCATATGCTGCCAACTATTTGAATTCCCATATCCAGAGTTTTGTGATTAACCCCAAGTGCTCTTAAAAACAATTACAAAAACAAGTGCGTATGTTAAAATTAGTTACAAATTGAGAACTTAAATTCTTTCTAGAAGAAATTGGTGATCATACCTGTTCATTTTTAAAGTACCTTTCGAAGGAAGATAAATGGTTCTTAATCACTCCTTATTAAGTGAGCATCTATCCAGAAATAGGAAACTGAAAACACCTAATGGCCATAGTTAAGACAGGGAATTGAAGCAGTATGCCATGAGATTCAGTCAGTTTTGCAAAAGCCTTAATTAAACTATTGCAAAATGCAAATGAAGGAATAGAGACAATGAGAAAATTATTTCTTTATATCTGCCCCATCACTGGAGCCTGCTATTTAAAGAGACATAACCATTTTGTTGACTTTCTATTTTTGTAGTCTAATATAAAATTGGAACTGTATTTTCCATTGTTTTGCTCTGTCCATCTAATAAGAGCTTCTTCCCTTCACAGTTGTCTCTAATGCTGATTTTTTTTTATTGTATCCAATCACAAATTCTACATATTTTAAACTATGCTTCCTTAAGGCACAAGCTATATGTTATTGTGCCTATTATCAATTTTATTCTTCTTAGCTCCGGTATATCACACTTCAAGATATACTGTCTGATAATAAATAGAATCCCTTTAAGCATTTCGGCTTTAATGAGTGTGGTGTAATGTTTTCTCAGTAGAGAGCAGTGGAAGGACATCACAGGAGGAAGAAAATTTTCTGCATTTTCTGTCTGTTGTGCTTTAGTCAGCACCATGGGGATGAGGATGTCTTATGGAGCTCTAACCAAGTCATAGAACATATGGCCCCTCAGTAACATAAAGTCCTGGCACCACCTACCTGCAAGACAGTTCCCAACCCTTCTGCATGCTAACTCTATTGCTCATCTCGTTCCAAATCTGTAATCCCGAGGATTGCTACTTTCTGGCCCAGTTGCTATAACCCTATGCTAACCCTGTGCAAGCTAGCAAACTTTTCTGCTATCTGGTGGGCTAAACTACACCTTCTTCAAGGAGTCCGAGCTCTATCCTTGGGGACGAACCTCCCTTAACAATTTGACTTTCCTTAGCTACCTTCTCCATTATGTCTAGGATACTATATAGCATTTCTTTATATTTTACAGCTACTATCTTATTATAGTTAAATAATTCTTCATATTAAACTCTGTGGTTTTTATCTCCTGATTGAACCCTAGCACCTAGCACACCTAAGGACACTTAAAGTGCTAAATGTATTCATTAAGTGAATAATTAATACCATGTCCTTTATTCCAACTTGGTTTTCTTCTCATTATTTGCTACTGGGTTTCTCTCATGAACTCATTTCCAGGGAGCAGGAACATTTAATTTCTGGGTTTCTATAGCATTTTTACATGTTTCTGAATTAATCAAATTTAAGTTTCTACTAAGCCTCACTAACAAAACCCATTTTTCTCTCATATTTAAGCTAATAAAATTTAGGAAAAATCTGCCTTTTATTTGACTTTTGGTGTTTAATAGCTATTTGATCTTAGTATTTCTTGACTAGGCCTGCGTATTAATAAGACAAATCCCTTTTCTGATTTCTCTTAAACCTAACAGACATTAAGATTATGCAGTAAGTGGATTTTACCCTTTGGCATTAAACTTATTTGATAAGGAACTTTAAAGTTCATTAAACAGAAATCAGTGCTGTTGATACTCAAATGATTTTTCACATATGGTAAGATTTGTGAAATTTCTTGGCAAACAATGATATCTAATATCTGTCATTGTTTAATCAAATAAGTGGTGCAGTTTTATACACTGGATGAGACTGCAGAATATAGATATTTTGAGAATCACTCTATGGGGGTGGAGAGTTTTACTGGAAATTAGGAATGGCTTTTATCTTCATGTTTCAAGAAGCACCATTAAAAAAGAAATAAATGGAAAGCACTTTGATCAAAAGAGAATAGGAAAAGTATGCTGCTTTACAACTTTAAAAAAAATAAAATGAAGTATCTAATCTAAGATGAGGAAAACTTTTAGACTGAGGTCATGATTTCCAATGCTATTAACATATTTATATTCAAATTCTTTAGAGAGCACCACTGCTACCTAAAGCACAATCTCGATGGTCTAGGCATAAAAATAATAAGAAAATTTTGCCTTCAACAAAAGTTACAATCCAGTGGGAGTGAATAAAGTGATACAAAAATATTACAGATTACTAGATCATGAGAATCTGGAAAATGTTGAGTATGAGCTAAGTATAAAAATAAAACAAAAAGACTCCTGGAACCAATAAGCAATTATAGCAAGTTAATGTGATACACATTAATATATAAAAGCCAATTGCCTTTCAATATACCAGCTGTGAACAAATGGAATTTGAAATGAAAAACATAACATCTTTACATTAACACTCTCCAAAATAAAATAGTCGGGTATAAATCTAACAAAATATGTCAAGATGTATACAAGGAAACCTATAAAACTCTGATGAAAGATTTAAAAATACTAAGTGGAGAAATATTTCATGTTCATGAATAGGAAGACACAATATCTTCAAGATGCCAGTTCTCTGTTATCTGATCTGTAGAGTCCGTGCAATCCCAATCAAAATGTCAGCAAAATATTTAATGGGTATCAACAAATTGATTCTAAAGTTTATAAAGAGAGACGGCCACAGAATATTGGAGGAGAAGAACAAAGTTGGAGGACTGATACTATTCAGCTTCACGTCTTACTACTAGAAAGCTACCATAATCAAGACAGTGTGATATTGGTGACTGCAAAATCATTTTCACTATTAAATACTCTAACATGAACATTTCAGTACACATGTTCAAGTAAATTTGCCCTATTATTTCCCTTTAGGTAAATTCATAAAAATGCAATTTTCTATTTTTAATAGGTTTAACATTTTGTATCATGTTAATAAATTACTCTCTAGAAGAGCTGTAACAATTTACTCTCTCCCTAAATGTCCAATATGAGCATGTTAAAACAAATTATGGTATTTTCATAGACTTAAAAAAAAAAATCAGTAGATCAATGGAAGAGAGTAGAAAGCCCAGCAACAGACCCGCATAAATTGAGTCAACTGATGTTTGACAAAGGAGCAAAGGCAGGACCATGGAGAAAAGATAATCTTTTCAACAAATGGTGCTGGAACAACTGGATCCATATGCAAAACTGAATCTAGAGACAGACCTTACAGCCTTCACAAAAATAACTCAAAAATCTAGACACAGACCTTATAGCCTCCACAAAAATAACTAAAAAAATTGATTATAAACCTAAGTATAAATGTACAATTGTTAAAATCCTAGAAGATAAAGGAGAAAATGTATGTGACCTAGGGTTTGGCGATGACATTTTAGGTGTAACACCAAAGACATCATCCATGAAAAAAAGAACTGATAAACGGGACTTGATTAAAATGAAAAAAATGTATTCTATAAAGGATACTGTCAAGAGAATAAAAAGGCACTAGACTGGAAGAAAATATTTAAAAACGATATATCTGATAAAGGGCTATTATTCAAAATATACAAAAACTATTAAAACTCAACAATAAGGAAACAATCTTATTAAAAAGTGGGCCCAAAATCTGAACCGACTTTTCACCAAAGAGGATGTACAAATAAGCATGTCCAATGATGCTCCACAGCAGATGTCATCAGGGAAATAGAAATTAAAACAACAAGATACCACTCCACAATGATTGGAACGGTCAAAATCAGGAATACTGATGACTCCAAATGCTGGCAAGGATGTAGAGAAAAAGGAACTTGCATTCGTTGCTGGTTGGAATTTAAATGGTGCCACCACTTTGGAAGACAGTTTGATGGTTGCTTGCAAAACTAAGCATATTCTTGCATGCAATACAGCGATCACACTCCTTGGTATTTATCCAAAGGTGTTGATTTGCTTGTCCATACAAAACCCTGCATGAGAATGTTTATAGTAGCTTTCTTCATAATTGCTAAAACCTGGATGTAACCAAGAGGTCCTTCAGTAGATTAATGGGTAAATAAACTGTGGTACATCCAGACAATGACATATGATTTAGCTCTAAAAAGAAATGAGTCATCAAGCCATGAAAAGACATAAAGGAAACTAAAATGCATATTACTAAATGAAAGGTGCCAATCTGAATATTCTGCATACTGTATGATTCAACTATGACATTCTGGAAAAGCAAAACTATGGAGACAGTAAAAAAAAAAAAAAAAAAAAAAAATCAGTGGTTGCTTAGTGTCAAGGATAGGGAGGGATAAAAAGGCAGAGCACAGAGTTTTTTCAGGGAGTAAAATTTCTCTGTATCATACCTTATGGTGGCTACATGTCATTATACATTTGTCAAAACCAATAGAAAGTACAACACCGAGGGGACACTATCGTAAACTATAGACTTTGGGTTATAATGATGTGTAAGTGAAGTTTCATCAGTTGAAACAAATGCACCACTCTGGTGTGGGATGTTGACCATGGGGGAGGCCATGCATGTGTAGTGACAGGGGCTGTATGGGGACTCTCTACTTTCTGTTCAATTTTGCTGTAAACCTAAAACTGCTCTAAAGAAAAATAGAATCTACTTAAAAGTAAAACAAACACTGTTTAAGTTCTAAATTGAAATTGTTATGTTCTGATGTGAGCTAGTTTAGAAAACGTTTGGAGGAATTAAATTTTGTGGGCTAGCAAATGTTTTCAAGCAAAAGTTTTAATTTTTTTTTAATACAAAATGAATACATACCAATAGCAAATTTAACCGCTTTATACAAAAATATAAAGAGCAAACTATAAAAGTGGTTCTTCCTTTTTCTTGATTTCCTATGTTTGGCTTGGATTAAGTCTGCATTGTTAAAACTTGGGTGTGACTTCTTCCAGACCATCTCATAGTCACTTATAAATATGACATTATTTTTCAAATGAAAAAGTAATAAAGCTAAGTTTGAAGTAATGAAACTAAGGACCTTGTTTATCTTATTTGTCATTTTATACTTCCTGCACAAAGCACTTCTTAGCACATAGTAATTCCTCAAGAAATGTTTATTGGATTATAAATGACTATATATAGGTATTATGTGTGTATACACACAACAAATACAATCACAGTCTATATGTTGTTCTCTAATATATTTGCTATAATCAAATAATATGTTTGAAAATCTTCTTTCTTATCAATATAGTTAAATTATCGTGATTGACCTAAATAGCCACCTGGTATCTAATTGTACAATAATGTATTGAGCCAGACTCCAAAAGATGGAGTTTTGGGTTCTTTATAATGATTGACTAATATGCTAATAATGCTAACAGTGGAATATTCTTGTACATGCATTTTTGTATGGTTCTAGAATTGATAGGAAAAAGTGTACATAAGTTTTGTGATTTGGTGAGTTATGGACAGGTTCTACTCGAAAAGCTTGAAGCAATTTATGTCCCTAAAATCATTGTGGAAGAATTAGGGGCCACATTAAACTTCAATTTATAAAATTGGGTCTTTGTCAGAAAGTGAGACAATCTCTAAAACTCAGCATTTGAATTCTTTCTACTCAGTGTAGTTTATTGTGTTTAATTGTAATTGAGTAAACAGGGAAACTAATTCTAAATTAACACTATTTGGGGATCATAGCACCTGCTTGCAGTGGTGAAAATGACAAAATCTTACATCTCTAATCCAAAAAAGCCAAGAATGCATGCATTCAATTCCAGTGTCCTTTCTGTTCACATATTTCCTCATTAATTTATTCACTTGAGTAGATAACAATAGTTATCTTATTTACTGATCACTTATTTAGGGCTAGAAGATCAGAACAGACACAGTCCCTGAACTTAGAGAGTTAATAGTTTCATTGGAAGATTATATAAATAGCATTTATACTATATGTTGATAATATAAATGAAGGATACATTGAGAACACAGATTGGCCTCCTAATTACATCTCAGGTGACAAGTTAGAAGTCAGACATGAGCTTGAAGAGAAGGTGACGGGAAAGCTGACATGTAAAGGAAAAGTAAGCCTTGGCCAGATAAAGATTAGAGAGAATAGTGACCCAAGCAAAAGAAAAATAGTGTATAAAATTTTTGGAGAATTTGCTCAAGAATAAAAAAAAAAAAAAAAGAAAAGAAAACAAAAGAAAAACATGTCATTTTCTTAATTTTTTTCTTCTACAGCATATTATAAGGTTAAGATTATTTTTTAATGAGATTCTCCTGCTGCTTTTTTAGTATAATCAGTTTCTATCATAAGTAAATTATTTATAGTTTTTTTTTATGTCCAGTTCTTATGGAAAATGTTCCGTAAGTGGTCCTTGAATTTCAAAGGAGATTTTCAGTCACAATTTCTTCAGCAATTGTAGCTTAAAAACACTTTGTCCTGCTGCATTGCTAGGTTTGAAGTAAATTAACCCTTGTTTATAATTTATAAATTGTGAATATATAAACTTGTCTTCTAATAGGATCCACAAGGTTCATAAAACAGCTGATAAAGATGTAGGAAACACATAATGGTTGTTATCTAAATTTTAGACTATTGAACTCATAGGGCTTGCAAAAATGGCATTAGCTCTCATAAATTATACTTGAAGTAAAATGTCATTGTGTATTTGGAAACTCTCCATTTAATAAATCATTATATGCCAGAAATGAATTCACACTGTAAGGATATATAGTATTTATGTCATAATATTTAAATTTCTCTTTTATTCTAAGTGGATTCTTTTTGTGAGACATCTAACTCAGCCAATAAAGAATATATAAAGGAATTTACTTTTTTTTTTTTCCCTGAGTGTTGAACAGAATTAGATTCTCTGAAATTTGTGGCCAGACTCTAATCTTCTAACTCTTATATAATCCTGGCAGCTTTCTATAACTCTCATTTTAGTTAGATTTCTAAGAGTGATTTGTTTTTGACTCATGTACAGTTTTTGTTCCCAAGTGAATTATCTTCCCAAATAAAAAATAGAATTTCTAGTTTGAAAAATGTTTCATAATTAAACTTTCAGCCTTTATTGGATAAACTATTACCTGACCATGCCAATTACATCAGCTGAAAACGTCATTATTTTATTTTATGTAAAATGATAGGTATTAGTGGACTCTCATTATTCTTCAAGACGTTCATACAAGCAAACAACAGAAGAAAAAACAAAAACAAAATCTGTAGCACTTTTCACAAGTCTGAATGCGATGAAATGACCTGAAAAAAAAAAAAAAAAACTTTTACACAGTAATTTGTACTTATGTGGAATTTTCAGGTACATAGTTTTCACTTGCTGTCCGGCTGAATCCTATACTTTTTCTTTAGTTTTGCTTTTACATAATTTAGGTTGAAGCCTTGTAATTTATTTTCTGAAGTCATTTTTATGGAGAAACTAACTTAAAATGGTTCCCTGCCATGTGAAACTGACCTAAAATAGTGGCCCTAATGCGGAGAGAAGTCCCCAGCCTAAGTACCAGCCCAATTCCGCATAACCCCCTCCAAGCCACACCCTGAGCCAATCACCAGAGGACACTTACCCCTTCCGGACTCAAGGAATTCCCCAACCCATAAAAACCTGCTCAAAACCTTGCTAGGATCTCAGTCTTTGGGAAGGATCCCACTGAGCTTGCCTGTGTAATAAAGCTGACTCTCCTAACTCTCTGAGAGCTGTCTTGGGTTCTTTCTGGTCCTGTTATCCGTAACAATTTCTATGCAGGAATGTAGTTGTACTGTCTCATATCTAAAAGAAACTTCATTTTATTTTGTTTTTTTATGGAGTTTGTTCCTGGTAATTATTCAATGACCGTAAATCACAGTGCAGCAACAAACTTCTAGTCCAAAATATTTCAAGGAGATTGTCTTTTGGCGGTCCATGTTTCTGAAGTGGTTATTGTCAAAAATCATTCATAACAATGAAAAGAAAAAAAAAATCAAAATTAATGGAACATTTTGATATAATATGAAAATAATTCTGAGTTCATCAAAAAGATTGAAAAATCTTTTGAAATATTTTACAATTGGAACTAAGAAGGTCACATTTAAGCCACAAATCCAGCATAATCCTTATTGTTGACACAGGTAAGACTTTCTTTTCACTATGAACAGGGGTTTAACACTTTGGGATTTATAGGCTCATGTCCCTTAAATTATCTTATCCTTCATGTGTAATTTAGGTAAATATATTCCATTTAGGATTCATAAGATTACTTTTTCATTGTGTGTGTTTTTTTCTTTGTTTTTTTTTTTTTTTTTTTTTTTTTTTTTTTTTTTTTTTTGGTGTCCACATAAACTCTTTTTTATCTTAAAGGGCATAAAATTTTGTATCAGGGAGGGTTTAAATTTGCACATACATTTCACGTGGAAATAGGTTTATAGTGACAATGACCAAGCTATTTACAGCCTTTGTTTCAATTCTGATTGACAGGAGAGGTATGGGTGGTATGTACATATTTACAACCTCCCTGATGTAAAGTTTATGCCCTTTAAATGTTAAAGAGAGTTTTTGTAGACACAAAAAATCACAATAAAAAGGTAATCTCATGAATTTTAAATGGAATATATTTACCCAAATTACACACGAAGGATAAGATAATAGTAAGGATAATTATAGAAACAAAGTGAAATTCATATTAAATTTTCAAGGTACTTGAATTACTTGAGGAACTTAAATACATAGAATGGGAATGGAATATTCATTACCAGTCTGTATGAACAACTCCTAAGGTTTCCAAATTTAGAATGCCTGTAGAAATATTAACGTAAATAGCTGTTAAAATAGATGTAAATGTGATGGAGTATATGGCTTTGTAAAATAACTCAGTCTATAATTTTATTAATTTCCTGGGACTTCTGTAAGTAATTACTACAGACTTGGTGGCTTAAAACAACAGAAATTATTTTTCTTCTGGAAGCCAGAAGTCCCAAAGCAATATCACTCAGCTCTAATCAAGATGTCAGCAGGGCTGTGCTCCCTCTCGAAGCTCTAGGGGTGAATGCCTTTCTTGTCTTGTCCAGCTCTGGTGGCTGCCAGCACTCTTGGGCTGTGGCCACATCCCTCCAATCTCTGCCTCTATGATCCCATTACCTCCTACCTGTGCCAAACCTCCTTCTGCTTGCCTCTTATAAGAATAGTATTATTATCAGGGCCCATCCTGATAATCCAGAATAATTTCCCAATTTTAAGATACTTTCTCCTATCTGTGAGGACCCTTTCAAGGTAACATTGGCAGATTCTAGTGATTGTAACATTGGCTGATATGTTAGTGTGGACTTTAGTGAGCTAACTACAATCATAGATAATGAAAACATTCTTAGGGTGCTTCAAAAATGTTCACTGAACTTATTTTTTATGTTTTTTTAAAATGTGCTCATGGTTAATATTTTAATTTCTTAAAAAAGACTTGGCATCCTTCCATTACGAAAGAGTAAGTAGATCTAGAAAGAGAAGTCTGCCCAAATATTTATCCCTAGCTATCTCACAGCGGAACCAGAAAAATGAGCTCCACCCCTGCCAGGAGACAGTTTTTCCAAGTTGTTTATACCAGTGAGCAGAGCAGAGAGATCTAAGTCTGTGATATTGACTCCAGGAAAAGCCAGTGAGAGAGCTGTAATACTCAAAGATCCCAGCCTGGAGACGCAAGACCATTTTTTCTAATTTACAAGACAAATTATTTAGATTATCTGCTAACGTATTTTTCAAAAAGTTTCCACTATCCTTATTTAGAGAATATAATAAAAGTTTTTACCTTATATAACAAACTTCTGATGGGAAACAATAGGGAAATCAGTAGGCCTATCCAGTTTATACATATGTGTGAATGTGTGTGTGCGTGTGTGTATGCTTAATATATTTTTAAAATGCATATATATATATACATATATATATATATATATTTTTTTTAATAATTGAATCTTGATACATAAATTTTATTGGTAATATTTCAATGCAAAACAAAAACCCAAGAAAACAAACAAAATATCCTTTTTTTGTTTTTTTGGGGTTTTCTTTTGTAATGCACTGAAAGCAATTTTTAAATCAGAGGAGAAAAATAAATTGTAAATGTAGTTAACTTGGTGAAAAAACATAGTTAAATGAATTTGTCACCATGCCATATATATTATTTGCAACTGGATAAAAAGAAACAAACAACAAACCAAAAGAACACCCCATCATTATGTTGATTATCTGCAAAAGCCTCTAATTTTAAATATAAAAAAGCTTTCTTTAAGAGTGATGAAATAATTAAAAGGATGCTATAAAGAGATTATTGTTGAGCTGTGGAGCAGGTTTAAAAATTTATAACGATGCTTCACTGAAACATTTGTGAATATCTGAAAGCAAAATGAGTTTTTTATTTTTTAAAAACAAATTCCACTTTTCTAGAAAAAAATACCAAAACCTCATTAATTTGTTCGTTTAAATATTTAAAGCTAATGATAAACTCTTGTTTGGTATTTGAAGCATTGTGTATCCTTGCAGCAAACCAAAAAGTTTACATAGAAAAACTTTTACTCTAGTGTCAGTCAAGATTGTAATCCAGACTCAATGTGTTATACTTTTATTTGTGTTAAGAATTATTCCATAGGAATTAAGATACCAATTGCATCATCTGCTTTTAAATAGTCTGAGAAGGACATACTTTAATGTATGTCTACTTTCTTGGAATTAAACTTTCCAGGATTTTATGGGGGAGGTTTGTTGAATTTTCAGTGAACCTACATAACCTCTCCTATGGGTATATGTTAGCTTGTTCCCATGGTGTAGTGGAATGAGGCTAAGCTTTAGATGCAGGCATATTTAGGTTCATATCTTGAACATATCCTGAGTAACTGGGAATATGAGCCAGTTCCTCAGACTTAGTTTCTCATTCCTTTGGTTCATTGCTACCTCACTTCTTTGGAAAGGTGAGTGAATTATCATATATTTGCAATTAGTAGAAAATCCAACTCAAAGTGATTTAAGAAAATCCCAGTGATTTACTTACACTGGGAAAACAAAACAAAACAAAACAAAACAAAACAAAACAAAAAACAAAACACCAAAACCCAGGCAAGTTATGATGGCTCCAGAATTGGTAAATTTAGTGAATCAAAGACATAGCCAATCATCACGTTCTTCTAAATCTTTCTGCTTTGCTATCTATCTCTAAAGATTTGATTTTGTTTTTAAAAAAATTCTTCATTTAATTTGTTGCTAAAACAATTTGAGCTTGTATGACCAGACAATATACAAAGGTAAAAGAGACTGTCACTTTCAATCTTTGTCTACCTGTCTATCTATCTATCTTCTATCAATCATCTATCTATCATCTATCTATCTGTCTGTCGGTCTGTCTGTCTGTCTGTCTGTCTGTCTGTCTGTCTATCTATCTATCATCTTCCATGTATTTATCATGTATCTATGAATTCTCTCTCCTTCTCTCATTTTGAAAAGTATCCCAGCAGACCCTGATTTAAGTCTCACTTCCCATAATTTGGTAACATAACTTTTGCTAAATTGATCTTGGGCAAAGTGAATGAAATTACCACAGTTGGTTTAAGTTAGTCATCTATGATGATTTGGACATTAAGAATTAACATAATTGTTTCTAAAAAAAAAAATGGCCATTGCATTGAAGAGTAAATCTTACAAAATATCTAAGTACACAAAGCACATAATAAATACTAGCTATTATTAAAATTTTATAATTTCAACATAAAAATTGAAAGAAAATTTGAATGATTCATTACCAATTTTCATAGCCAATAAAAAATTCACTTGTGGTCTATTGAAGAACTGGCTAATTACTTACTTTACCTCACATTCCTCCCCCGTGCAGAAACTTTATCAGCAAGTCTTTCAGAGTAGAAAAGCAAAATGAAACCTATTTGACATCTTTTCTTTATAGCGTTTTCATGCCCTGGCAACTAGAAAACCAGTGCAACTTGCTGTGTAATTTTATAGAGCTTTGGGATTGGAACATTTTATCACAAATTGCACATAAAATTCTATTGCATTATGCCAAGACATATCCAGTCTTCCACCTGTGGTTACCACGATGAAGTAATTAAGAAATATTTATCAGATTTTGAGAATAAAGGTTTGTGGGTTTTTCTGTTTTGTTTTGTTTTTATTGTTGTCGTTGTTTATATATTCTTCATAATACATCACTGCTATGCATATTTATAAACATTTATGTTGTTTGATTTACATGAAAAATTAGCTCATGCCTATAATTCCATGAGGTAGAGAATTCTAATAATGGTAAGAAAGTGTCAGTCCTCCCTACCTATAGGACTAAAGACTAAAGACATTCTTTTTTTTTTTTTAAAGCTTTTTAAATTTTTTTTCTTATTTTTTATTTATTTTTATTTATTTTTTATTGGGGAAAGGGAACAGGACTTTATTGGGGAACAGTGTGTACTTCCAGGCCTTTTTTCCAAGTCTAGTTGTTGTTCTTTCAGTCTTAGTTGTGGAGGACGCAGCTCAGCTCCAGGTCCAGTTGCCGTTACTAGTTGCAGGGTCGCAGCCCACCATTCCTTGCGGGGGTCAAACCAGCAACCTTGTGGTTGAGAGGACGCACTCCAGCCAACTGAGACATCCGGGAGCTCAGCGGCAGCTCAGCTCAAGGTGCTGTGTTCAATTTTAGTTGCAGGGGGAAGAGCCCACCATCCCTTGCGAGACTCGAGGAATTGAACTGGCAACCCTGTGGTTGAGAGCCCACTGGCTCATGTGGGAATCAAACCGGCAGCCTTTGGAGTTAGGAGCATGGAGCTCTAACCGCCTGAGCCACCGGGCCAGCCCCCTAAAGACATTCTTTATCAATTACTGGACAAGTGATGCTTGGATAAATGTCTCTGGACATCCTAAAAATTGGCGAAGACTCTTCTTCATAGCCAATATCAATATTGCATTTTTTAAACACAGTGCATTTTATGATATTTATATTAGTATAGCTTTTTTCCTCCCATACTCTGCTAAAAACAATCTTTATGTACATGAAAATGAGCTGGTACTAGAAGCAACTTCTAAAATATTATAGCTATCTGATATTATTTTATATGGCTCACTTTTTTATTTTGGTAAAATGACTTCTTAAAATGAATGGAGATGAAAACGGGAGAAAATCTTCAATGGAAGTATGGGAAAATGAAAGATTACTCTCCATTGCTGTTTTCTCAACAAATTATAGAATTATTATGCTCATTCGGTTTTTATATAAATAAACTCAAAATGTA
Organism: Rhinolophus hipposideros; assembly: GCF_964194185.1. Lineage (NCBI taxonomy): Eukaryota > Metazoa > Chordata > Mammalia > Chiroptera > Rhinolophidae > Rhinolophus > Rhinolophus hipposideros. The sequence continues at coordinate 21,613,203 of NC_138059.1, forward strand.
TAAAAATACTAAAGGGGAGATATAAGTTAGTTTTAGTGTATAATGGCAGCTCTCATATTGGTTCAGATTTTATTTGACCAGTTGAAAAGCTTAGTGGTGAGAAGATATATATAGATATAGATATAGATATAAATAATCTCTCTATATAATCTATATATATACAGATCTCTAAAAATAGAGAGATATTGCACATCTATATATATAGATCTCTCTCTATATATGGAGATCTATATATAGAGAGATTATATATATAATCATTATATATAATCATAAGCATATATAATCAAATATTATATATATATAATCTTTTAATGCATTTGCATATTAGACTACCTTCCAAATAAAAGATGTGCAACTTCTAAAGCTGTTGACTCAGACAAATCTTTTCTTTCTGTATAATGTGGAATAGAGTAATCTGTGAGTACAAATTTCTTGGGCTGGTCCAAAATAGGATCCTAAAATTACATATTTTGTAAGTCACATTTATTGGTATATTTTCATATTTTTTTTGCTTCAAAGGAGCAAAAGGTAGGCTGACAACATGCTGTACAATATTAACAATGGAAACGATAAAATCGTGCAAGCTATTTTTAGTGTGCTGAAACGAAGAAATAAAAGTGAAGAATTCTATCTCTTTTGAGAGAACTTTTCAAAAATTAGGGTTAAAAATATTTTCAGAATGAAATTATTTACCACAAGTGGAATCTCAGTAAAGAAATTCTAAAGCACATACTTAAGACGTAAAAAGATATCCACTGACACTGTGAGATATATAAAGGGAATTAAGAGCAAATAAAAGTATGTATATATATATATATATATATATATATATATACATATATATATGAAATATACATATATATGATACATATAAATAAATACTGACTGCATAAATGATTAATTGTAATAATGATATATAGTTGGATTAAAATAAATGAGGCAACATTAAAAACGCAGAACATATAAGCCCAGCAACTTATATATACATATATATTATATATACATATATATATATACACACACATATATAAATATATATATATATATATACACATATATATGTATATATATATATGTATTTAGAATATTCTCAGTCACTTGTATTATGTAGGGGGAACAAAAAGCTTTTTCATAACTTTAAACTAATAAAATTAAACATGAGAATTATAACTTTTGAATAATCACAAAACATTTTTTTCAAAAGAAAAACATGATGAATGACTTCTCTTCTGATATTGTTTGACCTCAAATCTCTTTCTTGCCCATACCTGTTCAGCTCAGTATTTCAGGGGAAATGACATCTGTAGACTCTATTTCTATTTCACAGGTTGCCTTACCAGCCAACTTTCTGATGATTTAGTAATGGAAGATTTGTACAGGATCTTAAGAACAGGAGGAAGAGGGAAGCCTGGGTGTTTCTTTTCCTCTCCCCCTCTGACACAGGCAATGTATTTGGAAGCCGCTGAGTCTCCTCCATGGTACTAAACTTACTAGAGTGGACCAACATGGTTCCTTCTTCTGTTGAATATCTCTAGCACCTGGGTTTTAGTAACACTGCCTCCCTAATCTATGTGTGGTAAATTCTGGTTTGCCATATTTTCCCTTCTTTGGCCTCAGGTAATCCATCATTTATGTTACCGACTTTCTAAATTAAATTTTGCTTTAAAAAATAAGAATTTTTTTCTGGATCCAAGTTGAATTCGAACTTATAGAGAAGACACATAGAAAACAAAATAATTAATTGGCATTTCAGTCCAATAATTGGGAAATGATTCTATTTGACAGTACTTAGAACAGTTATAAATTCTACAAAAAATATTTAACAGAAAGACTATATATTGGTAGAAGAGAATGTCAAAAATAGGCAGAAACTGGAGGGCATTTTACCCTTGAAAGAAAGAAAGCACAGTGGGTAAGATTGAACTCTGTATGGCTTTTTCCTGAGGGCACTCCTAAGTCTGAACAACATGAGTCACCCAATACTCAAATAGAAAGCAGCAGTACTTTTGCTTGAAGTGTCAGAGTTTGGGTAGGCCAAAACAGCTGGAAATTAAGGGAGGGAATCCTGGAAAGGATTTCCAGCAGGGAAAGTCTCCAAATCTTTGTTTAAACTCCTTTCAAATCCTTGCTTGAACATTGAGTTGCATGTGTGTCATGGAGACACCAGTGCACCCAGAAGAAAGGGATAGATGGAAGGCTGACAGGGCAGAACGGAGATTTCAGTTGTTGAATGTGAAGGTAAAATAGAGCTTGATATTTGAATCCAAATAAGTTATATGGACTTGTTAAAAAACGCTGCATTACCCAAATACATTCTAACGAAGCATAAAATCAAACCCCCCTGGGATCTAAGTGATTAGCCAATAATAACCCTGCTATGTCGACTGTCAATACTAATGAATGAATAATTCTAGACTCCAAAATCTCGATAATGTAGTCTACAATATTCAGTATACAATAAACATTAATAGATCTGCAAGTGACAGCTATAGATGATGTTTAATAGGACTTGCTATATACCCAGGTAAAAGTGTTCCTCTTTTGGGTCAGGACATCACTCTGCAGAGCTCAGATTTGTAGGCCACTTTTATTTCCACCTCTTAGTTCCCAGACCCATGTACTTTTCCTATGTGAACGTAGCACCATAGAAAGTTCTTTGGCTCAATGGAAGATATTGTTTCCTGGGGGATGATCTCCCATCTAGCTGGTGCTTCAACTTTATCTTTTAATGGTCTATTAGGCTACCAGATTCTGGCTGAAAGGACCAGAGTATCCTATGCTCATTGGCTCATTTCATACCTCCTCTGCTGTATGTTGGGTCCCCTGGTTAGATGTAATATAATGGGAGATCTCATGCCATGGAGCAAACACATGGAGCTTGCAGAGGCGCTGGCTGAGGCGCTATATAGACAGGAAAGGCAAAATTATACTATTTCTGTGAGAACAAATTTCTGGCCTTTCCTGATGTCCAATCCTTTGTCCTTACTACAAAGTTTTCCCTTTGATCTGATATTTTCTTTGTAGTCCCCAATCACCTCCCACCACATTTACTACTGCATGTGATTCCATATGTAAACCCAACTCAGGGCACTTCTCTTTTCACACCAAGTAGGTAGCCATTTGTCAGCTTGTTAAAGTTGATTGTTTAGAGCCACATGATTAATATATTGATAGATTTACCTGTTTTTCATTTTTATCCTAAGTGTTATGAATTCACAGACACTTTAGTAATTGATTTAACAGGAAGGAAAATGCCAACGGATAAGTGTGATAGTTCCTCTATTCCTGTGATTAAGAATTATGAGTTCCCTTCTCAAGGAAAGAATCATTAGTACCACATATAAATTATATAAATTGCATTCCTGTTTAGTTTGGGAACCAGTAGTGGGCAGGCACCTTTTTCATGTTGAGATGTAAATAAACACTGTTACCTCACAATTAATTAAGATGTAAGAAAATTGTAGATTTCATTTTGTCCATGGATGTTCCTTTATGTGCACAAAAACCAAATGAGAATTGCATAATTAATAAATTAGTAAAATTAACAAAATCTGTGAAAACATTAGTTAAAGGGAAAAGTGAAACAGAAGGACAGAAGAGTCCAGAGGAGCTATCAGCAGCATAATGACATGTGAGACCTAAAGACAATATTTAAGGGGCCAGCGCAGCCACTTAATGAGGCTGCCAAGGAACCAGCTGCTGCTGTGGGGAACTGTGGTTCACAGCTTGACATCTGGGTCAGAGTTTGCCAGATAACGAGAAAAATGACTGAGGATTTTAATGTGGTAGGGCACCTTTCTGTCACTATGCAGTCACCTTAAAAAGATGATTATAAAAGACTACTTGCCCTCCCTGTGAGAAGAGGTACTAGTAAAATGACGTCAGTGCTTCCGACTATTTCTATAGTTGAAAACTCAGAATGGATTAAATTATTCTTATTACTTAAAGATATTTTTAAACCCTGAATATTTGTTTTCGTATAACATATATCTACGAAACCTGACAATTAAGTTCATGAGCTTGTTGCAATGCTATTGCTAACCTTTTATTGATATCAGAGAGATTATTCATTATGAATTTGTACCAACTGGACAAACAGTTAACCAAGTTAATTATTTGGAAGTGCTGAAAAGGCTCCATGAAAATGTTAGACGACCTGAACTTTTTGCCAGGAATTCATGGCTCTTGCATCATGACAACATCAATTCACACGTCATTGTCTGTGAGGGAGTTTTTAGCCAGTAAACAAATAACTGTACTGGAACACCCTCCCTACTCCCCTGATGTGGCCCCAATGACTTCTTTATTTACCCGATCATAAAGGAAATATTGAAAGGAAGATATTTTGATGACATTCAGGACATCAAAGGTAATACGATGACAGTTCTAATGGCCATTCCAGAAAAAGAGTTCCAAAATTGCTTTGAAGGATGGACTAGGTACTGGCATGGGTGCATAGATTCCCAAGGGGTGTACTTTGAAGGTGACCATAGTGATATTTAGCAATGAGGTATGTAGTACTTTTTCTAGGATGAGTTCATATACTTAACTGTCGGTCATTGTGTGTGTTTATGTTATACAAACATATATATTATATATACATGTATATACATACATATATATATACATATATATATATGTATATATATATATATATATATAGAGAGAGAGACAGAGAGAGAGAGAGACAGAGACAGAGAGGAGCAATGAAAAGTTAAAGTCTCATCATAACTAAAACAAGTTTCCAAATACTTTAAAGTTTAGCTATTATCATGATCACTGTCAAGTATAACCTAATTGTAATGATTGTGGTCCTTGGTTAAAAAGCCAAACATACTTCCTACTCTTTGCACAAGGAAATCCAAAGTAGAATAGAAATCAGAAATGCTGGGTCTTGTTCTGGTTCAATATTTTATATGAATCACAACCTCCTTAAGTCTTAATTTTTTATTTCCTGAAAAAATGGGGAAAAAAATAAGTTCTTCCTACTTATGAAACATCCATCAAGATTTAGGAAAGTGCTTGTACAGCATTTTCCTAATACCAAGATTATTCTTATTTAATCCTCAAAATTAGCTTAGGATGTAGACAGATCAATATGTGTTCAACATTTTACAGGTGTAAGCCTAGAAAGCTACCGTCTTGTTTAATTTCATACAGTTTTTGCAATATGGAGGACAGACTGGAATCTAGGATTCATCACTCTTAGTACAATACTTTTCCCACTGGTCTATGATGTATCTATAAACTTAGAAATTAATAGATGATATAAAATACTACCATCTTTGTTAATTATCCAAACTATCACTCTCTGCGTTGACTCTATACAACATTTTTTTTTTAAAGCAAATTCAACTGAGATTGATGATGTCAGTGTCAGTCACGCTAGGGAAGGGTGACAGGATAGACAAGGTTCTCAGATAACTAACCAGATAGAAGGCCATGTGATTCTGAAAATGAGGTGTGTTGTCAAGTTTCGGGAGTTCACCTAAAACAAGGGAAACAAGCATGCAAGAGAAAGATGAGTAGTGGTGGGGACATGTCCATGTATCAAGCATCTGGAATCAGGGCTCCAGATTGTGCAATTCATATAAGATTTATCAGCATTCTAGTTAGGACAGCTGGACAAAAGAAGTTTTAAGCTATACATATACTTTAAATAAATATCCCCACTCAAAGTGAGAACAATTTCAGCACGATCTCAGTCAATATATTTGACTAAAAAGTGTTCGATTTTTCTCTTTCTGTGAAAACCAACAACAACAAAAAACGACCATGCCTTTTGTGAAACACTTGTACAATCTGCATGAGGAATTCTCTCATGTTTCTTTCTTCTGACAACCCTACTATACATTTCTGTAGTTATATGTAGAAATAGTGCCATAATGCATGAGGCACTCATTTGAGTGCTAAACAAGTCATATTCAATATGTGTTTCCTAGAAACAAAAAGCCAAACTGTTTTCATTTGAAATGTGTTAAAAAATTCTGAGCTATCACAATGCAAAATTTGTATATTCTAGGTAGTGAAAATAGATCAAGGCATATTGTCAGAGCTTATATTCCAAATCAGAAAATAAATTTAATGTGTCCACTTCTAAATAAGTTGAAGAAAAATATTAAATAAGAAGCACACATGTTAGAAAGGAAAGGAAAATGGATTAAGCTGTCTTTCATATTCAACAGTGCTATAGTTCTATTTCTGGAAATCAATTATATACAAATGTGTATGGGAAAAGATATGTATTCAAATTATATTAGTACAATTATAAATAAGAAAAGATAAAATGCAATATAGTGTTTAAAATCAATTATGTATACACATAGTATGTATATATATGTAAATACATATATAAATACATAAATCTATGTATATATACATATATTTAAATACATATGTAAATGCATATATATACATATATATGTATATACATATGTGTGTGTATATGTGTGTGTGTGTGTGTGTGTGTGTGTGTGTATGGATAAATGTATTTACTGCTGTGGACCATATACCTCACTGTTAAACTTCATAAAACTCACTCATAAGCACTACTGTTTACATGGAAAACAAGCACATGTGATACGGAGACCAGATGAGGCTGTATTTTTTTGACTTAGTCACATGTTGAACTCCAAAGAATATAGATGCACAACTACTCAGAACCCAATAATGAGCTCAGGTTTCTAATTTCCTTTCTCATGTGGACTTTGCTCTTCTTGCTCACTGAAATCAGTCATGATCAGCATTATAATGTTTTAAGAACTGTAGGAAAGGAGTCACAAGTCTCAATCCAGTATTCTCCCAGGTATCTACCTGGTTCCAAACGTTGCAATTTAAAATCAATACAAATTGTCTATCCCTTCAAAGCACAGGTATCTGGATGCCCCAGCATTAGTGGGCCAAACACTTGCCCTGTATAAATACGAGGTCTGACAATTAAGTTTGCAAACTCATCCTAGAAAAATTGCTGCATATCTCATTGGTGAATATCACTACAGTCACCTTCGAAGTACTCCCGTTGGGAAGCTATTCACTGACGCTAGTGCCTAGTCCACCCTTCAAAGCAATTTTGGAACTCTTTTTGGAATGGCCATCAGAGCTGTCATCGTATTACCCTCGATGTCCCGAATGTCATCAAAATGTCTTCCTTTCAATATTTCCTTTGTCTTGGGGTAGAAAAAGAAGTCATTGGTGGCCGGATCAAGTGAGTAGGGAGGATGTTCCAATACAGTTATTTGTTTACTGACTAAATACTCTCTCACAGACAGTGCCTTGTGAGCTAGTGCATTGTCATGATGCAAGAGACATGAATTGCTGGTGAAAAGTTCAGGTTGTCTAACATTTTCATGCAGCTTTTTCAGTACTTCCAAGCAATAAACATGGTTAACTGTTTTTCCAGTTGGTACAAATTCATAATGAATAATCTCTCTGATATAGATAAAGGTTAGCAACATCGTTTTGACTCTTGATTTAGACTGATGGAACTTTTTTGGTCTTAGTGAGCTGGATGACTTCCACTGTGCACTTTGATGCTTTGTTTTAGTGTCATTTTGGTACTCCTGTGTTTCATCACCAGTGATAACATTGCCCAAAACATCGTCTTGTGTCTTCAAAAGGTTTTGGCAAACTTTGACTCTTTTGCTTTTGTTCATCTGTCAGTTCCTTTGGGATCATTTTTGCACACACCTTTCTCATGCCAAGATTTTCATTTAAGACCTTCCTAACTCTTTCTCTATCGATGTTTACTTGGTCTGCTATGCTTTTCACAACCAGCCGATGATTTTGATGCATAATTCGAATAATTTTTGCAATGAGTTCGTTAGTTCTGCTTGTTACTGGCCTACCTGACCTCTCTTCATCAGTAACGGTTCTCCCCTCAGAAAAGTGTTTAATCCATTTGTACACTGACATTTTCTTCATGACATTATCCCCATAAACTTGGACTAACATGTCCCTGATTTCACTTCCTCTCTTGCCAAGTTTAAAAAGATATTTAATGTTTGTTCATTGCTCTAATTCAAGCTCAAACATTCTCACAACAGCACACAAAAACACACAACAATAATGAATGCCACTCAGCCAGACATCACCATACGTCAACAGGAACACAGCTATGAGACACTGATATGCCAAGGTTATAAAACCTTACAGAGCTCTTTGTACAGTGCTGCCAATATAAGCACATGGTGGCAAGTTTGCGAACTTAATTGTTATACCTTGTACATAAAATGAAATATTAGCAAATATGTTTATTGGCAGTCTGTAGTATTTTATATCATTGATCCCAAAATTTATTAGGAACATATTTTTTCTTCTCGTTGAGCTTGAAAAATAGTAATGCATCAGAAATACGAGCAATATTCTGTGAGATAAAAAATGAGTTCCACTTTTTTTTATAGCAAGTTCCAAGTAAGCATGCTGAATGAAGCTCATGTTTTATGGAAAATGTGATTCATATTATTAAAACTGTGATCAAGTAAGTCAGTATTATTCTGTGTTTTTTTCTAAGTGATGCTTTATAATGCTAATTATGGGCAAGCGATATTTGAAAAAGCTGAGGCTGAACTACTATTTACTCCACAGATATAAAGGAAGTTCATATTTTAATGTCAGCTTAACTGTACCTCATGGTTTAATTAACTTAATTTTTAAATATTAATCTTAATTTTACATTTGTTATTGAGCCATTTAAAGTGTTGATAAACCGTGGACAAGAGGTATCATTCTGAACAAATTATCCTACATGTTTCATTAAACATGTTGTTTCCAAATGACATAAGTTCACTTAAAAGGAAAAAAATACATATCCATTTTCATGAAGTCACCATTTAATATTAGACCTTTATATCACTGATTAAAAAAAAAAAAAAAAAAGACTGTCACCAATCTTTAGATGTCAGGACACTTACCGTCAAAAAAATGTGATAAAAACAAAGATTTATTTTTTAAAAGTTATTGTCTATTACGGAACACAAGTTCACAGAGAAAATCTATTTAGTGATATTGTCATTTTTATTAGAATTTGATATAAAGTTATCTTTTTAGAAAATTGTTTATCAGGAGGCATGTTTACATTTACAACAGATGAAAAGTAAATCTCATTCATTAAAATTAATAGTGATAAATATCCTCATTTGCTCATTGGCAGTACATGATCAGATTGATTAATGCTATGAATTAATCAGTCTACAACATTAGGAGTTTGTGGTGATCTCAAATAGAGGTAAGTAAGTAAATAAATGAATGAATGGGTAGAACTAATCAATTTCAATGTGAGGTATTGCCGAGAGACAGAACAATTTCAGTTCTACAGAGAATACTCAAAGTGGTTCCAAATAATATATTTTGTCTTTGATCATATTATATGTAAAAGGTGGTAACACATATTTGACTTTTTGGAATCATAAGTTTTTTCAGGTAAATTAGTTAAAAATTATTCATTTTCCCCATGAATTTACAAATTCAATATAGGGAAAACACCAAAATTAAATAAACAAACAAAAGGAAGAAAGATAAAGCATAACACATTTTGAAAATAAGTTTGAGGTAATAGGAGATTAAGATAAATCTTTAAATACTAGAAACAATGATAAAGGATGAATTCACAGAGCTAGGATACATCTGGATGTGGCCAGAGGGCATTTGTCAATCCCTGGTGGCTTGGAATTTGTAATTTTTTGATGTACTTTGCAAGAGGCCATTTAAGCTGGAATTTATGAAAGGTAACATTCATTGGAAAAAAAATCTAGAATAAAACAGAGAGATGTTAGATTCTCGCCTGCTATAGCCTGGAGGCAGAAGGACTTGGGGATGGAGGGAGGTGTAAGAACTCCTTCTTGATTCTTATCTGAATGCTGCCTTCCATAAAAGAGACACTGAATTACCATCTATATGATTCAAAAAGGCTCAAATTAAAAACTTTAATTGAAGTGTTCCAGGATTTTTAGCACCCTCTCTAGCACTTGGCAAAAAAGGGCAGGGAAATGAAAGCTTTCACATGAATTCTTAAAATATGACATCAAATAATTCCTGTAATATAGTTATATAGTAATATAGTTAAATGAACTCACATTTAATACACAGAAACACAGCTCAACATGAGTAAGAATTTAAAAAAAAATCCACAGAGAAGAATGCTGCATTTTGATGCAATCCATAGAGAATATAAAATGTGTATGTATAATAAATCTGTGCAAATAAAATGAATTGGAAATTTGGATATAAAACAATTGGATGTTATCAACAACTTATGAAAATATTTTAAAAAGTGTAAAATTTTCATATATGGGTTAGCCATTAGAATATTGACACAGAAAATACAAAGAATGGAGCTGAGCGATAAATAAATGCGATGTGTAGGACGTTAAGCTATATGGAGGAATAAAAAAAAAATCAAAATGCATCTAATTGATTACCACTAGAAGGAGATTATTGAAAGAAAGAAGAAAGGCCAGGTTAAAAGAGATAATGATTAAGAAGACTGCATAACTGATAAAGACATCAAACCTCATATTCATAAGCCTTAGCATGATAAATGACACATATGAAAACACATTTTTACACACCATAGGAAAACTAAAATCAACCACTCTTTCCCCCAAAAGCCTTAAAAACATTAAATTCCTTTAACAGAATAAAAGAGACAGCCTGATTTTATATAGTAAAATATAACAGTGATATCATAGAAAAAAAATAAGTTAAAAATGAAAACTATGCTTCCGTTAACACGGTTTGACTTCTACTAAAATTATAATAGTGTAAAATAAATTCTGATTATACATTTCCTAATGCATGTAAGTAAATTTTAAAGACCATACAAGGTATGATCAGAAAATAGTGACTGTTTAAATTAAAAAAAAAATAAAATAAAATATATATATATATATATATATATATATATATATATATATATATATTACAGTAAAAGAAACATTGCAATTAATGCCGCTCAAAATACTCTGCCTTGCTTCGAACATATTTATCCCATCATTATTTTCACATTCTGAAGCAGTTCTGGAAGTTCTTTTTCATGAGTATCTTTACAAGTATACTTAGAACCAGATTTCAAGACAGTAAATGATATAGTTATTAATAAATATTCATTGATTATCTATGTCTAACATAAGTGTAGTGAGCACTGGATTTAAAAACGAATAAGTCATGGATATTTTTCCCAGGGCTCTCAGTCTGATATGAGATGCAGATGACTGCAATGGAGTATGAGAAGTTCTAGAAGGTATAACAATGGTACAATTGAGAGACTGATTAATTCTCAATTGATTTTTTTTTTTTTTTTTTTTTTTTGCAAAGGAAAGAAACCAGGGCAGTCTTCTTGGATCTAAGTGTAAACCAGATTGTCATAAATCTTCCTAGCAAATGACAGGATAGAGAATGCCAGGAAGGGAGGTAAAAACACATTCAGGGTGCAAGGAGTGAAAACACTGCAGCATGTTGGGGATCTATCTGGTGAGTGGCATTAGCTACATTTACACAGTAAACATCAGGACTACATGTGGGTGGTGAAATAAAATATAGTCAGACACATATCTAATTAGATATTTCTAGACTATGGAAGAGTTTGAACTTCATTACTTCAACTTGTTATCAATGATGCAGAACTACATTCATTTCTGAGTTATAAAGTCTTATCTCTCGTTATCACTTCCTAGAATGGAAAATCATTCCTGGTCTGTAACTTTAAGAGCAACCTGCCACATTATCTAAGTCAGATGTCCTAAGTCTCACCTCTGCTAAGAAGAGCCGTGATCCTGGAGGTTCTTTCTGAAATTCATAGGCAGAAAAACAGGGATTCTAAGTCATTGGTTTCCTGCTCTCTTACTTCTGGGGCTTCTCCTGATTGAAAAGTTTCAGCTTTGAAGCAGAGCAGCCAGTGAAGTTGCATGATTCTAAAATATCATGTGACACGTGGATGTCTCATACCTGCTCACTGCCATGACTTTCTGGTATTTCTGTTTGAGCTCCTACCCTCTTTATCTCACTCCACAAACAATTTAAAATTGTTTCTCTCTCACTATCAGATCTGCTGATTCTTTTTCCCCTATTTCTGAGTTCTAAACAGGCCAAAGGTTTAGTCAACTGATATTGAACATAACCAAATACATCCAACTACTTTCAAACATCTATATAGTCATCTCCTCTATCTGTAATCTTTGTTCCATTGCTTTGACCTCGTTTTGCTAGTGAGATGAGTTTTAGTGACTTGGTTCTTAGTGTAAAAGGGTCTATAAACTGTATTTCACATACCATTCCAATCATCTATTTTTTTCTGCAGTGTCTCTCGGCATAGAAAAGCATTTCCGCCTTTTTTTTTTTTCACATCAAACCTGGAGTATCATTGATTGTTTTTATCAGACATTCAATTAAATTAAAGTACTTCATTTTCTATTTCCCTTTCAGAGGAAAATAGCTTTTGAGCAGACTGATATTAGATATGGAAATATGGAACATTGCCATCAGCACGTCCATTTAGCATAATTTGATAACACTGAAATTTGTTCAAAGTTCAAAGTTGCATTGCATTTTTTCACATTACTGTTACCCATATTTCACTTTTGACTTGTGGAAGAACAAACGACTGATAGAAGACTGGAGTGTGCATATAACAGCTGTTATCAGATATAAGTGCTAAAACAATGTCAGCTAAGAAATTAAAATTCCTGGCGGATTGTGAAGCTTTCTTTTTTGAGCCTTAGAATTACCTTTCCATTTCAAATCAGGAAAATGACTTTGACCCCATTCTCATACTTATTACCAAGAACATTTCAGAAAGCGAATTAGTCAGAATATACTTTGTATTCATTAGTATTCCCTGAATCATGTAATAACTACTGATTTCTATTACTAATCATCCTTACTAAGCAGGTCATATATAGAAGTTTCATGACATTTTTGAAGCATTCTTTTGCATTAATTGCTGTGAAGAAAAGCAAATTTTATTATATAATGATATCATCTTTCAGTCAGTTAACAAAATAAATTGGTTACCCACTGTGTGAACAATACTGTGGTAGACACATTTGGGAGAATACAAAGGGAAGAAATGGCACTTTCCTTCTCTTTTCTGAAGTTCATAAAATAGTTGAAAAGACAGAGTATAGTCAAGTGAAAGCGATTTCTAGGTCCCTGTGGAGATCTCAAAGAATTACTCTGCAGCATATGTAGTTTCTTGTTGAAAGATTCCTGATGAATTATAAAGATCAGTTGTTTTAGTTAAAGGATGCAATTATTGGATTAAATAACATTAATAGGTTGTAAACCTGATTAGATTTTTCTTGAAATACATATAACCCTAGTTTTGTATCCAAAGTTTACAATATTTGTGATCGAATTATAAAGGAATACATTTTTATAAAGGAAACTAGCTGAAATTGCAAAATGGAAAAAAAAATTAAAGAAAATTAGTTTTGGAATCTGACATGGTGGGATTTGAAGACTGGATGTCGCATCCACTACCCATGTGATCTTGGACATTTTGTTGTCTGTTACAACTTTTTGTTTAATTCTCTGAAAATGAATTTGGTACTACAGAACTACCAAGACTATAATGAGGATTGCAGGTTATATTTGTATGAAAATCACAACACAATAGAGAAGTTAAATAACTCATAGTTCTTACTATTTTTATTCTGAAGTACGGGGGAAATACTGAAATGTTAACTAATATTTGAAAAATACCTGGATATTTGAAATCATTGAGGTCATTCCATTTAAACGGGTATGTAATTATGTCCTTTGCTTCTTGTTGCTATTCTTTTCATGTTTTCTTCAATGTATCATTTCGCTTCCAGATATAGGTTCAGCCCTACTGCCAACGGGGAAGCATCTTCTTTCAGGAGAAATCTAGAAAATTTGGGCACACTATCAAATCAAACTTTTCACTTTCTTCTGAATTTGTATTCAAGTCCTCAGTGTTTAACTCTCACTTTGCTCCTAATGGCAACTTAACCTAGCTGTTAAGAGCAAGATCTGTAGAGGTGATGTAATTCATACAGGGTAGCCTCTTAAAAGCACAGGAAAGAGTGCAAAAAAGTCAAGAATAGAGCTGGAGAGACAATTAAAGAATAACAAACAATTCTCCACCTCCCGATTTCTTGATAAGAAAAAAAGACTGCTAGATCTGAAACATAATATAAACATGCTCTATCTGTATTTCAGAAAGGCTTTCCAAAATATTTCTCATTAGTAGAAGGCTATTCTGACAGAAGTGATATGCAGATAGATTTTATAAGAGGTTCCTTAAACTTTTTATTCACTAAATACAATATATTCTTGTGCAGAGAGAAGAAAATGATTCAGTATGTTGTACTTCCATTGAGTTTAGTGAATGAATTAAGACCAACACTTTAGGATGCCTGAAGTAAAATAGAATAGAACTCTGCTTGTCTCTCTATATTTGACATGTTTAACAATGAGCTTGAATGAGAAAGTAGTTGTATGCTTCATACATTTATAGGACACATTAACCTTTAGATAATGATACTGTGTTTATTGACAAAATTGGCTTTACAAAAAATACCAACAGGGTAAAAATAATCAAATGGAGATTTAAAGGAAATTTAATACACACACACACACACACACACACACACACACACACACACACACACCTCCCCCCTCCTTCCAAGGACAAGTTTGGGAGGAAAAAAAAAAGAAAAAAGAAAGAAAGAAAGAAAAAAAGAAAAGAAAAAAAAACTGCAGAAAGAATGGAGGGATCCATTTATTCATAATTACTTGTGACAATAGACATGAGGACTTTAGTTTCTTGTACGTTGTATTGTACCAAAAGGGTGGTATAATTGCTTTGGGGGAAAAAAATGTGATCTTATATTGCCTTAAAACTTGCAGAAATATCAGAACAAAAAAGAAAAGATATGATACCAGTGATCTTAATGACAAGAATATTTTAGAAAGTAACAGAAACAGGAACATTACACAGGAAGAGAAAACGGAAGGGAGAAGAGATAGAAAGAAATGTGAGATAAGAAAAGATAGAAAGACATGAAGGTTTTGAGGTTTCAAAAATTAGAATAGTAGGCATCTTAAAACAGCTGAAAATGCTATCATTTAAAATAGGAATTAGATTCTGAAAGCTTTCATAAGTTACAGTTACAACCAATTGGTTAGAGGGACAAAAACATTTGAACCAAAAATTTTGACTCAATATAAATAAATGTCCTCCATTAAAAAAATTTAGCTATAATTTACATAAAGTAAAATTGGTTGAATTGTAGTGTTCTACAAGTTTTGAAAAACCTTACACCTATCACCATCATCATAGTAAAAAAAATATAGAAATAGTTTACCATTTCTCCCCAAAGTTCTTTTTTCCCCCTTGTAGACAGAACCTCTCATTACTCATAATACCTGCAGTCTTAGTCCTTTTGGGCTGCTATACCAAAATACCATAGAATGAGCGGCTTATAAACAACAAAAATGTATTTTTTACAGTTCTGGAGTCTGGCGAGTCCAAGGTCAAGATGCCAGCAGATTTGGTTTCTAGTGAGGTCCCACTTCCTGATTCATAGTCAGCAATCTTCTGTGTCTGTGCTTGTACAAAATTTTATAAGGGCACTAAGGCTATCACTATGGAGGGCTCCAACCTCATGACTAAACACCTCCCATTGCCTCCTGCTCCAAATACTATCACACTAGGGATTAGATTTCAGCAAGTGCATTTGTTGGGGGTGGGGGTAGGGACACAAACCTTTAGTCTATAGTACCTAGCAACTAATAATCTCCTTTCTGTCTTTTCAGTTTAGCCGTTGGAGGAATGTCATAGAAACATGTTTCCTTTTGAAATTGACCTCTATGACTAACAATAATGCATTTGGAATTCATCCATATTTTTGTGGGTTTCAGCAAAACATTCCTTTTTATTGTTGAAGAATACACCATTAAACACATGTGCCGGAGTTTTATTCATTCACCTCTAAATGATGTCTTGGTTGTTTCCAGTTTGGCTGTATTATAAATAAAATCTCTATAAATATTCATGCACGAATTTTGGTATAGGAAATACATAGGAGTGGGATTGCTTGGTCATAAGGTAAGTATATGATTAACTCTGTAAGAAACGGTTAACTGGTTTCCAAACTGTCTATACCACTTTAAAATGCCATCAGCAAAGTGTGAGAACGCAAGTTGCTCTGCTGCTTGATCAGCATTTCATATTGTCAGATTTTATTTTTTAATTTTAGCAATTCTAATTATCATTTCAATTTGCGTTTATTTCATCAGTATTTTGTGTTCTTCAGCATATAGAACTTGTACATGTTTAGAAAGATTTATATCTTATGTTTTTCAATGCTATTGTAAGTGGTTTTGTCATAGTGATATCAATTTTCGTTTTTTAAATATAAATACTATTTAATATTACATTGATCTTGTGTTGTGTGATAATGTTAAACTCATTTATTATTTCTAGCATGTTTTTGGTAGATACCTTGAGATTTTACCATAAAAATTATGCTGTCTGGAAAGAGAGATATTTTTATTTTTTTGTTTCTAATTCTGATGGCTTTATTTTTACTGTTCTACTACACTCTCTAAGATGTGTGGCAATGATGAGCAGGAGTGGTAAGAATGGATATGTTTGGCTTTTTACCAATATTAGGAGGAAAGCATTTAATATTTTATTAAGTATGATGTAGATGCAAGTGTTTGTTTAAGCCCTTTTTCAGGTTGAAGAACTCCCTTCTGTTCATTGATTACTGAGTGTTTGATCATTGATAGATGTTGAATTTTTCAAAGGTCTTCATTTTCTTCATCTATTAATATTATTATATTTTTTCCTTTAGTTTACTGGTATGAATTAGTTTGATTGCAAATATTGAGCCAGACTTGCATTCCTAGACTATATGTGAATTGCTCTTGTTATATTATCTATTTTATATGATATTCCATTTGATTTGTTTGCATTTTTGAAGATTTTTACATATGTGATCCTGGGGTATATTAGATATTTTACTTTACCTGTTAGGTCTTTGTCTTATTTTAAAATCAGTGTGATACTGTCCTCATAAAATCTGTTGAGAAGTGTTTCTTTTTCTTCTGTATCCTGAAAGAATTTGTAGAGGATTAGTATTATTTTTTCCTTAAATATTTGGTAAAATTTACCAGTGAAACTGTTTGGCTCTGAATTTTCTGTGCGGGGAAAGTTATTAATTATAAATTAATTTCTTTAGAGCAGACCATTCACTTCTTTGGTTAACTTTATACCTTCATATTTTAATATTGCTGATGCTATTATAAGTGACATTGCTTTCTTAATTTCTCTTTAAGATATTCTATTGTTACTGTATAGAAACAACTGATTTTTATACATTGATGTCATATCCTGAAATTTTATTAATTAATTAGTTTAAACAGGTTTTTTGGTGGAGTCTTTAAGGTTTGTTTACATATAAGATGATGTCATCTGCAAACAGAAATAATTTTACTTCTTTATTTCTGATTAATGATTTCTTTTGTTTTTCTTTGCTTAATTTCTCTGGCTAGGGCTTCTAGTGCTACATTGAATAGAAGTAGTGAAAGGAGGCATCCTGTCTTATTCCTAACCTTGGTGAAAAACTTTCAGTTTTTTATCAATGAGTGTGATTTTAGCTGTGAGTTTGTTATATATGTCCTTTATTATGTTTAGGTATGTTCCTTCAATAACTTTTTTTATTTTCTTTTATTTTTATCAAGAAATGGTGTTAAGTTTTGTCAAATGCTTCTTCTGCATTTTTATCTTAGTTATTCTAACTTTCTGTATGATAGCATTAACATATGTGTCATATCACCCGTGTTTCCCCGAAAATAAGACCTAGCCGGACCATCAGCTTTAATGTGTCTTCTGGAGCAAAAAGTAACATAAGACCATGTCTATAATATAATATAATGTAATGTAACGTAACATAATGTAACATACTATACTATACTATACTATACTATACTATACTATACTATACTATACTATACTATAATAATATAATACAAGGTCTTATATTAATTTTTGCTCCAAAAGAAGCATTACAGCTGATGGTCCGGCTAGGTCTTATTTTTGGGGAAACATGGTACGCCTGCTTTTGTTGATTACTATGTCTCTGAATAATGGATTGTTTATATCTTGCTGTTTGTATGCTTTATAATATTTGGTTGAAACCCAGACAACTTGTGTACAAGAAAAAATAATATCTATACTTGGAAATAAATATGCTTTTCCTTCATTTAATACTTTATTTGGGAGAAGTAAGTTAATGTAGACAGGATTTGATCTGGGCTTGGGATTTGTTTTCTCTGTGTACTCTTATTAGTGTATCACAGGTCACAGATTCCTCTAATATTATATTGTGTTTAGGTTTGGGGATGATTTGGCAGAGCGCTTTTGTGACTGTTTCATTCCTTGTGCTACACCTCTGGATTTTTCTCAATTTGATCTTGCCCTTGTCACAGCAATTAAAAAATAAAGTTGTTACTTTTTACTGGTAGTGAGTACATGAGTGTGAGATGTTATCTCTGTTGTGAATAAGCTTTAATCTTGAGAATGTATAATGTCCTTTTATCTCACATTTGGGATCATGTCAGTTATCTCAAGACAAGTGAAAAATCTGGATTTAGCATTTACTTATTCCCCTCCTCTGTGGGTGTTACTCTTCCTTTCCTTCAGCTGTAATGGGTTGCACCAGTGAACCATATGACCATAGGTCCTGGTTTGCGTGGGACTGCAAGCGTTCTCAGAAGGTGGGATGATCAGTTTTAAAAATATGATGTCAAACAATATGGTTAGTTTGCGACAAAGTTCCTGGAATTCAGTGCTAACCTGGGAAAGTACATGGAAAACTTAAATAACTTGGTCTAGAACTGAGATTTGAATATATATTTGTGTATATAAATATGTATAATTTTTGTGTTTATTTAGAAGAGAGGGTCAGGTACTTTAAAAAAAGGTGTTTCAATTGCAACTTTGAAATCAATTTCTAATTTAATCTGTTCTTAAATTATATGCTGTAGAAAGCAAATTTATTACATATTTGATATAACTATATAATAGAATATGTTACTATTACTTCTAATCTTGTGCCTCTTTGAGCAAAAATTTTTAGGACTCCATTCAATATTCATGAAAATATAAAAGAAAACTGAAAATATAATTGTGAAATAAGAACCTATTTGCTTTTATTCACAGGTATAGATAGTTTTATCATGATTTTTGAGTGTTCTAACACATATTCTATTCATGATTTCCAAACTAAAAAGCAAAGCAAAATAAAAACCCCATGCTATACATTGATTGAATAGAATATTATATACATCTTCATCGTTTAATTTTCATCATTAAGATAAATGAAAATACCAACCAATGTTCATGTTGGAACTACATTGTCATCAATGACAACAATAGGTTGGCCACAGAATCAAGAGTTAGGCAAAAAATAGTGAAAGTGTCCTGTGAGAATTAATGGGCTATGCAAAATTTGCAATAAAGAATGTTGAATATTTTATTATTACTTGAAAATTATGTACTACGTATCTTATATCAGTAGAATTTATAATAAATTTAAATGTATAAATAAAACCTGAAAATATATATAATATAATTTATGTGTATATATATATATCAAGATATGATATATATTATATAATATATAATATGTATTTTTAAGATATATATTTTAAGATTTTATAAGATATAAAGATAGATAGATATAATATTATATATATATATATATATATATATATATATATATATATATATATATATATATATATATAAATCCTCTTTCCCTTGCTCTAAATTGCATTGAAAATATTTGAAATATTGTATGGTTAAGTCTGACAAATTGTGGTTACTTTTCATGTATTGGATTATCTCCATCATTTGAAACTTTAAAATTTCTTTAATGCATTGCCCATTAGCACATTTTTGTCTTCATGTTATTCATGAAGTCAGAAAAAATTAACTTCCTTTTATGCATGAGAAAATTGACATATTAAGGTTAAGTGACTTGCCCAAGGTCATAGCAACTTAATACAAAAATGTGACTTGAATTTATTTTTCTACAATCACCCTGAGAATTTTTTTCTACATCAAACTTCCTGGAATTTTGTTTTCCAAGACGTTAACATGAGTTTTCTATTTTCTTAGCATGAAATGGAAAGTTTCTGTGTACATTTACAAACAACTTTTAGTTTAGAGAAATAGGTCCTATGTCAGAAAAAAAAAATATCAGACTGTAATATAAATAATTTTAATTTTGTTCTACCTGTCTTAATATTGAGTCTTTTAAAGGAGTTATTATATCTAGAAGATAAAAAAATAAATAAATTAAAAAAATGTCCTGAGTACTTAAGCTTAATCTCTAATTTTGTGTGAATATTCTTAAATTTCACACCTACATAATCTAAGTTATTCACAAAATCATAAAGAAGTAACAATGTAAATTAAACAAACTTTGGCATTATATAAACCAATAAAATGTTATAATTGCACCATCTGCCAACTAAACATCCTTTTTCTTTGATTTTGTGACAAAATTATGGTTGTAAACATTTTACTAACAAGCGTATGCTGCATTTAGAAATAGATGCCTTGTCAAGACAATTGCATGAATTCATAAAGAAAAGTTAACGAGTCACATGCATCTACCTCGACTACAACATCAAATTTCAGTCTTCTCAATAGCAAACATATTTATCATTCATGTTATGCACAGTTTTTAAATCCACCTGGCATATTTACTGGTGAAATCAATTTTTTTTTACTATCTTTCATTTCATACTGTACATAGGAAAGAAGATCAGACAACAATTACAATTTCATTTTAGCATCTTGATATGACCCTCTAATAGTAAATTGTATTGCTCAAAGCCATACAATATCTCTCACACAATTTTCATTTATTCTCACACAATTTTCATTTATTTATATTATATTAACCATGACTCACTTAAACATAATGCAAGAGAATAGAGCTTAAGATTAATTATATCAAAGGTCTCTTGCAGAAAGGAGACAATTTGGAAAAGTTGTGTTGGTCATCTTTTGTGTTGCCTGCCTGGTCCCCAACTTTTCAGAGAAGTATTACCATTTCCATCCATTCAATTACTATAGAAAGAATACTTTTACTAAAAAGTTAATTGGTAAAAGGCAGTAATCTGATTTAAATTCTGTAAACCAGTCTCTTAAGATTTTAGAACTTGAAATATTGGTTGATCTTTGGACTTTGATCATAACAGGCCATAGTATTAGTGTTAAGTTTGATTGTTAATAAAAGAATGACTATGGTGACTTAAATGAGAAGAAGCTTGCTTATCTCTCATATTAAAGAAATATGGAGGTAGGTACTGCTCTTTTGGTTTGGTGACTTCATAATCACCAAGGAAATGAGTTCTTTCTGTATTTCTGCTCTGCCATCCTTTACACTAATTTCTATCTTCTTGTTGATGTCTTCACCCAAGATGGCTGCTAACACTCTACGTATCACCTTTGCATTTGGCCCGTAGGAAAGAGGATTGAAGAAAGACCTCAAATGTTTACTTATGGTTTCTTCCCTAACACATTTTATTTATATCTTTTGGCCACTACTATAAGAAAAAAGTCTAGAAAATATCGTTTTTATTCTGTGAGATTGGGTAATCATCTATAAATCATGGCTCTGTTATGAATGATTTTGAAAAAAATGGTATTGGGTCAGTAAGTAGGAATCTCTGTCATAAAAATAAAGCTTAGAAGCTGGTGCTGGTTGTGTTTCATCTTTGAATAAACAACCGAAAAGAAAAATGTTGTGAAAGAAAAAAACACAGACAGATATTCAAGGAACAGCAGACATGAGTGAGAAAAAGTGAGGCAGCACAGATATGTGATACATACTAATGTCATAAAGTACAACAAATCACTTATGCAATTGCCTGGCTATAAGGATTGCAAAAAAAAAAAAAAAAAAACTACTACAACATTTGTGTTGGGTTATGCAAATATGCATATGTAATCTTGATATCAAAGATGATTCTTCCCTACTTCTATTTAACCATAAAGTAGTGATCACTGTGGGAAACATTACAGCCTTCAAAGTGATCTCAAAATTTATTTCTTCATTTGTGATCTCAATCAAGTTTCATATTTTCAATGTGTATTGTTTATTTTCTTGTGATCTCCGGTTGTCTTTTAACATTCTTAAAAATGTTCAATTTAAACACATCACCCTCCACAACAGACAGACATCATGGCTTTTCTATATGACTGTGACAGAATCAACTTCTTAGCGACTTAGGCCTGATGACCCAGAATCATTGGTAACAAACATTCGCTTTCTTTAGATCATCATGCCTAATTAGCCATCGGCTTCAGTGTATTTCTCAGCTTCCGTGATCTGCGCTTACAAGTAGTCTTTTTTTCTTCCTTTTTCACATCTCCCATCTTTGTCAGTATATGGAACATATTCTCTTATTATTCAGATTTGGCATCAGTTATGCTTGTAAGAACACATGCGGGACCCATGTCAAAGTAAAATAATATGAAAAATGCTTATCTAAAATGCCAAAGTTATAACTTCCTATCTTCCTGTGAGCAAGGGCTCAGAGGATTCCTTTTTATAGGTGCTGGGAGCGGACACAAACAGGAAAAGTCTCATATTTTGAAACTTGCACCAATTTTAAAAGCTTTTGAGAGAGTTATTTATTATGTAAAATGCTGAAATAGTTACCATTTTTTAAAGTGAAAGTCATATAAGAAGAAAAGAAACGTGAAGAGAGATATTAGAAAATTGCCAGGTAATAATAAGAGGCTAAATACCATGTTTAAAAAGAGAACAAAATGCAGTAAGCTGTACTGCAGACTTTCTACTCCATTAATCTTCTATTCTACAGCTATGTAAATCTCTAGTGCTGAAGCAGTTCCTGAAATTTTCTTTAAGGTTAGATTTCATAGTTTCATATCCATAAAATTTAAATTTAGATTCTAATTTTATGGGACATCTATGTAGAAATAAATCCATTTAATGCAAATCTATAAGTAGTAAGAAGAATGCTTTTTCTACAAAAAATGATTTCAAATTCCAAACGTACAACTCACAGTAAATATCTCTGCAGTCAATGCATATGGCAGTTTACATCAAGAATACAATCAGTATAATCTACAGCTCATGGTTGTGTTGTAGCCACTGTAGTAACCATTTTGCAATTGGTGACCAATAACACTAAAGGTGGATCATTTATTTCACAAAATATACATAGCAAAGACTGTTAGTCAGTTAGTTAATTGGTTTATAAATATTTCCATTTCTCACAGTATACCATAAGCGTCCCTTCTGACCCATATATAATACATTTATTTTCTTTCTTCCTCTTTAGTATATAACTACCAACTACCCTTAATAATTACTGTACCCCCCCCCCAGTGGACAATCTGTCCCTAATTACATTCAACCTCTTCTTTCTCAATAATGTAATATTTTTAAATGATTTTTTGTAGTGTCTTGTATGATCCAGATTCCCAGGAGGAAACAGATGGCACAGTCAAAAATAGAGTAATTAGGAAGAGTTTAATAAAGCAGCTAATTATAAAGTTGTAGGTGAAGTGAAGAATCATCAAAGAGAGGAATACTACCCTGGGGCTCATGAACCTGAATGAGCAAGGATTAGGAGAGTTTCCCACCAGACAGAGAACTATGTATAGTATGTAGGTTTCCTAGAGGCAGTGAAAGAAACTAGGCAATAGATTACATGGCCATTCTCTGGCCTACCCTGTGTTCTACTGCCAGTACCTCCCACCAGCTGAAACTAACTATAACCAAGGCAAAAGAGCTTCCTTGTCTAGTCTGTAAACATGAGCTTCCCAGAAATATATTGCAAGGCAGAGAAGGATGAAACAAACAGATTTATGTTAACACATTTTTGTTATGGCACATTGTAATGATTCACAGGACCACTATATAATTTAGGTTGAAGTTTTTCTTTCTTTCTTTCTTTTTCTGACTAATTGCCCTGTGACCTTAATTTTTGTGCATTATCAACTCTGTACCACTTATTTTTTATTATTTTTTAAATCAATAAACATCATGTATTTAGTAGTTCTTGTAGCTCACTAGTTTACATCTTTCTACTCCGTAGAAGAACATGAACTTGGTCAGAGAAAAATAACTTCAATTCTAAGTCTTATCTTTGCAAGATATGTTAATTATATGAGCCTCGTTTTTTTTTTCTTTTTTTCTTTTTGTTTTTTTTTGAGAAATGGAAATTGTGGCAATACCTAATAATAAGTTTCCAAAGGAATGAGATGAAAAATATTTTAAAGTGTTGAATACAATTCCAGACTTGGGTTCCCAGTAAGGCTGAAACTAAAATTAACTCTTGCATGCACAAAGCAAAAATCAAGACAGGGTTGTGGAACAAGGGAGATTGCTAACACAAGAATCCATTTCTGAATTCACCACTCCTGTGGATCATTGGTGTTTGATCATACCAGTACATTATGAAAAGTTTATTAGATGCATTTAGGTACTGATTACCCAGAGGACAAAAGGATAAAATCTGTATCCATCAGTTCTAATTCCATACTGATCATGGGCTGTCTCTGCAGTGTTCACACCCAGACCTCACAAGATTTTGCATACATGAATGCACATAATTTCCTGTAATGGTACCCCATGCAAAACCAGTTCCTTCCTGGAACTGGTTGCTGCAACCATGACTGGAGTAAGAGTCTGGGATAAGAAGATTTTGAAGTGATGCACATAAGTAATGTTTAATATAATTCCTGACATATGGTAATTATGCGATGTGCTCTAAATATGAATCATGCTGTTATCAATTGATCACTGAGCATTATTATAATTCAATAAACCAATTTGAGTTTGAAATTACCAATGTGTGAGAGAAAAATGTTCTGAGAATTTGAACATAGCACTATATAGGTAAAACAGAGCTTTGATGATGAATGTCTGTCAACTGAAATCTCATTTGATTTCTCAGAATTTTCACATATACCTCTCTCTCTTTTTTTCTGTAACTTTGTACTTACTAATACAATGTTTCCTCTGAACAAAAATATTCAAATTCAGCAGCATCACTTTATTCTTTCATTTGTATTAAGTGTCTATTATGTGTCAGATATTGTTTTATGTGCTGAAGATTAGCAATGAACAGCACAGTTTCAAATCCTTGTGATTGCTCTAGTGGTGGAGAAAAATAACTGAGGGGGAAAGGACCTATACGATTATATCAAATGATAGTGAATTTAATGGAGAACAAGTAGGCAGTAAAAAGGATTATGAGAAGTGCTGTAAATGGGAAGAGGTGCTATTTTACATAATGTGGTAAAGGAAACCCAACCGGAGGTGAAGTAGGAGAGGATGCAAATTATGTGAACACTGAAGGAGGAAATTTTTTTATGCAGGAGGAACTGCCAGAGCAAAGGCTACACTCACAACTTATGTATTCGAGAAAAAGTTAGCCAGTGTGGCTAGAATGTACTGAGTAATGAGGAGAATAGTAAAGGACGTTAGGGAGGTATCAGGCTCAGATCTTGTAGTCTTTCATGCAATATTGTGAGTTTGGCATTTGCTAAATGAGTGAGAAAGCCACTGGAGCATTTCGAAGAAGGGGAAAACAAACAAACAAACAAACAAAAGAATGAAGAAAATTGCTCAAGCGGTCATTTAAACTGTAAAATACTGAGAAACACTGTAATACCTTGTATCAAAGAATAATCTGGATGATGTGGCATCTATAGGGTCACTGATTCCAAGCACAGATTTTATTAATCTCAGATAGTTTTAGGTACCGTCCTTTTTTTATCTATACTTACAGTTGTGTCTCCTGAAGCCGCATACTTCATTGAAGAAGGCTTCATGTGTACTTGACTAAAAGAATCAATGAAATTCTTTCACTCTAAGTACACAGTTTGTATATTTTATCAATGCCTGCATGTCTGATTGAAAATTGCACCATAAGCTTTTATTTAGAGACATAGTCTAACTGTTAGACACTTAAGAATTAAATCTATCATATTAAAAATGTCTCTTGAGAACAAAATTAAGAATATTTTCTGAAAAAAATAGAACAGTCTCAGTAGTTTTAAAATGTCATAAGATCTGAGAAGCTTTTCTAAAGGTGTTTGGAGGAACTGAGTATACATGACATTGAAGGGAAGTGATGGATGTGGTGAAACATAGATTGTTTGAATTTATTAAACTTTCCAAACAGGACCTATTCATTTCCATTTCATAGCCCTATGTCTGCTTGTTTGTCTGTATTTATTAGTATCTCCAATGAATGACGGAAGTTCAGAATTGGCTTTCTTTCTCTCCTTTCTCCCATAGTTTTGCTTTAGCTTCCCAAATGGTCAGTATGAAAAATGTAACTACTATGTTATTCAGTCATCTTCCTTGTCCTGAATCATCCCTCTTCTTTTAAATGACACATTATTTGTATCTGTTATTTATTGTTATGTATTCATTGTATCTGTTATTTATTGTATGTTTATAAAATGCCGTGAGGCTGCTGTTAGTTTCTGTACTATAGAGTGCTTTGTCAAAGCAAACAAGTAGGGTCAGTAGGGATCTTTACAATCCTCTAGACTCCAGGAACAAAGAATTGACTGTCTTCCTAGGAGCAAACTTGGACCAGCATTTTCATAAATGAGAGGCATTTTTTAAAACATGATATCCTTTCTGAATTTTTATTTCAAATTATATATATTTTTTTATCATCTTAAGGTCTATGTGAGATATTTCTCAATTGTTTAGTAGATATAAAATTATGGTGTCACTCCACAAAAACACCTTTAAAGAGGCATTTATTTTTTTTTTATTATTAAAGTTTATTGGGGTGACAACTGTTAGTAAATTTACATAGGTTTCAGGTGTACAATTCTGTAATACATCATCTATATATCACACTGTGTGTTCACCACCCAGTTCTCCTTCCATCACCGTATATTTGATCCCTTTTACCCTCATCTGCCAACCCCACTCCCCTTACCCTCTGGTAACCACTAAACTATTGTCTGTGTCTATGAGTTTTTGTTTCTTCATTTGTTTGTCTTGTTCCTTTGTTGTTTTCAGTTTTATATACCACGTATCAGATGTTTTTATTTTTAATAATGCCATATATCATTCTCTGGATGCCACTGGCAGTAATCTCCAGCATTTATTTATTCTTGACTTCTGAAAGTAAATGGACCCAGCTCCTTAGGAAGGCATTCAAACGATTGTTCACTTCTCCACGTTTAGAGCAGAAATCATTTTTTTTCCCTTTGAAACAATTGTTGTATAAAGATAAATTGTATGAAAGTTCTCATCTTTCAGCTGAGTATTTTTCATTCTACTTAGCAGGTCTGCCAACCATGTATGCCTGAGAATCTAATGGAAAATATACAAAATTTTTCATGAAGAACATCATACATATTTCTATATCTTCAATTCAGTAAAATAAGTTGAAAAAACTCTAACGATGATATTTTACTTGACTTTATTTATAAGTAAAATGATCCTATTTCTTAGTCATAATCGTAGGCAATGTGAACATAAATAAATTTATTAAGGAACAGATCCATTTGCACAAAGATGTAACATGGAATCCCAAAACATACTCCTAGAGAACCTTATATAAAATATAACTTTTTAGAAGTAGCTGTCGTTACCCTCGATAAAAATTACCTATCACCAGAACAACATTTTAAGAACTGTTTAAAAAATTCATTGAAGGTGTTCTGAAGGTCTGATTTTAACACACTGATTTTCACATTTCCTGGTTAACATAATGACTAATTAGGAGAAAGATGTTCATTCTTTTTCAACAACTCTCATAGCTCCTTATTTGAGCATTGATATAAACTTAATATATCTGTTATTATCTTGAATTCTTATACTTCTGGAAGATAGAAATCATATTGAACCTGTGTTTTAATGAGTAATGTAGCACCATGTGCAAATTGGCAACTCATGGAAGATTTTAATACTGCTAGTTTTATTTCACTATAATCATAAATATAAATAAGACCCTCACACATTTTATGTGGAGCTATCTTGATAGATTGTTTTACTTTCATTTAATCAAACCTTTTGGTTTTCAAACTGGCCCCTGAAAATGGAGGGCAAGGAAAGACTGAAGAAAGAGGCAGGCCACTCCAGATTGGTGTGGCAATTTTAACAAGCAAGGGGACTTAGGAAGCTTGTCTTGTGTGGCCACAAGACACACATATCTTTAAACCCACCCTCCAGGATCATAAAAGTTTGTATAGAGGCTTTACCTGGGTTTGTCACATATACTGTCCAGATGGTCTCAACAGCACCTTACTCTATCAACGACAGCATCCTTGAAACTGCTCGTACTGTGGGATTGGTGGATAGAAAATGCATTTCCAGGACAGGGAGTAAGAGTGAAGAGCCTTTCATTGCCTGGGTTCAAGTCTTGTGTCAACTGGAGGTCATGTCCTCTCCATTACCTGCTTTAACATGAACCCCCAAATGCTCCCTCCCAATGAGTTGGGAAAGTTGAAGTTTTCAAATAATAGAGCAAAGAGAGTAAGCAGTCTTCTTTATCTACAATATCAGGGGATGGCTTGAGTTAGATTTGTCTTTGGCTGTGGATAATTTAGAAGAGTCATTAACACCCCTCTCAAGAGGAAGTAGCAAAATACATCATTTCACCAGAAAGATACATTAATCCAGAGCCTCTATGGATACTTGGGGTGTTTCATGTTCCACACTAAGGGATCAGAGAAGCATGAAACAAATGTCAAATGCAATTATATTTTTCCTTTGAAGCTAAATGAAGGAGTAAGCAGTATTAGTATTCACTTCATGAAGCTGCCCATGTTTCTGCGTGTCTTTTTAAAAACTTGAGAATATTTAAAAAATGAAGGTTTAAATTATAGATTATTTCCTAAATTACAATGTATTACATATTTGCAAGAGTTGGTACAGTTCTAACTCTGACTTGAAAGCCATAAAATTTAATATTAAAGTGGATATAGCATTTCATCTGATAAAAAGTTATTGAAGAAGTCAAATTTAGTTAAATGAGGAAGAACTGAGCTTCTTTTAGAACACAGATGAATGAACTAGAGGTGTCTACTAAATCCAGGAAATTATTTTTTTTCCAACTTTGAACTTTTCAATGAACAAAAACATATATCAATTATGGAACTATCATCTGGATCATATATTTTATATAATACAGTCACAACCAACTAGGGAGCAAATAAAAGTCAAAATGTGGAAAGACTGAGAGATACCAGTAAAATTGGAGAAGAAATATAAAAGAGACATTTTTGTAGTGGTTACAAGAAGATCCAATGTTCAGGAGAAGAAATTTAATGTATGATTATGGGTGTGTGTTTGTGGGTAAATGTGAGAGTAGAAGCATGGTGTTCATTCAGTACAATAAATGGTTATTGAGTGTTTTGCACTGTAATGGGAAGAAGAGAAATTAGGATATATTATTTTTTGAGTTAGAATCAATTTCAATGATTGTTATAATATCAGATAAGTGCTACCGTGTATCCCTGAAAATAAACCTGGATCTTATATTAATTTTTGCTCCAAAAGACGCAATAGGGCTTAAGTAGGGGTTGTCATCCTGAAAATTATCATGCTAGGGCTTATTTTCCGATCAGGTCTTATATAGTAACACGGTAGGTTAGTATATCAATTAAATATTTTAGTGTACAAGTTGCAATGTATGAAACTAAAATTCCTTTTACATATGAGTGCTGTATTAATCTAAAAACGTTGGAAGGCAGAGGTTTCCAAGGCTGGCTAATACAGCAGATTAGTGATATTAAAGTTCTGGGTTGCCTTCTCTGGGAATTTTGTGTCTTTCTCCTCAAATGCCAGTCTCCATATAAAATATCACCTTACATGGCAATGTCCAAAATAGTACATGTTTGGGGGATTTTGCAGGATGAATTGTGGCCCTCTCCTTCATATATTGAAGTCCTAACCCCTAGTACTTCAGAATGTGACTGTATTTGGAGGTAGTGGTGATTGAGTTAAATTGAGGCCATTAGAGTGGGCTCTAATCCTATCTGATGTGTGTCCTAATAAGAAGATGAAATTTAAACACACGAAAAGACACCAAGGGAACACATGAACAAAGGGACAATTAAGTGAAGAGGCAGAAAGAGGGACAGCCAAGGAGAGAGGCCTCAAAGGAAACCAACCCTGCTGGAACCTAGATCCTGGATTTCCAGCCACCAGGAAAATTAGAAAATAAATTTCTGTTACATAAGCTACTCAGTCTGTACTATTTTGTTATGGTAGTGCTAGAACACATATATGCAGCACTTGAAGAATCTGGCCTTCCTTATGTTTCTCTTTCTTTTTATTGAGGAGTAAAATCATTCTCAGTTACTCTCAAAAGACTTTCTATCAGGTCCTGATGACTAAGACTGGGTCACATGCCCATGGCCCAGCCATAGTAAAACAAGGTTGCAAATGTAAATGTTTGGATTTGAGCACATAGAAAATGTTATGGGGTTTTCCCGGTAGAAAGGAAGAAAGGGGCTAGAAATTGTGGTTGGCTAAACATCTAATCATTTATGTAATGGGGACGACTCAGGGAGTACAAGACGAAAATTTACTCAAATTTTGAAGCTTAGGTAGGCCAATTTGTAAGACTTTGTACAAGTTAGAAAAAAAATCATCTTGTAAAATTTTACTTTTGCTCACCTGCTAGAAGCTTGTTGTAATTATTAAACAAATCTACTCTAACTACAAGTCTATGGTACCTCTTAGAGTTGTAGTGGCCTTGGTTTTAGGAAACCATATATAGACTGTAGAATGTTTGAACTGAGTCATAAGGGATAGGTGGGAATCAGATAAAAAAGTGACGGATAAATGGATAAAGAAGATGTGATATGATATGTGATCAGATATAGGTTATATTCTGACAATTAAGTTCACAAACTTGTTGTAATGATGTTTCTATCCTTTTTTGATATCAGAGGATTATTCATTATGAATTTGTACCAACTGAACAAACAGTTAACCAAGTTTACTATTTGGAAGTGCTGAAAAGGCTGCATGAAAATGTTAGATGAAAACGACCTGAATTTTTTGCCAACAATTCATGGTTCTTGCATCACAATAATGAACCAGCTCATAGGGCACTGTCTGTGAGGGAGATTTTAGCCAGTAAACAAATAACTGTTTTGGAACACCCTCCCTACTCACCTTTACTAGCCCCCAATGACTTTCTTTACCTGAAGTTAAATGAAATATTGAAAGGAAGACATTTTGATGACATTCACAATATCAAGGGTAATTCGCCAACAGCACTGACTGGTCATTTCAGAAAAAGAGTTCCAAAATTTATTTGAAGGGGGAACTAGGCACTGGCATCGATGCATAGCTTCCCAATGGAAGTACTTTGAATTTCAAAGGTGACCATAGTGAAATTCAGCAATGAGATATGTAGCACTTTTTCTAAGATGAGTTTGTGAACTTAAGTGTCAGATCTCATGTTTGTGTGTGTGTGTATGTGTGATGAAATATTATGAAGCAATGAAAAAGAATAAATCTTGTCATTTGTGACAACATGGGCTTGGAGGGTATTATGTTAAGTGAAATAAGTCAAACAGAGAAAGACAAAAATATGGTTTCACTTATATGTGGAATCTAAAACTACAAAGGAAACAAACAAATAAAACAAAGCAAAAGCAGATTAATAGAAACAGAGACCAAAGTGATGGTGACCAGACTGGAGGGGGTGGAGGGAATTCTTGAAAAAGGTGAAGGAGAATATAGTCAATAATATTGTGGTAAGTTTGCTTGGCAACAGATGATTCCTAAAATTAGTGGGGTGATCATGTCGTAAGGTATGCCAAGTCACTATATTTTACACATGAAACTAATACAACTAATATAATATTGTATACTTACTACATCTAAATTAAAAAAAAAAAGTGCAGAGTCTATTGTTGCAGAGGACACAAAATGAGCAAGGCCACATATAAATAAAATACCATGGCAACACTGAAGAAATATAAGCTGTCCCATATTATTACATCTTGAAACACATGTTAAGGAGAAGTGGGAGATAAAATAGAGGAGCTTGGCAGAGGCAGGTCGTCATAGATCTGGAAGCCAAATTTTAGGGCTTGAGCAGACGCAAATGTCATACTTAGAATTTAGATATACAGGAAGAAAAAATACAGGGATAGCAAGTAGAAATGGTTTAGACATGTTGAGTATCACATACTTCTAGAAGCAACTATTGCATAGAGGCTAAAATACTGGCTTAAGTTTTATATTAATACATACATGAGTTCTAATTATTTCCTTTGGGTTGTTTGTTTTTTGGCTATAAGACTGTGGAAATATTATTAACATTTCTAAGACTTGTTTGTTTCATATAGAAGATTTGATATAATAAAATTTGTACTTGAAGGAAGGGTTTTTGTGAGGATTAAATATGAATGAAACATTTAATGAAACATTAAATAAAACTATACTACATGTTAATAAAGTCTAGCTATTTTCTTTACTCTTCTTTCTATTCAGGATTCTTCTCATCTTTCTTTTTATTGAAATGAAAATGACTGCTGGGGTTTTGTGTGTGTGTGTGTGTGTGTGTGTAAAATCCACAAAGTGAGTCAGCTTTAAAGATAAATCATGGAGAATGTCACAATGAAGTGTTATAATTATGAAAATTGATGAGGTTAGCTGGGTATCATATCTGGAAAGTCAGAAGAGCAGTGGCATTTTACAGAGCTACGAGGAATGCTAATATTTAAGGGACAAGACAGGAAGTTTCCATTAACACACTTGAGGATGCTCAGAAAGTTAGTAGGCATGTCAAGGAAAAGTTATGTGATGCAAAGATGTGAGGAATTTCGGAAGAAATGACTGCTTTTTAAACACAATAGTTAGATTTGTATAGATTCAATATGTAGCAGAAACTTACATGATGTTACAAAAAAGAGCAAAAAAGTTAAGAATAAAAATGGCCCATTGAGTTCATTTTTTTATTAAAATTTATTGGGGTGACAATGGTTAATAAAATAACATAGGTTTCAAGTGCTCAATTCTGTAATACATCATCTATATATATATAACATTGTGTGTTCACCACCAGAGAGTCTGGAAGGAGAACTGATTCCATTGACTTTAGATCTGGGAGTTCATTGCCAGATAAATTTTCCTTAATAACTGGGGGCTAAAGGGGAAATGGAGAAAGAGAATATCTATTCTAAAAAGTAAAGAAACATTACCATAGTTATGAAAGATTGACACTGATTCAATAGGGGAGACTCTTAAAATTAAAAAAATATATATTTTGGGGATGAAGTTTGAGCATATTTATAGACTGAGCAGAAAATAATATAAAAAAAAGGTACTGAGAAAGGTAAGAGAACAATGGAGAATCATTGACAGAGTTAAGCTTCAGTAAAAACAATATTGATAGAATGAAGAGCAGAGAATTTAGAAAATAGTTCCTCAAAATCAAGCAAAAAAGATACAGAGAAGGAGTTCTAAGTTTGTATAGGTGAGATAAAATAGGGAAAGGATTATTTCTATGAATTGCTGAGGAAACCAAATGCTTTTTGCAATTTCACCATCGAGAATGGGCAGTCACAAGTAATCTCATCCATTTAAAGACATTCACCCCACTGCACTATAGCAATGAAAGGAGTGTGCTGAAGTGCCAGAGAGCACACGGAGTGTCAAGACTTCATTTACTTGCTGGAAAGTGAGGCTCTCAACTGATCGGATAATCTAAAGAAGATAAGACTCCACCATGTTGCTTCACCTACATGACCATTCCCAATTATAGGCAAGATAGTAGAATTTACCATGTAAAGTTTATAGAGGAGGGGAAATTTAATATTAAAACCTTACTGTTATCACTGAAGGAGATGGTTGAAAGTTGTAGCATTTTATTAGCATCTTGTGATTCATATCTAAAGTGAAAGTGATAGACTAAGTGGGCCTTCCAGAGGTCAGCAGCATTGTGTGGTAACTCAGCAAAATGTATAGCTCTTCTCCACTTCTGTTTATAATGTGGGCTTTTTTGAGTTGATCATTTATGTTCATTGCTAGTAGAGTAAGTGTCTCTAGGTATTTGTTGAATACACACACACACACACACACACACATATATTTGGTACCAAGGGTGCAAAAAATGTATACATATTTTAAGGAAGAAAAAAACTGTATTACAATTGTAATAATACATACTAATAACAAAAGATGAATGCAAGTCATATATATATTTGGCACCACTGGTATATATAGTTGATGGCAAAATGATGAAGGGAGATTAACAATGATCTCAGCTCCATGTCATTTCCTATCTTCCATACATTGCTCAATTTCTGTTTCTCAGTTCTCTGTTTCACACAAGAACATTACTTTGTGAATAATTTTAATTAATTCTAATTAATATTCAAGAAAAAGGAAGTTTTTGAAGAAGAGGAAGAGAAACTTTGAAGTTGGAAAGAGAGTGGCACTTTGCTGTGAACAAGTCTGAAAGAATGGATGGAATTCATCAACTCTACTTGTACCTTTGCTCTGTGACCTTAGAGAACATTCTTTCTAACATGTCAAGTCCTGAAATGATACCTACTCACTGTCTTCATTACATTTATTTATAAGAGACATTCTTTAAAAGAGCTTTCAAGTTCTATACTATTTGACACCTACTATTTTTTCTGACTTCACTTCCTACTACTCTGACTCTCGCTAATTTCACTTTTATTGCTGGCCCTCTTGAAGGTTCTGGAACCATCAGTCTCACTTCTGATGCAGGGATTGTGCATTTTCAGTGTTTTCTGCCTTCAGTGTTCCTTCTCAAGGTATCCTTATGCCTGGGTATGTTCCTCACTTCCTTCACTTCCTGCCATATGTTCCCTTATTGGTCAGGCCTTCCATTATGGTATTACACACCAGGCACAACTTGTCATATTTTCATTGATTTATTTGTCTCCATAACCCTTATTACTATTTGACAGATGATATATTATTTTCCACTAGCCCAAAGGAATATTTGTACATATTTGGATAAAGAACCCTTTCTTTTAAACATATTGCTGCCATTCTGCAGGATAACTGTCATGCTAATTATACAAATCAATGATAACTACAATAGAAAAGGTGTGTCCTGTCCTGGAATTGAGCAAAACACCAGTGTGTGTGTGTGTGTGTGTGTGTGTGTGTGTGTGTGTGTGTGTGTGTGTGCCGGGGAGGGGGTGGTGGAGAGAGAGAGGGAAGGAAAGCAGAGGCTTGAGTTAAAAACTTCCAGCTAATTCTGAGCTAGAGTTAAAGGATGAAATATTTTGTCACCTCCAAATTTAATATTCTTGATTTTTAAACAAATTTGGATAAGCAAAACAATACCAACTAGAAAAAAAATACTATTTTGTAATTTATATGTTTGGTGTGTGAGGGGAGGGAATTTTAAAAAGAATAATCTATATTCTGGAATATGATTCATCTATCAATTTGGGAGTAAACAGTATATTCATTTCCAAAATACAAAATTACATAAATTTAAAAAGTAAAGGTATTATATACTTAATGTAGGTATTATTGTATTAAAGAGTTAAGTATTCAAAACCAATAATACCTTAAGAGAACTGAACATACTTAATGTGAGTTCAATTGTACTTATCAAGGAAAGCATGTGTACAATCTCTGCACATTCTGCAATATGACACATGATGCTCTTATAAATTTTATATTAAATTATTTCAGAAGGAAATAAATACATATTTTCAGGTGGAATAGTGGGATGGTAGCGCAGATCTAAAAGTAATGAATCATTAATTTTAAAACTTGCCTCTATTTCTCACATATTGAAAGTGACAAAATCCTAAATTTGAAAGGGGTCTCCAGAGATACACATATTCTACAGTAACTTGAATTGAAAGTCTCTTAGATAAAAGGAAATTGAAATATCATTAATAGAGAAAAACATCTTATAGGACTGTGCATCAATTCAATCCTTCAGTTCCCAATCCTACAATCAATGCAGATTGCTCCATTAATCACTTATCTTATTTATGGTCTTGCAATCCAAAGGAATGCATGTACTTTTATATTAGTTACTACAGTAGTATAAGAATTGTTCTGAAATCTAAGTTCTAAGTTCTGAAATCACATTTCAACTAAGTAATAGTGTGCAAGGTGTGTAGGTGGGTAGATAAGGCAATCTTAGGGTTTCTCAGTGCCGTATTAAATTCTGAAATGGGGCATGACGCTTGCCACTTGGATGAAAAAATAAATAAAAGGCATCCAAACTATTCTTTTTTGTCCATGTAGGAGAGAGTTACATAAGATATAGAACATTAGAATACCTATGAGATGATTTTGAATTTCTGTTAACAGCATTACATTATTAGTAAATTTAATGTAATTATTATAGTTCTTGATAAATAATAAGATCCAACCTCTTCCAATATTTTATGCCTAGCATTTTATTTTACATGAATTGCACAGCAGATGTAGAGTTTAATGAAAATGGATTAAAAGATATCCCTACAAAGTTTGAACCTATGTATAGACTCTGGACAATAGAATGAGAAGGAAAACATAAAATGGTATACATTTTAGAAAACAAGCAAGTAGTCTTTTCAAGAGAAAAAAATATGTAAAATTGTGAATTCAAGAGTAATTTTTTTCCCAGTTTTGACATTAAAATAGTGAATCAATTTTGAGGTATGTCACAGTTTTTTCTTTTTTGCCATTAATAATTATTAAGTACCAAAATGTATAAATGTTCAATTTTTTAATCAATAAGAGAATTTGTGTACATATATTTATAATTATGCCAAATTTACTCAACTTGTTTTAGAGCATGATTTATTTCTTGGGAAAGAAAAATATTGAGTTACTATGATATACCAAGACAATTAAATAATAGATACTTTTTATTATCAATTAGCTTTCGCTCTGTCAATCCCAAAAGTCAGTAGCATACAATAATAAACATGTATTTCTCACATTTCTGCAACAATCATTTGATTTAGGCCACTGGCCTCACTCATTTATCTGTTCACTATTTCCGCTGTGTTTTATCTTTCTCCTGGGATCAGGGGACAGTGAGGACATATTCCTTTCATTGCAAGCAAGCAAGCAGAAACATGCAAAGGCCCTTGAGACCTAGGCTCTGAAGCAGCATACAGTCACTTCTGCCTCATTCTGTTGACCAAAGCAAAGCGACATGGCTGGGTCTGTATTCAACTGCCTTTAGAGTTGGAAGAAATT
Organism: Rhinolophus hipposideros; assembly: GCF_964194185.1. Taxonomy (NCBI): domain Eukaryota; kingdom Metazoa; phylum Chordata; class Mammalia; order Chiroptera; family Rhinolophidae; genus Rhinolophus; species Rhinolophus hipposideros. The sequence goes on from NC_138059.1 coordinate 21,650,411, forward strand.
GCTACTCATATGGCAAAAGATATGATACAGGGCAGAGAGTGGAAAAGAATTGAAAAATTCTTCAAATGAGGAATAGAAGAATTGAATGAAAATTTTAAGAATTGAAGCTATCAATGCAATCAACCATCTTTCCTAATTTACTTTTGCAGATATGCAGAGTCCAAAATGAACATTAACCACCTTAAAGATGAACCAGGAATAATTTATTCAGTTCAGATTATCAGAATTACCCATAAACCTGGCTTTACCAATAGAGATATAAATTTACTTCATCTAGCAAGTGTCATTATTGAAGGTGTGGCTAACAATGTTTTTAAAGACCTACACTCTTCCGTTCTTTCTGCTCTGGTCTTTTAAAGACCTACACTCTTCCTTTCTTTCTATCTGAAGCATTTTGGCAATGTCATCTCTACAAGGTAACCACTAGAGCTCTGTAGTAATCAGTGTTCTCCAACGAAATAGAAACACACACACACACACACACACACACACACACACACACACACACAGAGTGTGCCAAAAAAATGTATACACGTTTTAAGAAAAGAAAACAACTATTATAATTGTAATACTCAATATATACCGATAACAAAAGATGAATACAAGTCATGTGTATACATTTTTTTGGCACCCCTGCCATATATGTGTGTGTGTGTGTGTGTGTGTGTGTATAGTTTTATATATATAACTCTATATATAGTGTTACTCTATATATAGTTATATATAGAGTTATATACTATAGAGTTAACACTGATTACTATATAGTTATATATATAGTTATATATGTATAACTATAACTATATAGTTATGCACATATGTGTATAACTATAACTATATAATTATATATATATATATATATATATATATATATATGTATAACTATAGGCAGAAAGAATAGGGTCATGAGATGGGAGGTGAAGGAAGGGAAGGAGGAAGTGCAGCAACCAGACTGGGGAGAACTAGATGTCGGTGGCTGAGAGCCAACTGAGGATGCCATCTTGTCCCTCTAGGTGAACTTTAGCTAATTATAATGGATTGTAATATTACTAGTATTGCGGTTAGGGAAAATCTCCACCCCGTGTTCCACCATGACAGTTCTTACAAGAGCCAAATAAGGACAAAAATCCCTCCTTCTGATAGGAAGGAGTGGTAAGCGAGCACCCGCCTAGAAACGCCTATGACACTACCTCTAAATCTTGAATATTTTGCACTCTCATTTTAGAACTAATAAGTTCCTAAGCCTGTTTCTTCTCCGGGGCAGTTGCTCTTCTCCAGGCCTGTCCGCTCTCCCTTCTTGAGTGTACTGTCCTCCTTTAACAAATTCACCACTTGCTTGGCTTATTTGGTGTATCTTTGAATTCATTCCTGTGACAATACCAAGAACCCCATTTCTGGCAAAACACACACACTTCTGTGTGGTGTGTGTGTGTGTGTGTGTGTGTGTGTGTGTGTGTGTGTGTAGGCTTAGACAGTGACGGAGGCCAATAAGCTGGAGAACTGAAAAAAACAGTAATATAATTCAGTCCCAGTCCACAGTTCTGAAATTAGGGGAGAGGTATGTGTGTGTGTGAGGGTAGCCAATGGTGTAAGTACCTGTCTGGGCATTGATGTCTGAAGGCAGGAGAAGATGTATGTATCAGCTAAAATAAAGAGAGAAAATGCACCCTCTTTTTGTTCTATTCAGGTCCTCAAGGGATTGGATGCTGACCCATATTAGTAAGGGTCATTTTCTAATCTATTTATTGAAATGCTAACGTCTTGCAGAAATACCCTCACAGACAAAGAGAAGACATATAATTTGCAATTATTTTCTTCCATTCAGTAGGCTGCCTTTTTGTTTTGTTGATAGTTTACTTTGTGGTGCAAAAACTTTTTAGGTTGATGTTTATGCTTATTTTTTGCTTTTGTTTATTTTTGCTTTTTGTTTTGTTTTTGTCTTTGCCCTACGAGACATATCCACAAAATAATGCTAAGACCAATGTCAAAGAGTTTATTGCCTATGTCTTTTGTAGGAGTTGTATGGTTCCAGGCTTAAATGTAATTCTTAATCCATTTTGAGATAATTTTTTTATATGGTGTAAGAAAGTGGTCTAATTTCATCTTTTTGCATGTATCTGTCTAGTGTTCCCAGCTCTGTTATTGAAGAGATAGTAAATTGAATTTGTACTATGTACTTATGATTATTGCTATTTTAAAAATGTAATCACATAAGGGCTTATAATTTTATATAAATTAACTTTGCTTAGATGTACACATTTTTACAAGTTTTATAGATATAGAAGTGAAAGGGAATATAAAATTATCAATGACTATGATATTTGGGCAAGGTGCAAAGAAAGCATTCTATTTAGCCAATACTTTTTGCAGCTATTAACCTTACTACACTTATTTATATTATATATATATATATATATGTATATATATATATATATATATATATATATATTTATTTATTCACCACATTTACTGACACTTATTATGTGCTAGTGACCCACGACCCTACTAGGCACTAAAGTTGACATTTCAGTGATTATCGAAACATAAATTTATTTCCATAAAGCTGATAACCTAATGGGGGAAGAGAAAGAAAACAAATATATAAATATGAAATATGTGAGTTGGTTATAAAGGTTGTAGAAATAAACAATGTGGGATAAAACTGACAGATAGTAATGAAAGTTGTCATTTTACTTTTGCCTTTTGTTTTTTGCTATTGTCATTTTTTTATTTTGAATCATAATATGAATAAAACATAATTTTGGAGCCATATATATATATATATATATATATATATATATATATATATATATATAGTATAAAGGACGGTACTAAAACAAGCTCATATATCCATTATGTTGGCCCAAAACTAAACATTCACAATATCCCAGTAGTCCCCAACAGAGATCTTCCTAAAAACATCCCTAAAGAGGAAACCACAATCCCAAATTTCCCTAAGATAAAAAATGTATTACTTTGTTTTTTTTTTTTCTTCAAATTTTTCTATAAATGGAACCAGTTTGCATGTGTTTTTCCAATGAACCTCTTATTTTGTTCAATATCATATTTTGAGATTCAATCTTATTATTGTATGTAGCAGTAGTATATTCACTATTATAACTGTATAGGATTTCATTACATAACTATTCAATAATTTATTCCAAATGAATATAACAGTTTTTAGGTTTTTTTCCTCCTATCATAAACAAAGCCTGTAGTATTCTTGTAGTACTGCTTCTTGATTCATTTGTATAGGAAATTCTAAAGAATATATACATATTTTTACAATGGTAGTTATAAGTTCAATATGCTCAACACTTTAAAATAATGCTAAGTTGTTTTCCAAAAGAGTTGTATTAATTTATTCATCCTCTATTAGTGACGAATATTTCTAATTGCTCTACTTGTCCAAGATTCTTAGCATTACTTTTCAAAATGCTTGCCAAATTTTTGTTTGTGAAATGCTACTTCATGACAGACATATAGTTTATAAATATTTTATATTTCACTACTTAGAAATGAAGATGAATATTATTTTCATATTTCAATGATATACCTATCACATAACATATCATCCACTCTGGTACACATTTAAGAGTGTAAGGGAATTATAAATAATAAAAATATAAAAGATGTGCAAGTAGTTATTTATAAACAAATTAGTTTATAAATTATTCTATTCAAACCTATCTTCAAAATAAAATAATTTCCAAAATCTAACCTTTTTGTTGATGACATAAGCATTACAAAACTAGCATAAGCAGAATAAATATTTTTGGTACACACATTCTTATATTTGATTTTAGCATGCAGACCTCTCACTTATAAAACAAGATATGATAGGACAATGGAACTAGAAGAAGCATTTTATTGCCATCTCTGTAATAAATTGTTTCCAGGTAAGATTGAATATTTATGGGTTCTCTACTCCATAGGTCAATATGTTATTTTCTAAAACAAAAAACATACTTTTATAACGCTATTTTTATTATCAAGTAATTATTGATAATTTATAAAAAATCAGGGTATGCTGTTTTATATATCATGGTCAAGACAGATTTAAAATGATAAATGATATTTAAAAAGTGATATGGATTTCTTCTTCTGACATTTCCAACAGCTTCTATCAATCCAACTCTCTCACAGATAACTGTGGATGATTTATAAAGTATCCATGGGATAAGAACATTGGAGAGCAAAAAATAGAAATGTATTCAGATATTGCAGAATGAAGTGTAGTAGATACTTGGAATAAGGAAATGGCACTGCATGAGTTTCTTGTTTTAAAATATTTTAGTTTGAGGGATGACGCAGAAAGAGCTATGGTAGATAGATAAAACTGTAATAGAAAATCTTCAGCCTTCTGCTCTAAGAACCAGAGAGCAGAGTTCAGAAGAAGTACTGCCACTGACAAGTTGAGGTGGTGGGAGGGAATCCTAAAAAAGATAAGTCCAGAAAGAGAAGCTAAAAATTCCTGTGAATATACTCCACCTGAATCTCTAACAGACACCTGAACCAGGGATGAAAGGCATGGAATCGAAGCAGGACAGTTAAGACTAAAATAAGTGACTGGAAACCAAGCTACCACATAGTACAAGAGAGAGTTTGAAGTTTGAGTCAGTTAAATTCCTGCGAAATGAACAACAAAAAATAATCAGTATTTTCAGAGGGATATAACAAAGGCGGAGTCTTGTATTACTTGCAATGTCCAGGACACGATTCAAAATTACTTATTATGTGAAGAAACAGGAAAATTACTAATTCTTAAAAGAAAAGAAAATCAATAGACAGAAACTTGAGATGAGTGATCCAGATGTTGGGATTAGCAGAGCAAGATTTAAAATAAGTAATCAAAACAATAATCAGAGACATAAATGAAAAAAAAAAGTAGAATGAACAAATAGAACACTTTCAGATAAGAAATAAAAACTATTAAAATGAACCATTAAACATTCTAGAATTGTAAAACAATAATTGGCATACAAATTTTACTGGATAACTGTTAAGAGCCAAATGGTGACAAAGGATGAAAGAAAAAGAGAATGTGATTATAAAGCAATGAAAAATACCCTATTTGAAAAAAAAAAGAAAGAACAGATATTTTAAAATAAAGAACCTCAGATATCTGTGCAACGATAACAAAAGTTCTAACATATAAGTATTTGGAATGCTATGAACTTTGAACAGCCACTTCATAAATGAAGATATACAAATGACCAATAGGACATGAAAAAGAGGTGATTGTCAGGCTCTTGTAATGCTCTACTTATTATTAGTGCATTTCATTGTATGAAAAGTATATTTCAAAAGAAAACATAAACATAAAATAATATTAGACTCTAGTTAATTGAATGCCTGATACATTTTTAGAAGGAAGTGCACTTATATCTGAAATTTAATTTCAAACACATCAAAAATAAGGATTAATGAATGTCCTACTGACATCGACATGGTATAATACAGCATTTTTCAAAATGCAGTTTAATTGTTATAGAAAATTAATATTTATTGTCCCACTCCTGAGCTGACTATGAGATAGAATCTCTGAATGATCAGGGCGATCTTCATTTTAATAAGCTCTTTGGGTGATTTTTATGCAGATCAATATTTGAGAACAACTACTCTGTTATAAACAATATTTAGAGTCAGGAACTGGATTGAAAGGCCAATCCCTCTATTCCTCACTATGTGACCTCGGTAAAAAATTAATGACTTTGGATCTCAGTTTAACATCTAAAAAGTGTGGGGGGAAATACTTTCCCTAATTATCTCTGAGGGTCACTGTGAACACAAGATCATTGTGAGTATGAATTATATAGTGTTTATCACTATCTTTATAAAGTTGAAAGAAGTATAGAAATTCAAGGCATTATTTGCATATAGGACAAATTTCTTTTTCAGTTGTTTTTTTAATGGCTGTATAATTCTACACATATATACTCCAGATAATATCAAGCAGCCTACACATATAATTAGAGAAGGTCTTTGAATAGCAGGTGCAGTTACTGTTTGGGTTCCAATCTAGTGTAAGTCTATCACTGAAATGTAAGCTATTAAAATGGTTTTGAATTGGGATTTTCCCTTCATCTGGTTTCTATCATGTTTCCAGGAAGAAGTGAGTGGGTTTAAACCTCCTACTTACCCATGTTAAAAGACGAGGTAAACACTCCTGGATTTTATAAACATATCATATGGGACAGCCTTTAGAGAAATATACTCAACAATGAGTACATTTTGTTACAGAAAAGCATTTGAAGACTTTTGGAATAGGTAAATGAGAAGTATAATAATAAGTCATTTTGAAATCTGCCAAAAATTAAAACTGCCACATTTTCTGGACTAGATCTTTCTTCAATTTCTAAAAATTGTAGTACAACTTTTAGGACAATAACTGTCAGAAACTAATTACTTCTTTTTTTCCTTCTTGTGTTAATTAATTCAACAAATATTCACTAGTTTCTATTATGTATTGAGCACTGTTGTGAAGAGTGAGGGGAAAGAAGAAAGATTGCCAGTGTAAACTATTCACCCATAGAAGATGGGAATCTGTCTCAAAGGCAAAGCCTGTTTTTGAGGTGGGGTTACTAGGGTCCTTTTAGTCAATAATGATTGTTTAGTCTTATTAACAGCATTGCAGTTATCAATAGCATAATTCACATTTTATGATATCACTTAGATGTGGAACTGAAAAAGCCGAATTCATAGAAACATAGTAGAACTGTAGTTACCAGGGGCTGGTGGGGTGTAAGAATTGGGGAGATGCTGGTCAAAGGGTACAAACCTGCTATTAGGAGATGAATCAGTTCTAGAGATCTAATGCACAGCATAGTAATTATTGTCAATAATACTGTATTATATATTTCAAAGTTGCTAAGAAACAAGATTTTAAAAGTTCTCACCACTAAAGCAAAATGAAAATTAATCGATAGAGGTGTTAACTAATGCCATGATGGTAATCATATTGCAACATCTAAGTGCATCAAACCAACACATTGTGCACATCAAATTTACACAATATTATGTCAATTATATCTCAATATAAATAAATAACCAAAGATTTTTTCACAATAAATTTTGAGAATTCCTGCATAGAGAAGAAATTTATATTGCTATTTTACTCTCCATCCCCTCTTTTACTCCTCACTCTACCTTAAGAAAGTATACATTACAGAAATAATGTTCCTGTAAGTGAGCTCCTTTTCACATAGCACTCAGAAAAACTTAAAATGTCTTTTACAATGTTTTTTCCTAAACCACTCCCTCATGGTCATCACTGGCTTATTTCAATGTCCAATTATTTCAATTTTGCCATTGACCTTATGCCAACAGATTAAGTTACATAGTAAACAGAAATAAATAATGCAAAAATAAACAAAAATATATTTATATTCCTTAGAGGAGAATAATTAATTGATACAACTATGTCAGTGTCTTACTTTTTTATTTTAATTGGATATTAAATATTAGTGTTCATTGAGCAAATGCTGCATAATATAAAAATGGAACACAGAAGGATTTTATATTGTTGAGGCAAACACATCCAGGATTCAAAATCTGTCTTGGATATCTTTTTACTTCAATCATTGTAATAAATATTGGGATGTCACTTGGTTCCAGAAAAACATTGGCCCTTTGCATTTGTTTTGTTGCTTGTTTTATTTCCTGACCTAGAATGAAATTTCAGAACTTTCCTAATTACTCTTAGTTATGAAAATTACTGTTTCCTTTAATTCATAGAAATAGATATATTTTAGAGACTAATGTAGGTATCAAACCTAGGAATTTTGAAATGACCCAGGACTCCTAAAACAACTTATCAAACAACTTATGCTCAACTCCTAAAAAGGGGTGGTTACTGAATCAACGGTCTTAAACTCCTAGGTATCTATCCCAAAAATTTGAAACCAGTTATCCATAAAGACAAGTGTGCTCCAATGTTCGTTGAAGCTTTATTTACGGTGGCATGAAAAGATGAAATAGGACCATTTGTGACAGCATGGATGGATCTTGAGATTATAATGCTAAGCAAAATAAGTCAGACAGAAAAATCAGAGAACCATATGATTTCACTGATATGTGGTATATAAACCAAAAACAACAAAAGAATAAGACAAACAAATGAGAAACAAAACCTCATAGACACAGACAATAGTTTAGTGGTTACCAGAGGGTAAGGGGGGAAGGGGGTGGTAGATGAGGGTAAAGGGGATCAAATATCTCGTGATGGAAGGAGAACTAACTCTGGGTGGTGAACACACAATGGGATTTATAGATGATATAATACAGAATTGTACACCTGAAATCTATGTAACTTTACTAACATTTGTCACCCCAATAAACTTTAATTTAAAAAAAAGGGATAGTCATTGAATTAAATCTCACAATCTTTGTCTTTGGAAGACCCCTTAGCAAGCCTTCCGCAGATGATCTGGGACCTGTCTTTAAAATATGAAGAACATGGTACCTATTTTCTTCTTGATGGTTTTGTAGCTGTAGCCAAAATCTGAGAAAGAACAAGTCCAATTGTAACACTGTTTTATATCAGATAATCTTTGAAACTATGAAGGAAGCTGAACATAATAAAATTAACCTTACAGTTGATGTCAGAAGGTCTTTATTTTACTCTATCCCAATAAATTAAAGTTGTGAATCCTTGGTCAATTCCCTTAGTATATTATGATTTCCAATTTGTGTATTTGTCAAATTGAGGTTGTTATGAGTATTAATAAAATAACTTATGAAAGGATTTTATAACAGTAGATTGCTATAATGTATAATATGGTCCTGAAGAGAATAATAATGAATAACATCACATGATTATCAAGAGGTTGAAATGTCATTATACATTTAAATGGTTGGATAGTCTTAAGTCATATACCAATTTAGGGGCTTAATAATGAGAACTATTATTCAGTGTTAATTTCATGATCCTATTGTTTTTTAAAAAGTTGTTGTCGTATAAACATTCTTTAGTTTAGATAACCTATTTTCAGTATCAGTTTTGGAGACTGCTTTCATTCATATATTTTACAGAGGTCAGAGTAAATAAATAAAATTTTAAAATAAATCTTTTGTATCCTGCATAATAGAGAGTAAGTCGTTGATTTAATGTGATTTTGTGTTGTAAATGTTTCTGAATCATGTTAGGTATAACAGAACGTTATTACAGAATTTTTTCTTCTGTCTCATATTGTTACATGAACACAGCCATAAACATATGACGCTTTTCTCACTTACTATTTACTTTCAGTAATCTCATTTTCAAAGGACATTCTCATTATGACAGACAATATACAATAGAGAACAATATGAAAATTATAGCCTAAAGGTCACTGCAAATACTGTCAAAGCTTCACATCAGGTATTTTGGAATGTGAGGTTTTGTTGTTAGGGTTGCTTAGATGGTTTGAAGTGTTGTTCTACATTCTGAATACTTTCATTAAATTATGAAGAAGTTAATGTGACAAAAATAAGAGAAATTATGCTTCACTTAAGATGATATTAAGTAGATATTAATCAATGTAATAAGAATCCAGAGTAATCCTGAAACTACTATATTTCAGGCGTTGGAACAAAAAATGTATGTATACACTATGTATAGCGAAAATATATACATTGTTTATAAAGATCTCTATATATTGTAAAAAAAGAGGATAGCTAAATAGTTACATATGTAATTGTATTTAATATTTAAAATAAATCCAGGTAGTATTATTGAATTTTAGAAATGGGGTTGGAGCAAAATTTTGAAGATCCCGAGAAGATTAAACTACTCAAGGCCATTTAGCTACCAGTAAGATTCAGAGGCGGAATTTGAAACTTGGTCTCTTGAATCTGAAGTTCATGATCTTTAATCTCTATGCTTTATTGCTTTTTGGTTAAAGCAAACCTTTAAAAACCTAAATTTCCATTTTAAATCATAGCCTTAATATATAGATTTAAGTTAAGGACATCTATTTTTTCCCATGATGAGAGAATCACCACCTATTATGTGTGTTTTATAAAGAACAGGTAAAACTGTTATCTAGTAATTAAAAAGGACTCACCATACACTCAGTTCTTTATATTTATGATCTCAGTCAATTCTCACAGTAGACTTGGAATGTAAATACTATTATTTTCCTCATTTTAAGAATGATTATGTGGGAGATTATGGGAAGGACTATGTGGAGACTTGCTGCCATGGAAGAATTCTGATTTTTATTGTAAGTTAGATGAGAAGTCACTAAAGGATTGATTAGGGTCGTGACATGATCTGTTTTAAGTCCTAAAGCATCACCATGGTAAAGGACTGGTCACTATAGGGGACCAGACACCACAGACAGGATAGCAGATAATGGCTGTGGTCCTGGTAGGAGATGATAATGTTTGGACTGGACGTCACAGTTAAATGCAGGACATATTTCAAAGCCAATTCTGACAGAATTTGCTAATGGAGTGGATCATGGTTGCAGAAAAATATATAACTTAAGGATGCCACAGCATATATAATATATTTTTTTTTTGCCTCAGCAATTGGATAAATGGAGATGCTGAGAAGATGAACGCTGAAGATGAGAAAGTTCAAAGGGAAATGCAGGAGATTAGTTGTGGACACATTTATATTCAGATAAATATCCATGAAAGCTGAACACTTTCTTAAATGTTCAATATTCGGCTACACAGGCTGCTTATAAAACAGAATCTGTTGGTTAACAAACATTTAAAAAATGTTTGCCACTAATGATTAAAAATTGTATTCCCTGTTAGACACTAATTCTAATATTACCTTTATTTTTTTTTTTTTTTTAAATATTATGACAGAAATGGGAGAAAGGAAAATGCTTGGGAATGATTAAAATTATGCTATTATATATATATATATATATATATATATATATATATATATATATATATATATATATAATATATATATATATATTATATATAACAGGCAACTCACCTTGCTAGCAAAACACTAAAAATACTTATAGTTTAAAAGCTGCGAAATAAAAAGTATCAAAAACTCATTTATTTGCTTTTACATTAGGGAAAAAGTTATCTAAACATATATCTCTCAGGATAATCTCCTGAGCAGGAGAATGAGTAAGGGAGAATTATATTTCACAATGCCAAAAACAAAATAAAGTGAACTAAACAGTCATTTTTATTCTATAGTGTGTGTGTGTTGTTTTTCAGGGGGAAAAATCCAGAATTTATCTATTAAAGAGATTTTGAAGTTCAAATACTTTAATCAAACTGAAAAATATTTTAAAATATATTTTTATAATGAAGTCTTTCTCAGGTGTGATTTAAAGAATAAGCCTTAAAACCATTATGCCCTATGTTTTTACCCATGAACTCTTTTCTGAAACTTATTTAAGGATTATGTGATTGGTAATTACAAGGATGTTTACCATAGCACCCTTTTAAGAAAATTTTGAAAGTACTATATGACTTTGGAAATGCTTTATCCATATTACAGATTGCCATGCATGCAATTAAATCGATTTTGCAAAAATGAATCTAATATATCATGGAAAGGCAAATGTTTAGCATATATACGATAAAAATTTTAAAAGGCAAGCTATTTGATTTCATAGAGTTTTATTTTTAAAAAGTAAGTATACAAAGGATTCTCTAAGGATATATATATACATATACACATACACACACACACATATATAATGTTTTGTATGTAGTCTCTGAGAATGTGAATATAGGGCAAATGAGATTTTTGTGGGGTTTTATGTACATTCAAATAGTTCTATATTTAAAATGAATTTAAAAATTATCACTTGTGATATATCATAGTGGTATAATAGAAATTAAGCTAAACTTGATGTAAGAGATCTGGCTTTATCCAAGATCTGTAGCTATAATCAGTCCTTCTAAATTGTAGTTCCCTCATTGTGAATCATGTATGTCTCATAAGTCCATGCCAAGTAAAAGATACATATGGAACACTCTGTTAAGAAATATTTATTTTTTTAGCCTTCTAACAATGTTTGAGATAGATATTTATATAACCACTTTTCCAGATGGGAAGCTAAATTTGATCAAGGTTAATGACCTTGTTCATTTCTATATTTGAAATCAAATTAGTGTGACTTCAGACCTTTTGACTTTACTCTGCAGTTGGAAGAGGTAAATGGAATAAAACAATAGCTATACTCATTGGTAGAGGAATGGCTGTAAAGGAACACTTAGAAGGAGAGGTTTAGGTGAAGAGATTTAAAACAAGTTTGTTCTTGAGAACCAAAGGAAGAAAAGAAAGTGCGAAGGCAGAATAAGAGACTAAGTGTTGGTCAAGAAATTGCACTGAAAGGGTTTTTGACTCAATGTCATTCTAGAGAATATATACAACATAACAGAGACAATTGAAGTACTAGGATAACCTAATAGTCATCTACTAAACATAAATTAAAATACATAGATATGAAAAAATGTTTATGAGTTTGGGCTGTGCTCATCATTGTACTCAATTTACTTAGATTCCAAATGAATATAGTACAAATGGCATAAGTTGAAACTAGGCAAGAAATTTCTTCTATAACTCTACACTTCACCCCTACCTACCCCTACTTCAAAGAATTGGTACAAATTCTCATATTAACCTGGACTCCCTTCATACAAGAAAGTTTCCTCATTTTTAAAATGTTTTTTCAAACGATAAAATAGTTTTCTTAAACTAAATTAAGTACTAAGAATATTTTGAAAAAAAAAACATTATTTTAAACTATTGCAACTTTAATAAATCACATGCATGAAGAATAACTTCTTTATAAGAGTTGTAATAAAATATATGTCTATGATTTACAAAGAGGTACATTACCCCTAAAACACATAAGAGCTAAATTTGGGAAAATCCTTTGTAATGAGTAGTTAAGCTTCTCTTACAGCTCTGAGGATCATGAATCTGAAAATTATATATTCTTTTTCTCTGCACTCACTTCTAACCTCTCGGATGGGCCTCACCTCACAGTCACTGATTAAAAGACTTGCAGTAAAACATTTCCTTGGTGTAGCCTATAAAACAGAATGAGTAATGCTCTGTTAAATTAATGATAGGTGAATCACAAAGCTTTGGGAGATTGAGTTCTTTTTCCTCATCTGAACTTTCTTTGATGAAGAAATAAGGCTAGAAAACATGTAAGAATAAATTATCTCATGAGATATCTAGTACTTCTATTTCAGTCTGTAGCTTGAAAATATTTAAAAGTGTGAAAAAAAATGTCTTGTGATTTAATCACTATATTTTCTCTTTAAATTGAATTGGAAAAATTAAGAACTGAAACAAATTTTGTTCTTTCCTCTCACAAAGTGAGAGGAAAATCTTCATAATTTTCATAATTTTCAAGATGTGTAAGAAAAAGACAATCTTATATTCTGACTCTGGATAAGACAACAAAAATAACGTTATTTAGCAAATTCTCTGCTAAATGAGCACTGAATGAATATATGTATGAATAAAATTAAAAGATACAGAAAAGGCATGAAGCAAGTAAAAAAGGAAGGAAGGAAGGAAGGAAGGAAGGAAGGAAGGAAGGAAGGAAGGAAGGAAGGAAGGAAGGAAGGAAGGAAGGAAGGAAGGAAGGAAGGAAGGAAAAAAGGAAAGAAAAAATGAGCTGGCTCTTTCTCTGTTACTTGTTTATGAGTCTCCTACGTAGATTTTCTCTGCTTACTCTAGGAGAAGCATGTCTTTTTCTGAGACCAATTTCTATTTACATAGGGATTTGAAATAAGTGTCTCTGGTGTAATAGAAATCCTTCTATAGCATTTATTAATATAACATTTGTTAACAACAATTAATCAACCAATTAATATGCTAAGCATTCTCCTAGAAATTCTGAGAGATTTTTTAAAACAAACGTTGATGTTAATATGTAAAATTTGTAAAACATGTAGCAAGGGAATCCATTGTTAATAACAAAACATTCTAAAAAAAACTTACAAAGCAACATATTCTTTCAGTAGCAGAGGGCATAAAGTTTTGAAAGGAAGTCAGTATAGAAGTTTTATGAGGTTAAAGACACCTCTTCATATTTGGGATACCATGGAGAGAATGGTTTATTAAATACAACATCAACTCTGTACTCAGTTTCCTCTTATTCTTTAGATATTTATTACATGTATATTTATAGATGAAACCAAACCTCATTTGACTCAGATACTTTTGTTTTTATGATCTGAAATATATTAGGATTTCTAATAAGTCCCAGTGACTTTGTGTTATGCATATGGAGGTTATAATTTCTTTACATCTTCATATTTCCTAATGTGAAATGCTACAGCCTAATAAGGTAAAAACTCCTTTCTTAGAACCCTCCCCATTACAGAGCAATTCCATATATAATTTTTTACTTTACTGTGTTTATTTTTTCATATATACAACTTCTACTAGACTATAATTCTGTTGAAATCAACACCAACAAATTAATAATTTTATAATCTCGGTATGTTCAAAATTAGTGTGAAAAAATTGTAAGATATGTTAGAGTGTTCAGAACTAAAAATTTTACATTTCCTCGCCTTTCCCCAATTCAACATGTACAGTTATTCAACTACATTTAGCTATGAGTATATATCGGGTGAATTATAGCAAGATTTAAAACACTGCTATTGTAGCAATACATGAATAATGAAGGGAGATGTGTATTAAGAACAGTAAGCGATTACCCCAAGCTGAGAGGAGAAGCAGAGAGAAAGACGTCCCACTGGTTCAGGAGGCACAGCATGTTGGCAGACTCCTCCAGAAAGAAAAATCCATATATGAATTCTCAAAAGATTTCTGCATCAAATAAGTGGCAAAGGAATAGAAGAAACCCAGAACACTTGAAAAGGTGGTATGTACAGGGATAATGACAGCCTCAGTGCCATTTTGCAAGTGAAAGTCTGACTGGGGACCATATTAGAACTCCACCATGCCTCTGCCATTTCTCAGCTGTGCGTAGAATTGTAGTACAATTCTACAGAAAGGGAATAGATAGGAATGTCCAGAAAATGCTTAGTTATTTGTTGTGATTTTTAAAATTATTTTGTATGGCCAAAAGAATGAGAGCTCAGAAGTACTCATTTTGAATTATATACAAATAAAAATTTCCATTTCTTCCCAAGTGGCTTTGTGAACTGTACTTCCTTAGCAGCTTTGTTCAGAGAGGGCACAGAGAAAATAAGAATATTGAAATTCTATAAAATAAAAAAAGATCTATAAAATAAAATAAATTCTATAAAATAAATTCTATAAAATAAAATAAATAAATTCTATAAAATAAAAGTTTATAAAAGTGTTATCTCAGAAGTGTGCAATACAATCAGTATCTTCCAAATTCTAAGCAAAGAACAGCAATCCCATCCAGGACAAATTAAAAATCTTTGGTCCATCATCTTATTTGTTTTCAATGCACATTGGTTGTATAATACTTTAGTGTGATTTTTTTCTTTTTTCTTTCTTTTTTTCACCCAAAATATGCTCATACCACCTACCCTTTACTTTAATTAATGAGGTTTCAGATTGCTAATCTATCTACCACTGTCCTAAGAGAAAAGGAAATCCTCCCATACTTTGTATCATTTTCTCATTGACAGTTCATGATTTAAGACATCACAAATTCTAATTTTGTTATGTACCAAGTTGATGCTGCCTGGCTCATATGAGTATAGAATGAAAAATCATAGATAATGTAAAGATGCTGAGTAATTTGAAAGGAGACTAAGCTAAGCAAAAAGTACATTTAATAAAACAAATTTAAAACAAGTTAAATGTAAAGAAGCAAAAAGGCATCAGTCAGTCCTCCACCTTATAAAAATCAGGCTAGCATTTGTCAATTGGTTATAATAAAGAAAACCTGACATACAATTTCCTTTGTGGAGACTTTAATATTCAAATTTTTATAATATTAAATAGAATAATAAAATGTCACCAAAAAATGAAGGCTGGCATTTCTGCATTTCTGCAGCAAATTCAGATCTATAATTTCATGTAAAAAACACAAGCTGGATCTTAAAATGCAACAGAATCTATCAATCACGTTAAATATTCTATCTCCTATCATGATCTTGAATAATTATAAAAGCAATCTCAACCTGTTGACAAAACGGTCATAGTTATACCAGTAGGGTAGAATAAAAAAACAAACAAACACCAGAGGGCAAGAGGGAGAGGGGTGGTAGATGAGGGTAAAGGGGATCAAATATGGGATGGAAAAAGAACTGACTCTCAGTGAACACACAATGTGATTTACAGATGATATAATACAGAATTGTACACCTGAAATCTATGTAACATTACTAACAATTGTCACCCCAATAAACTTTAATTTAAAAAAAAAATGTAAACTTAAAATTAGTTTGCTCGGATTTAGGGGAGGAGAATATCTAGTTCTAGTAAAAACTGATACTCAATTCTTTTTTTAAATTCCCTTTGAAAAAATAAATATTTTCAAAAACTCAAAAAGAAAAAGAATATGGAAAAATAAGAAATACCAAGTGAAATTATAATACAGTTGGACTGAAGCATTTTGTTTTAGAACTGAGACAAAAATCTCTCAATTTTAATTTTGTTTCAATAATGTATTTAAGCATCATTTAAAGAAGAACAAGGATATCCTCATGAAACTTTACATGTGATGAAGACCCAAAATAATCATTGATATTTGGGAAAGAATTTCTTATTATTTTTCTCTGTTTTTACTGTTTTCAAGAGGAAAATAGGACAGAACTACGATATTTTATTTAACCCCCATTGCACTTTTGGCTCTAAATTTCTTTTTATGAATTGAACAGATCACCTTCCCTCCCACTTTAGGACCTATGAATATAAAATCACCTATCTTTTAGGTAATTTTAGATCTCCCCAACAAGGAACTTTGTGAAGTGCAGTCTTACACCACTTTCAAAGATAACTCAAAAGTTGCCTTTCATGGGACACATTCCCTGACTTTCCTAAATATAATACTTTTGTTGTATGACTTCTTAGTCCCCAGTACCTGCTTTTCACAGAACTTAAAACAACTTGCATTACTAAATGTATCATTAATGGCATAATATTTTCTTCCCCAACAAAAGTAAATCTTTAAGAATACAGCTATATATCCCACACCTAGTAGCTTCTCAATAATTTTAGAAGGAATAAATGAATGTTTTCTACCATGACGCTGATTGATATAGATAGTAAAGCAAAATATGTCCCCACTCATGCCCACAAAATGGTAACATCATATTGTCATATTGAATAGAATGAGTCCCATAGTTTCCTTTAATCATGTGGTAACGAGAGAAGGGATTTTTAATAGAGCTGGTTAAAGCATATATGAAGAGACAGATCAGGAAACAAATTGCAGGTGGAAAAATGAAGTATGTCGAACTTTATCCTTTCAAAATAAATATTAAAAGAAGTTGGCCCTTGACAGGTGGAGATGGGAGTGATATGTGAATCACAATTTTGATTTTTTTTTAATCGGGGTGACAATTGTTAGTAAAATTACATAGATTTCAGGTGTACAATTCTGTATTACATCATCTATAAATCCCATTGTGTGTTCACCACCCAGAGACAGTTTTCCTTCCATCACCATATATTTGATCCCCCTTACCCTCATCTACCACCCCCCACGCTCCTTACCCTCTGATAACCACTAAACTATTGTCTGTGTCTGTAAGTTTTTGTTTCTCATTTGTTTGTCTTATTCTTTTGTTGTTTTTGGTTCATATACTACATATCAGTGAAATCGTATGGTTCTCTGCTTTTTCTGTCTGACTTATTTTGCTTAGTATTATAATCTCAAAATCTATCCATGTTGTTACAAATGGTCCTTTTCATCTTTTCTTACCACCAACATAATTTGGAATCTTGAACCATGGCTAAATATTTTAGTATCGTTACTTTTTAAAATATCACAATATTCATTGTAATGCTCTTTTATTCCATATGATTTTCTCTGTATCTTTAAAAATGTTTTTTTCCCTTGTTCTCTATAGATGGTACATGTGGACTTTGGGGGTCTCTGTTATGAGGAGTGTATGTCTTCACTGCCTATTGGGTTGAAAATTTGTTATACATTTATTTTGCTTGGTGTGGATTTAACATCCCAATTCAACTTGATAGTAAGAACTGATGTAAGCTTCCTTTGTTTAATGTTATTAAACAGGAGTTCTGCTACATTTATATGTTATATTCATTTGGAAAAGACTCTGGGCAATAAGTTTTTCCTGGAGATATATATATATACGTATATACATACATATATATATATATATATATATATATATATATATATATATATATATATATATATATATATATATATAGTTAAAAGGATGTTCTGGCAGCTAGCCACTATTTTTTAATCAAATAAGTGCCCTTCAATGTTATTAAAACTCAAGAGAAAATCCATAATATAGTAAGAATCTCAGTACTTTCCTTGAAATAATAAAAGTCAAATTTGGTTTAGAGCAAGAGAATAAGTCTTTAATTATATCTTTAACTGAGTAAATATAAGCAGGACTTGACCAACTGTCCTGTGAAATTAGGGAATATGATTTAAATTTCAATGTAAAAACCAAATCTTTGAAATATCTATCATTTAGAATAGAAGGTTTTTATCTATTTTTCTACAGTGGAGAAAAATATGTGTTTTGTTTATATTGCATCATGTATGCATACAGTATTAGAACTGAAAAACTAAAAACCCTTAAAATTGGAAGGTGTCATCTCAGTTTAACCTTTCAGTAATTGCAGGATGTTTAATTATTATACGCATATGATTATCATTCATTCCCGACTGGAACTTTTCAATTTATAGAATGATCCATGTATTTTTAGTCAGGTAGAAAGTTATTCCAAAGGTATGTTGAGTGAAAATCTAGCTCATCATTGCACCAAATTCTGCCTTCAGTGATATTTCATACTTTACAAATCTATCATATCTTTTCCAAATACTCTTTGCTTTATATCAAGAATTCATTATTTCCTCTTTGTAATGTCATTTATTCTTCTCCTTCCCATGAATAAACCTGGCATCTTTTTATTATTTCCTTTCCAAATATCACACATATATGAAGTTTTTATACAATTGTACACCAAAATATTATAGAAAAATTAAGTACTTTGGTCATCTGTTAATATCGTTTGTTGCTTATTCAAATTACAATAATATATTATAACCAAGTTTTATATTTTCTTTAACAGTTGATTTATTGTACAAAAGATCATCATTTGAGAATTTTATCAGAATCAATTGCAAGACTATTAAAATTAAATTTGTGGATTGAAAGCAAAACAAAAAAAAATAAACCAAATTATGTGTTCCATTTTTTTGATGTATCTGATTCTTCAATAAATTATATAATTTTTTTGACATTTTAAATAAACTTTAGTCTTTCCTTATACCTAAATATACTCTAAAAAAGGGGACATTTAGTAATGAATTTTTTTCCCCAAAAATCTCATCAAATTTTCTAGTGCACACATTTTAATTTTAAATTGCTTTTTTATCTGACTACAAAAATATGTTCTATTCTATCCCATTTTTATATGACTCAAGGTAATACAGTTGTTAATTAACTTTTAAAATATTGACACAAGAGTACCTAATCATCATTCTCTGCTTTTTTTTTTTTTTGCAACCAGATTGGAAAATAATTAATTGTCATTTGTATACCCCATGGTAACTCTACATAGCTTTAATAGTAGTATAAAACAAAACAAAACAGTTTTTGTGTATAATAATCTGATAATATTATTTAAGGACATTGACTTGGTAATTTAAGTAAATACTTACATATATTTTTTTCAGTTTTATTGAGAAATAATTGACACACATCACTGTATAAGCTTAATGTATACCACATGATGGTTTGATTTACATATATTTTGAAGTGATTACCACAATAGGTTTAGTTAACATCCATCATCTCTTCTAGATACAATAAAAAGAAAAAAATTATCCTTGTGATGAGAACTCTTAGGATTTACTCTCTTATCAGCTTTCTTATATATCGTACAGCAATGTTAACTGTAGTTGTCATGTTGTACAATACATCCCTAGTAGTTTTTTTGTACATTATACCCCCATGTTAATAAATGAATGGATAATGAAAATGTAAGATATATATATATATATATATATATATATATTATTCATCTATAAGAAAGAATGAAATCTTGTCATTTGCGACTACATGGATGGGCCTTGAAGGCGTTATGCTAAGTGAAATAAGTCAGACAGAAAAAAACAAATAATGTATGATTTTATTTATATGTGGAATATGAAACAAAACAAAACAAGTTCATAGATACAGAGAACAGATTGGTGGTTGACAGAGGCAGGGATTTAAAGATTGGTGAAGTGGGTAAACAGGGTCAAAAGGTACAAATTTCTAATTAGAAAATAATTAAGTCCTGGGGGTGCAATGCACAGCATGATTCTATAGTTAATAATGCTGTATTATATATTCAAAAGTTGTTACAATAGTAAATCTTAAAAGTTTTCATCACAAGAAAAAAATTGTATATATATATATGTATATACACAAATTTTTCTATATATTATTATATTGTACAACTGAAACTGTTATATGTCAATTATATCTCAATTTTTAAAAAGTGAAATAAAATCACACATAAGAGATTTATTACCAAATAAAATTTCTTACATGTAGTTTCCAAATACTAATTACTCAAATACAAATGTAAAAAACCTTGCTTGAGGGAGTTTCTAGAAAAGGCATTCAAGGATTTAGTTTATTTTAAACCTATGTTATGGCATAACTTCTAAAAATAATATAGGATTTGGCTTTCTACATAGAAATGGTGGTATGGGATTGACCACAAAGATGAAGGGATTTTTATAGATATAATTAGGTATCTTAATCAGTTGACTTTAAGTTAATCAAAAGGGAGATTGGATGGCCCTTACTTAATGAGGTGAACCTTTGTTATGAGTTTGTCGAATTAAGATTTATTCAGTGGAGCACAGGTTGCCAGATGGTGAGCCCTTGTTCAAAAACTTATCACAAGAGGAACTGAAACAGAGAAGTTTATTACTCACAGGTCCTAGGGGAAGTACCTTGAGGGGCCATACAGGTAGGTCAAGTCAGAGTGTAGACAGAAAGAAAAACAAGATCTTGGTCACCTTTGCCTTTATTAGGGTCTATGGGTTGTGTGCTTTGGTATTTCCAGTATAAGGGCAGATTGATTCATTCAAACCATGAGTTGGGTTTTTAGAATATGTGCTGCCGAAGCAAGCACTTTGAGTTGGGTTTTGATAAGCAACATGTGAATCTTATCTAAGGGTTGCATAAGAGGAAGGCACTGGAAGGCATGGGAGACTGTTGGTCACAAGGGCTGCTGGGGATGTCATATTACAAATTTACATTTGCTGTGACTATAAGGCCTGCTATTTAGGGCACGAGGGGTTAGTGTCAGTCTGAGGTCACTGCAGGTTACTTGGCCAAAATGGATACCAAGGTAGTAATACCATGGAGTGGTATTACTCTTGACAATGCTTTAAAAGAGAATCTGGAGATCAGAGACAAAAGAAGTGCCAGAGACGCTTTCCTGTCGAACTTGAAGAAGCTAAATGCCATGCACTGGAGAGGGTTATATGGTAGAGAACGGTAGGCAGCATCTAGAACCTACAAACTACAAGGAACTAGATTCTGTCAAAAAACAAAACAAAACAAAACAAACACAAACAAACCAAGAAAAAAAACAGTGAACTTAGAAGAGAACACCAAGCCTGAGATGACATCTGATACCCAGCTGACACCTTAATTGCAGCCAAGTTTCAAGGTGTTTGTACACAGTTAAGCTATTCCTGGACACCTGATCCATGGAAACTGAGATAAGTGTATGGTGTTTTAAGCCTCTAAATTTGTGCTAATTTATTATTCAGCAATAGATAACTAATATAACTATAGTGTGGTAAAAAATTAGGGCCAATACTAAAATCGCTGATTAATTAATTAATTAGTTATTTATTCAGTCATTTAGTAGTTACTATTTATAATGTACTAGGCATTGTACTAGATACAATATGAGCAAGAAAGTATACAATCCAGTTTCTACTCTCATGAGGCCTAGAGTATAACACAGGAGAGAGATGAGTTTTATAGTCACAATTATAAAAACAGAGTTATGGGTTCTAATACGATGGAGTATGTTTTCTCACTGCACATAACAAAGGACCCCTCTTAGGTTCAAGGGTCATGCAGTGATCTTAATGATAGATTGGAAGGATTCATTGGAAAGAATCTTCCACAGAGCAAGGGAAGTGTGGTTTCACAACTACCTCATTAGAAAAAGATCCTTAGTCCTTTGTAGTTTTTCTCATTACAACAAATTGCCTTCAAGATAAATATTGTATCTTGTTTTTGTTTTATTCATAGAGTCTGGCTTATAATAACGTACTCTTAATACACTGAATGAATAAATGAATGAATCATTGGTGTCATAATGAGGTAGGCTTTGGCTATGTATAAGAGAGACATTCCCTATATTAGAACCGATTGATGATGGACTGCCCCTCATAGATTAGTTGGAGCCCTGTCAGTTGAAGTCTAAGCAGACACAGAATGATTATAAGTCAAGAGCATTGCAAATTAGTGAAGAGCCTATTCAAACAATTCTAGCTTTCAGCTTTCACTTAGTACTAGGAGTGATAAATTAAAATCATCATGATAGACAGGGTGGGGTGTCTTTATGCAAATTAGAAACAGCAACTGGAATAAGTAACTGTCTGAAGAGGAGAGACTTCGTCCTGAATAAGATGCATTACCAAGTAGAGATAGTATAGAATTATAAAAGAGCACTTTTGACAAACAAAAAAATAATCATGGTTATTTGACCTTAGAGCTCAAATAAAACAATGCATATTAATTAACGAAGGATCATATAAGGCATGCTATTTCCCTCCTTTCAAAAGGGAAAGATGTAAAAACAAGGGCTTTCAAGATTTGTAAGCCCATGTATAAGCTCATGCATCTTGAAGGTGAGGAAATAGTCTTCAGAATTCTAGCATGCCTCAGTTTGGAGACATGCCCCTTCTCTCTGTTCAAAGTGAAGTCTCGAAAGTGCAGGGGTTAGGTAAAAATCTCGCAACCATAAGCTATGATGGGTCAGCTTTTGAGGCTGAAACTCTGACTGACTTTTTTTTGGCTTAATCTCCAGTGCAGATATGTAAGTACAAAAAAACTCATATCAGGACAATTTATTTGATTACCATGAATGATAAAAATCAGTCATCATTTATTATTTAACAATCTTATTTTAGATTTGTTCAGAATATTTGAGCTGATAGACAATATTAATAAACTAAACACATGTTTTGACTTGTTTATATTTTATCATGGTAGTTCACATTACAATTTGGCATTACAATTATGTAAATATAAAGGATACCATGAACATCAAAACAGAAAAAAAATTTTGACTTACATGAGGTCTAGTTAATAATCTCTTTGATGAAATACCTAGTTATAGTAATGAGAGGAATTCTTAGCTCCTTGAGGGAAGGGGACTGACTGGCTTTCATAGATATTCTTAGGATACCAGTCTAGCATAATGCCTGACAAATACGATTTAAAATATTTGTTGAATTCATTAGTGAAAGCATGAAAGAATGTTTTGTTACTATTTTGGATTCAAAGTAGTCATCTTTCTTTAGAAATTTATACTTTAAAATATTTAGCTAGATTATATTTATTGAATATGCTTTGAATACAATTTGTACTCCATTGTAATAAAAATTGTTTATTATATTCTTTTAGTGTAAATTCTCACATTTTATGAAAAAATGTTGCTGTTATAGCTGTGAGTACTACCAAAATTATCCTGACAACCAATTTAAGAAAAAAAAATCAGGAGAAAAAATGATAAATTACTCTGTTAAACGATTTCTAATCCTCCAAATGCTAGCATGACTTAATCAGCTTCATTTTAGATAAGTAAAAAAACAGAGAAAAATGAGAATGATTTAAACCAGATTTTATAGAAAAGCTGAATAAAAAAGGCTAATTATTGTAATCGTTACGATATTGTCCAGAAAATTAGATATGTTCTCACAATTTTAAATTGCATAAAATAAATGGTGTGTACTATTTTAAAATATATTATCACTAATATTACAGAACCTTATCTCCAGGCAGAATATAGTGGACATAAAATAATATGTAATTTAATTCCAATAAAACTGAATAGATGGTCAACAAATCTTAATTAAAATAATTAGCTTAATTATTATTCAAAGTTAATTGAGGCCTGAAAATTATACTTTGTAAGCATCAAAGACTCCAAATTATTCATCTGTTAAGGTTATGAAATTAATAATCATTAAGGATAATTTTTAGACTCCAAATATTTAATGCAAATTTTATTTGGTATAATTTACTTATAAAAAATTCCTCTGGAAAATCACAGCATAGTGTACGTTAATAAATATATAAAAATAGAGGTCTCTAAATAATATTTATAGTAATAAAAAAATTAAATACATATTATATTAGAAAATGTTTCAAAATGGTATTATTGAAATATGATGCTTATACAGCTTTCTCCATTGCTGTTTTAGATAAGTTTCAGATTTGTTATTATTTTCTTAATTAGGATAAAATAAATACAAAACAAAAATTAAAGAATAAAAGGAATAAAAGCAACTTAAAATATTTGCTACAATTGGTTCTAGGGAATCGTTGTGTGAAGGTCATACCACACTCAATATAACTTTCACAAAGGATGGTTACAACCTAAGAGAGAAGAGATACTACCATCAGAAGAAAAGTTCATGGTGCTTACTTAGTAAAGTTCAGTCAAGATAATAACTTGAGGTGGTCACTCTAAATACTTCAAGGATAAGGATAATATACTACTTTGGGCTGGGGCTCATTTCTGTACATTTCTACACTTGATTTTTCAGTATACCCTGTGTTGAGTAGTCTGGGAGCATTTACGCACTTTATACAAACTCAAAAAATACCAAGCAAAAGAACAAATTGTTGCAAAACTTTAAAATTATATGTTGTGAAATTATTAAGAATTAAAATTATAAATAACAAAATTTAAGAATCAGATATTCATATAATCTGTTTATTGATTCTTTCCTTATAGAAACATGTACCTAAGCAATCGATTAAAACAATATTGTTCATAATAATATTTATGTTTCCATTTTTAATTTTTTTTATTTTTCAATTAGTTGACATACATTATTATATTAGTTTCATATATACTACATAGTGATTAGACATTTATTTATATAACTTAAGAGATGATCACCCCAATAAATCTCATACATATCTGACACCATACATAGTTACTATAATATTATTGACTACATTCCTTATACTATACTTTACATCCCGATGACTATTTTGTGACTACCAATTTGTACTTCTTAATCTTTTCCCCTTTTTCACCCATTTCCCCAACACCTTCCCATCTGGCAACCATCAAAATATTCTATCTATGAGTTTGATTCAATTTCGTTTGTATTTTTATCTTGTTCTTTATTTTCCACTTATAAGTAAAATCACATGGCATTTGTCTTTCTCTGTCTGACTTACTCAACTCAGCACAAGACCTTGAGGTCCATCCAGGTTGTTGTAGGTGGCAAGATTTCATTTTTTATGAGTGTTTTTTTTTATTTTTAAAAATAAAAAAAATATATTTATGAGTAATATTTCATTGTATATATGTACCACCTGTTTTTTCATTTATTCATCCTTTGATGGACACTTAGGTTGCCTCCATATCTTGGCTATTGCAAATAATGCTGGAATGAATATGTAGATGCACGTCTCTTCAAAGTAATGTTTTGGGTTTCTTTGGTTAAATATCCAGAAGGGGGATTACTGGGTTCTTTGTTTCTTGTTATAGCCTTTGTTTTAAAATCTATTTTGTCTGGTATAAGTATTGCTGCCCCAGATTATTTATTTCTTTGTTTCTATTTTCATGAAATATCTTTTGCCATCACTTTCAGTCTGTGTGTGCCTTTTGATCTGAACTGAGTCTCTTGTAGGCAGCTTATGTAAGCCTCTTATTTTCTTATCCATTCAGTCATTCTAGTTCCTTTGATTGGAGCATTTAATCCATTTACACTTAAAGTGATTGTTGATAAGTAGGCATTGCCATTTTATTATTCATATTTTTGATCCCTCTTTTTCCTCCTCCTCCTCCTTCAAAGTCCTTATAATACTGGTATCTTGTAATCTCTTGTAATACTGGTTTTGTGGTGATGAATTCCTTTAGTTGTTTCTTGTCTGGAAAGCTTTTTATCCTTTGATTCTAAATAATAGCTTTGCTGGATATAGTAATCTTGGTTGTAGGTCCTTGCTTTTCATTGCTTTGAATATTTTGTGCCAATCCCTTCTAACATGCAAAGAAAAGTTCTGCTGAGAAATCAGCTGATAGTCTTAGGGGAGCTCCCTCGTAGGTAACTAACTGCTTCTCTCTTGCTGCCTTTTCAGATTCTCTTTGTCTTTAACCCAGGGAATTTTAGTTATAATGTGTCTTGGTATGAGCCTCTTTGGGTTGTCTTGTTTGGGAAGCCAGATAACTCAGTTCCTTTCCATATGTTCCTGGCAACTTTTGAGCTGCTGATCCAGTGCTGGAGCTCACAGCGAGTGAATCTAGTGAGTAAGTCTGTTTGCAGGCCCTTGAATAGGAGGACCTTTTATTCCAGCCTTTCTCATCTCACTCAGTCACAACCTCAATGGTTTTTCACAGCCAGAATTTGTGGGGACTTCTCTTCTTGGAATTGGTGTGAGGAGCCTGGTGTGGGGCTGGGGCCCCTCGTTCCTTGGGGGATTCTGCACAGATATCCCTCCCAATTTTCAATCACCACATGTGTGTGTGGCACCAGCCCATTCCTCATCTCCAGCCTTCCTACCAGTCTCCACCTGACTTCTTCTGTATATCGTTCATTATAGAACTTCTGTTTAGCTAGATTCCAGACAATTCTCAATGATGATTTTTCTGTAGTTTAGTTTTAGGCAAGCACAGGATTTACCTACTCCATCATCTGGACCAGAAGGAAAAAAGTTCAGGTCGTCTAACTTTTTTAAGCAGCCTTTTCAGCACTTCCAAATAGTAAACTTGGTTAACTGTGCAGTTGGTACAAATTCATAATGAATAATCCCTCTGATATCAAAAAAGGTTGGCAACATTGTTGCAACAAGTTCACAAACTTAATTGTCAGACCTCATATAAATGTAATATACACAATTAAGTTACACTCCATGTCTTACTGGAAATATCTGCATTCAGGATTTTTCGTTTTGTTCAGTTATATCCAAGAATTACATGTTTTGAATTATGTTTACATTATAAATATACATATTGTTGTATATGTTGTACTTCCCCTCTCTCCCAAATGACAATAATTTCATAGTTAGATTTTAATGAGGAATAAAACAATTAGTAGTTTTGAAAATTTTATATATGTCCAAAATATCTTAATGTTTACTATTTACTGTTAGTTTGGTCATTTTAAACATAGAATACAGGTTTTTTTTTTTTTGGTTTGTTTTTGTTTTTTTTTTTTTGTTTGTTTGTTTTTTTTAATAAAGTAGGCTTTAAGTGTGAAGCAGGAATAAAATGTTTTTGTTTTTGACTTGCTATGAATGAGATCCCTAAGAGGGTCCTTTGTAAATGTTAGCCAGAAGGAGTTAGCTATATACATCTGAAGTTCAGAAAAGAAGCCTGAAGAGTAGAAACTGAATTGTGAATTGACAGAATAGTAGTAGCAACTGAAGACACCTTTATGGTAAGGATATATGGCAAAGGTTGCAAACTGAGAAAATAAAATGTCTGAAATAAAAGAACGTTAACATTTAAAGGACTAATGAGGGAGAGTAGATCTTAAAGGGATAGAGATAGAACCACGAGGGAAAACATAAATTAGGAAAAAGGAGTGAGAGATGCTAAGAAAAGAGTATTTCTGAAAGGAAGTTAAAAGCTACTGAGATACATGATGTATTATAGAATTGTACACTTGAAACCTATGTAATTTTACTAACCATTATCAGCCCAATAAATTTAATTAAAAATTTAAAAATAATAATAAAATAATAAAACCAGATGTAAATTTTTTCTAAAAGCCACTGATATGACTACTGTGGGGACAGTGCCCCAGAGAGCAGTTTCCAGGTTCTCAGTCTCACGTGGAGGGTGCTGGCTCAGGTGGTGGATGGCCATCAGCTGTAACCATTGAGCCATTGGCCACTAATATAACTGCTGCACCTACGGAGGGAGGTCGAGGAGAGTGGAGGAGAGTTGAGGAGAGTCGGTCGGTTGGCAGCAAAGTGGACAGCAGGTCACACGTTGTGTGAACCCAACATCCAGTGAGACCATAGTGGTATGACTCCCCTACCTGTGGCTCAGTGGGTGTTCCTTTTTGGCCTAGCCACATTCTGCGTTCTTATGTGGGGAGCGGGAGCAGAGACCCTGCAGCTGTCCTGCATTACAACTACTGATTTTACAATGCGGAGATCAAAGGTGATCTAAGGAAGAATATTTTGGTACATAATGAGGAAAGAGCCCAATTTCAGTGTGATAAGGAGTAAGTAATCAGTAAGCAAATCAGAGTGAAAAGTTTAGAAAAATTTGTAAATAATTTTGGCTCTAAATATAGGCAAAAACAGAAAAAAAAAACTGGTGGGAGAAGTGAAATAAGGGAAGATTGTTGTCATGCAGGGTGTCATACGGGGTCTCTTCTGGGGTCTCTGGTCCCGCTCCCCACATTGGAATGCAGGATATGGTGAGGCCAAAAAGGAACACCCACGGAGCCATAGATAGGGGAGTCATACCACTATATTCTCGCTGGTGGCATCCACCTCTCTGCAATCTGCAATACACAATCTGCCCTTGCTAGCCCCCATTTGCTGCTAGCGTAGCCACGACAGTTAAATTAGTGGCCAATGGCTCACTGGTTACAGCTGACGGCCAACTAGCCACAGCTGATGGCCATCCAATCACAGCTGATGGCCATTTACTACCTGAGCCAGCACCTTTCCATGTGATGCTGAGAGCCTGGAAACTGCACTCCTAGCTCTGTCACCACAATTGTCCAGGACTCTTTTTTTACTTATTTTCTTTCATTAGTTTTATATAAAAGCTATTGCCAGTGGAAAACTTATTAGTAAAGATGTTAAGTTACAGATGAGAGAAGCACACAACAATTGAAGATCCCTAGGAATTTGTGATGTTATGAGATGCGATTATTAGGTAGAAAAATTAGATTCTAAAGTATATATGGAAAATGTGACTCTCCTTTCTCCTTCTTTTCCTCCACATCTAAAGAAAAACTGAGTATAAGAACCTAATTTCCTTTTGTCTTTACTAGGATGAACAAGGTAGGGCTCTTTCCTGTGATAACCAAGGAAAAACCTAATAAGAGTCAATTCGTTTCTTACTCTGATAAGGCACTTAATGCAGGTAAAAACAAACCAAGCAAAGCTTTACAAAGAAATGAGAATTATTCTCTTTATAGGAAATGGCAGACAGCTTCCTAAACTAGGAAATTTGTCCTTCTTCCATCTGGATTTAGATTAGACCGTATATCCACCTGAGTTTCTGTTCTGGGATAATGTATGTGTGATTGAGATAACATGTTCACTGTTAAAGAAAAAAAAAATCATGTTTTACACTCTCACAAGTGAAAATAACAATCAAAATGAATTTGTGGTCATTTTCAATGGCAGAGTACCAGAATTCATCCCATTACTACCACCACATTTTCCTCTACTTCTGACCCAAACTCCTGACTGCACCTGACTCTAATTGACAGGACTTTAATAACAAAGGTTATCACCACTTAGAGAGCTAAGGCAATGATATTCAATTCAATTTTGGCAAATAAATGGGAGAGGAAAAATGGATATCCACCCCAATGTATGTGAGTTGGTTTTCTTCAGAGGTGGGTGGAGATTTTTTTGGCGGGATTTAATGAAAGCTTCAGTTGGGAAATAGCAACATGACCTCAGGTAAAAGAACCAAGTTAGGTCCTGGACGAAGTAATGGTGGCTCTCACCATGGGAATACTTGGAGGAGACTAACTTCAAAGTTTATTCCTTGAACTCTGGCAGAAATGTTTTGCCAAGAGTTATCTTTTCCCTGTGGTTGTTGATTGTGCTTTATAATCCCCTCACCTTCTCCCTCATCTTCACCTCCCCACCATCTAGCAACCCTGTTTTTCCTCTATATCTCTGAGACTGTTTCTGATTAGTTTGTTCATTTATGCTATTGTTTAGATTCCACATACAAGTGAGATCATATGGTATTTTTCTTTCTCCTTCTGACTTATTTCACTTAGCATAATGTTCTCCAGGTCCATCCACATTGTTGCAAATGGTAAAATTTCATTCTTCTTTATGACCGAGTAATGTGCCTGACCACTCACTGCAGGGTACACCTGAAGCTGAAGCTGAATAATAATGAATGTCGACTATAATTATATATATATATATATATAAATATATATAAATATATATATATATATATTACACATATATAATTCAGCTATAAAAATATATATATATATATATATATATTATGTGAGGTAAAAATAAGTAATAGAGACAGTGGAAATGTAACAGCTGTGTGCGATTTCAGAGCGGTAGTAAATTGGGGTTTATCACTTTTTGAGGGGTATAAACGTCTAACTAGTGCGTTGTTTTGTACACCTGAAACTAATAATAAAAAAAAGAGTATTCTTTTCACGCTTTTGTTGTACTTGCCTTTTAAAATGTGCCAGTTGATAATTAAATAAATTATTTTCTGGCTGTAGTCTTGGGAAATCAGAAGATAAAGAATAATAATTGGGAAATGTTTTCCCAATTATTTCCACTCATTGGTGCCCATAAAGATGAAACCTGTTCCTCTCTCTTTAAAACAGGTAAAAAGGCAAAAGCAAACAGGAAGAAAGAAAAATAAGTGGTATGTTTGTAGTCCAAGTGAGACTGACATGGAAGGTTGAGGATGAAGCCATGGGAATAAATGGCAAGAAGGAAGTTTATTGTGGATGATTAAGCCTAATAAATGAGAGAGAAAAATTACAAAATGGGTAGAAACTTTATGTCTGGCTGGTAAGAAACTCATAAGAATAGGTACTTGGAAATAATACTTGGAAATTAGCAGTGTGTAACCAAGATAACATAAGCCCCACTTCTGGTCTTTGCAGCGCATAGGAAGTAAAAAGAGAGTTACTTTTATTTGTGAAAGCAGTAAGAGAAACAATGCCTTCGGAAAGAAGCTACTAGGTTTCATTTTAGCCACAAGCATAAGGGAATGGTCATTAAAAAGCTAATAGTACAGGTGTATCAGACAAATTAATGACGCCTGAGAGAATTCTATGACTTAATCCTCAAAATCTGTGAATATGTTACGTTACATAGTAATAGAGACTTTGAAGCTGTAATTAAGGTTAAAGACTTGGAGATGGGGAGAAGAACTGGATTCTACAGGTGGACCCATCTAATCATGAGTCCTTAAAAGCAGAGAATCTTTCCGGGTTGTGGTCAAAGGGAGATGTGTTTTTACAAGAAGGGTCAGAGAAACTGGACTTTGCTGATATTGAAAATGGAAAAAGGGCACCATGAGCCAAGGAATGTGGGTGAACTCTAAAAGCTGGAAAACATTAAGGAACACATTCACCTCTACTGTTTCCAGGAAGAAGTGCAGTCCGTGGACACCTGGGCTTTAAGACTTTGGACCTTCAGAACTGTAAGATAATCAATTTGTGTTGTTTTAAGCCACTGAGTTTATGGTACTTGGTCATGACAGCTATAGAAAAGTAACACTTAGGGGAATGTAGCTTATTATGGAAAGAAGGGATATGTGGAATAGAAGGTAACGTGGGAGTGATGGTACCCATTTCACAAAGCTGTCATGAGAAATAATGAGAGTGAATATTATAAACTACTTAACAGTTTCTGGAATGTAGGCTTTCAGAACTGGTAGTTATTTATTGAAAGTTCTTTTTTTTTTTTTAATTTGTTTCAGGTGTTATGAATTAAGAAACATGGTAGGCACTGCTGATAAAATGCTGAAAAATTTATACATGGAGCTACTACCATGTAGCTCATACTTAATTTCTGAAAACAGTCAATTAGTTCTAGGTAATTAAACAGTTTCGTGTTAAAATTAAAGCTGAATTGTGGAACCCCCAACCCCAATGAATATGTGCATATATACACTTTTTGAAACTTAGTTTTCTTATTTATAAAAATAAAACTCTCTTCATCTACTTTATAAACCACTTATAAGATCTCAGTCCTTCATGTAAAAGCAACTGAACAAGGGCAAAATATTGTAAAATCATACATGGGTTTAATATGTTAACGTGTGTGTTTGTAAAGTGTAGTTTGTGGTGAAAAATATAGCTCTATTTTTGTCTCTATCTCTCCGTTTTTGGATGCAAAGTGGTAATAGAGATATTGTAAGCAGCATTAGGTAATGTGAGCTTTTTACATTAATAGCAGTGGAGTCTGTTAAGCTACCCATTTATATGTTGGAACTGCCATGGCTTCACAATGAAAGGGAAACACTAAAATGAAGGAAGTGTTCCTTAGTAATTTGTTGAGGATCAATTTAATTGTCCTTTGGCACTCAGTGCTACTGAAACTCAATAAATAGTTCACTTGGAGGAAATGTGGTGATGAGTAAAACCGATAGAAAAACAAGATAGTCACTGTTAGTCACTGTTCAGCTTTTGTTCTGAGGACAATGCTACCATGCTGGGCCTAAATTAAATGTTCCATGTTAGAAAAAAAATATTCAGCTATAAAAATAAAGATCCTAATCATCTATTCAACGATATTCAACACATATTGGACAAAAATCACGTTGTATGCACTGGTTCCATATAGAGATGAATTGGGAACAATTCCTACATTAAAGGTAATACATAATAGTAACTATTATTTCTTTGTTTTATAGTTTACAGAGCATTATTTCATGTATGTTTCTATGTTTTCTAATTTACAGAGCATTATTCCATGTATTATTTTGACATACAATCTAGTGAGAAATATAGGAATACATGTGCAAAACTGACTTTCTTAAGAGTGAAAGACAATTATGGGAGTTATGAGAGAGGAATCAGTGATTGTGACTAGACAGTTATTAAACAGGTCTACTAGAGATGAAAAATATGAGTTATGTTAGATGAAGGTAAATAGTAAATTTTGTTACTTAGTAAAGGATTTGGGTGCTGTTATTTCAAATAATTAAATTGGAGTGGGTTTACTTTTTAATCAGTGTTTTCAATGTATGACTTGCATATGACAAAAATTGAGCATTTTTAAGTATACCATTCTATGAGTTTAAAAAGCATGATATAAAATTTTCACAACTGCTCAATGTTCCCTTAGGGCTTTATGCAGTCAGCTTACTCCGTGGCCCACCACTGGTTCCTGGCAGTTGTTGCTCTACTTTCTGACATAATTTTACCTATTCTAGAATATCACATGACTGATTAATAGTGTTTATAGTTTTGTGTCTGGGTGCTTTTACTTAACATGCTCCTTTTGAGTTTCATGCATGCTGTTAGGTGTATCAGTGTTTAAATGCTTTTATTGCTGTGTAGATTTCCATTGTAAGGATATAATATTTGTTTATTAATACATAAGTTGACGAACATAATGTTTGTTTCCAGTGGCTGGATAATGTGGGTAAAGCTGTTATGAATACCTAAATACGGTAGAATCTTTTGGATTCACTATAGAAACATACTGTTTCATTTACCTTGAGTAATCCTTAGGAAAGGATTTTTTTTCTGGATCTTATAAGGAACTGCTACAGTATTCTGCAAAGTTTCTAAACCATTTTTGTATTCTCATATTACATATGTAGATATAGCAAAACGGAAGACTTCTACTTGTATTATATACTCACCAACATTTGATGTTGGTTTTAACCATTCTGGTTGATAGTGGCATCTCACCATGGTTTTACTTGGCATTTTCCTAACGACTAATGGTCATTCTTGAATATAACTATTTTTCCATCATATGTGTTCTTTGTGGAAGTATCTATTTTTTTGAAGATTTTCTTTTTAATTAAGGTTTTGGTCTTTATCTTGTTGAGTTGAAAACCATTATATAGTCTAGACAGAAGTCCTCTATCAGATATGTGTTTTGTGAACATATTCTGCAAATCTGGCTTGCATTTTTTAATGTAGTTGGATATTTTTTAAAAAGATGTTCTTTGATCCAGTTTCAAGGCCCTAGCTAGAGTTAGGTCAGTTCCCCTATTTGAGTAACTAATTTAAGTACACATGACAACCACTTTCCTTATTGGATTCTCACACTCTGGTGTGAGACACACTATGCGTTTGCTCTAATCACACCAAGGTCAGGCTCCAGAAAACTGGGGACAGCCCCTAAGCCCTGAGCCTGGGAAATTAAATTAGACAATCCACAGAAAGCCTGCAAATTGTAGCTAATCCCACCCTACTTGGCATACAGCACCAGCTTGCTGTCACCCTTTCCCAGGAGGCAAGCTTCTGTGTAGCGCTGCATGGCAGCAGACTCTTGTTTGGAGCTACGACCAAGAGTTCTGCTTTCCAAGTATCCAACTGTCAGAGTATTTTGTTCTACCATCAAAACTCTTTATTTTGTTGATAGTGTCTTGACAAGGGATAGACTTAATAATGAATTAATGATTACTAAGACAGTTTTTAGTTTTTTGTTTGTTTGCTTGTTTCTAGAGAAGTTTTGGGTTCATGGCAATTTTCAATCAAAGGAACAGATATTTCTTATGTCACCCCTGCCCCACACATGCATAGCCTGCCTCATTATCAACACTCTTACAAGATGCTACATTTGTTCTAACTTCTGAACTTACTTTACACATAATTATCATCCGAAGTCCATATACTACCTTATGATTCCCTATTGGTGGTGTACATTCTATGGGTTTAGACAAACCTATAATGACACGTGCATCCATTATTCAGGTATGATACAGAGTATTTTCATTTCCCAAAACAGTCCTCTATGATCTTGACTATTCATCCCCACTCCCCAAAAGCCCTGGCAACCACTGATATTTTTTTCTTTCTATAGTTTTGCCCTTCCCAGAATGTCATATAGACAGAATCATACAGTATGTAGCTTTTTTGGACTGGCTTCTTTCACTTAGTAATATACATTTAAGTCTCCTCCATGTTTTCCCACCGATTGATAACTCATTTCTTTGTAACTTTGAATAATATTCCATTATCTGGATGTACCACAGTTTATTTGTCCATTCATTTAAGGGAAAATATTGGCTGATTCCAAGTTTTGGCAATTATAAATAAAGCTTTTATAAACATCCATTGAAGGTTTTGCTATGAACATAAATTTTCAACTTCATTGGGTAATTACAATGGAACATTATTGCTGGATTGTGTATGAGTATATTTAGTTTTGTAAGAAACTGCTAAACTGTCTTCTGAAATGGCTATATAATTTTGGGTTCCCAACAGGAGTGAATGAGAACTAAACCTGCCTCAAGTCTGTTGTTCCACATCCTTTCTAGTATTTGGTGTCAGTGTGCCAGAGTTTTGGCCACTTTAACAGGAGTGTAGTGGTATCTAGTGGTTGTTGTTTTGTATATACAAGTCTTTTTTATTGAGATATAATTGACACATAACAATGTATTAGTTTTAGGAGTACAACATAATGATTTTACATATGTAGATATTGCAAAATGATTATCACAATAAGTTTAGGCAGCATCCATCACCACACATAGTTACCAATATTATTTTTGTGGGGGATGAAAACTTTAAAGAACGACTTATAGCAATGGTAAAATACACAATGCAGTATTAACTATAGTCACCATGCTGTACATTATATTCCCAGGACTTAGTTATCTTATAACTGGGAGTTTGTACCTTTTGACCATCTTAACCCATTTCTCCCACACCCTTGTTCTGGCACCACCAATCTCTTCTCTCCTTTAATGAGTTCAATTTATTTGTTTTTAGATTCAAGACATAAGTGAGATCATATAGCATTTGTCTTTGTTCGTCTAAATTATTTCACGTAGCATAATGACCTCAAGATTCCACCATGTTGTCACAAATGGCAGAATTTTCTTCTTTTATATGGCTAAATTATATTTCATTTCGTGTGTATGAGTATATATAAATGTATATGAACTATTGTCTTCATCCATTGATGGATACTTAGTTATTTCCATTTCTTTACTATTGTAAATAATGCTAACTTGAATATGGGGTATAGATATCTTTCTAATTCATTTCCTTAAGATAAATACCCAGAAGTGGAATTACTGGATCATATAGTACCTCTATTTTTAAATTTTTAAGGAGGTTTCATACTGTTTTCCGTATTGCCTGCAACAATTTGCATTCCCACCAACTGTGCACAAAGGGTCACTTTAATCCAAATCCTCACCAAAACTTATTTCTTGTCTTTTTGATAATAACCATTCTGACAGACTGATCGATCTCTTTTTGGTTTTGATTTCCATGTCCCTGATGATTAATGGTGTTGAACAACTTTTCATATACCTGTTGACCATTTTTATTTATTTGTCGGGAAAAAAAATATCTATTCAGATCCTTTGTCCATTTTTAATGTTTTCTTAATTGAATTGTATAAGTTCTTTCTATATTTTGAATGATAACATTTTATCAGTTATATTGATTGCAAATATTTTCTACCATTCAGTTGGTTGCCTTTTTATTTTGTTGATTTTTTTTCTTTGCTGTACATAAGCGTTTTAATTTGGTGTAGTCTCACTTGTTTATTTTCACTTCTGTTGCCTTTGATGACAAATCCAAAAATATTACAAATACTTTTCTCTAGGAGATTACCCATATATTTTCTTCTAGGAGTATTATAGATTTAGGTCTTATGTTTATTTAATTCATTTTGAGTTGATTTTTGTGTACGGTGTAAAACAGTGACCCAGTTTTATTCTTTAGCATGTGTAATTTTCCCAACACCATTTGTTGAAGAGACTAATCTTTCCCCATTGTATATTCTTGGCTCTTTTGTTGAAAATTGACCATATATGCATAAGTTCATCTAGGCTTTCTATTCTATTCAATTGATTTATGTATGTTTTTATGCCAATACCATGATGTTTTGATTATTGTAGCTTTTTAACATAGTTTGAAATCAGGAAATAAAACAAATCCAGTTTTGTTCTTCTGTGTCAGGATGCTTTCTAATCTGGATCTTGTGTGGTTCGATACAAATTTTAGGATTATTTTATCTATTTCTTTGAAAAATGCCATTGGAATATTAACTAGGTTTTCACTGAACCTCTATATTGCTTTGGACAATAATGGAGATTTTAACTTTAATTCTATCAGTTCCTGAACAGGGAGTACCTTTCTTTTTATTTGAGTTTTTTTCAATTTCTTTCATCAATGTCTTTTCATTTTCAGTCCATAAATTTTTACCTCCTCAATTAATTTCCTAGGTATTTAATCCTGTTGATGCAATTTTAAAATAAATATTCTTTTTAAATTTCTCTTTCTGATAGTTTGTTATATTGTACAGAAACACAACTGATTTGTGTATATTGATTTTTGGACACTACACATTTACTGAATTCGTTTATTCTAACTTTTTTTAGTGGAGTCATTAACATTTTCTATTAAAATATTATGTCATCTGCAAATAGAGATAGTTTAGTTTTACTTCTTTCTTTCAGTTGGGATACCTTTTATTTATTTTGCTCTGGCTAGGACTTACAGTACAAAGTTGAGTAAAACTAATGAGATCAGACCTCCTTACCTTGTTCTAGATCTTAGAGAAAAGCTTAGCTTTTCATCGTTGAGTATGTTAGCTCTGTGTTTGTCATACATGGTCTTTATTATGCTAAAATATGTTTCCTTCATACCCACTTTATTGAAAGTTTTTACCATAAATAGATGTTGAACTTGGTCAAATGTCTTTTCTGCATCTATTGAGATGATCATGTGATTTTTATTCTTTATTCTGTTAATGTGATATATTACATTGATTTGCAGATGTTAAGCCACCCTTGCATCCCTTGGAAAATTCCACTTGTTCATGATATTTTTGAATTCTGTTTCCTAATATTTTGCTCATGATTTTTGCATCTAGATTCACCAAGAATATTAGCCTGTGCTTTTTTTTTTTTTTTTTTTTTTTTTTTTTTTTTTTTATGGTGTCCTAGTATCAGGATAGTGCTGGCCTTGCAAAGTAAGTTTGGAAATGTTCCCTCCTCTTCATTTTTTTAAAAGAGTTTTGTAAGGATTGATATTAATTCTTAGTTTTATTGATTTTTCCCTATTGTCTTTTTAGTTTTTAAATTTATTTTCACCCTATTCATCGTTATATCCTTCCTTTTACTAACTTGTGCTTAGTTTACTTTTTTCCCTACTGTTTGAAGGTATAGTTAGATTGTTTATTTGAGATCTTTCTGATTTTTAATGTAGGCCTTTACCACTATGAACTTTCCTCTTAGAAATGGTTTTGTTGCATTCCATAAATTTTAATATACTGTATTCCTATTTTAATTTGTTTTAAGATTTTTTTCTTTCCTTTGATTTCTTCTTTTACCAATAGATTCTTTAGGAGATATTGTTTAATCTTCACATTTTGTGAATTTTCTAGTTTTTTTGTTTGTTTGTTTTTGTAATTCTTGTTTTACATACCATTGTGTCAAAAAGGTGTTTGATCTCCCATGCAAGTACTAACCAGGCCCAACTTTGTTTAGCTTCCAAGATCAGACAAGATTGGGCGCATTCAGTGTGACATATATAGATGATGTATTACAGAATTGTCCACTTGAAATCTATATAACTTTACTAGCAATTGTCACCCCAATAAACTTTAATTTTAAAAAAAAAGTGTTTGATATTTTAGTGTTCTTAAATTTGTTACATTTTATTACATTTTTTGTCTGAAAGTCTTTTTGGTTTGATGTAAATATAGCTACTCCAGATTTTCATGGTTTCCATTTGCATGGAATATCTTTTTACGTCTTTTCACTTTCAGACTATGTGTGTCCTTAAAGCTGAAGTGAGTCTCTTTTAGGCAGCATATAGTTGGGTCTTCCTTTATTATCCATTTATCTACTATATCTCTTTTGATTGAAGAATTTAGGCCATTTACATTTAAAGTAATTATTGATAGGTATGGACTTATTGCCATTTTATGTTTTTTCGCTGATTTGTAATTTTTTTGTACCTTTCTTCCTCTTTGGCTCTCTTTATTTGTGGTTTGATGATTTTCTGTAGTGGTATGCTTAGATTTCTTTCTGTTTATCTTTTGCATATCTGCTATAGATTTTTGCTCTGTGGTTACTATGGGACTTACATATAACATATTTATAATGGTCTATTTTAACTTGGTAAGAAGTTAAACACATTCTGAAGCTCTACAGTTTACTCCCCACTGCCTGAGGTTTAATGTTTTTGGTCTCACAATTTATACCTTTTTACAGTGAATAGCCATTAACAGATTATTAATTATAGTTACATTTATTTTGTCATTTAACCTTTATGAGTATACAAGATTAACCCACTATCATTTCAACATTAATTCTATATTTAACAATATATATTACCTTTTTCAGTGAGCTTTACACTTTTGTATGTTTTTCTATTAATAATTAGGTTTATTAATAATCAGGGCTCCTTTGTGTAACTTACAGAAGTTTCTTTAACATTTCATGTAAGATTGGTCTAGTTGTGATGAATTTCTTCAGCTTTTGCTTATGTGGAAAAGTCTCTCTCAATTTTGAAGGACAACATTACAGGGTAGATTACTGTTGTTTGTCTTTTTTTTTTTTCCCTCAATACTTTGAATATATTGTGCCACTCCCTTCTGACTTGTAAAAATTTTGCTTAAAAAAAATTTCATAGTGTTATGGGGATTCTGTTGTATGTAACAGGATGTTTATCTCTTGCTGCTTTTAGATTCTCTTCTTATAACTTTTGACAGTTTAATTTCAATTTGTTTTGTTCTGAGTTTCTTTGGGGTTTTCAATTTGACACTGTCTGGGCTTCTTGGATCTGGATATGTTTTCTTCTCCGGGTTTGGGAAGTTTTCAGACATTATTTCTTCAAATGAGTTTTTTGCCCCTTTCTTTCTCTCTTCTTTTTTTAGGACCTTTATAAAGTGAATATTATTCTGCTTGATAT
Source organism: Rhinolophus hipposideros (assembly GCF_964194185.1). NCBI lineage: Eukaryota > Metazoa > Chordata > Mammalia > Chiroptera > Rhinolophidae > Rhinolophus > Rhinolophus hipposideros. The sequence goes on from NC_138059.1 coordinate 21,690,523, forward strand.
TGCCCCATTATCCTGTAAGCTACATTTATATGTTTTCATTGTTTTTTTTTTTTTCCTCCCTCAGTAATTGGATGTTCCAATGCCCTGTCTTTGACTTATCATTTTTTGTTTGTTTGTTTGTTTGTTTGTTAACTTCTAGTTTGCTATTGAATCCCTCTATTGGCATTTTCAGTTCAGTCATGCATCCTTCAGCTCTAGGATTGCTGTGGGATATTTTCTTATATTTTCTATCTCTGTTTTGAAATTTTCGCTTTGCTCATGCATTTTTCTTCTGACCTGGGTGGGCACATTTATGACCATCATTTTGAACTCTGGTAAACCACTTATGAGGTGTGAGCAACAAATATGGTGAATGTTTACATTTAAAAAGACACATTGTCATTAATCCCCCTTAAAATGCTCGCCTCCTTTTGAACACACTTATCCCAATGTTCTTGCCACTTTCTGAAGCAGTTCTGGAAGTTCTCTTTTGAGAGTGTCTTTAGTTGCTCTATCATGGCTGTCTCCATGTGCTGAATCATTTTGACTCTGGGGAAGAGCCAGAAGTCGCACGGTGCCAGATCTGGTGAATAAGGTGGATGAGGACACACTGTAATGTTTTTATTTGACAGAAATTGCCATATAACAGAAGTGATGTGTGACACGGAGAATTGTCATGATGAAGGATGATTTACAGCACATTTTAAAACACACCTTCTTTTAACTGTAGCTCACATCCGACTAACCGCACTGAACAAGTTGAAACTTATCACACACTGTTACTAAGGTTCAACACACTTCTTCCCATATTGAAGATCCTTGCCTTTCCATGGTATGGCACTTGGCAGCAGCATTCACCATGTATTTAGATCACAATGGAAAGGCTCCGTGCAATCTCCACTGGTTGTTAAAGGTAAATATTATGGGTCCCTTCTCTAAGTGGGGGTGCCAGATCTGAAGTTGAAACATGTAGGTCCTCAAGAAGAAGCTGGGAGTTGTGCATTCCTTCCCTCCAAGTTGTGTTTTACCATACTGGGGGTGTGGTCAAATTTTGTCTCAGCCTTTCCTACCAATTTCAATGTAGGATTTTTCTCATTCAGCTAATGTGTAGTGTCATGCAGGGTGTCGTGTGGGTATCTGGTCCTGCTCCCCACATAAGAACGCAGGATGTGGCTAGGCCAAAAAGAAATACCCTCGGACCCATAGATAGTGGAGTCATACTACTATAGTCTCACTGGAGGCTGGATCCACACTGTCCTCAACCCGCCATGCTAACTGCAATCCCCGCTTCCCAGCTCAGCCACCATCTTCTTGCTAGCCCCCATTTTCTGCGAGTGTAGCCACAGCAGTTATATTAGTGGCCAATGGCTCATTGGTTACAGCTGACGGCCAACTAGCCACAGCTGATGGCCATCCAATCAAAGTTGATGGCAATTTACTTCCTGAGCCAGCACCTTTCCACATGAGGCCAAGAGCCTGGAAACTGCACTCCTGGCTCTGTCCCCACACTAGGAATTGTATAGCTAGTTTTTGGACTTTGTTCAAAGGGAATTGTTCTGTATGTAGCTGTATGTTCTGTGTTCCTGAGAGGTGGTGAGTTCAGAAGCTTTCTCTGTGGCTCTCTTGAACCAGAATCTCTTTTTGTTGTTTTAATTGGCATTTCCCTGATGACATGCCCTGTTTCCCCGAAAATAAGACCAAGCTGGACAATCAGCTCTAATGCATCTTTTGGATCAAAAATTAATATAAGACCCAGTATTATATTATATTATATTATATTAATTATACTATATAAGACCTGTCCTTATAGTAAAATAAGGCTGGGTATTATATTAATTTTTGCTCCAAAAGATACATTAGAGCTGATTGTCCGGCTAGGTCTTATTTTCGGGGAAAACGATAGGATGTGGAACATCTTTTCATATGTTGATTTGTCATTTGTCTATCTTCTTTGGTGAGGTATCAGTTAGGTCTTTGGCTAAAGGATTCTTTAATTGGGTTGTTTTTAATCGTTAAATTTTAAAAGTTCTTCGAATATTTTAGATTATAGTCCTTTATCAGTTTTATCTTTTGAAAATATTTTCTCCTAGTCTCTGGTTTGTTTTCTCATTTTCTTGACATTGTTTTTCATAGAGCAGAAGTTTTCAATGAAGTTCAGCTCATCAATTATTTCTCTTGTGGTTCATGCCTTTGATGTTATATATAAGAAGTCATTGCCATACCCAATGTTATCTAGGTTTTCTCCTATGTTATTTTCTAGAAGCTTATAGTTTTGTGTTTTACATTTAGATCTGTGATCAATTTATAGTTAATTTTTTTTGAAAGGTTTAAGGTCAGTGTCTCAATCTTTCATTCTTTTTGTGTGTGTGGATGATCAGTCATTCAAGCATCATTTGCATTGCCTTTGTTTTTTGGCAACGATCAGATGACTATCTATGGGTGTCTATTTCTTTCCTCTCTATCCTGTTTCATAGATCTATTTGTTCTTTCATCAAGGCCACACTGTTCTTATTGCTATACCTTAATAGTAAGTCTTGAAGAACTTTCTTCTCCTTCAAGATTGTGTTGACTATTCTGAATTTTTAGTCTTTCCATACAAACTTTAGAATTAGTTTGTAAATAGCCACAAAATAACAACTGGTATTTCATTTGGGGTTGCATGGAATATATAGGTTAAGTAGGGAAGATCTGACATCTTGACCATATCAGGTTGTCCTTTTCATCAACATGAAAATAGACCTAATTTTCATTGTACAGTACAAATTTATTTTGGGAAAGTACTATATCACTATTTTCTCTGTGTATCTTGGGTGAACATTACATAATTTGGGGCAGGAGCATGTCCTAATTGGGTAAACAAATCTTTATATTCCATATGTCTGTGTGGAATTCAGAAATGGGCAAGTAATACTATTAAAAATTCAGAAATGCAAAAAAAAAATAAAAAATAATGTTCTAGACCAAAAGAAATACTGGTTTGCTACTTAGTAGGAGATATCAGAAGAGATTTTCTTTCTCTTAATGTTCTCTATCCTAAGGTCTCTATTTCCCAAAATCTCACATATTTATAAATCTGTTTATACTCTGTGTATGTGTGTGTGTGTGTGAGAGAGAGACTTGTTAGCTATTCACATTGTTCCATATTGTTTTTTAGCTTGCAGTGTCAGCATCAAAAGATCCCATTTAACTTTGATTCTTTTTACTTTAACTAGTTTTTATTTTCTTCTCCTAGAAGCATATATAACTTTTCCTCTTTACTCCTGGAATTAAAGAATTATATCAGAATATACCTGTTTCCTTCATTCCCTAATCTTGTTTAGAATTCAAGGAAGCCTTTTAATCTAAAGAATCAGTCTTGTTCCAGCTCAACAATGTTTTCTCCTACTTATTTAACTCTTGCCTCTTTTTCCTTTTGTTTTTTTCTCTTTCTGTAATTCTATTTGCTGTGAACTTTGAAATTTTTCTTTAATTTGAAAGAATTAATCTGGGTCTCATTCAATAACAATTCAGTGAAACTTTTTGATTTTTAATTAAAAAAAAATTGTACACATACTTAAATAATTATCTTACTATCTACCTGCCTCCAAATTTTAGATAACATTTTGAACTATAATGCTATTTCACTTTAACTTATTTTCTCTCTCATAGCAGGCCATCTCACAATTCTGTATTTCTTCCTCCCTCTTTTCCTCCCTCCCTCCCTCCCTCCCTCCCTCTCCTTTCCTTATTTTTATCTGTTAGGCCATCTTTGGCTATTTTCCTTTGCCTACTCATAAACCACTCTTGGAATTTATGTCTAGCATTGGAGATCCTTAATAATGAGGAGTGGGAGGGACCAAAACTCTATCCTGTAGATTTTTAGAATGCCAGTCATCAATTTCACTATATTTCTCTCATGCTCATGGATGAAGTCTTTTGATTCTCTGACTTCTCAACTGCAAAGCCTGGTGCTATTCCAGCCTCAGGGGTAGAAATAACTCAGACTACCAGGTCTTTCCAGCAGCTACCTAGGAGTCTGGGACACAAGAAAAACCTTTCACAGACATGCTTAGAGATCAGTAGCAGCCTTTTTCAGGCCAAGCTTTATCTACAGAAGTCATTTTATTTTGACTATCATTTTAGGATTTTTCATGTCTGGCCTTCACTTCATAGGGGAAAATATTTTTTGTTCTCTTTCCAGAATCTTGCAGAGCCTGTCATCTCCACTCTTTTTGCAGTCACAAGGCTCAGGGGGGCTCATTGCTGATTGAAGTCAGGATTAGAAGGAACCAGGGATCTCCTTAGTGGTGAAGTCATTTTAGTATCCAGATAGAATTCCTAATGTTGGTTTTATATGTGCATAGGAGGAAGAATATCTTCACAATTGAGAGAATGGTATGAACACAATTTAAAGTGACCTGCCTGTGTAGAAGTCACAGAAAAGATGTCTTTTGTTATCATTTGTTAAAGTTACGTAAGTGGAACATGAATATGGAGATTTTTGTAAATCAGGATATGGAGTTTATTTTCACCCTAGTTAGTAGTGATAGGTTATCACTGAAGGTACTTGAGAAAGGAGAATTTCCAAGAAAATATTGGATTGAAATTGGAGGAGAAAATTGTCATGAAAATTAATAACAGTGCTGTTTTAGTTGGGTGAAGATGCAGTGGAAGAAATTGTTAGTGAGGCCAGAGTCCACATGCTTCTCTAGAGGTCCTCATCTGCCTAGAGGTAAGGATTACTATGTGATTAGTACAGGCCAAGTAATGTGAGAGTTAGGAAAAGGCATCTCTTCTGGGAAGTATAATATAGTATGTGGGCTGCCACCGCTCCAGGCTTTTCTCCCCAGCCTTCTCACTGGATGATGCCATGGTGATCTGAAATCCCAACTCACTGCTTAGAAGAGAACTTTTCTACCCTCAGCATACTGTGACATGAGGAAGAAATCATCTTCCATTATTTTCAGTGCCTTGATTGTGGTGTTTGTTGTTCCAGCAAAATCTGTGGTATTCTGAGTAATACAGAGGAGTTCCTCTGGGGTGGTAACAACAGGGATTAGAAACAGAATAATCTAGAAGGAATATTCCTGGAGCGCTGTACAAGACAAGTTAACTGGCTGACATAAAGTACGAAGAAACCGTCTCTGTTCCCTGCTGCTTTTACCCTCAGGTTCCTGATATGTCTTCCTGCTACTCATTTCTTTTTCTATGCTGGATTTTTGGTTCTTTCTGCTGTGTTTTAATCCTGTGTATGCATTCCAGTAATGGTAGTAGTTCTTGGTGTGTTACCATTCTTATTTCCATGTCTCTGTCCTTCCTGTTCACTGATGAGCCTCAGAGACTAGATTTGCTACAGCTCTAAATGTCCGTCTTAGGTGTCTGCACTTCACCAGTGTTTTTTCCCATCTGTCCTCACAGCAACAAATTATAAGCAAAATACCTAGGAGGTCATTCTGAAATTCAGAAGTAATTTTAGACTTTTTCATTTTCCATATTTCATACAAACTTTTATTTCAGCTATTAATACATAATGTTATAAAAATAAAATATGGAATTGTTATAAAGAAAAAAATGCAGTCCATTATAAAAACTTATATTTCTCCATTATTTTGATATACATATTTTACAATAGTTATATATAAAAGTATATATAAATTAATTTTTTAAATTTTTATTATGAAAGTATGTTAATTTATTTTTTAATTAAATAGGTCAAAAATCTTATAACAAGGATTAATTTTAAAGTTCAGAATTTTATAATGAAAAATAATCACTATGTATTTAATTGGTTTGATTTATCACTTTTAATTTTTTTCAACTTAAGTTTGTCTGCCAATATAGAATTGTCAGGATAGTAAAAATGCTTTTCATGACTATCAAAAATAATGTCTATATACATATTATTTCTTTAAAATTTATTGGGGCAACAATTACTAGTAAAGTTACATAGATTTCAGCTGTACAAATCTGTAATACATTATATCTCACATTGTGTGTTCACCATCCAGAGTCAGTTCTCTTTCCACCACCATGTTAGAGAACTTATTTACCCTCCTCTAGAGCCCATGCCTCTCTCCCTCTTTACTCTGTGGTAACCCCTAAACTATTGTGTATGTCTATGAGTTTTTGTTCTTTCAGTTGTTTGTCTTGTTCTATTGTTGTTTTCAGTTTATATACCACATATACCACAATACCACTAAACTACTGTTTGTGTATATGAGTTTTTGTTTCTCATTTGTTTCTCTTGTTCTTTTGTTGTTTTTGGTTTATATACCACATATCAGTGAAATCTTATGGTTCTCTACTTTTTCAGTCTGACTTATTTTGCTTAGCATTGTAATCTCAAGATCCATCCATGTTGTCACAAATGGTCCTTTTTCATCTTTTCTTACCACCAAATAGTATTCCATTGTGTGTATATATACCACAACTTCTTTCTCCACTCATCTATTGAAGGATATTTTGGTTGTTTCCATGTCTTGGCCACCGTAAATAAAGCTGCAATGAACATGGGAGCACACCTGTCTTTATGGATAAATGTTTTCAGATTGTTTGGGTAGATACCCAGGAGAGGGATTACTGGGTCATATGATAATTATATACGTAATTTTTTTGAGGAACCTTTACACTGCCTTCCATAATGGCTGCACCAGTCTGCATTCCCACCAACCATGTATAAGGATTCCTTTTTCTCCACAACCTCTCCAACACTTGTTAATATTTTTCTTGTTGATGATAGCTATTCTCACTGGGGTGAGGTGATATCTCATCGTGGTTTTTATTTGCATTTCTCTGATAATTAGCGATGTTGAGCATTTTTTCATATGTCTATTGGCCATTTGTATGTCCTCTTTGGAGAAATATCTCTTCAGATCCTCCACCCATTTTTCAATCAGGTTGTTTGTCTTTTGTTGTTGAGTTGAATGAATTCCTTGTAGATTTTGGATATTAGCCCCTTACCGGAGACACTTTTGCAAAAATCTTCTATTCATCTGGTTGCCTCTGTATCTTGTCGATGGTTTCTTTTGCTGTGCAGAAGCTTTTAAGTTTGATATAGTCTCATGCATTTATTTTAGCTATTACTTCCCTTGCCTTTAGAGTCAAATTCACAAAATGCTTTTGAACCCAAGGTCCATAAGTTTAGTGCCTGTGTTTTCATCTTTGCATTTTATTGCTTCATGTCTTATGCTGAGGTCTTTGATCCATTTTGAACTAATGTTGGTACACAGTGACAGATATCAGTCCAGTTTCATTATTTTGCACTTGGTTTTCCAATACTACCAGCACCATTTATTGAAGAGGCTGTCTTTTCTCCATTGTACATTTTTTGCTTCTTTGTCAAAAATTATCTGTCTGTATTTATGTGGTTTTATTTCTGGGTTCTCAATTCTATTCCGTTGGTCTGTGTGTCTGTTTTTCTGCCAATACCATGCTTTTTGATTATTGTTGCCCAGTAGTACAAGCTAAAGTCAGGGAGTGTGATACCTCAAGCATTGTTCTTTTTTCTTAGGATAGCTTTGTCATTTTGGGGTCTTTTGTGGTTCCATACAAATCAGATGATTTTTTTGTTGTTGTTCTATTTCTTTAAAAAATGCCATTTTGATGGGGATTGCATTAAACCTGAATATTGCTTTGGGTAATATGGCCACTTTTACTATGTTGATTCTTGCAATCCATGAGCACAGAATGTCTTTCCATTTCTTTGTGTCTTCTTCAATTTCTTTAAAAAAATCTCTTATAGTATAATGCTAAGTGAAATAAGTCAGACAGATAAAGCAGAGAACCCTATGATTTCACTGATATGTGGTATATAAACCAAAAAGAACAAGACAAACAAATGAGAAAGAAAAACTCATAGACACAGACAATAATTTAGTGGTTACCAGAGGGTAAGGCGGTGGGAGGTGGGTGATGAGGGTAAAGGGGATCAAATATATGGTGATGGAAGGAGAACTGACTCTGGGTGGTGAACACACAATGGGATTTATAGACGATGTAATACAGAATTGTACACCTGAAATCTATGTAAATTTACTAACAATTGTCACCCCAATAAATTTAATAAATAAAAAAAAATCTCTTATAGTTTTCAGCATATAGGTCTTTTACTTGCTTGGTTAAGTTTATTCCTAGGTATTTTATTATTTTTGTTGCAATTGCAAAAGGAATTGCTTTTTTTATTCCTTTTTCTGAGATTTCATTTTTCGTATATCGGAATGCTCTGGAATTTTGTATGTTGATGTTGTAGCTGGCAACTTTACTGTATTCATTTATTGTTTCTAATATATTTTTGGTGGAGTCTTTAGGGTTTTCTATATATAGCATCATGTCATCTGCAAAGAGTGACAATTTAACTTCTTCATTCCAAATTTGGATGCCTTTCATTTCTTTGTCTTGCTGGATTGTTCTGGCAAGGACTTCCAACACTATGTTGAAAGCCAGAGGTTATAGTGGATAGCCTGTCACGTTCCTGACATATATGGCGTTTATTGTGTTAAGGTATTTTTCTTCTATACGTATTTTATTAAGTGTTTTAATCAAAAATGGATGGTTTATCTTGGTAAATGCTTTTTCGGCATCAATGGATATAATTATGTGATTTTTATCCTTTATTTTGTTTATGTGATATATCACATTGATGTATTTGCGTATGTTGAACCATCCTTGTGCCCCTTCGATGAATCCCACTTAGTCATGGTGAATAATATTTTTAATGTATTGTTGCATTCAATTAGCTAAAATTTTGTTTAGGATTTTTGCATCTGTATTCATCAGAGATATTGGTCTGTAGTTTTCTTTTTTGTGTGTTATTCTTACCAGTTTTGGTATCAGGGTAGTGTTGGCCACATAAAATAAGTTAGGGAGTATTGTCTCTTCTTCGATTTTTTGGAAGAGTTTGAGTAACACAGGTATTAGATCCTCTTTGAAGGTTTGGTAGAATTCACTAGTGAAACTATCTGGTCCCGGAATGTTGCTTTTGAGAAGGTTTCAGATGACTGATTCAATTTTCTTTCTGGTGATTGGTCTATTTAGATTTTCCAGTTCTTCATGATTCATCCTAGAAAGGTTATAAGTTTCTAAGAACTCGTCCATTTCTTCTAGGTTATTGAATTTTGTGGCATATAGTCCTTCACAGTATTCTTGGCTAATCCTTTGTATTTCTGTGGCATTCGTGATAACTTCCCCTCTTTCATTTCTGATTTTGTTTATTAGTGTCTTTTCTCTTTTTATCTTAATGAGTCTAGCAAAAGGTTTGTCAATTTTATTAATCTTTATAAAGAACCAGCTCTTCATCACATTATTTTTTTTTCTATTTTTGTTCTCTATTTCATTTAGTTCTGCTCTGATTTTTATTATGTCCTTTGTTTTGCTGACCTTGGGTTTCATTTGTTCTTCATTCTCTAGTTCTTTAAAGTGTACCATGAGATTATTTATTTCGGATTTTTCTTGTTTCTTGAGATAGGCCTGTAATGATATAAATTTTCCTCTTAAAACTGCTTCCGATGCATCCCCAAAATTTTGGTAGGATACATTTTCATTCTCATTTGTTTCTATGTATCTTTTGATTTCCCCTCTTATTTCTTCTTTGACCCGGTCGTTCTTTAAAGTATGTTGTTTAATCTCCATGTAATTGTGGTTTTTCCTGAATTCTTTTTGCAGTTGATATCCAAGTTCCAAGCCTTGTGATCAAAGAATATGCTTGGTATGATTTCAATGTTTTAAATTTGCTGACACTAGTTTTATGTCCCAATATATGGTCTATCCTTGAGAATGTTCCACGTACACCAGAAAAAAAAAAAAAAGTATAGTCTGATGTCTGATGTTTTAGGATGAAGTGCTCTATAAATATCAATTATGTCCATTTCATCTAATGTGTCATTCAGGGATGCTATTCATTTCTTTATTTTCTGTTTGGATGACCTATCCATAGCTGTCAATGATGTATTTAGATCTCCGACTATAATTGTGTTTTGATCAATTTTTCCTTTTAATTCTGTTAGTAGTTGCTTGGTATATTTTGGTGCTCCCTGATTGGGGGCATAAATATTGATGACTGATACATCTTTTTGTTGTATAATCCCCTTTATCATTATGAAATGTCCATCTTTGTTTCTGTTTTTTTTTTTTTTTTTTTCATCCTGAAATCTGTTTTCTCCTATATCAGTATGACTATACCTGATTTTCTCTGGATACCATTTGCTTGGAGTGTCAATATCCACCCTTTCACTTTGAGTCTATGTTTGTCCTTGTAGCTGAGATGTGTCTCTTTGAGACAGCATATGGTTGGGTTTAGTTTTTTGATCCAATCTGCTACTCTGTGCCTTTTTATTGGTGAGTCCAGTCCATTTACATGTATGGTGGTTATTGATATGTTTGGATTTCCTATCATTCTATCTTTGGTTTTCTGGTAACATTGTTTCTCCATTGTTTCTTTGCCTTTTTGTTATTGTCTATTATTTCTTGTGGTGGTTTTCCCTCTGTTTCTTCTTATATATTACAGTTCTGGATTTTTTTTTTGAGTGGTTACCATTAAGTTTATGTAAAATAAATTTTGATATTTAGAGTATTCCATTTTTTTTCAGCATGCTTACTTTTCGCCATTCCCATACTCAGGTTCAGGACTTTACTCTCTTCCTTTTATATTTTGGTTGCCACAAATTATCCCTATTGATGCTGCTTGAATAACCTCCTTCAGTAGCTCTTGTAGTGCAGGCCATGTGTTAGAAAATTTTCTGAATTTCTGTATGACTGGAAAGGTCTTTATTCTTTCTTCATATCTAAAGGATATCTTTGCTGGGTATATTATTCTTGGCTCATATTTTCTCTCTTTGTATAGTTTGAATATTTGTTTCCACTCCCTCCTGCTTTGTAGAGTTTCTGCTGATAAATCTGATGATATTCTAATGTGCTTTCCATTGTAGATTACCGTCTTATTTTCTCTGGCTGCCTTGAGGATTTTCTTTGCCATTGATTTTTGACAGCTTCAATACAATGTGCCTTGGAGAAGGCCTGTTGGGGTTGAGGTAATTAGGTGTTCTATTTGCTTCTTGGATTCGTGGATCCAATTCTTTCTACTAGTTTGGAAAGTTCTCACTGACTATTTGTTTGAATATACTCTCTGTTCCCTTCTCTTTTTCTTCTCCTCCTGGTATGCCCATTATCCTTATATTGCTCCTTGTGAAGGAGTCAGAAAGTTCTTGTAAAGTTCTTTCATTTCTTGTACATCTCAAGTCTCTATCTTCTTCCATCCATGTAGTTTCCAGATTTCTATGTTTGATGTCACTGATTATTTACTCCATCCGGTCAACTCTACTACCTAGGATGGTTATTCATTCTTCATTTTTTTATTGAGTTCTTAATCTCCAGAAATCCTATTTGGTTCTTTTTTAAAATTTAAATATTTTGGTAAAAAAACAATCATTTTGCTCTTTGATTGTGTTTCTGAGTTCATTAAACTTCCTTTCTGTGTTTTCTTGTTTCTCATTGAGTTTTTTCAGAACTGCAATCTTGAATTCTCTGTCATTTAAGTCACATATTTCCATATCTTTGAGTTCATTTTCTGGAGACTTTTCACTTTCTTTCTGAGCTGTCTTGTTGCCTTAGTTATTTATGACAATTAATGATTTATTATTTCTCTTCCTAGACATCTACAGGAGTGGGTTCTGCAACAGGTTGATAGAAACAGGTCTTTCTTTTGTTTTCCAGTATTTGTTGGTATAATGTTTTCTTTTCTCTCTGACTGCAACCTTTTTTTCTCTCTCACACTGTAGTGTTATGTTTTCTCTGCACTATTCCAGCTTCTCACAAATGGGGGGATTCCCTGGAAGGTGGTCTTCTACTCTGAACAGTTTACCTAGGTCATATGATGCCACCTTCGTGGGGGGACGTGCAGAGCTTCTGAAGTTCCAGAGCTCTTCATGCACTGAATTAAGAGTCCCTGTGTTTCAGCAGCTCTGTTTACTCCTGCAGGGATCATCCCAGGTAGGTGGAGATGGGGGAGCGTGTGTGTGGGGGGGTTGTGAGAGGTGGTCCAGAGCAATGGCGGGGGCCACCACCACATCCAGTCCTGCTTCCACAGCTCCCTCCCCTTTGTGGAAGTATTTGGGATGCGAGTCCTTGTCTGCTGACCACAGTTCTCAGAACTGCAAATATTCTGTTCTTTTGATCTGACACTGCTACTGTTCCACTTCTAGCACTTGGCAGGTGGGGGCGGGGCGAGCTCTGGGAGGGTAAAGAGGGGTCGGCTAAACTCAGTGCCTAAGTCTTCCGTTCTCTGCTCAGCAGTGAGGGCTTAAACCACCGTTTTCAGCCTTCTTCCCTCAGTCTTTGCTCCAAGGTCTCTGCTGTGGGCTTTGAGTTCAGCCATGTTATATGCTTTCCCCTCAACCCTGTGGGCCATAAACAGAGCCTTAGCAGTTCAAGTTCTTCCCTCTCTCGTAGCTGTGGTAGTTCCAGAATGCAGCGATCTCGCAGCACTGAGCTAGGTCTGCATTCTGCAGCAGCATGGACCCTTCTCCTCACTTCTCCATTCTCTCCTCCCTTGCTTACACAATTTGCCCAACTTTAGGTGATTTCAGTAGTGCACCTCTTAGTCTTGCCTATCTTCTGCACAGCAAGTCCTTTTTGGAGCTATAGTTATTCAATTTGTTAATCCCAGGAGAGATTTCAAGATGTTCACCTCATGCCGCCATTTTTATGACATCACCCAATGCCTAATATTTTTGAGGCTACTATGTGTCAGAAATTTTATAAGCATGTCATTTATAGTTACCTCATTCATACCTCACAACAATATAAAGTAGGTGCTGTTATTATACTCAATTGTTTCACATGAGAAACGTGAAGCAAAGGAATTTAGTAGAGTTTTGGCTCAGGTCTATTTCATGGTAGTTTAGGAATTCCCTGAACTCATTCTGTGGGTTCCAGAATTGTTTAAATAAACATGTTCAGAACCTTTCCTTTTGTTAAAAATAAGATTGTAGGGAACAGCTTTCTGTCAGTAGGATCAGCAATACATATCCTCTGTGTTATTTTAGGATTGTACCAGTGCACCAGCTCTAAGTCACGATGTAGTATACAGAGATCTTTACCACCTGACTATTCCACAAGACATCATGCTAGTCCATTATATTGATAACATTAATCTGACCTGGAAAGTAGAAAGGTGTAACTACTTTAGGTGCCTTGGTAAGAAGCAAGCATGTCAGAGAATGGGAATTAAGTCCCACAGAAACCTACGGGTGTGACACATCAGTGAAATTTCTAGGTGTCCTGTTATCTTGGGAAGGTTGAATTACCCTTTTCAAGGGAAAGACAATTTATTGCACCTGCTTGCCTACCACTGACAAAGAGATCACACTGTTTAATAAATCGCTTTTGATTTTGAAAGTAATATATTACCTTTTTTGGGTTTGCTACACCAAACCAATTACTAAGTAATCTAAAAAGTTGCCCCTTTTGAGTGAGGTCCAGAATATGAGAAGACTGCAACAGACACAAGATTTTGTACAAGCTGTTCTGCCATTGGGCCAAATGATCAGACCTGATGGGAGCTTTGAGTGTCTGTGGCAGTTAGGAATGTTCTATAGAACTTTTGGCAAACTCCTATAGGTGAGTCATACAACAGACCTTTGAGATGTGATGTAAGGCAATGCCATCTTCTGTAAATAACTATTCTCCTTGTGAGATACAGTTTCTAGCTTGTTATTGAGCCTAATAGAAACTGAAACTTGACCACTATGAACTGGGTGTTTTCTGACACACCAAGCCAAAGTTGGGCATGCACAGCATCAAACATTCCAACATCAGATGGAAGTGGTATATTCAAGATTGGGATCAAAAGAAATCCCTGATAGCACAAATAAATTGTGTGAGTAATGGCCTAATGCCTGCTCCTGACAAATTCTTTTTTCTCTCGTAAAATCACACTTGGCCTGATAGCAATTTTCCTATAACCAGTTGACTAAGGAAATAAAAAAAATGGGTGTGTTTTTACAGATAGTTCTGTACACTATGCTAGCAATACCTCCAACTGGAGGAAGTCATTACTACTATAATTCCACTCCAGGGTGATTCTAAAGGACAAAAACTAAAGGGCAATCTCTCCACTGAAAAATTCAAGTAGTAGTGCTCCTGGTGCACATTTTGCCTGAAAGCAGTTATGGCCAGAGATGTGATATACACTGATTCAGTCATAGTGGTCAGTGGTTTGGCATTAATGATCCAGAACATGGAATGAACACAGTACTGAGAGACTGAATACACAAACGGACAATTGCCAGACCATGTATAAAAATAGAACTCCGTTTCACAATCTGAAGTAATTTTCCCAGGAAACCAACCTTGTTATCTACTATACAGTCCAAGAAACTAGCCTGCTCTAAGTCAGACTTCCAGGAAGCCAGATTACCTTTGGTAACAATCCAGGAAGTTAAAAACTCTGTAACAGTTCATTCAACATGGCCAGGACTTGATTAATATTAATCATTGATATCTTTCCTAATTCTTGTCCCTGCGGCCAACTTAGGAACAAACAGGGAAAATTAAATGCACACTCCTAACCAGTCACACAGGATGCCCTCCTAGGAGCCCACCTACAGCTTTGCTATACCAACAACTTCCACTGTGTACCTGAAGCCTTCCCTGTTTTCCTCTACCTTTCCCAGTTTTCTGCTTGCCATTGTCTCTCTACCAAAATACAAGTCATGGTGGCTCACTCCCTTGCTATACAGCAAGCTCAGAAAAAACAAAACAAAACAAACAAACAAAAAAAAACACACAACTTTGCTTCCTTCATTTGGTTGTCATTTGTTTATTTCCACAATTCAAAAATTGGTAACAAGGAGCTGTGGGAAATAGGTATGTGGATAGATTTCTTTGAATGGACACACACAGTGTGAAGATATTTTTATCTCAGAGTACTCACCAAGGGGCAGGCTCAGCAGAGGAGAACCTTAAACTAGGGGACAAGATGACCCACTCTGTGGACATCCTTCTCTTTTCCCTGGAATCCCTTTATAAAACATTGTGAAACCCTATTATCTGAACACAGGAGTTTTTCATACTCCTTTTTTGGGTAAGCTATTTTCAATTTAGTCTGCCTAGTGCCTCCTTTCAGATAGTCTCTCATCGTTTAGAAAACATAAATTTTAGGCAGGTTGGTTGTTCCCACAGTTTTCTTTCTCCTATATTTTTCATTTGTATCTGGAGAATACTTTTCATATCATTGATACTTTATCACTTCTGTTTTTTATTGTCTTCTATGAGTTTCAATTCTGTCATTGTATTTTTATTTGTGCATTTTGATTACCCTTGAATTTTGTGTATTTGCCAAATTATCCTTTAAATAGTTTGACATAGAGTCTCCACAGATGATCTTACTCTTTCTGATCTTGTATTACAAAAACCGTGTCTTCGTACTTGTTAGAGAAAATCACAAATACTCTGTATTTAGTGTTTAGTTGTACTTAAAATATGCAACTTTGTTTATGGCACCTTTAGACATACATACATTTCAAATATTATATATTTACTCTTCTTTCATAACTTTTTCATTTCGTATCTTGTCTAGGAATAAATTCCCCACCCTTTTATTATTTTTCCAATATACTGTATTTTCCTTCTGGTGTTTTATAGCTTTGCTCTTATTTGTGAGTATTTAATCAATTAGAAATTTATTTGGGGCAAGGATAATGATTTATAAATTTAACGTAATTCCCCTATCCTCATTGTTATGTCTTTGTTCAAATGTTACTTATTGAATTGTAGTATATCATTTGCTCACTGCAAAAAAATTCTAGAGGTTTTAATAATTAACTAATTAAAATAGTATGTCACATATAATTTCACTGAAATTGGAATAATTGAATTTGCAGTTTAAAGAATAATTTGGTAGAACAGGAAAATAATTAAATTATATAGGTAAAATAAATGATTTTCAAAACAGGAAAATAAAACAATTTAAAATATAGACTAAAAAAAATTGCTAATTCTCTATACCTTCTGCCAAATATTGCTGTGAATCCAAAGCTGCTCTAAAGATTAAAGATTATTAAACATTTTGACAAGGATTTCAACTGAATTTTTAAAATGAATTGATCTTAGTACCTAGGATGACTTTCCTAAAACAAGCTATATCAGACCAACTTCATTTCTCTTTTTGATTGTGCCTGTTGATTCTAATATCCTTGGTCTAAGGATGTTATTCCAAGGTCTTATTGTAAGTATTTACATTTTTTATATTTAGTATAGTGTCTGGAGCAGAATGGGCATTCAATTATTTACTAAACTGCTGAAGTTATGAATAATTTAATTGAACTACATATACTACCTTTTAAATGAGAATGACAAATCTAAGCATCATTATGTTAACTAATCAGATTTTAGGAAAACCAATAATTCTTTCAGAATAGGTATAATCTCAAGTATCATATATAATTCTCGTGCAATTATGTAGCTATTACCCATATGTAAGATTATATTTAGTGTCATTATTACAAAAGTTTTTTTTTATTAAACTGTGAATTCTGTGTGCATGTGTTGTGTGCCTCAATGTTTGTTATTCTGATTGCAGTGCTAATACTGTTTTCTTTCAATTGACATATGTTTGAAAGTAATAGAAATCACTTTCCCAAACTGTATAATCTGTTCTCCATCTAATTCAAAGCCATCACTTCAATTAAAAAGTCTTATATGCCTCTGATTATAGTCATGAACAATCATACTAAAGTTTATACATGGACATATATTTACTAACTAAATAATTGGTTCATTAAAATAAAATAGATGTATTAAAATATTTTACAATGTTCTAAATTGTACAGATGAATCATTTTAAAAAGTAAAACCAATCTTTCATTTTTACTTATGAGGTTCCAAAAGTGAGCAAGGTAAATTTTCTTAAATTATGAGTCAATAATCAATAATTATTCAAATAAAAAGCAAATATTCAATCATAGCTCATTGTTGATATGCTTGCACCCAGAGTTATTGTACTTGGGATAAACTGTGATTATTTATAATGAAATCAGAGTAGTATAAATTTGAATAGCCTACATTCAGGAGATTGCTAACCACTGCATAAATTCTACAACCAGTAATTCATTTTCTCTATTCTGAAAACCAGTTAAAAAAAAAAAAGTGAACCTTAGGAATAGGAAGTTAACTCTGTAGATTGTTGTAAAAATTCATTATTTCAATTTATCTTCTGTTATAATATTACATAATTTTATGAGTATATTACTTGTACTATCTGAATTAAATAGCAAGTAGAAGCAATTTGCTCTGGTGGAAAGAATATAGGTCTGAGAAACAACTATTTGGTTTTAACTTGATTTTATTTTAAAGGTTTCTTTTTTTAATTGTGATAAGAAAAGATAACATGAAATCTATCCTCAACAAATTTTTAAATGTATGGTATTATTAACTATAAGCATAAAGTTATATAGCAGATCTCTAAAACTTGTCTTGCACAATTAAAACTTTATAGGTATTTACTTTTTTGATAGTCAATATTTTATGTTCATTTCTGTTGTATAGTGGCATAGGTTTTGATTTTTAATATGTCTTTGATATGACATAATTTGTGAATTTTAGTTCTTTCATTGTGAAATGGGACTAATAATATGTTTAAAATGTCCTTTGTAAATTGTAAAATAATGGCACAAATTATTATTTACATATAATAGTTAACCTTTATTTAACATTCACTGCATACATTACAATATAAAATAATTTAAATTTTCTGACAACAGTTTAAAGTAACTATTATCATCCTCATTTCATAGATAAGAATACTGAAGCAGAGATCTTAAGTAAATTGCCCTACGTGTTATATTTCTAGTAAGAGGTGAAACTGGGTTTCAAATGCAGGAGGTTTGACTCTAGAGCCTGTGCTTTCACCACTGTCTTATACTCCCTTTTATGCTTCTCAACTCTTTGATTAAAATAGATATTACCTCGTATGTAAAAATCACCAGTCCTCTCCCCTTGTGTAAGTATTCATTTCCCTTATAGTAGTTCAAAATTCACCTGGCTGTCACATTCAAAAACAAATGTTGAGGCCCTTTTATAAAAAGCACAACATTTCTAGACAGAATGAAAAAGCTATGTATGGCTATTAAAATGGCCACTAAAACTGTAAATCTAACATCGCTAAGCTATGACAAGATAAAAATCAATAAACCAAAATAATGTTTTTTTCCTCTCCCATAAATAGTTTTGTTCAGTATATTTTTTGTTGTTTTGACACATTAGAATTCCTATCTGGATCCAAAGAATGGAACATAACACTTCATTTTCCTCTAATAAGATAAATTCTGAAAGATTCATTTTTAAAGAAAAAAAAATTTCATATAGGCTTCAACATGTATAGATACATTTTCAGTACTACCCCACGTAATACACAGATTGAGTGCAATTCTTATCAAAATTCCAACAGCGTTTTTTGCAGAAATGGAAAACCTGATCTTCAAATTCATATGTAATTGCTAGTGTCTCCAAATAGCCAAAGAAATCTTGAAGAAGAAGACTAAAGTTGGAGGACTCAAACTTTTAAAACTTATTACAAAACTATAGTAATCAAAACAGTGTACTACTGGCATAAAGATAGATATAAAAATGAATGGAATAGAATTGAGAATTCAGAAATAGACCCATATATCTATGGGCAATTAATTTATATGACAGGGATGTCAAGTCCACTCAATGGGGAAACAGTCTTTTCAACAAATGGTGCTAGGACAACTGAATTTCCACAGGGAAAAGAATGAAGTTGGACTACTACCTCATACTGTATACAAAAATTAAATAAAAATGAATAAAGACATATAAAAGCCAAAATGATAAAATCTTAGAACTATACTTAAAGGTAGATTTTCATGACTTTGGGTTTGGCAATGGATTATTATATATGACACCAGAAACAAACATGTTACTTGTGGGGAAAAAAACAAAACAAAAACAAACACAACGAAACACACACACACACATACAGATAAATTGGACTTCATCAAAATTAAAAATTTTTCATCAAAGGACATTATCAAGAAAGTGAAGAAAACCTACGGAATGAGAAACAATATTTGCAAATCGTATATCTGATGTCAGTTTTATATCTAGTATATATAAAGAACTCCTAAAACTCAATAACAGAAAGACAAACCATTTAAAAAATGGGAAGAGGACTTGAATAGATACTTCTTCAAAGAAGATACATAAATGGTCAACAAGTATGTGAAAAGATGCTCATTATCATTTGTCATTAGGAAAATGAAATTCAAAATCATAATGAGATACCACTTTATACCTACTGGATGGCTATACATTTTAAGAAAAGGAAAATAAGTGTTGGTGAATATGTGGACAAACTGGAAACGTAAAACAGTACAGTTATTGTGAAAAACAGCATAGTGACTCATCAAGAAGTTAAATATACAATTATCATATGATCCACAGTTTTAATGCTAGGTGTGTATCCAAAATAATTGATGTCATTAGTATGACATCAAAGACATACTAATATACCACTGATTATTGTAGCATTATTTATAATAGCTATAAGGTGGAAATAACCCAGTGTCCATCAACAGATAAATGGAATAAACAAAGCATGGTGTCTATATTACTTAGTCATATAAATAAATGAAATTCTGATACATGCTACAACATGAATGAAGTGCAAAAACATTATGGTAAGTAAAACAAACCAGCCACAAAAGGACAAATATTGTATAATTTTATTTATATGAAATTTTTAGAAAGTGCAAATTTATAGAGACATAAAGTAGATTAGAGGTTACCATGATCTGTGGAGAGGAGAGAATGGGCAGTTATTGCTTAAGGTTACTGAGTTTCTGTTCAGAGTGATGAAAAAGTTTGGGAAAAGATCGTGATGGTTGCACAACATTGCAAATTTAATTAAAACCACTGACTGTGCACTTTGAAAATGGTTAAAATGACAAATTGAATGTTATACATATATTTTAGTCAAAATTTGAGAATTAAAGTAGATATGTCTTTCCAGTTGTTCAGGCAAACACATTTCAAAAATTATACTTGATTTATCTTCTATTTCACCTTCAATATCTGAATCAAGCTATAGACCAAGGATCGCTAATGACCTATTTATTGCAGTTCCATTTTCCAACATTATCTAACTCTCATCAGGGATTCAAGTACACTTTGATATTTACTGGCATTGTAACACAGCCTGTGAACTTGACTAGAATGCTGTCAAGTTTGTTTCTTAAGGGACAGAAGAATTCTTTTCCATATTAAAATACTCCAAACTGTTGACTATATCCAACTTTACAAAGACAAAGCCAACTTTTACTACCTGTTTTTAAAACAATATAAAGTTATTGTAATCAACATAATGAAATATTAGTGAAAAGACAAATATAGATTAATAAAAAAATTTAGAGTCAAGAATCAGGCAATATATTTTGAAGAAAGTATGCAGGAATTCAGTGAGGAAAACATACCATTTTTAACAAATAGTGCTGGAACAACCTGATATCCTTATAAGGAAAAAAATAACATCAACCGTCACATCACACACAAAATTATCTCAAAATGGATCAGAGACCTAAGTATAAAAACTAAAATTAGAATCAAAAAAATCACATTTGTATGGAATCACAAAACACCCTGAATAGCCAAAGCAATCCTAAAAGAAATAGGCTGGAGGTATCACACTTCCCGACTTCAATTTGTACTACAAAGTGAAAATAATCAAAACATCATCGTATTGGCAGAAAAACAGACACATAGACCAATGGAATAGAATTGAAAACCCAGAAATAACCCACATACAAATTGGCAGATGATTTTCAACAAAGGAGCCAAAAACATACAATGGAGAAAAGAAATCCTCTGCAGTAAACGGTGCTGGAAAAATTGGAAAGCCACATGCAAAATAATGAGACTAGACTGCTATCCGTCACCATGTACCAAAATTAACTCAAAATGGATCAGATACCTAAACATAAGACCTGAAACAATAAATTGCATAGTAGAAAACATAGGTATTAAACTTATGGACCTTGGGTTGAGAGAGGATTTTATGAATTTGATCACAAATGCAAGGGAAGTAAAAGCAAAAATAAATGAATGGGACTATATCACACTGAAAAGCTTCTGCACAGCAAAAGAAACTTCAACAAGACAAAGAGGAAACCAATAGAATGGGAGAAAATATTTGCAAACAACGCCTCCAACAAGGGACTAATATCCAAAAAAAGAAAAAAAAAAAGCATACTACTCAACAACAACAAACCAAACAATCCAATGAAAAAATGGGCAGAAGATCTGAACAGACACTTCTTCCAAGAAGACATACACATGGCCAATAGATATATGAATAAATGCTCAACTTCACTAGCTATTAGGGAAATACGAATCAAAACCACAATGAAATATCACCTCATGCCTGTTAGAATGGCTATTATCAACAAGACAAGAAACAACAAGTGTTGGAGAGGCTGTAGAGAAAAATGAACCCTCATGAACTGCTGATAAAAATGTAAAATGGTACAGCCACTATGGAAAACAGAATGGAGGTTGCTCAAAAAATTATGAATAGGATTACCATATGATCCAGTAATACCTCTCCTGGGTATCTACCAAAAAGTCTGAAAACATTTATCTGTAGAGATGCAGGTACCCCTATGTTCACTACAGCATTATTCACAGTGGCCAAGACATGGAAACAACCAGTGTCCCTTGATAGATGATTGGATAAAGAAGGTGTGATACATATATACAATGGAATATTACTCAGTCATAAGAAAAGATGAAATACAGACATTTGTGACAACATGGATGGATCTTGAGGTTATCATGGTTAGTAAAATAAGTCAGACAGAAAAAGTCAACCATATCACTTCACTCATGTATGGGATATATAACTGAAAGCAACAAAGGAACAAGACAAAGAAATAAAAACTCATAGACACATAACAGTTTAGTGGTTACTAGAGTGTGATGGGGTAGCAGGTAGGTAGAAGATGGAAAAGGAGGTCAATTACATGGTGATGGAAGGAGAACTGATTCTGGATGGTGAACACACAAAGCAATATATAGATGATGTTTTATATAAATATACACTTGAAAGCTATTTAATTTTGCTAACCAATGTCAGCCAATACATTTAATTAAAAACAAATTATAATACCTTTAGAAGAAAATACAGTATAAAATATTTGTAACCTAAGGACTGCCAAAGATTTTTAAGGATACAGAAAAGTAAATTTGAAAAATTAGACTTTATCCAAATTAAAAAAAAAAAAAACAAAACATGTTTTTTGAAAGCCCCATGAAAACATCTGTCCACACAGTGAAAGTTGTCATGATTCTCAAATCTGAAAAGCATCTTGTATCCAGAATGTAATATTGTCTATCTCAGTATCTCAATACGATAAACCAATAAATAGTGGCAAATAATTTGCATAGCCACTCCACAAAAGAAGATATGTTGATAGCTAGTAAGCATATAAAAAAGATGTGTAACATCATTAGTCATCAGAAAAAAATATAAATTAAACTACTGCACTTTCCTTGGAATGATTAATAAGGCTAATAATATCAAGCATTGGCATCAAAATGGTGCAACTAGAACTCTCATGCACTGCTGTTGCAAATGTTAAATGACATAAGATTTCTGGAAAACTAGCCAGTATTAAGTATATACCTTTAAGATGATCCAGCCATTCCACTTGGAAGTATTTACTCCAGAGAAATAAAAACATGTTGACATTTCACTGAGAATTTGAATCAACTGACATCAAAATTTTCGTATGTCCTCTTAAAATCCTATGACAATAACATCCTCATATAAATATTGCACCTCTTTCTCTACTCTTCACCTCTTTCTCTCTTCTTCAGAGCAAAATGTTTAAAAGTGTTTTATTTGCTCAACCCTGGTACTTCCCGTTTTCTCCTCAATCTACATCCCTCACTATTCAACAGAAACTCTGCTAATTAAAGACGTTAATTAGTCATCCAGTCAAAGATGATACCCATTTTTTTTTACTTTTCTCTTACACAAAGTATCAACAGTACTTATCGAAATTAACCATCCTTTCCTTCTTGAAACACTTTCTTCTTTAATGTCTTTTTTTTTTCAAATTACCATCTTAATTATATTTTCCCCTTCAGCTACCATAGGTTTTCTTTGCTCACTTCTTCTTGTTTACAAGACCTCTATATGTTTGAGCACCCCAGGGATCTATCAGGGCCTTTTCTTACTGCACTATACTCTCCCTTGATGTCACAAACCATCTATCAGATTATAATTTAGAAATTACTACTTCCAACATGGACTTCTTATTAGTGCCAGAATTGTGCACCCAAATGCCCTCTCATAAACTTCATTTAGATGTCCAAAATGCATCTCAATCTGAAAATAGTCAAAACACACTTATTCTGCTAATTTCCAATCTGTCAGCCCATACTGATCTCTTTAACCAATGGCATATCAAGGGTGGAGTGGTGGGAGCAGCCTTTCCTAGATATTCTGTGTTGAATGCAAACCATATTAGAACATTAGCCTGCCTACTTCTAAAGACCTCACTTACTGCGGTCCACCTTTATAAGAACAACAACAAATATTAAAAGCACACAAAAAAGTCATTCTCTTTTAAAATAAGAGTGTAAAAAAGACAACTATGATAAGCACACAAAAAATTGATTTTTGTTTTCCTATTCAATAAGGTGACTGAAGATTTCAGAGTCACCTTACAGATCCCTAAGCGTAGTTAAGCTGTGTGTGACTGTATTTCTACCTCGTTACTAGGTATCTGAGAGCTCCATTTTTTTTTCCCTTAGAGGATAACTAATAAATTACTAAATACAATGCAGGCTTTACTGGCATCAATTTTCTTGCTGCCCCTGCTTATTACAACAATGTTGGTACAGTCATGTGCCTTATAACAATGTTTCAGTCAGTGACAGACCTCATGTGCAATGGAGGTCTCATAAGATTATAATGGAGCTGGAAAATTCCTATTGCCTAGTGACTTTGTAGCTGTCATAACATTGGAGCACAATGTATTACTCATGTGTTTGCCCTGATGCTGGTGTAAACAAACCTATTGCACTGCCAGTCACATAAAAAATAAAGCGCATGCAATTATGTACAGTACATAATACTTGATAATGATCATGAACAACATATATTACTGTTTTTTTGTATTTACTATATTTTAATCGTTATTTTAGAGTGTACACTTTCTACTTATTAAAAAAAAAAAAGTTTGCTCTAAAACACCATGCCATGTTCCACCACCAGCAGTCTCATACATGTAACATTCACTGAGTCTCTTGAGTCTCTGAATCTCCTTTGTTCTTGTGTTTGATTTAATCTTGCAATGTTTTGTACAGTAATATGATGTATGGACTTGTGGCCAGAGAGCAATAGGCTACACCATATAGCCTAGGTGTGTAGTAGACTAGACCATCTAGGTTTGTGTCTCTATGATGTTTGTCCAATGATGAAATCGCGTAATGATGCATTACTCAGAACGTATCCTGTAGTTAAGCTGTACATGACTGTATTTCTTCCTGATTTCTCCCTTCTCTTCTGAATTAGTCTTCTCCTGGATTTCCTTACTGATTCCCTTGAATTAATAATTATATATTAATATAAGACCCGATCTTATTTTAATATAATATGATACGATATGATATAATACCAGGTCTTATATTAATTTTTGCTCCAAAAGATGCATTGGAGCTGATTGTCTGGCTAGGTCTTATTTTCGGGGAAACACGGTACTTTTTTCTCCATATTTCTTCCCCCGTCACAGTTTTGCCACTTAAATTTAAATATGTGCACTTATTCATATAAGCCAAAAATGTGAGTGTAACCTACGTTTTTCCTTCTGTATTAACACCATATTCAGTAATTCAATAATACCACCAGTCTTATCACATAAATATATCCTCTAATTTAACCCTTTTGTTTGTTTGATTGTTTTTACCAACGCCAGAGTCCAGGTCCTCATTACTTGGTATCTGAGTGATGGCAACTGCCATGTAACTAACTTCTTCTCTTGTAGTGATTCAATCTCCCTAATCGGGACCTTCAGTCAGTTCTTTCCACACATCCAGAGTGGCCTATATGAAATGAAAATGTCATCGTTATATTCCTATACTTAAAAGGTTTTCAATGCTTCTGAGTAGTTTAGAACATAAACTTAAGTTTGTTATCATGCCATGAAACATCTTCCATGACTTGATACCTCTAATCTTACTCATCTCCCCATTCTTAATTTCTATGTGTTGCTGTTTTTTTTTTAATTGAACTAGATGAAATTGCCATTTTTATAGTTCAAAAATGATTAAATGTAAACAATTTTATAGTGTTTGATGAACCTTGTACTCTAGTAATACTGCACTACCTAAACTTTCCAGAATATGTTATTTCCTGACTATGACTCTGAAAGTCTTGTAAGGAAAATATATATCAAGTTCCTGATGTCAGAACCTTAAGTTATTCTTGTAGATTTTGTTTGTTCTTCTTTGTTAAACTTCTCAATGACCTTTGCCTCCTTAACTATTCCTTGTAATTATTGTTAGCTGTACTAAATCAGATAAGCATGGAACTCCTAGCAGGTTTTGTACTAACCCATACCAGAATAATTGTATAAAATGGGAATAGAAGAATGTTTGTTCTTCTGCCCCTTTGGTTTTATGATTCTGAGGTCTCTGACATTACTTTTCTCTATTATGAAATGCAAATAATAAAAAAATCCTAATATATAATTCCTTTATAATCATAATGATACATGGTGGAAAATATTGTCAGCTTTAAAATGTTATATTGATATTAATCATTACTCTTAAGACACTTCCAAAATAAAGCCAGGAGCAGGTAATTATCATCTATATTTTAAAACATCAAATTTATAAAATTTTAGAAATAAATGATTGTGATAAAGCCTGAATTTTAAATGAAAATATATGATAAAATAGTGATACAAGTAATAGTAATAAACTGTGAAACCCCACAAAAAAGCTATGATTTACCCAAAGTAATATGAACACATTTTCGCATTAATATAATTTTGTGCAGGATTCAGCCAGTCCTATAATACTATTTAAGTTATTATGGAAGGTTAAAACCATTGGAGATATTTACTTCGCTAAACATAATTATAGTTCTAATTTTCTCCTGTGTTAATTTTAAGAAGCTATTTGAAATGAAAAGGTTAATTTATATTGTGCTGTCTCCTGAGTTCTTCAGATAACTTATAGATTATTTAATGTAACGAAAAGATGTTTTATATAATGTCATTACAATTAGAGTAGGCCATCGTATTTTCTTTGGAACAAAACTAATGAGAAAATAGGATTACTAAAATGAACACATCACAAGATTTTTCTTCCAGTAACTGAAATCTTAACAATGCTTAAACAATAAGGTCACACAGTAAATGTGTGAAGGCTGACTTTACAGTAGATATCTATTCAGGAACCGATTTCCTTCTATTTCCTCTGTCACTCTCAACATAATGTTTTGTACATTAGGGTGATGACATGGTTTTTGCAGTTACAGGCATTGCTTCTTCATAGAAAAATATTCAGAGGCAATTTCTCTTTGTTTTTCTACTCTTAAATCATGAAATAAAACCTTTATCAAGTGTAAGGGAAGCAGACTTTTTTTATACCTAGTAGATGACACACAAATCAGTCATTGGCACCAACAAAACATTTACCTTAATTACTTTCAGTAAATAATAATCACTACCTGTGGCAGGGAAAAGGCAGGCCAGGTTCCCACACTTGGATAAAATTTGGTTTTCTTAGCCAGAACAAAGGCGAGACTGGCTATTGTCCAAGTGTGAGATTTCAGATGCTTGCTCTAAACTGAATTCTATTTCAAACCATGGAGTGAGACTGCATTGTTCAAAATGTGTGTCTGCACAGTCATCATAGGGGGAAGCTATAGAGATACTAACATGACACAGGGTTAAAGGGCAAGAAGGGAGAGAGGGAAGGAGAAACAGAAACACAAAAAGAAAAGAAAAGAAAGAGGAGTGAGAGTAATATCATAATGCAGTAAATGGTAAAACTCCAAAGAAGGTATCCTAACGAGAGGTTTCAACTTGTGGTTTTCAGGTCATGATGGGCAACACATTTACTACAGAAAATCCTCAACTTCATAGGTTCTACCCATTATCTTTTGAGTGATTAAAAAATTATCTTGCATATTCAAGGATAATAGGTGCTACTGGAATTAACAAAATTCAAATTAAATGTGTCACTGGAATCATTATAGTGTTTGTTTTAAAACAACACAGATTGAATATGTAGTGATTATCACATTGGGATTTATGAACAGTTTTTTACTGTAACAAAGAAAAGGTGGGGGCCACTAGTATAGACTGTGTAATAAAGATATAGAGAGAGTTTCTAAGTGAAACTTAAGCATTGTACCCACTGCACGTTCATTTGTATCTTCATGTCTAGAAGTCTCTCAAGATAAATCCTCCTGTGGGGTTGAGGGTTTTCACTTGGCCAGTCACTGGACCCAGAGGACTAATGATTTATTCTCCTTCTGGATCACCATACAGAGAGTTATAAATCATAATGTGAGTCACCTCTAAATCTCCTAAATGCAGTGTATGTGACGAAGAGCATTTCACCCAATGGGTGGAAAATATCCCATATCACAAGGTTTTATTTTTATGGGAAATAATGTATATTGGAGGAGAGAGACATTTGGAGTTGAGTCACCTGTGTGTTTTCAGAGTTTCGCAGATAGAGCTATTAAGGTTCTCCTACCAGGATCAGAAAAGGAAGAGATAGCTTTCCATCAGTGAGACCGGAACAAAGTATTACAAAGCATGAAGGATTTAAGTGGGATGTAGAACGATGGTTATATTGTTGGTGTGTTACAACACAAATCAGCATGTTCAGTTGAGTTAAGAAATAATTTAGAGGTGGGCTACCATGTTTCTCTGAAAATAAGACCTACCCTAAAAATAAGCCCCAGTTAACATCGTCATCCAGATAGACACATTTAGTACTCTATGACGATGTTCCAGAAGAAGAAATGGCTGTATTTGAATAAATGTAGATTGTTGTACATGAAAAAATAAGACATTTCCTTAAAATAAGCCCTAATGCGTCCTCTGGAGCAAACATTAATATAAGACCCAGTCTTATTTTCGGGGAAATATGGTATAAGACCTGGTCTTATTTTCAGGGAAACACAGTAGTTCAAGATACCAGCAATTGCAGAAAGTGAAGTGATGGAAAACTGAATTACTGTACAGTAGACTGGAAAAGTAGATTGAAACCAAACTGGTGTGTTTGGAAAGGCCCTACTTCCCCCTTAAAGACCTGCCTGAGGTAGTAAGGGTCTCCACTAGAGATGAGACTATGTAAATTAAAAGGGGGAGGAGGTTCTGAAGTGATCTCAGGCCATAGACTCTGGAATAAGAAAGCTTGGATGTCTCACTGCATGACCTTTGGCCCATTGCTTATACTTCTCTGTGCCTCAGTTTCCTCACCTATAAAAGCAGGAACATAGTACCAACTAGCTTATCAGTTTGTGAGTGTTAAATGAGGTATTAAATATAGAGCATTTAGGAGAATGTGCAGAAGTTAATGACTGCTCAGTAAATATTAACGAATATTATTTCTAGCTCCCTTAAGTTTAATTATCAGTGGGGAGAAAGAAACACATGATGAAAACATTTGAAACAGTTGACCTTCTAAATATACAGCTCAGTATCTGGACAAGCACATTATCACGTAGTGCACACTATTATCATTGTTTATTCAAAATATTTTTATATGAAAGTATGGGTCAGCTATTTTATTAAAAAGTCATATAAATATATTATAGCAATGTATATCTTTTCAAACTGATCACTTTACAAAGAAAAGATCATTGTTAAGAGAGCATCCAGTATATTTTATACACAGCACATATTTTTCTTCAGATAATAGAATGATACCAGCAGGCAGGATTATGTAAATGCAGGACCATAAAAGCAGCTTAGTTCAATGGACTCACTGAAGGTCATGCATTAACAATTTTATGAGCAACCCTATGACAAGTAAAGGATTTAAAATATTAGATGGCAACATTCAATTGAATTATGTGCTTCAGGAGGAAGTTCTGAAGCTCCTTTTTCAGAGAGATTTGTGAGAAAAAGCATGTTGCATATTTTTTCTTGACAACTTACATTTGTGCTAAACAAGGCAGACATAACTTGTGGCAATATAATCTGTTCGTAAACATAGGCTTTCTGTTTTTGTTTTTGTTTTGTTTAAAGCAAGAACAAGGCTTAAGGTAATTATCGATAGATAAAGTGACATTGCTACTCATGTAAGCATGTGATTAACAGGAACTGCATATTATAATAAATGGCAAGGAAAAATAAAATCACAAAAGCAAAATAAAAATGCCTATCACTAACACCATAGTTTACTTCCTAGAATACCTTGTCAGAGATTATTCTCACTATTTAGACATAATTGAGGAAAGGAACATAATGAGCACCATTTATAGACTTGCTACCATGTGCCAGGCATTGTTACTTCTTTTATATGTGTTTCCTGCTTTAGCCACTGTAGTTACTTGTGTTAGGTTTTATCGCCCCATTTTATTGATTTAGAAACTGAGGCTCATACCTCAGGTCTGTCTTAATTTAGAACCTATGTTCTTAAGTACTATACTTCTGATATCACAGTATACTTTTTTTTTTTTTTTTTTTTGCATCAGAACTACCAGGAGCACTTGATAGAATGCATATTTTAGGACCTGTAGCAGAATTAAGTTAAACTCACTGGAGTTAAGCTCTCGGATGTTCACTTTAACACACTCCTAGATCATTCTGATATGCAACAAAATCTGACAAACATTGCTTTGACTAGCAAAATCAATTGCTCCTAACTTCATTTCTAAATCACATGACATTAAAACCATTTTACAGATTAAGAAAATGAGTTTTAGAGATGTCATTAATTTGAAATTGTAGTAATACATAAATTGAAATTGCAAAATACATACATTGCAATGAATAATCAAATTGATTTCTGAATATTTGTAAACGATGAGCTAATATAGCTAACAAATAAATAACTGATCTTTAAGAATGAGTCTCCATAGGCTTATTATGTTAGTATTTTATGATGGTGATAGTGATGAGTGTTTATAGAAGTGTGAAGCATGATCTCTGCCTTCAAGTTTCTTACAAATTGTATTGCTCATCGGTGCTTCCATAAAAGAGGTCTTTTGTCTATTGATAAAAAGAGAAGAGAAACATGTTTTAGTTAGTCTAATATGCTTTTAGGATCTCAGCATTAGTCTGAACCTTTATTTTTGTATATTTATTTTATATTTAATCTTTATCTAAAATTAGCAAGCTTGATTAGCTCCATGCATGATAAATACTACAATGTATGGAAGTATCCAAAATCATTAAATATATTATGAGTTCATAAAAACATTATTTTTGGTGGTTTTAGGAAAATGTTCATGTTAAAAATCCTAAAATATTATATTATGGTTTTAGAACTATGACTACTATTAATTAAAACTTCATAATGTATTAAGTGCAGATCATTATTGGAAACTAATAAAATTAGTGGTTGAATGTATTTTAGTAAAAATAGGGTAGAGCTGAGTTGTATCAGTTTAAATATAACAAATTTACAGCTCATGTGATCATACAGAATGCAATATAAGAAAACCAACCTATACACGTACTAAGTATATGATAGTGCTTTATATATTTTTATTATTCTCTCAGGATATTATTATACTAGCTCTATCTAGTGGTCACATACAAATATTACACTTAACTAATAGAATTAAGAAACATGCTCTAATTTGCAATTAATACTGTTAATTCATTTTTTGTAAACTGAATGTCAAATGATTTGAAGGTACAGAATTCTCACCTCATGTTATTGATATTAAATTTGCTTTGCAATTCTTTTTTTTTTCAATTGTGGTAAGAACACTTAACATGAGATCTACCCTCAACAAATTTGTAAGTGCAGAATATAATATTGTTAACTGTAGGTAGAATGTTGCAGTACAGCTTATCTCTAGAACTTAATCATCTTGTGTAACATCTCTGTATTTGACTGTGACAAAAGTCACTTTGAAACTAGGCTTAGTTATTAAAATTGTGAATTTTGATTTGTATTTTCTTAGCATTGTTTTTGATGCATGACATAATATAAATAATGAAAAAAACTTAAAGCATTTTAAAAGATCAAAATAAACTTGCATATTAAGTGAGATTATGAAATGTAATCTAAAAACCTTATAATATTATTAAGTAATCATAACTATAGCAGGACATATCATTTTTGAAAATTAAAGGATATATAACCTAGTGATCCAGCCTAAATGTATGCCTTCTATTGGAATGAGATTTTATTATGTATGGTATTGTGGAATCAAATATTACTTATCCTCAAAGAGCTTTAACATATTACATAAGTAACACAATCTAATTTTCCATGCCTTCATGTAAACAGTGACTTTAAACAATATCACTTACCTATTGCCATAAAAAACTAAGCAATTGAATGGCTTCAAACAACAATCTTTTATTTATTTCATGAATCCATGTGGCATCTGATTGTTCTGTTCTTCTGGGCCAGATGCAGTTACCTTCCACTAAGTTCACTCATCCATCTGTGCCAGTTCAGTTGCCAGGTCAACTGCTGAGTTAGCTGGTGACTGGCTGTGGTGCTTCCTCTTCCCACCTCCTACAGGCAAGCCTGGGCTTCTTCAGAATGGCTGGATAGCGTTTCAAGAGAAAAGGCAGAAGTACACAAAACTTCATTTGAGGCCTAGAATTGGAACTGGTACCATATTATTTATGTTGCATTTTCTGACCAAAAGAAAATATAAGGCATATACAAGCTGAGAGGAAGAGATTCCTCTCTGATGTTTAGCTGTTGCAAAGTCACATGGCAAAAGTCATGGACAAGGAGAAGTGAAGAATTATGGTCATATTGTCAATTTACCACAAGAATTAGGGATTTTAAAATATGCATTTTTACTCCTTTAGACTGGGAGTTTCACAGATGTTCTTTTTCTCTTATTTAACATGAGGATTTTTTTAAAGTTCATGGGCAAACTTCTATATCTCTTCTCCCCTAAATTTTAAGAGGGATAATAATTATCCCTTTTTCTGAGAGGGATAGGTCAAGAAATATCTTTGTTTATAAATGAAATACAATTAATGGCAACTTAATTTATTTTGGCTCTGTATCCCAAATTGGTAACCTTCAGTGGAAATAAAAGTTTTGGACTGAGAGCAAGAAAACTTCAGTCTGGTCTCTGCTGAAACACTGATCAGTTGCATGGCCTGAAAAAAAATCACTTTTCCTCAGTAGTATCTTGTTTGCCTCTCTGAACAATGAGAATATGGATTTGAGTATCCTCCAAGTTTTCTTCCAACTCTTTTTTAAATTTTAGGATTTCTTCTAGCAATTTTTTTGTAATGAAACCCACACAATCCATTGTTTTCTTTACTAAAAGAAAGAAATTAATACTATTTAATAATCAATAATTATTAATATTAATAATATCTTAATAATTATATTACACCATCTAATTTGTATTAATATTTAATAATATGTAAATTATTTAATATTATTTAATAATAAATATAATAATAAATATTATTTAATATCATTTAATATTATAATGAATTTAATAATATCATGTAATATTTAAATAATATTTAATTAAATTTAATATTTAATTAATAATATTATCTAATTAATAATATTTATCTTAACTGGCAATTGCCATTCAATTAAGAACATCTAAATATTGCCAAGACTAGGACATATCAGTCAAAGGCAAAAACATTATTTTTGATATCTTTGGGACAATCACCACCCTGCTTCACAGTCTTTTGGCACTAATTTTAGGTCAACATTTTCTGAAGAAAAAAAATAGCTCCCTATTATTCCCAATGTCAATAGTAATGGTTCTGTAGAAGATATATCAGTACATCATATTTTCAATTATTTATCTTAAAAAATGCTAACATACATATGAATAACTACTTATCCTTACATCCATCCATCTATCCACCTCCCTACTTATCATGTTTGATTTCTATAGAATGTCTAGCAGCCATAGAACTATTGGGTCATATATGTATGTAGTTTTGGTTTTAAAAATAGATTTATAGTAGTCATTTTTTTTTGAAGTTTTGATATATGTACTACCATAATGTACAAGAATAGCACTAGGTGAAATTTAACCTGGGTGAGGGGTATTTAGGAACTCTCTGCATTATTTATGCAACTTTACTGTAAATTAAAAGTTATTCCAAAATAGAAAGTTTATGAAAATAATGCAAAAAGAAAAATCGAGTTATCAACCTAAACCTTTATTTGCAAGGAAATAAGAAAACACATCATAGTATATTCAGATTATACAATAGTTAGCAATGAATTAACCAGATTTATATTCATCACTATAAACAAATCTCAATACTGAGGGTTCCAAAAAAATATAAACAATATAAGCATGACTTGTATTCATCTTTGGTTATGGGTATATATTGAGTATTACAATTTTAATACAACTTTTTTTTTCTTTCTTAAAATGTGTATACATTTTTGGCACCCTCTGTCTATATATATATGTAAGAAATTTAAACAATGTACAGAATGTGTGCATTGAATTTATAATAGCAATGCAATGTAACACAGGAGGGCAACATAAGGGAATTCAACATAATATGTAATGTTTTGTTTCTTTAAAGAAAACCTGAAGCAGATTTGTCAACAAAAGAAAGTAATTTTCCTTCAAAAATACCTGTTATGTATCTTAAAATAATGTTAGGTTGGTGCAAAAGTAATTGTGATTTAAAAGGTTGAAAATAGATGCAAAATTCACAATTACTTTTGCAGCAAAATAATACAATGTTACCTGTCAGTTATATCTCAATAAAACTGAAAAAAACAAAACCACCTATTGTAAAACTGTTAAATTCCCATTAGGTTCTTCTAATTTCCATTTCTCCTGTTTAATCTAAAGTACAGTATTGGAGTAAATATGGAATATTATTCAGCATCACCTATTTTGTGTCTGTCAGTATCTTCTAACTCTCCAATCCAGCTTCTAGTTTCCATCCTCATTACTTTTATTCCAGTTTTAATGAGAACTTTTTAATCCTTTCACAAACTTTCTACCTGTTGCTTTTTACTTAATTGCTGTTTCTATATCTGGCTCATCCACACTCTGACTCATCGTGTGGCTGATCAATGTTCCTCAAATGCAACAATGATTTAAAGCCTATCCTACTCAATAATGTAAAATGACATCCAAGTATCAATTAAATTAAATACAAATCCATCTGCCAGATTTTCAAAAATTCCACCAAATGACCTCAACC
The DNA here is from genome assembly GCF_964194185.1 of Rhinolophus hipposideros. Taxonomy (NCBI): domain Eukaryota; kingdom Metazoa; phylum Chordata; class Mammalia; order Chiroptera; family Rhinolophidae; genus Rhinolophus; species Rhinolophus hipposideros. Next base: position 21,724,875 of record NC_138059.1, read on the forward strand.
CAACTTTCCAGCCTATCACCCACTTGTGCTGCAACTTATTTAGCGTTGCAGTTGCTCGGCCCTACCAATTGCTCCTGAACAAATTTCATGCTTTGCCAGCTTCATTCTTTTGTACCTGTTAATTCTTCTGCTTAGAATAACTTTACCAAACTCTTTGCCTCCTGAAATCCTATCCAGTCTTCAAGGGAAAACTATGAATAATTGTTCTTTTGTGATATTTTTCTGATTTTGATTGACCTTCATCTTCCCCAAACTGTGACCGTTCTTTTAAGTGCTCGTAGCACTTGTGCCTTTTAATGACATGTGAGTATAGATGGATATGTACTTGCCTTGAAACTTTGTAATCTGTTACTCCTGAGAGGTTAGGATTTATGACAGAGTTTGGGAAATCAATTAGTCTCAAAGTAGATATATTTGGATATGTAATTTACGGAATTGAAAAAAATATGCTAAAGTTAGCATTAAAATCTTTGATATAGTTATAGATCTTACTGAAGGTGGCAAGGTAATATAAAGAGCAAAGTGTGGTATCTATTGACAAGTAGTTTAATACCTGAGTAAACATCTCAGCAATCATCTATTGAAGGAAATATGTAAAAATCCCATGTCAGCATTTCACAAAGAAAAAAATATATCATTTTTGTGTTAATGAATGTAGTTAAACAAGGCTGTTGAATTGAAAGGAATTGTTCAGGAAAGTATTGTTTTAAGGAATACTTATATTAACAGTAATGTAATAGACTAATAGTTAGTTACTTTTACATATGATATTATGGCTTTTTACCATAACCTCTTAACGGTAATAGAAAAGAAAATATAGCCTTTGCTCTTGACTACATCTCCTATTTCAGTGAACCAACTATCATTCCTTTACTCTTTTTACAATGATATGAAAATAAACATTTTTGGAAATTTCAAGAGGTCAAACATTGAAAAATAAAGGTTCTATAGAAGTAGAAATGTTAATTTAATGCCCCAATTTTTTTTATTTGTGATGAATTATGTTAAAAAAAAGTACAGTGCTACAGAAACTATTTTTTATTAGTTTCAGGTGTGCAAAACAATGTAATAGTTAGATGTTTATCATTTATATTCCTCAAAAGGGATAACCTCCCTCCCCTAATTTACTACCCCTCTGACATCGCATACAGCCATTACACTGTCTCTATTCCTAATGCTGTACTCCACTTCTTGTAAATATGTATGTATGTGTATATGTATGTATATATTTCACTTAGTACAATGTTTTCTAGCTCCATCTATATTGTTGCAAATGGTAAGATTTCATTCTTCTTTATGGTTGTGTAATACTACATTGTATAAATGCACCACAGTTTCTTAATCCAGTCATTCTAACTAGGGTGAGGTGATATCTCATTGTGGTTTTTATTTGCATGTCTCTGATGATGAATGATGTTGAGCATTTTTTCATATGTCTATTTGCCATTTGTATGTCCTCTTTGGAGAAATGTCTCTTCAGGTCCTCTGCCCATTTTTCAATTGGGTTGTTTGTTTTTTTGTTGTTGAGTTTCATGAGTTCCTTGTGTATTTGGGATATTAACACCTTATCAGAGGCACTGTTTGCAAAAATCTTCTCCCATTCAGTTGGTTGCCTCTTTGTTTTGTGGACGGTTTCTTTTGCTATGCAGAAGCTTTTAAGTTTGATATAGTCCCCTTCATTTATTCCCTTGCCTTTGGAGTCAAATTCATAAAATGCTCTTTGAACCCAAGGTCTATAAATTTAGTACCCATGTTTTCTTCTGTGTAGTTTATTGTTACAGGTCTTACACTTAAGTCTTTGATCCATTTTGAATTAATTTTGGTACATGGTGACAGACAGTAGTCCAGTTTCATTCTTTTGCACGTAGCTTTCCAATTCTGCTAGCACTATTTATTGAAGAGACTGTCTTTTCTCCATTGTATGTTTTTTTCTTCTTTGTCAAAAATTATCTGTCCATATTTATGTGGTTTTATTTCTGATTTCTCAGTTATATTCCATTGGTCTATATGTCTGTTTTTCTGCCAATACCATATTGTTTTGATTATTGTTGCCCTGTAATACAAGATAAAGTCAGGGAGTGTGATACCTTCAGCATTGTTCTTTTTTCTTAGGATAGCTTTGTCATTTAGGGGTCTTTTATGGTTCCATACAAATCTGATGATCTTTTGTTCTATTTCTTTAAAAAATGCCAATGGAAGCTTGATGGGGATTGCATTAAATCTGTATATTGCTTTGGGTAATATGGCCATTTTTACTATGTTGATTCTTCCAATCCATGAGCATGGAATGTCGTTCCATTTCTTTGTGTCTTCTTCAATTTCTTTTAAAAATATCTTATAGTTTTCAGCATATAGGTCTTTCACATTCTGGTTTCTTATTCCTAGGTATTTTATTATTTTTGGTGCAATTGCAAAAGGAATTGTATTTTATTTTTATTTTTCTGAGATTTCAGTATTAGTATATAGGAAAGCAATGATGGTGTATGTTGGTCTTGTAGCCAGCAACTTTACTGTATTCATTTATTGTCTCTAATAGCTTTCTCATGGAGTCTTTAGGGTTTTCTATATATTGTATCATGTCATCTGCAAAGAGTGACAGTTTAACTTCTTCATTCCCAATTTGGATGCCTTTCATTCCTTCGTCTTGCCTGATTGCTCTGGAGAGGACTTCCAACATTATGTTGAAAAGCAGAGGTGATAGTGGACAGCTCTGTCATGTTCCTGAACGTAGAGCAAAGGGCTTCAGTTTTTCACCATTAATTATGATATTAGGTGAGAGTTTTTCATATATGGCCTTTATTATGTTCAGGTATTTTCCTTGTATACCTATTTTATTAAATGTTTTGATCATAAATGGAAGCTGTATCTTGTCAAATGCTTTTTCTGCATCTATTGATATATTCATATGATTTTTGTCCATTATTTTGTTTATGCGATGTATCACATTGATGGATTTGCATACGTTCAATCATCTTTGTGCCCCTGGGATGAACTCCACTTGGTCGTGATGAATATTTTTAATGCATTGTTGCATTCGATTTGCTAGAATTTTGTTTAGGATTTTTGCATTGGTATTCATCAGAGACATTGGTCTGTAGTTTTTTTGTGTGTGTTATCTTACCGGATTTTGGTATCAAGGTAATGTTGGCCTCATAAAATGAGTTAGGGAGTATTGAGTCTGCTTTAAATTTTGGAAGAGTTTGTGTAGGACAGGTATTGGATCCTCTTTGAAGGTTTTGTAGAAGTCAGTAGTGAAGCCATCTGGTCCTGGACTTTTGCTTTTTGGAAAGTTTTGGATGACTCATTCAATTTCCTTACTGGTGATCAGTCTATTTAGATTTCGAATTCTTCATGATTCAGCCTAGGAAGGCTATGTTTCTAAGAACTTTTCCGTTTCTTTTATGTTATTGAATTTGGTGGCATACAGTCCTTCATATATTTTATGATGATCCTTTTTATTTCTGGGGCATCCATGATAACTCCCCTCTTTCATTTCTGATTTTGTTTATTAGAATCTTTTCACTTTTTATCTTAGTGAGTCTAGCCAAGGGTTTGTCAATTTTGTCAATCTTTTCTAAGAACCAGCTCTTTGTCACATTAGTTTTTTTTCTGTTGTCTTTTTGTTCTCTATTTCATTTAGTTCTGCTCTGATTTTCATTGTTTCCTTTCTGCTGCTGAACTTGGGTTTCATTTGTTGTTCTTTTTCTAGTTCTTTAAGGTGTAATGTGAGGTTATTTATTTGGGATTTTTCTTGTTTTTTTGAGATAGGCCTGTAATGATATAAATTTCCCTCTTAAAACTGTTTTCGCTGCATCCCCAAAATTTTGGTAGGATGTATTTTCATTCTCATTTGTTTCTATGTGTCTTTTGATCTCTCCTTTTATTTCTTCTTTGACACGGTCATTCTTTAAAAGTATGTTATTTAATCTCCACGTATTTGTGGTTTTTCTTGATTTCTTTTTGCAGTTGATGTCCAATTTAAAAGATTTGTGATCAGAGTATATGCTTGGTATGATTTCAGTCTTAAATTGCTGAGGCTAGTTTTATGTCCCAATATATGGTCTATCCTTGAGAATGTTCCATGTACACTAGAAAAAAATAATTTTAGTCTGACGTTCGAGGATGAAGTGCTGTATAAATGTAAATTATATACATTTCATCTAATATGTCATTTAAGACTGCTATTTCTTTAATTTCTGTTTGGATGATCTATCCATAGCTGTCAATGATGTATTTAGGTCCCCTCCTATATTGTGTTTTGGTCAATTTCTTCCTTTAGTTCTGTTAGTAGTTGCTTGGTATATTTCAGTGCTCCCGAATTGGGAGCATAAATATTGATGACTGTTATGTCTTCTTGTTGTGTAGTCCCTATATCATTATGAAATGTCCATTTTTGTCTCTTGTTATCTTTTTTTTTTTTATCCTGAAGTCTGTTTCTTCTGATATCAGTATGGCTACACCTGATTTTCTCTGGATACCGTTCGCTTGGAGTGTCAATATCCACCCTTTCACTTTAAGTCTATGTTTGTCCTTGTAGCTGAGTTGTGTCTCTTGGAGAAAGCATATGGTTGGGGTTAGTTTTTTGATCTATGCCTTTTTATTGGTGAGTTCAGTCCATTTACATTTAGGGTGATTATTGATATGTGAGGATTTCCTATCATTTTATCTTTAGTTTTCTGGTAAGACTGTGTCTCCATTGTTTCTTTATCTTTTTGTTGTTGTCTGTTATTCCTGTGTGGTGGTATTCTATGATTTTCCCCTCTGTTTCTTCTTTTATTATGTTATATATTTCAGTTCTGGATTTTTTTTTTTTTTGAGTGGTTACCATTAAGGTTATTTAAAAGAAAGTTTGATATTTAGAGTATTCCATTTTTTTCAGCATGCTTACGTTCTACATTCCCATATTCCGGGTCAGGCATTTACTCTCCCCCCTTTTATGTTTTGGTTGCTATAGTTTATCCCTATTTATGCTGGTCAAATAGCCTCCTTCAGTATTTCTTGTATTTCAGGTCGTGTGTTAGAAAATTCCCTCATCTTCTGTATGTCTGGAAAGGTCTTTATTCCTCCTTCATATCTAAAGGATATATTTACTGGATATATTATTCTTGGCTCATAATTTCTCTCTTTCAATAATTTGAATGTTTGATTCCACTGCCTCTTGGCTTGTAGAGTTTCTGCTGAAAAATCTGATTATATTCTAATGAGCTTTCCGTTGTAGCTTACCGTCTTCTTTAGCCTGGCTGCCTTGAGGATTCTAGCATTGAATTCTTACTATAAGGATTGAATTCTTATTATAAATATACTGTTTAATGTATTTAATCTGTAATTTTCCAAATTTAAAACACATAGTCATTTTTTTAATGTATAATGTTTATTAGCATTTTTCTTAAAACATTTTGGAAGATGCAATAGATGATTCCAATCATTGGTCATTTCTGCATCAATATTTACTTAGTCTCTTCTGCAGTTCAGGTACTCCTTACATACTGAGTTTATTGAAAGCAATGGCATATAACAATAGAGTTCTCACAGTACAATGGGAAGGAAGATATTATAACACTTCATCATGTGACGTCAGTCGATAGAGGTAAGTATAGATAGAATGTTCACCTGGCCCACACTGATTGCTATTACTTACCAGTCACTGAAAAGCAGGGATTTGGCCCAGGAAGTTTTAGAGGAATCAATATCTAAGCTGAGTTTTAAAGAATGAGAAGTTGACAGACAAGCAGAGTTTGTAGACTGTGAAAATAAAAGAGGACTTTGGAGACTGTGAAAATAAAAGTGGGCTTAAAATATGGAAATAAAAGTAGACTTCAAACATTTTTTGTTTGAAGAACAGTAGGTATTTGACACAAAATTCTCAACTTGGGAGGAAGGAGTGGTAAGAAAGGATACCAGAAAGGTAATCGGAAAGCAGATCCTCCCTTGTGGCAAACTAAGACTTGTTGACATCAAGATGCAAAGGAATAATTTAACAAAAAAATCACATGAACAGACTACTTTTAGAGTTCTGTGAATATATTAGAGCAGAATCAGTCTGGAGGCCCCTGCAGACAAAACACATAACACAAAATTATTGTTTATAGTACATCTCTTTATTTTTAATTGATTTATATAGTTCATAATTTTTAAATATCTAGTTAAATATTAATCCCTTGCTA